>NW_028318430.1:9257500-9909166 GCF_062004578.1 Staurois parvus | reverse complement strand
TGGTATCTATTTACTCAACACATAATCATATTTTATATTTTGCCAAAAATGTGATATTAAATTGTGTGAGAGAACTAAAATTCTAGTGTGTTTTTTCCTGAAAATTTGCATTTGATAAATGGCTATCATTTGACATAAGAAATTGCAACAGGCACCATTTTATTCTCCAGGGCTTCTACATTCAGAAAATATACAATGGTTGAGGATTCTAAGCACATTTCTAGGAAAAAATGCAGGTTTTAACAATGTGAAAAATTAGTGATTTTAAAGAATTTGTTTTTTTTTTTCTAAACATGTTATACTTACCTGCTCTGTGCAATCATCCTCTTCTGGAGTCCCCTGCTGGTGCTTCTGGCTCCTCCTGCCTTCCACATGCCCCCCTAGCAAGCCACTTGTCAGGGATGCACTCACACAGGCTCAATCCCTAGCTGCATTGTGTGCATCTATTGACACACACAGTGTGGGTCAGTCCACGCTCCGCTCGTTCATCACTGGATTTGATTGACAGCAGCAGCTGCTTTCACTGAGTCCTGTGAGGAGAGAGCAGTGCCACTTGGGCACAGCTTTGGCCAGAGATCACGCTCAGGTAAGTATTTGGAGAGGCAGCTGCACCTAAAAGGTTTTTTACCTTAATGCAGAGAATGCATTAAGGTGAAAAAAAACATTAGCTTTTATAATGACTTTAAAAAATTGTCCTGTATGCAGGTGGTTAAAGAGTAACTCCACTTTTGTGGAGAAAGAAACAATCTCCTCTGTGTGATCAACGTACATTGCAAGGATTTTTACAAACATTGTTGCAGATTCCTACCTGTTTTTGCTTTGAAGAAAAAGCTGTTTGCTGAATGTAGAGTGCATCTGAATAGGAGTGAGTTTCATGATTAACCCTTTCACACCAGTGCCTCCCGGACCTTTAAAGGGGTTTCAGACACCAGGAGGCAAGGTTTTAGGGTCATGTGACCGCCATGATTCGCTGTCACGGCAGTCACATGATCGTAAAAGGTCCCAAGGGGAGACTGGGATCTTTCCGTGAGACACCAACATATGTGCTGGGAGTGCTCAGGGTGTGTGCTCTCAGCACATATGTGATTTCAAATGGTACGCAAATATGCGGCCGTTTGGCATCAAGGCCCAGCCGCCGAGAGGCCGAATATTTGTGTATGTTCGGCATCAAGGGGTTAATGACCAGATGCACTTGCATGAGGAAAATGCAGAGTCTGCATGACTTTAGAAGCGATGAACCCTTTGGGAGTATCACACCAAAAACTAAATGTTTGTTGCAGAGGATGCCTAAAATCTGACTTGTATCTTAGTGCAGACTTCTGGGAAAACCAGAGAGCCAATCACACAAACAGGAAATGACATTTCTGAGGGTGGTACAGAACACCTTCAGGTTGCCATATTGCATTGAATTTAACAGAAAATGACAATGCTGCAGACTGAAAAGGAAAGTTAATCTTAATATTACATTTCTATGTGACTTGTGCAGCAATTGTATATGCAATGTTAATTTTTTCCCGACAAAAGTGAAGTGAACCTTTAAGCAAATCTGAAAAAGAAAAATTAAAGAAAAAAAAACTAGTTATTAAGATTGACCAGATGTTATAGTTATTCTGTTAATTGGAAGATTTGGTTTTATTTTACTGACTGATCTATTGTGCAGGTAAAGACACATTTCAGTTTTCCTTTTACTTATATAAAGGATGTGAGAATCACTTTGAGGAATTTTCCTTCACTTGCTTGTTTCGCTTTCTTCCATTATAAGTCCATTATAAGTCCATTGGAGCATAAAATGAAGTTTAATAAAACATTCCAGGTACTCAGAAGCATGGTGCGTGATCTAGCAATTCACATTGGAGTGACAGTTTAATAAAACAAATTAACTGGTATTTTGATTGCCTAGTGTTCTGTCCAATATTAGGCCAAAGAACTATACAAATTAAACTGTACTCAAAGGTTACTAAATGGGGGGTGAGCTGTGACTAAATGGGGGGTGATCAGAGTTCAAATGATCTCGTCCTTTCCCTCAACCTTTGCAGACTCAGGCCTCTTTAACACGGGTGTTTCGTATTTCCGTTTTCAATCTGTCCATTTACGGATGAAAACCACGCACCCATGTATTTCTATGGACTAGCGGATGTTAACAGATGATCATCCGTTTACATCCGTTAATGTCTGTCTCCGTTAACATCCATTTTTTTTTTTTAACATTAAAAACCGGAACAGACGAAAACCGTAAATGGATGTAAACTGATGAAAAAACTGCTATAAAACAGATGAAAAACTGGATGTAAACGGATGAAATTCAGATCTAAACTGATCCGTTTTTTCTTTGAAAAAACACGACTGAACTGATGAAAAAAAACGGAACACCCTTAAAACAGAAGTAAACTGCTGACAAGGATGGTAACAGCCAACAGTCCATGTGTGGCCTTGCCGATCAATAATGGTGGGCAGGAGGGTCTGGCCAGAGTTCTGACTTTGAAACCACATTTCTACTGCTTAATTACAGGTTTCAGGACTCCCAGGGCACTCTAAATGGTATTTAAAGGGATGTGCCGGGAACCTCCCATAAATTCTACATCATATTTCATAAAGAGTTTCTACTGTAATAAATTATATTCATGCAAATACAAAACAGTTTTTTTTAATTAATGGATTTAGATGCTTTAAGTAGCTGTGGTTTTCTGATTTCTCTACTTAAAGCAGAACTTCACCTAAAAGGCCCGCTTGTTTGCATCCTCCTCCCTCCTCTTCAGCCAAAGTATGTTTTTGGTATTGCCTTCTTTAGGATGGCATTTCTGTGGGTTTCTTATATTTAACTATATCTGCCTTAGTAACATTAAAGTAGAACTAAAGGCAAGACGTTTTTGTTTTTATTTTGGATAGAGTAAGGAAGGGTTAAACCCGTCTTTTTTTTTTTTTTTTGCCATTTCTGTCCCATTGGGGAGATTTCCCTTAACTTTTTGTCCCATAGCCACAACGGGAAGTGGAAGGAAATCCATCTAAAATGAGAGAATCTCTGGTTGTCACCAGAACTAGTGTTCCAATTGGTAGATTTCCCAATGGTGACTGTTCACAGAGTGATTTTAGTTACTCCACATAGCCAGCTATATGTTTTTATCCAGCATAAGCACACTTTGTTTCCTGTCAGTTTTATTGTGTGCCTGAATTTAAGCTTTAAATCGCAAATAAAACCATCTGCAGGGGGGCATTCTTGCCATAATGTGCAAGTAACCACATTATACTTGAATATTATGGCAGACGTACCACTGTGTTCACCCTTCTATGCTGACAGTTCAGTGTTCTTTGCCATTCCTCCTGATGTCATATGACCTCCTGATGTCATATGACTGCAAATTATTAGTGCACCAAAATGAAAAATTCTGGACTGAAACCAAAAATTCAGGATGCACTTGGCCCAAAACTGAAACCGAAATGGACAAATTCTAGAAAAAAAAAATGTTATATATAATTGTATTATATTTGACTTTTTTAAGTAATATTTATATGAACATGAATTTACAAAACACAATTCAGTAAGGTAAAACAACTTTTACTGAAAGTAACCCAAAAAAAATTGGACAGAAAATAAAATGAAATATATGTATAAAATTATAAAACCTTAATAGAGGAGTTTTTGCATTGGAGTCAAAGGGATGCGATTTTGAATTGGAGTCAGTGGGATGCAAGTTTGCCTTGAAGTCATTAGGGGCATTTTTCCATTGAAGTCAATGGAACACCATTTTGCATTGGAGTCAGTAGGACTTGATTTTGCATTGCAGTCAATAAGGGGTGTTTTTACATTGGAGTCAATGGGGTGCAATTTTGCATTGGAGTCAGTAGGGCGCAACTTTGCATTGAAGTGAATAGCGCCTGTTTGGAGTCAATGGGACACGATTTCGCCGTGAGGTCAATAGCACACGATTTTGCATTGAGGTCAGTAGCACACGATTTTGCATTGAGGCCAATAGGGGGCGATTTTGCATTGGATTCAATGACATTATTAGCACCTTTTTTTTCTATCGGCAAAACGTCAATAGCCAATAGATTTCGGTGGTGATATATATATATCTACTGCATCACTACTGCAAATATGACTGAGCAGTGTGTACCCACAACCAAGTCTTGTAAAATAGAAATGATTAGGTTGATTTTTTATTGAATTATAGGAGAAATGTGTTGGCTACCACTACTGGCCTTTCCTTTTGATGATCCAGGTTGGCCGACTGTCATGCTGATCCAATGACTAACACTTTTTGAGTTCCAGACCTTTGCATGCAAATCAAAAGATCCACCTTGACTCTGATTTCAAATGCATGGATTCACATTAGTACGATGCGGTTTTTCCACGCGGTCTTTTAATGCACACTTTACACGTTTTTAGGTGCACTGCCATTAAACGCCGTTAGAACGCGCGTTTTCTGAAAGTGCATCAAAGGTGCACTTTCATGAAAATGCACATTCTAACAGTTTAATGGCAGCACACCAAAAAACATGTGTAAAATGCACATAAAAATGTGACCACGCTGATGTGAATGGGTCTTATAGGTCAGTATTTAAGCTAGAGACAGCCAAGCAAGTACGAGTTTTAGAAGGAGGTCATCAAGTATCTTTGTCAGCACAGGTTGCTTAAGACCCTGTTCACACTTGAGCATTTGTGACCTTCACCAGAATCACCAAGATTCTGCCCACAATCCCAAAACATTCTGCACAAATGACAAATTGCACACCTGTTCAGGTGCCATTCATTTTTAATGGCACCAAAATGCAGTGCGGTTCTACCGCGATTGTCTCAAGATAAATCACGGCAAGCCGCATCACGCAAAGCTTGTCAAAGGAGCAGGAACTTTTTTTTTTGTTCACCCACTGGTTGCAAGAAAAAAAAAAAAGAAACTGATTCATCTAAGGGCTGTCTAAATGATAGAGTTTTCAGTGACTTTTGTTTTATTTTGACCCTTATTATTTTGGTCAAAGATTTCCTAAAATGCTTTCATCGGGGTTCCTGGAGTTTAGCTTCAGGCTAATCCTTAACTGAATTGTTAAAAATGTAAAGATATTTCAAGAAAACATCCTTTGATTAATATGTTTAAATTGCTGATTTACATAGAGATTTTGTATATGCAGACACTACTAATCTCAAATGATTAACTATTTAAGATCTTTTCTTCTGGGGACCGATCTGTCCACAAGAGACTTTCTAATGGGAAACTGAAATGACCTTTGAAAATCATATGACCTTGGAGGAAACTGTCATGTCACCATAGAGACAGCAGGACATCCAATGAGGTTATTTGCAATAACCTGAGCATGAAATTGGCAGCCAGTTAGATTACTGGTGCCCAAAATAACACACGCTACATGGATAACATTTCCAATGATAGACTTACTGTAATTGTAGTAGTGAAATACCGATTGCAAAATACATTTCCTGAAGATTTTTTTTTCAAAATGTTCAAATAAATTCATTTCTTTAAAGTAGAATGTTACCCATAAAAACTTGACAAAAAATAATGTTCTTATGGAGCCTACATTCCACATGAATAATTATGCTACCAAAATTAGTGATTGCCTCCAACATTGTTCCTGTTTCTTCTTGCTGGAGGCTGCCATTTTGCTGAAGCCCAGAGCCCCTGAGCAGCAGTAAATCTTTAGGCTGTCAGAAGATCGTCTTCTATATTTTTGGCATAATGCTGAAAAATAGAAAGCAACTGAGCATGTGTGCAACAGTGCACTGGATTTTAAACAGCATAGGCACTTATTTTGTAATGTTTTAGATAGCTATACCTGCAAAAGGGGCCAGCCTGAAATGATCTAGGAGCACTTAATTTTCTGACTAAAGTTCAACTTTAAAGTAATTACAGGTGAATTCAATTAAAAAATAAAAATAGTCTTTTATTGGTGACATCATTACAGTGTATACATCCTGGGCATCTGTAAACTAGAAAATGCTGTGTTGGACTTAGCCTCCAAGTTCAGGGGATACATTACTGGTAAATAATTTGCCAGGTAAAACAGCTCCTATAGAAGTATATAATCAATGTATTTAAATTGTAACTGAAGGCAAAACTTTTTTTTGGATAGAGTGGAGAGGGATTAGAAAACTGTCTGTGCTCCCATTAGGAAGATTCACACTCTCCGTTTGTTCTGTTTACCATTATCATTGAAAGTGAAAGTAAACGAAAATCCTAAATTTTGGGTTGTCCCCAGAAAAGTGATAGAGGGGAAACCTTCCAATGGGGACACTAGTTCTGGTGACCTGACTTTAGTGTAATATTTAGTTCACTATGCCCAGCAGTCTTTATGTAATGTCTTCAAGGGATAGGATCAATTTATGAGAATCATTTTGGCTTATGGTCTGCATTTTAGGATATACCCCAGTATGTTGCCCACTTCTCTTCCAAATCTCACTCCACCAAAGCCAATGCCAATCTTTTCCCTAACTTTTTTTAAATTTCTTTCCAAAAACTTGGAACTCATCAGCTGTCATCCTCACTTCTCCTTAAAGCTTCACGTGTCATTCATTTTTCTCCTCACTGCTTCTTCTCTTAAATCCCTTCCGTTCTCCTCTGAACAGTGGTGGTCCTGCTTTAAGACCGGGTTCACACTGATGCGGTGCAGGAAACGCTGCAATTCCTGTGCGTTTCCCACATCGCATGGTGTTCATGTGATCTGGTGCAGGTGTCAGTATTAAGTTAATGACTCCCAAAACAGATCGCAAAACACAATTGCCAGAAAGCACATCACATGGGTGAGTGCACCCATGCAATGCGATTCCAGTGCGGGTAAAGAAAAGGGTCCTGCATTGTTTTGGTGAAGATGCAATGCGATTTTAGCCATACAAAAATGTATGGCTCAAATCCAGGCCCGTACTGGGACAAAAAATGGGCCTGGGCATTTAATTTCCGGGGGGGGGGGGGGGGGGGGGGGGAAAGGGCATTCACGGGGGCAGTTGGTGACGGAATACTCATGGAGTTGGTCCTCCACACTGTAATAACAGTGCCTATATATTCAAAGAGATGGCCCAATCCAGCACAGAGACATCCCCAGTCCAGCAAAGAGAAGGGATGTCTCTTTACTGGACAGGGATGTCTCTTTGCTGAATGGGGATGTCCTTTCTTGGACTGGGCTGTCTCTTTGCTGGATTGGGATGTCTCTTTGCTGGACCCAACTGCGCAAACACAGCCCGTCCAGCAAAGAGGCAGCCTGCCCAGTAAATAGACATCCCAGTCCAGCAAAGACGGCTCAACCAGCAAGGAGGCAGCCAATCCAGGAAAAGAAACAGCCCATCCAGCAAGGAGGCAGCTCTTCCAGCAAGGAGACAGTCCCAGCAAAGAGACAGCTCAACCAGCAAAGAGACAGCCCCTCCAGCAAGTAGACAGCTCAACCAGCAAAGACATCAAGGAGACCGTCCGTCCAGCAAGGAGACAGCCTAACCACAAAGAGACAGCTCAACCAGCAAAGAGACAGCCTGCCCAGCCCCTCCAGCAAGGAGACAGTTCAACCAGCAAAGACAGCAAGGAGACAGCCCAGTCCAGCAAAGAGACAGCCCAGTCCAGCAAAGAGACGGCTCCATATAGCAAAGACACAGCCCAATCCACCACACACACACACACACACACACACACACACACACACACACACACACACACACACACACACACACACACACACACACCCCGCTGCTACAGAGTGGAATGTGTGGCTGTACTGCACTCACCTTCCTCCCCTGTGCTGCCGTCATGGTTGGGTGAGATTCCGCCATGGTCAGTACAGTGTATTTCTAGGGGCTGGCCTAGGAGGTGTGTCAACTGCTAGCAGGTCTTCTTCTGCACCCCGTAGTTTGCTGCAACCGGCCCTGCTGTAGGCATGGCCACATAGCAGGAGGCGAGTGGCGGCCGTGGTCTGTGTTAACCCTGTCTAGACCGCGGTCACCACTTACCTCCCTTTGTACGGCCCCACTCATCCACTGGCCATTCTTCCTCGAACACATGGTCCTGGCCTCCACACAGAGACATCGCATGTAATTCGCACAGGAATACGGTGCAATTCCTGTGCGAATTACATGCAGTATCCAGCACCCCATTAGTGTGAACCTGGTGTAAAGGGCCTTGTTTTTCATCTGTTATCCTTACATGCCTAGCTTGCTCTTCTTCCAAACAGAAAAGGCCTGTCAGTAGTACTCCTCAGTCATCCTCCCAACTTCTGTCACTTGTCCTCAGTCATCCCCCAAACCCATGTCACTTGTACTCAACCATCCTCCAAACCCCTGTCACTTGTCCTCAGCCATCCTCAAAACCCATATCACTTGTCCTCAGCCATCCTCCCAACCTCTGCCGCTTGTCTTCAGCCATCCTCCAAACCCATGTCACCTGTCCTCAGCCATCCTCCCAACCTCTGCCACTTGTCCTCAGCCATCCTTCAAACCTGTGTCACTTTTCCTTAGACATCCTCTCAACCTCTATCACTTGTCTGTTATCATCCTCCAAACCTCTATCTCTTGTCCTCAGCCATCCTTCCAACCTCTGTCACTTGTCCTCATTCATCCTGAAAGCCTCTGTCTCTTGCCCTCAGTCATCCTCCAAGCCTCTGTCATTTGTCTTCAGTCATCTTGCAAACCTTTGTCACTTTTCCTCAGCAATGCTCCCAACCTCTCTCACTTATAGATAGAGATAGAAAAATTTTTATATAAAAGTCCATCACACCATAACAAAGTAATTAAACAGTTCTGAAATCTTGTATAAATCAAACACCGTGCAAAAAAAATCCACCACCGAATGAAATGGGTACACTCACCAGAGCACCACCAGAGCTCCTTCTCCATACTCTTCTCTTCCCATCACTCTGGTACAAGTTGATCTTGGTCTCATCTGTCCATAGGATGTTGTTTCAGAACTGTGAAGGCTTTTTAGATGTCATTTGGCAAACTCTAATCTGGCCTTCCTGTTTTTGAGGCTCACCAATGGTTTACATCTTGTGGTGAACCCTCTGTATTCACTCTGGTGAAGTCTTCTCTTGATTGTTGACTTTGACACACATACACCTACCTCCTGGAGTGTTCTTGATCTGGCCAACTGTTGTGAAGGGTGTTTTCTTCAGGGAAAGAATTCTTCGGTCATCCACCACAGTTGTTTTCCGTGGTCTTCTGGGTCTTTTGGTGTTGCTGAGCTCACCGGTGCGTTCCTTCTTTTTAAGAATGTTCCAGACAGTTTTGGCCACGCCTAATGTCTTTGCTATCTCTCTGATGGGTTTGTTTTGTTTTTTTTCAGCCTAATGATGGCTTGCTTCACTGATAGTGACAGCTTTTTGGATCTCATCTTGAGAGTTGACAGCAACAGATTCCAAATGCAAATAGCACACTTGAAATGAACTCTGGACCTTTTATCTGCTCATTGTAATTGGGATAATGAGGGAATAACACACACCTGGCCATGGAACAGCTGAGAAGCCAATTGTCCCATTACTTTTGGTCTCTTAACAAGTGGGAGGCACATATGCAAACTGTTGTAATTCCTACACCGTTCACCTGATTTGGATGTAAATACCCTCAAATTAAAGCTGACAGTCTGCAGTTAAAGCACATCTTGTTCGTTAGAATTGTGTCGATGTCCTAATATTTATGAACCTGACTGTATATATACTGGAAGGTATACACACATATAATAGCACAGACCTTGCTACCTGGCACTGTGCATGTGGGATAATAAAAACAGGACAGAAATTAGTCTCTCACAAGTATTTAGATACACACTCAAACTATGGGCAGCCAAAGTTAAACTTTTAGAACATAGGAGTACTTGCCTAATAGTCTATGCTTCTGGTCTAGGTGAAAGTACAGCAGCAGCAGCAGCAGTAGCAGTCCCAGTATGTATAAGATCATGTGGCTCAATTTTTGATTTCTTCATTTCCCCGTTCTGGGGTTTCTGACCTAGACCCCAGAGACAGGAAGTAATGTACATAAATAATTTTTCTGAACATTAGGCAGCAGAGCCACTTACAGACAGTAGAGGGCAGCAGACCCCAACAAATGTTACCTGTATGACAGTTGTTGTCAGTTTTGTAATAGCTCCCAGAATTGAATTTCCTTTTATTTGAACTTTTATTTTGTCTTAAAAATGTACTTTTGTTGTGCATGAGAGTGGAATTGAAAAAAACCTTTGTAAACCTGCGAAAAACATACTGACTATAGATAATGGGAACTGAACCCCAGGCCTAAATACTGCAAGGGATGAGTGCTAAAAAGTAATGTTAAACAACAAATTAACTAGCACTTTATTGTATAGGTGGCAGGTAAACTATTAGGAGAAAAGCAAAACCATAATTGCTACAACTCCCATTTGAAATGGTATTGCTACTTTACCTAGTAAGAATACTTATAAAGCATGTTTTTACACATTTCCGGCCTGACACTGATATTTGATTTGTCGAGTCGTATAATCTTGCACTATCGTAGGATTTACCTCCTGTTATTTTGACCTTCGGGCTTCCTGTTTGCAAGAGTTGTGGTGGAAGTGATCAGTCATATGTAGATAATATAAAACCAAGATTCCAAGTCATGTATCTGTAGAGTCATTGCAGGGAAATAATCATAATAAAATATCCTTTTTTACCCTTTTCTGTCTAACTATAATTGGTGCCTAGCTTCTTCAGGAAAATACAGCCAGTAGTCATATTGTATACATGGGATCAATCATATGTTTTAATGTCTTTGGTTTTGTAATTGTGAAATAAGTCATGTTTTAAATAGTATTTTCACATGATAAAATGATTATTTCTAGTACAAGAAGTCAGGAGTCACAAGAGTGTACAAACTGACCTATTATCCCTACCCATACTCTCTATAGTGCAAACTGTACTGTAAAACCATTCTGGGTGTTAACTATAAATCAGTATCTTTGCAAAGCCAAAAAAACATTAGAATAACAAGCCTAATACTGTAAATGCATAGTACAAACAAATATCGGACTCCTGAATTCATCTACCTCGTTGGTCCTCATGCACACTGGACTTTTTTACAGCTGCTGTTTTTGGCTTTTGGTGTTTTTTCTACAGCCAGTAAACGCCCCAGCATGTTATCCTATGTGTCCATGCACACATCGGCTGTAATCTGCGTTTTTTGCAGGGGTGTTTTTTGGTTGGGAAAAAAAACGAGAACTAGTGGGTTTCTAGAGGAGTTTTTTTAACTGTAAAAACTTTCCAACGCTGAAAAACACTAATGCAAAAAATGCTGAAAAACTCACGTTTTTAATGTGACTTTACACCGCTAATGCTACCAGCGTTATTAAAACCTCCAGTGTGCATGGAGCCTTTTAGCTATAGCTATTTTATAACTTATTGCCTACAGTGGATTTTGTCATTAAGCTGCTACAGTGAAGGAAATAAGTATTTGATCCCCTGCTGACATCCTTGGACAGCTCTTTGGTCTTTGCTATGGTGGAGAGTTTGGAATCTGATTGTTCCTGTGGACAGGTGTCTTTTATACAGGTAACAAAATTAGATTAGCAGCACTCCCTTTAAGAGACTGTTTCTAATCTCATCTTGTTACCTGTATGAAAGATGCCTGGAAGCTAGAAATCCTGCTGAATGATAAGGGATCAAATACCGATTTCCCTCATGCACATACAAATCAGTACATAATTTGTTAGACATGCATTTCTTTTGAATTTTTTGTTGCTATTCTGTCTCTCCATGTTACATTACACCTACCTTTTTGATTTTTAGACTATCATTTCTCTGTGAGGGGGCAAACATTCAAAATACTTATTTCCTTCACTGTATAGCGGTTTGTTGTAAGAACACCACAAATGCACTGTTTTTTCAGGGTATCATTTCTGATATATTGTTTTGGTAGCATATTTAAATTTAAAAGCACCCAATTGAAATGTTTATAATTCAGAGAATTATTGAGGGAAAATATGAAAAAAAACTGCTGTTTGTCTTAATTGCAGGGGTATTGAATATGTCATTTACATCTTGTTTTCATCACTTAACATACACATGCACATTTCATTTTATATTTTCAGCACTTAGCAGAATTTTAGGTATTTTTGCAAAACATTATTTCCAAATCTACGAAGTGCATTTCATTTACAATGGCAGACATTTAAATGCATTAGTTATGGATTACCAATTTACCTATCCTCTATTGGCCCTTCTCGCTGTGTCCAAAAAACAATTTACACAGCTATTTACTCATGGAAGTCTGAAAGGTTAGTACAGTTTGGATAACTGAACTAATATAAAACTTACATCTTCATTCC
This sequence comes from Staurois parvus, assembly GCF_062004578.1. Taxonomy (NCBI): domain Eukaryota; kingdom Metazoa; phylum Chordata; class Amphibia; order Anura; family Ranidae; genus Staurois; species Staurois parvus. The sequence continues at coordinate 9,896,909 of NW_028318430.1, read as the reverse complement.
TTCACCTTTCAATACTTTCCCTCTAACTGTACACTCTACTGGCTTTCTCCCTACCATGAATGTTCATTGCCTCAGGGGCACCTTTGACTCAGCACAAGCCTTCTTCCCTCATCTAGGCCATTTCCACATGTGAAGCATTTTCAAACACTGTCCCTTCCTAACTGAAGAGAACATTAAAATTTTAGTCCATCTTATTTTCCTTGCCTGGATTGAAATCTTCCTCTGTATGGTATCCAACAGGACCCCTACAGCAGGGTTTCTCAGCCAGGGTTCCATGGAACCTTAGGATTCACCCAGAGGTTCCTAGAGCAATTTCTGCCTCACAGATAAGTAACCGATATCTGTAAGAGGGTATTTCTTCCTAATGATCACAAATGTAAGGAGCGTTCTTCCCATTAATCATCACACTAATGTATAATGAGTTGTAGACAGTCATTTTTAGCAGGGGTTCCCTGAAACCATAAATGTTATTTCAAGGGTTCCTCCATGTTAAAGGTTGAGAGGCTGCTCTGCAGTGTATTATAAATGGTGCTACAAGCTGTATCTATCCCTGTACCCTCTTATGCTCTACTGTCCTTCTAACCCAGTCCTTTCTCAGGCTTCCATTTAATCTAAGCAGTTTCAAGGCAGTATGTCCTCTCCATTCTTTCATTGACCTGCTTAGGTCTTCTGAACTCCACCTTAACCCATGGGCAATGCCATGATTTCTCTGAAGCTGCCACCGTCTAATTTTATTCACATTTTTCAAATTTTCCTAACTTTTCTGGATTGACTTTTCTCTCATCTATTATATCTAGCTACTACCACCTCCTTTACCAGTCATATGTAGTGTTTCCCCACCTCCTAGATTATAAGCTTTGTTGGCAGGTCCCTCTTCTACTGTGCCATATGTTATACTTGTTTTTCTCAGGAGTTTGTAATTCTGTATTTATATTACAGAATTGCCATTGCATATGCTACTGCTTTATTTTATAAAGGATATTTTTTTTTATGCTTTTTGTTACTCAGTGTAGTTAGTGTTCAGGTGGTGGAGACAAGATGGGGTATTGTTGAGAATACAGAGGGAACTTTATGGGTGTGATGCTCCTGCATAGACCAGTAGACACATTAGAGGCAGTGCAAAGAGACAAGAAGCTCCAGAGCCAAAGTGGTGAATAGTGGTTGATGCACAGTTTGGGAAGGGTGTGTGAAAACCAGGAACGGCTGCACAGAAATGCACATATCATGGCAAATGCTTCAGACAAGTGTTACTTCCATAGAAGCCCACCAGGTGGCAATATTTGATTTTGTAATAGTCATTGACTGGAGCTGTGGGGATGCTAATATTTCATCCACTATAGTACTAACAGTTTTATGTTTTATTACCATCTGTCTAAATTAAGATTTTTTTTCTTCTGTTTTAACTAACCCTTTTATGACTGGAAAAATGTTAATAATCCTTTATATATTGTCCAGTCAGGTCTTTTCAAAGCAATATCTACTATATGGCCACTACTCACCCTGCATACTGTGCCATGCTGTTTCCATTGAAGGGCTTGTTCATGGAGGTAGAGGCAGGAAAAAAGGGAGGTATGATTTAAACATTGTATATGCATTACCATTTATCATGCAGAAGGTGTGTTTTTCTGGAAACTGCAAAATATGCTGCAAGTCTGATTTCTGTTAACACATCATAAGATCTAGAGGTGCGAGTATAGCCTTAGTATTCAGAGGGCTCCAAAGCCTTGGTCGTTGGACCTTATTAGAAGTGTAAGCAAATCTGATTCTGTAATTGGAACAAAATATTGTAACAAAAACATCTGACCAAATGCCATATAAATGTCTATCTTGTTCTTCAGCCTTGTGTTCCTTTCTAACCTGTAAGTATGTTCAGTGTTAAACTGACAGTATTGTGTAAGCAACCTTGCCTTCAGTACCTCAAAGTGCTATCATGGTATATGTTATACTGTGCAGGGAATTACATAATCTGTACTAGCATTTTGTGGCAGTTATTTACTGTATGGGTATTGGAGGTGTAGTGCTACCCCCTTAGGGATTGCTGATGAATTGGGTCCCCCTATTGTCCTGCACAGCCAGTCATTGAGTATTTTCCACACAAGATTTAATATGGAGACAGCAATCAGTCCTTGAGTGCTGGTTTTGTTATTTTATTGAGGAGATTAGAACTTGGCTAGGGTAAGGGGGTTATAGGATGCCCAAGAGAACCAGTAACTGAGGACAACTTCCTGAACTATTCACAAGCTTCCCCTTCTGCAGCACAGTCTCTGTTGGAGTGCTAGTTAGCATCTCCTAGTTGTACCACCCCAGACCCTAGATGAACTCCTTTTCACCCAGCAATCTGGAGACTTCCTTCCTGGCCAGGGGATCTAGCTCCTGTTCTTTTAAATGAGGTGCACAGTCACTAGTAGGCGTCAATCTGGTTTCCCACCAGAGTGCTCCTTCCCCTATCTGCCCAGGGGGTGCAGGTGTACTCACTCAAATTCTCTCCGCTTGTGGGTTGGCTGTTGCTACCAGTCCTATCAGCTGGGCCGCTCCATCTTTTCCATACACATGGTCCTCCCTCAGGGGGCCAGTGAGTCACAAGTTTTCCTCCTTTCCAGCTCCAAGGTCACAGGCAGCCTTTCTCCTCCAGCCTCACATCTTCCTACTCCTTCCACCCGACTCTCCACACTTTCCCCTCTTGCTGCGGAGTAGGCTTCTACACATCCAAGCCCCTTGCCAAGCCTCCTGTTGGGGATTGGCTGAGGTACCTCAAGAGTACAGACAGCCACTCCTCAGATCCACCCACTGCCTCCAAGGCCCTCCTCCACGAACCCCAGAGCAGGGGGAAATTCCAGAGGGGCTGGCCTGCAGAGTTTCTCAGCCCTGACCACAATTTGACCCCTCTGACTATCACACCTGAGCTGCTAACCAGCTCCTGACTAACCATTGTCTGGCTCCCCCTATCTGCACTAAGAGGGCACTACATTGGTTAAGTTCACCATTCTATGTTTTATGTGGGTGTAACAGTCACTCTACAGCCCCCACCCCTACACCTCCCCTTTTTCCTTCATTTATAAATACGAAGTTCTTTTTTCTGCAGGTTCCTGTCCTCTTCAAAATTGAGAACCACTTTTTTTTCTTTAACATGAGTGCATTTATTTTTTTGCGAACAGTTTAATATGCCTTCAAAATTCTCTGTCCTTACTGTGATTATCAAATGATTGTTCCTCCTTTGCAAGGGCATTTATTTATAGTTACCATAAGGGTTTATTATGTAGGGGTCCTGCCTTATGCTGTTGTGTCCCTGATTAAATTTAGGGTGTTGTTGCTAGGCTGTGTCTAGCCTGAGCTGTTTACCATTTTCTGGGCATCTTGCTGTGAAAGAGGTTCTAATAAATGGAATAGGAAAGACCGTCTGTGAGTTATCGTAATCCGCATAAGAGACAGTCAACTCTGTATGGCACCACATCCTATCACTATAGGAAGCACAAAAAGAACAGACAAGAAAAAGGACTTTATGGGGCTGGACCTAAACTCACAGAAGGTATATGCAAAACCATATAAAATTTAAATATTTTTTATTCAGAAACATGAATAAAATTGTGTAAAATCATAACAAGTAGACTACTGCGTGTTAGTACCCCACTAAATATTAGACCTGCTGGGTCCTTCAGTGCATATACATATATTCTAAAATATTATACACATAAATATTTCAGTATGCAATAAACTTAGGAGGATACTGCAGGACAACAGTCATAGGACCCGACGTGTTTCACCATACATTTGCTTTTTCAGGGGACCCTGTGATTCCAAAGGGTAAGTTACAATTGGTGTCAGATAATTATTTTACTGATATTATGTGTTCTTTTTTGTTCATATAATTATCATCTGACACTAATTGTAACTTACCCATTGGAATCACAGGGTCCCCTGAAGAAGCAACTGTATGGCAAAATGCGCTGGGACTTATGACTGTCTTGTACCATAAAGTCTTTTTCTTGTTCTTTTTGTGTTTCCAGTCACTGAATTATCAATACTTATCTGACCCGACCAATCCTTGAGGAGAGTGTTCAGAGTTAAGGTTTTGGAAGATTATAAATGTTTGGGGCTCCTTTTCAGAATGTTTTCTCTTGGGCTTTGTCCCAGCCAGGAGCTTCTGTTGGGTGCCTGGGTAGAACATTATTGAAGAATCTTCTGTGTTAAGAAGTGGCTCAGGAGGGCTGTGTGAAAGTTTTTCTACTGGACATTGCGAGAAGGATTCCCTGTCAGATAATCAAGGTACCTGTGGCTGTTATCAAAGGGTCAACGGCCATATTGATTAGAGAAAGATCCACTGCATCTTAAAAACTGTGACTGCTCCTTTAGACTCACAGATCTACTTGGCTGCTGTCAGAGGGCCAGCAGTTACCTAGAGACCAGTCCTATTCTTGGGTGTACCGCACCCCTAAATCTTCTCTCCTAAATTTGATTTCAGAAATAAAAGGTAAAAAGACTAATGTGACCAGTGCCCAACATATGTTTCTCCCCACCATACACTAAGAACCAGACCCTGAGATGGAAATGTTAGTCTGGCACACTACTTAGGAGGTCATTCTGGGTTGTGCCAAGAGGAAGAGTGCTACATTTTGATGTTCGGGGTAGGGCAAAATTAAATTTGTTTTCCCTACGTTGTCCAAAGCAGTTGACAATTTTGAATTTCATCTTGGCACTCTGGGGAAAGGGAGTGTGCCACCAGGATAACAGAAACAAGCTCACTCCCTTCATAAACTGGCATATGCACAGTGTGGCAGTAGTGCCAAACTCAGTTGCTACTGGGACAGGGGAAGGGATCACACTATGCATGCACTGTGTATAAACAAATAGCACTTGTTCCTCTTGTTATACTGAGGACACCCTCAATGGTCAATGCGTCCCAGCTACTATGCCAGGTTAGGGTGGATTGGTCAGGATAGTAGTTTATTTGACCAGAATTTGGTGAAGCAGAGATTGGCCTTTATGTATGTCATGCAACAAGTTCCATCTTTTTAAAATTAAGACAATTTTTTATACTATTGGACAATAGTTTTTTTTCAAAGGCAAGCTAACCCTTTACAAAAGGTAAAAAAAAAAATATGAAGTATATGAAGTAATAAAAACAGAAATGTGCATAGAAAAGTGTATGCTGTCATCAATAAAGAATATGTAAACCCAACATTTCATATTCCTGATATGTGCCTGCTATACCATGTAGTTGTATGAAAAAGTCTCCTCTCTTCGTATTGTTTCCTTTGTGCAACCCCTGGTGTTTCTACCAGTTCCTCTACTTTCCTATTAAAAACTAACCACATTAGGCATGGGAACAGAGCATGGTCAGATCTCTAATGTGCTCTCCTCCAATGGTCAGACCAGGGGCGGACTGACCATTTGGAAACTCTGGCACCACCCGAGGTCAGTAGGGGGTCCCATGAGATGCCCCTGGTACCTTTTTCATAGGCTTTTTTGAGTTTGGGCAAGGACACAAGGGCCCCATGATCCCCTATTGCCTGGGAACCCATGAGTTGTCAGTCCGCCCCTGGGTCAGACCTGTCCTAACACCCCCCCCCCCCAACACACACAGCCATTTGCTGGGAAGATCAGTGTACTGCTGTTTCTCCTCTCTAAGCTCCTTATGCAGCAGAGAACAGAGGGTGTGTGATCACTTATAAAAAGGGGGAAAAATTTAGTTATTATTTTTATTTTATATCTATACACAAATGTTTTGCCTTTCGTTTCTATTTTAAATGGAATGGGTTGTTTTACAAGGTGAGGGTTTACATATACTTTAGATGTATTAATTGCATATTCTGATTGTGACCTTGCTTCTGCCAAGAATTTTAATTTAGCGAGTACTCTTATCTTGTGATTATATATATATTTGCTAGCAGGTTTTATCTTCACCGGAGTTTTCCTGAATATACAAAATGCTCTCTGGTCTGTGTTTTTCTGTGCACCCTGTCTATTGTTACCACTGCTGGTCTCTGCTATTTTATACTGCTTCCCTCAATGTCCTGGGGGCCTGGTACTGAGGGCAGTGGAGCAAAGTGCTGAGAGGAGGAGGAAGCACGGGCATGACATGCCCAGCACTGTGTGTGTCTAAAGACGCACACAGCACCAATTGGGAGAACGTGCACACAGATGTCTCTTTAGCAGCTGGCCAGCTAAGGAGACACCTGGTAACAGATGGGGGGGGGGGGGGGGCTAGTGGTTTGGGAACTCGCTGCAAAAGAAAACATCAGGCAGTTTTAAAGATGGAGAACCATCATTTAATTTTTATTTGGACCGCCTCTTGAAAATAAAATATATGGGTCTTTATTACTGTAACCACTCAGGTAGTCTTCAGACACATTATGTGTTGTATTGTAGGCTTGTATACTGACATAAAGCAATATGAAACTTCCAGAAAGGTTCTTTTTATAGACATCAGAAGAAAGGTAAAGCTCCGTGTTCCTCCCAAAGCTGAAAGCCTACAGAGAAATGTATTTGGATTCACAAATGAATCTGTAGAGAGATGCAGAATTCCTTCCTGGCAGTCAGTTGTGGTTGGGCTGTGTAGCTCATTTGGTACTGTGATAAAATCTAATCTCACTTCCTTTATAGCCTGCCTGGATGTATCTGCTTCACTGTGGGAGAGGAGCTGTGGACATGCCAAAGCAGCATGTGACAGGAAAGTCTATATCAGGTGTTGGATTTCCCAGCTGTTACCTTCAGCTGTTGGGTTGCCACAGACAAAATCTTGACAGTCTGCTTAGCCGGACTGCTTTTCACAATTACTTCCAGTACAATCATTTTCTATATTCATCTGATGATTAGATCAATTGACCAGAACAGTGCATGGCCTATACTGGTGATAACAAGTCACTCATTTGTATGTTTTAAAGCCGAATTCAAGGCAAAAAAGCTACGTACGCAAATGAAATGCATATAAAAGGAGTTATTTTACCTGACAAAGTGTTTGTATTCCTGTCCATCCAGTCTTGAAATATGGGACCCTTACATACAGGGTGTCTTGCCCCTGTGCATCCAATCCTGAAATTTTGGGGAGGCAAAAGCGTAGCATCCAGATCTGCTGTCCACAGCCTGTCAAAGTATATGGCAGGCTCAAATATGCTGCGGCTTGGTGGGGCTGAAAGGTGCACTAAGTGGTACTCGCATTTAGGTCCCTACACTTTCAGCTACATATTCCTGAAACGCAGCTATTCTGTGTTCCAGGCATACATCTCTGAATGCATGGACGTCATAGGCAGGATGCAGGCAGCAGGGCTGGACACTGCACCTTTGTCTTCCAGGCACACTAAAAATGCCAGTATTGGACGCACGGGGCTAGATGCCCTGTCTGCCTAAGGCCGGCCATACATAGGTATATTTCTGAACGATTTCTTGTTCAATAATTGGACCCAAGAATAATCGGCTGATTTTCGCTCTGTTAGTGGGGCAATGGAACCGGCTGATTTTTGTGGTTCCTCCCCATTTCATTGATTGGGCATGCTGGAAAATTTGTGAAAAACAACCAATTTTCGAAATCATTGGTGGCACCATCAAATTACAGAACAAATTATGTTTTTGATCGCAAAATTGTTCGGATTTCGACCCATGTATGGCTTGCTTTACACTGCCAGCACATCACAATATGTTAGTGCGGGAGGCTTGATGTTTCTGCTGCAGCTGTAAGTTTTTACAGGGCTTGTCTTCCTGCCAGCATGTGACTGGATAGTAAAAGGAGAAACAGGTTGGTGAGCTCATCTCCCTGTCACTTGGCTCTCTCCTCCAATAAGCATGCTCTTTGCAGTGCAGCATAACTGATTGGCTCCCTGTACTGCTTCTTCCTCCCCCCCCAGACTGAACACTGCTGTATAGAGTCTGCAAGAAGTTGATACTTCTAACATTTAAACAGATACATGGAATCATGTATTAAAGTGATATAAAAGAAGCTTTATATTCTCAAAATGACAAACATGTCATACTTACCTTCTGTGCGCAATGGTTTTCTAATGAGCAGCTCTAAGCCTTCTCTTTTAGGGTCCCCCGCTGGCAATCTTGGCTCCTACTTTTCTCTGAGTGCTCCCATAGCAAGACGCTTGCTATAGGGGCACTCGTGTGGGCTTGATCCAGAGCCATGCTGTGTGCATCTATAGACCCACACTGTGCATCTCGGCCCCGTCCCCTACTTCCTCCTCACAGGATTCGACTGACAGCAGCAGGAGCCAATGGCTCCCACTGCCATCAGAGCCTCCTGTTATTACAAGAAGAGGGGAGAGGAGATGCTGCAGACAGGCACAGCACTGGATTGAGATCAGGCTCAGGTAAGTGTTTAAGGGAGGGCTGAAGGGGGCAACTTTTTGAAAGGTTTTTATTTACCTTAATGCAGAGGATGCATTAAGGTAAAAAACGTATTGCTTCTATAACCACTTTAATGATTACATACAGTGGGGATCGAAAGTTTTGGCACCCCAGCTAAAAATTTGTATTAATGTGCATAAAGAAGCCAAGGAAAGATGGAAAAATCTCCAAAAGGCATCAAATTACAGATTAGACATTCTTATAATATGTCAACAAAAGTTAGATTTTATTTCCATCATTTACACTTTCAAAATAACAGAAAACAAAAAAATGGCGTCTGCAAAAGTTTGGGCACCCTGCAGAGTTAATATCTTGTACTGCCCCCTTTGCCAAGTATCACAGCTTGTAAACGCTTTTTGTAGCCAGCCAAGAGTCTTTCAATTCTTGTTTGAGGTATCTTTGCCCATTCTTCCTTACAAAAGTCTTCCAGTTCTTTGAGATTTCTGGGCTGTCTGTCACGCACTGCTCTTTTAAGGTCTATCCATAGATTTTCAATTATGTTGAGGTCAAGAGATTGTGAAGGCCATGGCAAAACCTTCAGTTTACGCCTCTTGATGTAATCCCCCGTGGATTTCGAGGTGTGTTTAGGATCATTATCCATTTGTAGAATCCATCCTCTCTTTAACTTCAGCTTTTTCACAGATGGCATCAAGTTACCATCCAAAATTTGCTGAAATTTTATTGAATTCATTTTTCCTTCTACTCGTGAAATGTTCCCTGTGCCACTGGCTGCAACACAACCCCAAAGCATGATTGAGCCAACCCCATGCTTAACAGTTGGACAGAGGTTCTTTTCATTCAATTCTGTGCCTTTTCTTCTCCAAACGTACCTTTGCTCATTCCGGCCAAAAAGTTCAATTTTAACCTCATCGGTCCACAGAACTTGTTTCCAAAATGCATCAGGCTTGTCTATATGTTCATTTGCAAAGTTCAAATGATGATTTTTGTGGTGAGGACGTAGAAGAGGTTTTCTTCTGATGACTCTTCCATGAAGACCATATTTGTACAAGTATCTCTTTATAGTGGAATAGTGTACCACAACTCCAGTGTCTGCCAGATCTTTCTGGAGGGATCATGCAGTCAAACGTGGGTTTTGAATTGTTTTTCTCACAATCCTGCGAGCTGTTCTGTCTGATATTTTTCTTGGTCTTCCAGATCTTTCTTTAACTTCCACTGTTCCTGATGACTGCCATTTCTTAATTACATTCCGAACAGAAGATTTTGACATCTGAAAACGCTTTGCTATCTTCTTATAGCCTTCTCCAGCTTTGTGAGTGTCAACTATTTTTTTACTAAGGTCAGATGAGTCTGGGCATTTAAAACCTTTGAGATTGACATCACCTGGTCTTCCCAGATGATGATTGAGAACAATCATCACCTGGTCTTCCTAGATGATGATTGAGAACAATCCATGACACTGGCAGATCTCAGCTTTGCAAAGGGGGCAGTGCATGCTATAAATTCTGCAGGGTGCCCAAACTTTTGCAGATGCCATTTTTTTGTTTTCTGTTATTTTGAAAGTGTAAATGATGGAAATAAAATCTAACTTTTGTTGACATATTATAAGAATGTCTAATCTGTAATTTGATGCCTTTTGGAGATTTTTCCATCTTTCCTTGGCTTCTTTATGCACATTAATACAAATTTTTAGCTGGGGTGCCCAAACTTTTGATCCCCACTGTACAGTAGCTGCATTGATTTGTGTATTTTATATCTTCCCAGAATTCAGCTCTAACGTAGTAGTAAAATCACACTGCTATGTTTGAAAGGGCTTGAACATGCACCATTTAGTAAATACTGACATGGGTTTAAGCCAGTGAGGTAATTAGTGGATGAGTACTCTTTGCATGCATGGAACACGGAAGACACCGAATGACAGCTGGTAAGTATGTTTGCTACTTGCCAGTGAGTAAACTTAGAGGCAACATCACTGGGTGACCATGTCCCCATGACGGTACTTGGAGATCCCAGTCCATGATGTTATAGGGGTATGGTCACCCAGTGATGTCACTGGGATCACCCTACTCCCATGTTTACTTACAGGCAAGAGTTTGTCATTCAGTGATTGTTTCTCGACAGGACTGGTTGTGTTCGGTGGGTGTCAGGGTTTTTTTTTTCATGCCGGTTGCCATTGATCTTGATTGAAGCTATATTTACATCGGGGGACATGTTTCTGTTATATATATATAATTTATTATATGACAGACTTGTCAAAAACTGTCTTTGCTTTAGATTTTTTGGGGGGAATGAGTAGGGGTACCCCATTCTCATCCACATGGGGGGAGGGCCTTGTTAAAGCAAAAAAATGCTCATAACTACCTGCTAGGACCTTAACAATAAGCTAGTGTGCATGGAACCTAAAGATATGTAGGTTAGAGTTAAGTACCCGCTTAATTTCACAATCGGGTTTTATGTTTTTTTGGGGGGGGTTTTATCTTTTTTAATTTTCATAATACAAATCCACTTTAAAGCAACATCATGCAGTACAAAAATCCATACTGAATTACATCCCCCATCCCCATATTTACACCAAACCTCCCTGTCCCACACCTTACCCCTCTCCCCTTATCTTCTAGGTCTTACCATTTACTTCTTCTTCATTTGTTGTTCTGTCTTAATTTGTTACCTTCTTATCTTTTTCCTTTTTGGGGACTCTGTTTGCCAATATTTAAGAATAAGGTTTTTGGCCGCATTTAAAAGATGGAACAGTATCATGTTTATATTGCTTCACCGAAAGCTCTGATTTATAAAATAGGCAAACCCATGGGTCTGGCGGTACACTAATCTTCTGAATCTCTTGTATATATTGCATTATCGCCCTCCAAAACTCCTGTATTTTTGGACAATCCCACCAGATATGTGCCATTGTACCCTTACTCCTGTATCTCCTCCAACACTGGGGTGAGACCTCTGGCCTTCACATTAGGTGTAATATACCATCTTACTAGACATTTTTAATTCATTTCAACTATATTCATATTCACCACCCCAAGTATTAAAACTAAACATTTCATTTTTTTGTTGCTCGTTCAGTTTTGTTTCAAGCTCTGTTTCCCACTTCTCCAAAAACGTTTGGGATACCGGTCCCTTTTATTTCAGTAAGGATTTTATCAATCCTAGAGGTAATGTGTTTTTGTATTCTATTTTTACTACACAATTGCTGTAAATGATACATTCCTTCTTTGGTCCTTAGTGGTTGTGGGAGCTTTGCAACAAAATGTCTTATTTGACAATACCACCATTCATCCAATGTGGAAAATATTTATTTTTTATTTTTCAAATGCGTGTAAAGAACATAAAACCCCCTTATCCACAATATCTTTTAAACGTGCATTTCTATCAATTATCCATTTCCCTGAAATATTATCATTCCCGGGTGGGAAAAAAATACTTAGTTCCCACCAACGGGATTGACAATGCATTAAACTTCCAATCCTTCTGCTTGTGCATTTCATCCCAAATCCTAAATACATTCTGTGTCAAAGTGCTTGTGTCCTCATTCCAAGTGCGGAATTCCTGTGGTATCCAAATAAACTTATCTAATGGTGCCTTACTAAGTGAACTCTCCATTTTTACCCAACTTCTCCCCTGTGCATTATATATGCAGTCTACAATTCGTGATAGTACCACCAAATTATAATATCTCTTAAAATATGGTCTATTTAATTCCCCTTTTTTTGTTACTACATATAACTTCATATTTAACTCTTGGTTTTTTTTGTTATCCTGCACAAATCTGAGTATAATTTTTTTGAGAAACCTAAAAAAAGACCATGGTAGAGATACTGGAAGCATATTAAATTTGCATAAAACATTTGGTACTATAATCATAATATTTATCTGCCCTATCCAAGACAGCCTTCCTCAATTCATCCTTTATCTCATTTATTAATGGAATATAATTTGCCTGATATACAGTATCTCACAGAAGTGAGTCCACCACTCACATTTTTGTAAATATTTTATTATATATTTTCATGTAACACTGAAGAAATGACACTTTGCTACAATGCAAAGTAGTGAGTGTACAACAGTGTAAATTTGCTGTCCCCTCAAAATAACTCAACAATTCTAACAGTTGCTAATAGCAGTTCCAAAGAAAATCACAAACCGCAATGGGGATAGGGGACATGCTTTTCTGGTTCCATTATACATCCAAAAAAAAAATGTGTTGGTGATCCGTTTACCTTCACTGCGACTGAGGGATCCCTATATAAAACTCTTATCCACCGCATCATTCTAGGCCCAATTCCTAATGTTCTCAGCGTGTCAATCATAAATCCCCAATCTACTCTATCGAAGGCCTTTTCAGTGTCAACTGATAAAATGATTCCCAGTGCCCCTCCTCTTTCATTCGTTTGCAGGATAAGTAATGTGTTTAGGCCATTGTCCTTTCCCTCTTTATCTGGGATAAATCCCACTTGGTCTAAGTGTATCCAGGCAGACATCAACTTTTATCCTTGTTGCTAGTACCTTCGTATACAGCTTTGTATCAGCATTCAACAAAGATATAGGTCTATAGCTTACACACTGAAACCAATCTTTACCCTCCTTGGGTATCACTGTGATATATGCCTGCAGCAATTCCTCCCTCATCTCTGTCTCCTCTGCCAGTGCATTCATATAAATACACAGTTTGGCAATGGTGGTTGAGTAACCCATTTCAACTTTTTCGTTTTTAATTTCATCTATAAAGTTCCTTGATTTCTTTTCCTTCAACTTCTTCATTAGGTATTTCCCTGGATTATTACCCCCACCGATATCTCTTTCGAAACCCCATTAGATATCTTCCTTGTTTCTTGTTCCATATAATCCTTTAACTCCTCTCTTTTTAATATCATCTTTTGTTGTAGCTCTATATTTATTTTCTTTTTATCTAATTGTTCTAGCTGATGTAGTTCTTCCATTAATACCCTGATTCTTTTTCACTGTTATTTCTTTATCTCCTCCCCTATTGCAATCCGTATACCCCTAATATAGGCTTTATGTGCTTCCCATACCGTGGTGATAGAAACCTCCTCTGATTCATTTAACTTAAAATATTGATTTATTTCCTGCTTTACTCTTGTTTCCACTTCTGGATTTTGTAAAATGGTCTCATTTAATCGCCACATATTTATTTTATTCTGTTCCCTTCCAAATCGTAGTCTCATTGTGACAGGGGCATAGTCCGATATTGATATTACATCTATATTCGTTTTCAGTCAGAGACTCAAGAAGTTATGTTCAATCAACATATAATCCAGTCTTAAATACATCCTATGCGCCACAGAGAAGGTATAGTCTCTTTCCCTTGGGTGTTCAACCATCCATGCATTTATCAGCTGACATTGATGTAGCTTTTTTTTAATATTCTTTAGACTCCTAACTCCCTCTCTCTGGATGCATGATGAGGTATCCATCTCTCGGTCCATGCAAATTTTAAATCGCCTGCCACAATCAATCATACTACCCCTTTTAAAGTCTGTACGTTTTGCTAATATTCCTTTCAAATATACCATCGGGTTTTTATTAGGGCAATAAAGATTTGCTAATGTACACTCTCTTCCCTGCAGGTTTCCTCTTAGAAATAAATGGTGGCTTGCTGGGTCTACCAGCTTTTGATCCAAAGTAAATGTAAAATTTTTTCCAAAAACCTATCTCGTCTTATTGGTGAGTCCGCATAATACCAGGTTGGTAGATATTTAGAATATAGCTTAATATTTGAATCCTGGGATAAAGAAGTCTCCTGGAGAAACACCACTTCAATAGATCGCAGGTATATTTCCCTTAAACCTTATGTCTTTTTGTTGGAGTATTTAATCCATTTACGTTATATGTCAACGTTGGATATATTCCTTCCTCCCAATTTTTCTGTTTTTCTCCATGTATCTTTTGTGGGGGTAGAAGTAAACAAAGTTTTGGAACAAGACTTTCCATTTTTTTCCCTTCCCCCCCCCTCCCCCTCTTTCCCAACTTCCCCTCCCCATCCCTTCCTCTTCCCCTTCCCCTTCTCTTGAAGACCCCAATGACCTATTTTTGGTCCTTGAATCCCCAATTATAGCAGATATTTTTTATTCCTAATCTGATCTAACAATGGTTTCAAAGATCTTCTAGCAAGTGTCTACAGTGCTATGTCTGCAAAACTTTGCACCTTCGTCTCTCCATACTTTTATCTTGCATCCCGCAAAACTTCTTCCAGATGTTCTCTAGCTTCATAGTGGTGGAACCTTACTATCCCTTGGAGTATCTGATGTAACTTTTTTGGGAACTTCTTATCCTATGAACTGTATTTTCAATTGCTCTGTCTCTCTCCTTCCCATTATTGGTTTAAACAATCTTCTCATAGTGTCCCTTAGATCTTCTCCTTAAGACATTTCTGGTAAACCTCTGATCCTTAAATTATTCCTTCCGTCTCTGTTTTCCTGATCTTCTAATTTATAGGATAACAATCTCTATTCTCTTTTCATTTCCTCAATTTGCTCTTTTAGTTTAATTACTTATGCTTGTTTCTCCAATTTCCCTTCTGTTTCTTCTACTCGTGACAGGACTTGTCCCATTTCGCGGTGTAAAACCGCCATTTCACTTTTTATGGAATCTTCTAATTTTGCAAACAGAGCGGCGATTTCCGCTTTTGTGGGCATTAGTAACTTTGCTACTTGCTCCTCCATATTTCTTTTTCCCCTTTCACTCTCCAGCTTTGATATTTCTTTCAACTGATTTCTATCCGATACTTCAAATGATAATCTCACTTGACCTCCGATACAATTTTTTCCTCTTCATGACTTTCTGAGGTTAGTTCCTCTGAGCTTTTCTCATGTACTTTTTTTTTATTGTACTTGTGTTTAAGTTTTCGCTCCCCCTCCTTTGACAGATCTACTCTTCATATTTCTCAAGGTGTGCAGAAGATTATGGTGCTAGATACAGATTTACTTTTCAAATAAAGTCCTGAATATACTGTCCCATCCACCTCTGAGACCCCCAAAACACTGATATTATATACTCGTGTCTCCCAGCCTCCACAGTAGCATAGTGTCAACGCGGCCACGCACCCACTCCTTTGTGCTGTTTACTCTGGTTGGCCATTGGTTCTTTGTTTTCTTCTTGGGTCTCACAGCCTCTCCTTTGGTGTTTGGGGCTCCCAGGCCTGGTGGTCTCTGCCACTGGTCTCCGCTTCTGGTCTCGTGACCAGCTCTGCAATGCAATCCTCTTGTGCCGCATACTGCCGCTGTCACCTCTCCTCACTCTGCATCTCCACATGGAATCCGCCACACTGTAGAGGGGGACAAGCTGGGGGCCCATTAGAGAAGGAGTGGAAAGACTCCGTCCTCCTATCTCCGACCCTTGGCTCCCAGGCTTCTCTGTCCAGTCACCTGACCAGTCAAGTGCGTCCTCCCAGTCCTCTGCCCGATCCTTCTCAGCCTAGTGACAGACAGTCGCCTCTCGTTCTGCCACTGCCGCAAGTCTCTTTGTCCCCTGGATCGCACCAAGGCTTCTCTGTGGCAGGACAGGCAGACTGAGGAATCGGGTAAGCACCATTACTCGGCGGGTGCGGGAGCTCCTAGCCCATGAGGCCATAGAGCGCCATGCTGACGCACTTCCCCCATCCCAATGCGGGTTTTATATTTTAGTCACTTTGTTAATGAATGAGGCAACCTAAGTAGATGCTGCAAAAAATTATTATACCTTTCGTCCATTTTTTATAACTGACTTTTTATAAAATCACGCAACCCAGCGCATCCACTGCTCATAGGAGCAAAACATTCACTGGTGACATGCTGAGGACGCGTTGCTATATATTTGTGCAAACGCAAAGGAATAACAACAGCATTTTCTTTTTTTTTTTGCAGAAAAGGTATTGGTTTTCGGTAGCTGTACTGAAATTATGCACTGTGAGGATTTAGATGAAAATAGTACTTGATGGAGATCCAGATAACTGTAAAATATGTGAGAACATACATGTAAACAGAAGAAATGTTATATTTATGTTTTTTTCTTAAGAGCCCATCTGAATAGAAGCTTTTTTTTTTTCTCCGTACTTTTGTCCCATCATGTAAACTCCCTGTGACATGCTCTGCAGCGATTGGTTGCCATGGCAATGAACGCATTGAAAGCGAAGTGCTGGACTGGACTGTGAAAAGAAGCAGGCTTTAGATCACGCGCAGCATATCTAGTGCTTCAGTAACATAAGGCTTTTTTAGTTCTTTCTGGCAAGGGGAAAACATTCTTGACCTAAAAAACTCAAATGTACAACCAACAGGAAAATCCTGGAGAAAATTATTTAGCCGTATAGAAGAGCACGGTTTGAAAATGAAGTGAAAAGAGAAGGAGGTAAGTTTGTTTTCCAGACTTTCGAGGAACACTGCATTCTTGCATTGAGGCTTAAAGGAGTGCTAATGAGAGGCTTTTCAGCATGGGGCTTCCTCCAGCTTTGCTGTACTCAAGTAGCTTACAGGACCTCAATTATAGAAACTTTTTAAAACTACAGTTAGGGTACATAGTGTTAAACATACGTAGTATTAACCCAACTACATTGTATCAATCTAGTACATGGTACCAAACCAGTTCTATTATATCAATATAGTACAGGGTACCAAACCGGTTCTATTATATCAATATAGTACAGAGTACCAAACCGGTTCTATTATATCAATATAGTACAAGGTACCAAACCGGTTCTATTATATCAATATAGTACAGGGTACCAAACCAGTTCTATTATATCAATCTAGTACATGGTACCAAACCGGTTCTATTATATCAATATAGTACATGGTACCAAACCGGTTCTATTACATCAATCTAGTACAGGGTACCAAACCGGTTCCATTATATCAATATAGTACAGGGTACCAAACCGGTTCTATTATATCAATATAGTACAGGGTACCAAACCGGTTCTATTATATCAATATAGTACATGGTACCAAACCGGTTCTATTACATCAATCTAGTACAGGGTACCAAACCGGTTCTATTATATCAATATGGTACAGGGTACCAAACCAATTATATTATATCCATATGGTACAGGGTACCAAACCAGTTCTATTATATCAATATAGTACAGGGTACCAAACCAGTTCTATTATATCAATATGGTACAAGGTACCAAACCAGTTCTACTATATCAATATAGTACAGGGTACCAAACCAGTTCTATTATATCAATATGGTACAGGGTACCAAACCAATTATATTATATCAATATAGTACATGGTACCAAACCAGTTCTATTATATCAATATAGTACATGGTATCAAACCAGTTATAAGCATTTTCTGTGTTTCTCATTGTAACTGAGTTACAGAATTGCCTCTCACAGGATACTGCAGTTTACACATCAGATTTTCCAGTGAAATTTACTTCTGAAAGGAACTGCATTGTGTGTAATTACTATTTTGGTTGTCCACAGCTCACGGATGAAACATGATGTTAAAGACAGGCTTTGTTTCATTCCATACCATGAAAGCAAAGACAAAATGCAGAAATGGTTTAAAAAAAATCCCTGTCTTTTTTGTATTTTGCCTGAAATTCTAATGTGGGACCATTGGTCATTGTTTGCTGGGCTTTTATTATTATTTTTATTATTAATAATAGTCTGTATAGGATTTAGGACCAACAATTTGCACAATGCTTTACAAAATAAAGGTAGACCGTAAACACAGTTGCAGACAAGAGGGTTAGTAGGGCCCTTAGATTTGTATTAATGTTTTTAATAATTATTTTCTGTCTTCTGATGTTGTGGCATATATATACACACATACTCATATAGAACGGTTGTCATTTCTATAGAATTGCTAGTCCTGTGTTGTTTCTTGTGTTAGCACAGTGTTTTCCCAGACAGATACAATGAACAAACAAATGCCAATTGTTCTTTCTTTAGGCCTAAGCTGTGGCAGCTCTAACTGGCACATTGGAAAAATACATGCTGTACATCAGAATCATTAAAACTTAAGTTTGTAAACGATCTTGACATAGCTGTGAATTATCCATTGGAAATGGACAAATGTCTGTTGAAATGCTTTTCTCCTTTTAGGAAACGAATAATTTTACAGAAAATCCCCAGTTTTTCAGGTTGTTAATCCACTTCCTATTATCTTTATATTTTAAGCTCTTTTCTTTTGCTCTGTAGGCATGTGTTGACTTTAACTGTTTGGGGGAACCTGGTAAAATTGGTGGGTTAGTTCTGATTTTAATGTTTTTCAGATAGCAATTTCAATATTTTTATTTAACTTTGTTACAATATCCTCACTGTACAGCTAGTTCAGTCCTGCACAGCCACGTTTTTTTATTATTCAAGAGTCTTCCAAATGGTAACCACACTTCCAGGCAGTGGCCTCCATTCAACGGAATTCCGGCTCTAAGAATGTTGATCGGGTTTCCACTAAAGTGAATGGAAGCTACCACATGCATAATAATAATGGCTAGAAAAAAAATGCAAACAGCAGTGCTCTTTTTTTTATTAGTGGTCAGTGTAGTACCTGTGTACATCAGGGGGCAGTGGGAGAAGGGCCCCCTAACATTAAATGGTCAGCAAGACTGTCTAGGCATGTATTGGTGATCAGTGGAAAAATGTTCTCCTTCTGTACAGTGGTGGTCAATGGGAGACTGGCCCGCCATACATTTGTGCTCAATGGGAGAATGTCCAACATACATTGGTGGTCAGAGGGAGTAGAACTAGCTGTGCATTGGTGGTCAATGGGAGAATGGCACCTATATATTGGTGGTCAGTGGGCAAGGGGATCCCGTTACATTGATGGTCAGCTGACAAAAACCCCTCTACATTGGTGATCAGTGGAATAATGTTCACCCCCCATACATTGGTGGTCAGTGGGAGAATAGCCCACCATACATTTGTGATCAATGAGAGAATTTCCAACATACATTGGTTGTCACAGGAAGTAGAAACTGCAGTGTATTGATGGTCAGTGGGAGAATGGAACCTATACATTAGTGGTCAGTGGGTAAAGGGACCCCAATGCATGGATGGTCAGCTGAGAAAAGCCCTACTACATTGGCGATCAGTGGCAGAATGCGCACACACACACTGGTGGTCAGCACAGGAATGGCCTGTCACTTTGTAAGTGACGAAGAACCAGCTATGTATTGATGATCAGTGAGAGAAGGGCCCCCTTTACATTTTTGTAGAGCTCTGAATGGCCTGTGTACATTGGTGAACAATGGGAGAATGGTCCCTATACATTGGTAGTTGGAGGGTGAACAGCCCCCTTATATATTGTTAGTCAGTAGTAGAAGGACCCTCCATATATTGATGGGTAGTGAGAGAAAGCCCCCTTTAAATCGGTGGACAGCTGAGAATGGCCTATGTACATTGGTGACCAATGGGAGAATGATCTCTACACATTGGTACTCAGTGGCTGAAGAGCCCCCAGTACATTGTTAGTCAGTGGTAGAAGGACCCTCCATATATTGATGGTTAGTGAGAGAAGGGCCTCCTTTACATTGTCGGACTGGTGAAAATGGTCTATGTACATTGGTAACTAATGGGAGAATGATCCTTATACATTGGTAGTCAGTGGGTGAACAAACCCCTATACATGGTTAGTCAGTTGTAGAAGGACCCTCCATATATTGATGGTTAGTGAGAGAAGGACCCCCTTTACATTGGACAGCTGAGAATGGCATATGTACATTGGTGACCAATAGGAGATTGATCCCTATACATTGGTAGTCGGTGGGTTAACAACCCCCTGTACATTGTTAGTCAGTGGTAGAAGGACCCTCCATATATTGATGGTTAGTGAGAGAAGGGCCTCCTTTACATTGTCGGACAGGTGGAAATGGTCTATGCACATTGGTGACCAATGGGAGAATGATCCTTATACATTGGTAGTCGGTGGGTGAACAAACCCCTATACATGGTTAGTGGAAGAAGGACCCCCCCTCCCTGTACATTGGTGGTTATTGGCAAAAATGCTTCTTACAGGTGCAGGTGGCAATTTAATTAAATAGCTTACGTACACTGTATCAACATAGGTGCCTCTGTAAGCTGCTTTGAAATGTTGTAAACTGCAGTTTATGTACTAGTTTGTTACATTTTTCAGGCGCTGTGAAAGAACTAGAGCAATGCATTGGTGTCACATTAAAATCGGACTCAGACCGGAGTACAAATGCTGATGCCTGTTCTAATACTGGAATGAAGGAAATCCACCTCTTTTATGCTCGGTATTGGATGGCTGTATAAACCATTAATACAGCATGCTTCTCTTAATGTGAAAACATTTGCTTTGTGTTTTTTTTGAACTTTTTAGAAATGCAGATTAGATTGTCTAAGAATTGAAATGGGAGTACAATGTGTAGGTGTATTGCAGAGAACTATTAGCTGTCACTAGATGGCAGTGTAGCAGTTATTATTGAGCATGTATTCTTAGTTGTGTGGGCTGGGCATACTCCTATTCATCTGTCTTCCATGTTTAGGTGTTGTGTGTGCTATTGTACTTTGTGCTATTGTACTTTGCATTAAGTATTTCATGTAATATAATGAATAGCATAAGCTTGTTACTTCTACACACCATTTTTTAAATAGATTTTCTTATTGTTTTGGAATATTTTTTCTGATTTGGTTCATATTTTTGCTGGTTTGTCTTGGTTTCATACAAATTAGAATCCTTGTGCAGTTTCACAAAAATAGTGCTTTATTCTTATAGTGTGTACAGTGGTTAGAGGAATCTAGAAGCCCCCTTTATATTAAGGGGGCTCCCAGACATTTACCCCTACCAGAGAAGTACAAGGGTGTGTTAGTATCCCTGTTAACTCATTCCAAACCAACAGTTGGGAACAATTCACTTAATTACAGTACAAAAGTACATTTGTTTAATGTTACTAATGCCCCTGATGTAAATCCATCCTCAGTCACGTCATCCAGCAATGTAAGTTCATGGCTAATCATGGTGTTTGTGACAAATGATAATAGTACAGCAGGTCTGCAAATAGAAAACTGGCTGGGATTGATTTGAACACAGGTCTGATCTGAACCCGAATCTCAACCCCAGTCATGGAGGCATACAGAAGTTGATGGTGGATAGATGGATGCAGATGTTGTAAAGGGAGGTGAATTGAAGTTGATTGTAGGGTAGGGAATGGTAGCTGCTAGAAGAAGTGCACAGGAGCCATGAAAATGATGGCGACGAGGAAGGAGGAATAGTAGAGGATAAGATGTTGAGGCATAGACATTGAATAAGGAAGGTACTGGAGCTAATGGTAATGTTGGTGGGAGATATGGGGTGGTATCAAAATGTTTCAAGACTAGTTTTGTAACACGCCAGCAGATGTCAGCACAAGGCTGCACGCACAGTCACAGGGAGCACCGACCTTCATAAGTCAGTGTGCCAAAAGCCATTGTCCTGTGTATATTGGGAGCTGTGCAACTGGTGCTATTCTAACCACGTGTGTGCCCACATCTGCTATTTCATTATGGACAGCAAGTTAGAACAAAGAGCAAATGTGAAATTCAGCATGAATCTCATACACCCAAGTTTTGTCACTGGTAATGATCTTCAACACGAAGGACGGGTCATCCACGGCACACAGACAGAGTTCTTAGTAGACTTCGACGCAGTGTTCCTTCTGCTCCTGGGTCAGCAGCCTGGGGACGAACTTGACAGCAACACGGCGCATGTATAAATCACATGACAATTGTCTGGAATGTTCTGTATGACACACAGACAATGGCAGCAATGTTGTGGACTGTTCTCCAACAATCATCATGCACAAGTTGCCGAATGATTGCAACATTTTATGGCAGTTGAGCTCGTTGAAGGTCTTTGTGATCTCTTGTCGTCTTCCAGTGATGTTAGACTGCTTTTGAAGCATGTGTGCCACTCAAAACGACTCATTTTCGATTGTCTCTGTGGTAGATTTGACCAGTTTCCTGCAGAATTTCACATTTGCTCTTTGTTCTAACTTCCCATCCATGATGAAATAGCAGACGTGGCAACGCACGTGGTCAAAATGTACACAGAATGTCTTTTGTCACACAGACTTATGAAGGTTGGTGCTCCCTTTGACTGTGCATGCAGCCTTGTGTTGCCATCTGTTGGCATGTTACAAAACTAGTCTAGAAACTTTTTGATACCATGTCGTAAGAGCTGATGGGGGTGCTGATGATGAAATGAAGGACTGATAACAAAAGGTCTTATCTTGGGACATGCAGAACCATGAGAACTTCTGTAAAAGAATGTTTGGAGAAGAGGGTGAGTAGTAGGTTGTCAGAGGGGGATTTTAATAGGAGCTTAGTGCAGGAAGGGTTGGAGGTGTACAGTATATAACAGAAGCCTAGTGATCAGAGGATGATGGTTGGCACCTGTTATGAAAACTGGATGTGAAATAGCTGGAAGATCATAGTAGGAGAGCAAATAATGTAAGACTGGTAGAGAAGGTGGGAGTGTTTCCAGGTGGATGTGGGAATTGGTTCTTTTTATATTAGTCTGCAGTTATATACAGGTGAAACTTGAAAAATTAGAATATTGTGCAAAAGTTCATTTATTTCAGTAATGCAACTTAAAAGGTCAAACTAATATATGAGAGACTTATTACATGCAAAGCAAGATAGTTCAAGCTGTGATTTGTCATAATTGTGATTATGGCTTACAGCTCATGAAAACCCCAAATCCAAAATCTCAGAAAATTAGAATATTACATGCAATCAATAAAACAAGGATTGTACATAGAACAGTATCGGACCTCTGAAAAGTATAAGCATGCATATGTACTCAGTACTTGGTTTGGGCCCCTTTTGCAGCAATTACTGCCTCAATGTGGCATGGCATGGAAGCTATCAGCCTGTGGCACTGCTGGGGTGTTATGGAAGACCAGGATGCTTCAAGAGCGGCCTTCACTTGGCACCTGCCCACACTGCCAAAAGCACCAAAACCTGGGATTACTGTGCTTGATTGGCCAGCAAACTCGCCTGACCTGAACCCCATAGAGAATTTATGGGGCATTGCCAAGAGAAAGATGACAGACATGAGACCGACCAATGCAGAAGGACCAACACCAGCAGATGACATGGCTCCCAAAATCAACACAAACTGTGAAACTTCACACTGGACTTCAAGCATCTTGCAGTGCCTCTCCATTCTTCCTCCATACTCTGGGTCCTTGGTTTCCAAATGAGATGCAAAAGTTGCTCTCATCAGAAAAGAGGACTTTGGACCACTGAGCAACAGACCAGGTCTGTTTTTCTTTAGCCCAGGTAAGACGCTTATGACGTTGTTTGTTGTTCAGGAGCCCATGTCCAGGATCCATCTGTGTGTGGTGGCTCTTGATGCACTGACTCCAGCCTCAGTCCACTCCTTGTGAAAGTCCGCAACACTTTTGAATGGCCTTTTCCTGACAAACCTCTCCAGGCTGCGGTCATCCCTGCTGCTTGTGCACCTTTTTCTTCCACACTTTTCCCTTCCACATAACTTTCTATTAATGTGCTTTGATACAGCACTTTGGGAACATCCAACTTCTTTTGCAATTACCTTTTGAGGCTTTGCCTCCTTATGGAGGGTGCCAATGATGGTTTTCTGCACAACTGTCAGGTCAGCAGTCTTTCCCATGATTGATTCCTACTGAACCAGAAAGAGACCATTTAAAGGCTCAGGATCCCTTTGCAGGTGTTATGGCTTAATTAGCTGATTAGAGTGGGACACTTTGAGCCTAGAATATTGCACCATTTCACAATATTCTAATTTTCGGAGACTGTGGATTTGGGGTTTTCATGAGCTGTAAGCCATAATCATCACAATTATGACAAATCACGGCTTGACCCATCATGCTTTGCATGTAATGAGTCTCATATATTAGTTTCACCTTTTAAATTGCATTACTGAAATAAATGAACTTTTGCACGATATTCTAATTGTTCGAGTTTCACCTGTAGAGTAGGAGGTCCTATGTCCCAAGTTTCTAGCTGCACCCATCTGGAATCCTGAGTACAGTATATATCCAAATATACAAGATCATAAATTGGGGACATGCACACCTATTCTAGTTATGCAGAAATCTGTTTCTTCATAAATAAATTATTCACGCTTGTGATCCACTTGTGCTTCCTTCAAATAGACATTTGCTTGTAGAGAGCCTTGAACCTCCCTATGCCAGACATAATGCTTCACAAAAATATGCGTAGTTATGGCTCACTTGTAAGTAAGGTAAATAATGTAAACAACAACATCTAGGTCCTTCTATATGCATTCTCAGGAAAACAAAAAGCACAAGGCTATCAAGATAAACTGGTCAAACCCTTTTATTTTGAAAGTGAAATTCATATCCTCATTAATAATTGACATTATAGTGTTTGAATGTAGTCTGGGACATATAAAGCTTTGGTATGCTGTATAATGTTACAATCAGGAAACCAAATACTTTAGTTAAATGGTTTCAACAAATACTATCTAAAAACAAACAAAAAAGCCACAGGAGCACATAAAGGAACTAGTGCACAACATATCCATGACTCATGGTACATCTTCCAGAGTACCGGTATATTTTCATAGACTGCACTGACATCAATTTTCCCAATCCCAAACAGAATAAGGGAAAAAATCTCCAATATTAAGGATCTTTGGTTTTGTTTCTGTTGCAGTAGCCTGTGGAGGCATACTGTGAGTTACAAAAGGCGATGGCAGAGGCTTTTGTAGATGCTTGGTTGCTCAAGCATTCAACAGCTCTTACCTGTTCAGCTGATTTCACAAAATGTGTCAGTCCAAGGCTTTCCTCTTGAATGATGCTTTCATGATTCAGTCTTAGCCAATTAACAACTTGTCTGGAAGCATTTATAATTTTCTACATCCCTCGCTGTCATGCGTTTGTCAAAAACGTAAGAGAGACAGAAGGCAGAGTGCACAGTAACTGTGCAGTGTAGTATTGACTTTGATAAAAAAAATATGTATTAGCCGTGAATGTCCATCGGTTACTAAAACTGGAGAGTGCAAAATCTGGTGCAGCTCTGCATAGAAACCAATCAGCTTCCTTTTTTTTCTGTCAAAGTTTAATTGAAGAAGCTGAAGTTAGTAGCTGATTGGCTACCATGCACAGCTGCTCCAGATTTTACACTCTCCAGTTTTAGTTAATTAACCCCAGTGTGTTCCATAGAAGAGGATCACAAACACACAGATGAACTTTTGCTCAACAATGTTCAGACGTTTTTTTATGTCTCAGTGTGTACAGCTAATATACTTTTTCATGAAGAATTAATGGTCACTTTTAAAGCGTATATAAACCCATAACGACAATGTAATATATTGCAGCTTATCAGTCTTTAGATGTGGTGACTGCATTAGTTTTATTTTTTAAGAGGAATTAAAGTCTGCAATACTTGCATTAGCTCCATAGCAAGAGAACAACAAAAGGTAGGAATTTGTTAAGTTTTCTAAGTTCCCTGAAATGTACATTGATTGCCCAGAGGTGATTTTGTTTTTTTTAACAAAAGTTAATTTACTCTTTATAGTGCTTAG
Source organism: Staurois parvus (assembly GCF_062004578.1). Taxonomy (NCBI): domain Eukaryota; kingdom Metazoa; phylum Chordata; class Amphibia; order Anura; family Ranidae; genus Staurois; species Staurois parvus. The sequence continues at coordinate 9,871,122 of NW_028318430.1, read as the reverse complement.
ATGTACGTAATAGACTGCCTGCTATCTAGTGCCTGTGCACATGGTCATTGACAATTCTCAATTACCTTTTAACTTTCAACCAATATCCAGTTTGTGTTAAGGACCATCAGCCTGAACCATTAATACAAGAAAGGACAAATCCAAAGATTTGCTGTTTGGCCATGTGTTTTGAGTACGTGCACCTAATAATGTGGCCATTGGGTGTAATTACCAAACAGGATGGTATGTGGGTACAGACCAGGGTTCCTCCAGGGGTTCCTTGAGCACTTTTTTCCTCTCAAGTAAGTTCCCACTGACACCATTGATCTTTTTAGCTATCTGTAAGGGGGTAATTCTTCCAAATCACCACAAGTGTAAGGCACATTCTTACCTCTGAGTATCATGCTAATGTATCATGAATTGTAGCTAAAGTAATTTTTAGCGGGGGTTCCCTAAAACTGGAAAGTTAGGTCAAGGGTTCCTCTGCGGTGAAAAGGTTGAGAGAGGCTGGTGTGATGTGGGAAAGTGAAGGGGGTTGGTGTAATATGTTTCTAAGTCGGCACCAAAATATTTGGAGCTTCTCAGCTTTTCCCAGCTAAGAAAGCTTGGGTGGCTCCAAAGTGTGATGTGTAGAGCAATTTGGCAGAAGTCCATGAAGGATGACACATACTATTTGGCCCTGCACATCAGGGCTTTTCACTTTCAAGCTTAAAATCCCAAACTCTTTTAGAATACTAACTGTTCCTGTATTACAGTCAAAACAGGTTTCATATCTCATTACAATGTGCTGGATGATCCATGGCCCCTTCCAAACAGGCCAGACCTCCTGTCACAAGGCCCTCTGTTCATTCTGCTTCAGTCTTTAACCTTAATGGAATGGCTGTGGAAACCCAGGTTCCAAAAGAAAGGGACATTTTTGACTCTGTCATCCCTGCTTAACTCCAGGTGACAAAAGCTACTTCTCCTAGGATCTACCATTGCACCTGGAGGGCATACTTTGGCTGGTGCAAGACATCTTAGCCACATCTTAACTTAGCTGACATCATAACAATAGGGAATTTTCTATTTTCCTAATCCTAGCCTTTCTCTTGTCTGACCTCAACCAGCAGCTGGCTCTTGGTACTCTAAAGGGACAGGTTTCTGCTTTATCCATTCTATTCCAGAAACCTTAGGCTTTAAACTCTCTTGTCAAGACCTTTTGTACAGGGAGTTATTCTTGTTATTCCCCTATTTCTTTAACAGAGTTTTTCCACCAGATCTGTCAGTGGTTCTTGGGCTTTTCAGCATCAGGCATCTGTATTGCAGGTTTGCAAGGCCATCACTTAGGCTCCATTATTATAGAGGATATATATAGCGCCAACAGTTTGCTCAGTGCTTTACAATAAAACGGGAGACAATACAGCAACAATACAGTTCAATACAAGAGGGATAGGAGGGCCCTGGTCCTTGGAGCTTACAATCTAGGATCCATGCAAGCTTGTGTGACTCCAAAGTCACATGATTTCAAGTACGACTTTGATGTGACTTTGATCTGACTTCACACTCTCTGGCATTAAGTCTCATCAAAGTAGTGCAGGCACCTTTTCAAAGTCGCTGTGACTTTAAGTTTCATAGATCCAAACGGGTGTCTTTGAAAACAATGGCCTGCGACTTTGTCTTGCAACTTTGTGTCCAAAGTTGCATGACAAGTTGCACAAGTGTGAATGGAGCCTTAGTCTTATGTTTGTACCTTCTCAGAGGTGTTTTTTTTTTCCTGCTTTATTTTGCTAATTTTGTAGATCGTTGATGTAAAATAATGACTAGGCCTAATGCTTGAGCCTATTGGTAGGAAACTTTAATTATTACGTGTATCACTAGCCCCATAGGTGTTGCTGAGTTTTGGGCCCCCTACAGTCCTGCAGAGCCACGCAACACGCATTTTTCCACACAGACTTGCATCCAGAGTAACAAGTCCTTGAGCTTGTTTTTTGGCTTTTATTAGGGGAATTTGAACTTGGATAGGGTAGGGGTATATGGGATGCCCAAGGGTATGGCAAGAGGACAATCTTCCTGAACTATGTACAAGTCTCTTTTAACAGCAAAAGAACAAATCTTTCTTCTTGGAGAGCTAGCGAGCATCTCCTGAAGTACCACCCCAGATACTCCTTATCCAGCTGTTCTGTGTGAATCTCTGGGATGGGGAGTTACAGTGCCTGTAACTTTAAGAGAAGACAGTCCTGGGTACAGTGAAGGAAATAAGGTGTATTGTAACACTGAGAGACAGTAGCAACAAAAAATTCAAAAGAAATGCATGTCTAACAAATTATGCACGGATTTGCATGTTCATGAGGAAAAGTATTTGATCCCATTCAAAAAACATGACTTAGTACTTGGTGGCAAATCCCTTGTTGGCAATCACAAAGGTCAGACGTTTCCTGTAGTTAGCCACCAGGTTTGCATCTCAGGAGGGATTTTGGCCCACTCCTCTTGGCAGATCCTCTCCAAGTCATTAAGGTTTGGTGGCTGATGTTTGGCAACTCGAACTTTCAGCTCCCTCCACAGATTTTCAGTCTGATTAAGGTCTGGAGACTGGCTAGGCCACTCCAGGACCTTTTTAATGTGCTTTTTCTTGAGCCACTCCTTTGTTGCCTTGTTCATGTGTTTTGGGTCATTGTTATGCTGGAACACCCATCCACGACCCATTTTCAATGCCCTGACTGAGGGAAGAAGGTTCTCACCCAAGATTTGACGGTACATTGCCCCATCCATCGTCCCTTTTGATGTGGTGCAGTTGTCCTGTCCCTTTAGCAGAAAAACACCCCCGAAGCAGAATGTTTCCACCACCATGTTTGACAGTTGGGATGGTGTTCTTGGGGTCATAGGCAGCATTCCTCCTCCTCCTCCAAACACGGCGAGTTGAGTTGATGCCAAAGAGCTCGATTTTGGTCTCATCTGACCACAACACTTTCAACCAGTCCTCTGCATCACTCAGATGTTCAGTGGCAAGCTTCAGACGGGCCTGGACATGTGCTTTCTTGAGCAGGGGGATGTTGTGGGTACAGCAGGATCTCAATCCTTGTCGGTGATCATTGACAAGGTCCTTACGTGTAGTTCTGGGATGATTCCTCACTGTTCTCATGATCATTGACACTCCATGAGGTGAGATCTTGCATGGTGCTCCAGACCTAGGGAGACTGACAGTAGTTTTGTGTTTCTTCCATTTGCAAATGATTGCACCAACTGTTGTCACCTTTTCACCAAGCTGCTTGGCGATAGTTTTGTAGCCCAGTCCAGCCTTGTGTAGGTGTACAATCTTGTCCTTGACATCCTTGGACAGCTCTTTGGTCTTCTCCATGGTGGAGAGTTTGGAATCTGATTCCTCCTGTGGAGAGGCGTCTTTTATACAGGTAACAAAAATGAGATTAGCAGCACTCCCTTAAGAGACTGCTTCTAATCTCAGCTTGTTACCTTTATGAAAGACACCTCGTAGCCAGAAATCCTGCTGAATGATAGGGGATCAAACACTTATTTCCCTCATGAACATGCAAATCAGTGCATAATTTGTTAGCAGTGGCGTCCCTAGGCAGGTGTGTGCGGTGACACCGGACCCATATAGGTTGCATGCCAACGATCCCCGCAGGATAGAGAAGATCTGCGGATTGGGGAGGATAATTGATCGGACTCCAATCCATTATGCTCAATCCGAAGATCCGATCCATTCTGCGGGGATCGTCGGAGGGGGTGTCACCAAGTGTTATCGCACCGGGTGAAACCAACCCTAGGGACACCTGTTTGTTAGACATGCATTTCTTTTGAATTTTTTGTTGCTGTTCTGTCTCTCGGTGTTACAATACACCTACCATTTGATTTTTAGACTTATTATTTCTTTGTGAGTGGGCAAACATTCAAAATCAGCAGGGGATCAAATACTCATTTCCTTCACTGTAGTAGCTAATCCAGTTTCCCACCAGTGTGCTCCTTCCCCATGCTGGCCCAGGGAGTACAAGTCTACTCACTCAGCCCTTCTCCTAGGAGCTGGGTGGCTGCTCTCAGGCCTTCTGCTGGGCTTCTCCTTCCCGGCTGTATAGGTAGTACTCGCTCTGGGGGCTGCTGAAGTCCTCAGCTTTTCTCCTTCCAAGATCATTTGCCTGTAGGTAAGCCTTTCTCCATCTGTGCCCCTTCCTAGGCTCCTGCTCTCTAGCCTCACTTCTCCATCTTCCACCTAAAGTCTCCCTCTTGCTGAGCAGGCTCAAACATTCTTAAAGGCTGTCCTGGCCCCATGCCAAGCCTCCTCTTGGGGATTGGTCAGGATCCCTTGAGAGTGCAGACCAGCCACTCCTCACCTCCTCTCACTGCTTCTAGAATTTTCTCCACAACTCTAGAGCAGGGGGAAATCCCATAGAGTTGGTCTGCAGAGCCTCTCAGCACCTGGATGAAATTTGGCCCCCTGACTATTACACCTGGGCTGCTACTCAGCCCTTCTACCTGAGAATTAGAACTCTAGCTCCCCCTACATAGGAGGGTGCTACATACGCTTTTAATATATAGTGGTAGATTAAAACTTATATACAGTATTAATCTTAGATACTCGTGAGAGACACAGGAGCCAAGGTGGAACTTAAATGGACCATAGCAATACACATTTCTACGCAGTGTTTGTACTTTCTGTGCTTCACCTACTTTGTATGGTTTAAACAAGAATCACATAGTATGTTTTCTTAGTAAATACTCACTTTTAAGGGAAACAGGATGTAGCTGACCCCACTGGAAAGCATAATCATAATCTTTTGTTTTGTATGTAAGAGTATGTGAAGTTAATGCTTTGCTCACATGCTTGTCAGTTTAACAAGAGAATATTAACAAATTCCTATTCGCAGTGGACACATCTTATTAGTAGTGCAAAAAAACAGGAAAAAACAATACAATATTTAAAATGCACTGTACTCTGTAACGCACTGGACACCCCAATGCACTGTACTCTGTCATGCACTTGGCACCGTCATGCACTGTACACCGCAATGCACTGTACTCTGCAACACACTGGACACCCCAATGCACTGTACCTGGTGTGCTCTCCTCCTCTCCTGTTGCTCCTCTGGCTGCAGCAAGTGAAGTCCGGGGCTTCCAGGCTGCCACTCGCTGGGTCCTCATGGCCGAGGACCCAGTGTGCAGCCTAGCTATTTGCCGGCCGGTGCCATTCGATTTTTTTTTTTTCCGGTTTGCCCGGCGGGCCAAATAAACGTCTTTGGCGGGCCATATCTGGCCCGCGGGCTGTAGTTTGAGGACCCCTGCTTTAATTGTAACAGATCCTGCATTTAGCAGGATTACTTTAAAGTATAACTAAAGGAATTTTTTTTTAGTTTTGGATAGAGTGGTGAGAGATTACAACAATCACAAAACAATCAGGTTTTTATTGCTGTCTGTGCCCCTGTTAGGGAGATTCACCCTCTCCATTGTCCTGTTTACTGCTATCAGTGAAAGTTAAAGTGAAAAAATCCCAAATTTTGGGTTGTCCCTTGAACAGTAATAAAGGAGAAACCTCCCAATGGGGACACTAGTTCTGGTGTTCCTGCTTACAACATGGGATTCTTTTTCACAGGAGGGATTTCCTTCCGCTTCCTGTGTTTGGCTATGGGACAGTAAGTGAAGGGAAATCTTGCCAATGGAACACAGGTGACAAAAAACGCAGCTGTAAATAGATAAGTAAGACACTATGCAATCTGTGGGTGGAGATTTTACATCAGTTGCCGTGAGTGACTTCTTCTGTGCTTCTTGTATTATCATTGTGACATTCATGGATACTGAGTTCTGTGTATCTTTAAACTTCTTAATAAATTAAATAGTGATGGTCATGGTCCCAGAAGAATGCCCTATTATAATACATTGATACATAGCATTCATACATTGCCCCTCACCTATCTACTTTTCTTATGAGCAATCAAATCTAAAGAGCTAGGGCTTGGAAAGTCTCCATTTTCAACATGAGCTGAAAGCTCTGTTGTATTCATACTGGGTAACTGAAAGGAGCGCAGATGAGGTGTAATACGTTTTTTAAGTTGAGGAAAAGGTTTCTCTACATTAGGCATTAGTTTTATTATTGTTCATCCTTAATATACATTTTTTAATGACCTTTGGTAATCCGATGTTGAAATCTCAAACCTGTGAATATATATTAATTTTAATCAACATTAACCATACTGTATTATGAAATGTAAATCATTTTTACCTTGTCACATCTATGACAATTCTTCAGTCTCTCAGAACTATGCTGTCACTCAGTTATTATGCATTTATATAGCGTCAACATCTGCTGATGGTCTGTAAAAACCAAAGCCATACAAGAGCTGAAAGAGTGACATTGTATCAGATACAAGTGCATGAAACCCTAATGATTACCCTGCCTATAAAAAGTTTTATTTATTTGTACAGGACACAGGAACTTGGTCTTAACCATGGGTTATATGTAGCTACCTTCAGGTGACTGAACGGTGGCAAAAACGCTGCAGGGACATACCATATATAAACTCTCCCACTCCCAGCAAGCCTCCATTTTTTGCTAGTGTCCTTAAGTGATGGACATCTATCTACTGAGAGAAACGTAACTTTTTTTTTTTTTAATTTAAATTACATTTTTCTTCAAGGTTCTTCTATCAAGCTCTAGCTGCTCCATAGCCAATGCAGCTTCCTCCTACAGCTTTTTTGGTTTGGTTGACTTCTTCGTTGAGCCTTGGGGGATTATACCCAGACCCTGCCTGGAAAAAGATGCAGGGCTGGCCTATAACAGTTTCTTCAGATACTAGACCCTGCATGGGAGCTCCCCTTGGCACTGGTGCATCATGTTGAGTTAGCTAAACCGGTCCAGATCCATGGTCCATTTTGCTGAGGACCGCCCACTGGGGGTAGGAAGACTGTCTAGGATGACCCCACAGAGGCTTCTGTTGCACACCCAGACCACCATCAGTGGCCATCCATTCTTTTATGCACACCTCACCTGTGCTGCAGCATGTCTTTGAAGTGTGGGAGGAAACCAGAGTAACTGGAAGAAACCCACACAGGCACAGGGAGAACATACAAACTTCATGCAGGCAGTGCTGTGGTTTGGATTTGAACCAACGACCCTAGTGCTGACCAGCCGAAGTGCTAACTATTTAACTACTGTGGTAAATGTCTTACTATGTACTATTCTACATGGCCTATCATGCCCTGTTTAAGGAGGGCCATTAACCTTACCGGCTTTCAAGCGTTGTTTGAGTAACCCTTGTTGGTTATGTCCCTCTATGATTTGTTATACAGTGGCCTATGGTGGTTTTGTCATGTATGGCAATTAACCCCTTCTGCTATGCAGTTGGTCCGGTCCGTGAGTAACCCTTATTAGTAATGTTTAATTGGATACCATTGGTACAGCTGCTCATGGTAACCTTGTCATGCATGGCCATTAACCTTCCTGCTCTGCAGTAGTCTGTGAATACCCCTTGTGGGTATTGTCTCCCTGTATACTGTTTGTACAGCTGACTATGGGGACCTAGTCATGCACAGCCATCAATCCCTACTGCTTTGCAGTAGATGTGTGTAAAGCATACTGGTATTATCTCATTGTCTACTGTTTGCTCAGTGGCCTATGATGACCTAGTCACTCATGATCATTAACCCTTCTTGTTCTGCAGTGGCTTGTAAACTCTTGGGGGGTAATTTCTCCTTGTATACTGTTTGTACAGCAGCCTACAAGGACCTAGTCATACTCAGTCATTAACTGCTCCTGCTATGCAGTATTCTGCGTGTAACCTTATTAGTAACATCTCAGTATGAACCATTGTACATCAGCCTGTGTTGACCAGTGGCCTGTGAGTAACCCTTGTTGGTAATGCCTCCCTATACACTGTTTTGTATAGTGACATATGGTGACCTAGTCATGCACGGCCATTAATACTTCCTGCTATAAAGTTGTTTGTGAGTAACCCTTCTTGGTTATGTTTCACTGGGGTTGATTTACTAAATCTGAAGAGTGCAAAAATGGGGCAACTCTGCACAGAAACCAGTCAACCTTCAGCTTGTTCAATTAAGCTTTGATAAAAAAAAAAAAAAGCTTAAGTTAGAAGCTGATTGGTTACCACGCACAGCTGTCCAGTTTTAGTAAATCAACCCCATTGTCTCCTGTTGTATAGTGACCTATTCATGTACGGTCTCTAACCCCTACTCCTCAACATTGAGTCCATGAGTAACCCTTATTGGTAATGTCTTAACAGGATACTATTGTTATGGCTGACTATGGTAACCTTGTTCTGCACAGCCATTGACATTACTGCTCTGCAGTTGTTTGTGAATACCCACTGGTGGTAATATCTCACTGTATACTGTTTCTATAGCTGCCTATGGTGACTTAATCATGCACGGCCATTAACCCCTACTGCTTTGCAGTGGGTCTGTGATTAAACCTTGTTGGTAATATCTTGCTGTCTGTTCAGTTGCCTATGGTGACCTAGTCACACAAAGCCATTAACCCTTGCTCTACAGTAGTTTGGGAGTAATGTCTCCCTGCATACTGTCTGTACAACTTATAAATGGATAAATCAGTGAGCGCTCTCAATAAAAGTAGCTGTTGCACTAAAGGTAACCAGATGAAACCTCAATCATAAATATAAATCCCCTCTGAAGACGTGCGTGGCACGAAACGTGTAAGAAGCAGCCAATACGCCGTGACGTCACGCCGCCGGAGCCTCATAAAGGTCCGGCGGCCATCTTTCTTATGGACGGTTAGTCCTTTATACTGCAGATATCGTGGATTCATTTTATCCCACCATACACTGATTTTACCTTTTGGAATAAAATATATTTTTACCAACTACACTATGGGCACCTTTTGTGTGGCTCCCTTGTGGAGCTATTGATTTCTAGAGCCCACCCCAGAGTCGTGATCCACCCCAGTATCCAGAGGAGGGAGTTCCTGTAACACAGGCTGCTACATCATCCATCCCTTAAAGGGGACCTCTGGCTAATTGGATCCTCATACTACCCAGGAGCACCTGTTGCACCACACGCTACCCAGAGGGAGGATAATCCTTTGCCCGGCCTAATTTGCTCCCTTAAAGAGGACCTCTGAGTGTTTTATATACATGTGTATTTCCAATACGCATCTGGTGAGTGCGTATTTTTACCCCACTTTCAAGCACTGAAGCATCGCTGCAGTTGACACTTTAAGCACGGATTGTCACTTTATTCATTTATTCATTATATCCTCTTTATACATTTATTTGGACGCTTATACGGACATTATTACCAATAATATATTTATTAGCGCTGCACTTGGATTTATATGTCTATACAACTGCCTACAGTGACCTAGGCATGCATGGCCAATAACCCCTGCCTGCTCTGCAGTGGTTTGTAAAGTGACCCTCATCAATGTATCTCTGTATACCGTTTGCACAGTGGTGTATGGTGCTCTGGTCATGCATGGTCATTAACCCTACCACTCTGCAATGGTTGGTTCTGTCTCCTTTTGTATACTATTTGTACAGTGGCTTATGGTGAACTATTTACGCAAGTTCTTTGACCCCTACAGTTGGCAGTTGGCCTGAGCGTATCCCTTGTTGGTACCTCACTTGCACACTGACGGTGACCTAGATACAATGGCCATTGCCCCAACTGCTTTGCATCAAACCCATGAGTACCCCTTGTGGGTAGAAATTGTGTTGCGCTCCAATCAATTTATAATTATTATTTAGTTATTATATTAATGTGTTTATTATCCTGTGTGACCAAATCTCTTAAATAATAACCATATATATCATAACGTGATCCTCCAAAAAAAAGTGCTAATTTCTACATAACCGTGAAACATTGATAACACATATTAATATAATTAAATCATTTTAATTGGTTATTGGTGGAGCGCGACATAATTTCACAATATTTGACTTTAGTTACACAATATTATGGGTATGTGTATGGTGTAAGCGACCCACGCATTTTAAATTTTAATTTTATTATTTAATTTTTTTTGTTTGCTGTAAATATATTTTTAAATACACCATAGTAGCTCAAAAGCACTACATCTATACCCCTTGTGGGTAGGTTTTCACTTACTGTTGTATGACAGCCTATTGTGCCGCAGCCACAAACCTCCTTTAACCATTTGGCATTTGGTACACTACTCTTGCAGGTTCTGTGACCCTTCCTTATTATTGTGTGGCAGTCCAAGGTGATCTAGTCACAATCTTCTGTTAACCCCTCCTGTTCTACAGATGGTATGTCAGTATCACTTGTTTAAACTATTTAAATGCATGTGGTTTGTATGCCTACCTACAATGAAAATTGACCCCTCTGCGGTTGGTCCATGATTCACCTTTTAGATGTTGAGGACTCTCATGCAGGCTGTTGTGAGACCACCTCTGCTGCCCTGGTCACGGACAGTCATCATCCCCCCTTGAATTAGGGCCTTCAGTCATCTATCCTTCCTGCTCTGTAGCTGAGTCTTGAATCCACCTTGTTGGTGCAGTGTGTGCATATGTATACTATTGACTATCATTCTGTGGGGCATCTTGCCATAGAAAACGAACTCTCTTGCGCTCTATGACCCAACACGGGGTAGGTAGATGGAGTCAGGACTTGGAAGTTTCTACCACCAGTGCATATGGGGTTGTGCAGCTCCAAACAAGGCTGGGGAAGCCTGACCAATATTGTGAAGCGAAAACAAAGAGCGCACCAACCTTGCGGATTACCTTAGTAAGCCAAAATTTTTATTAATTACAGAATAATACTCACAAACACTGAAGTATATCATGCATGTAAGTCCTCAAAGGGACAAAGGATAAAAGCAGCCTGCGCGAGTCCCATCAGAGGAATGGACACTCGGGGAACAGCTGACTCGTTTCGAAAGACGAACCTTCATCAGAGCTTCATTTTGCCATGTTGTCTGACTCCAGTCGTCCTGAGTCCTTCTCTGTTTTTTTCCTACAGCTTCTGTTTCACTGTGGTGAATATAGAGGTGTACCCTATTCTTTCAGATGAGTTGGTGTGCGGGAAGGTTTAGACTTTGTGCGTAACCAGTGGTCTGGAGTTATGAGTCAACTGTTCTAGACCTACCCGAGTCCTTAGGGGCTTCATCCTAAGATTGATCTCCTGGCTTTTGGACATTTCTCACCTTTGCTTTGGCAGACCTTCATGCTGCTCTGATGCAGCTTCTCTCCCCTGGGATTATTGCCAAGAGGGCATCCGCCCCATACTCTTTTCTTTGGATACAAAATTGACCTTTGTAAAACTTCTGGAATGCCTACTGCATGACCATTTTCACAGTAGTTTTACAACTTCTGCATCTTTTTTGCTTGCGTCTCTCAGCCTTTTTCTAAATTCTGCCATTCTTTGGGCCTGTCAACTACAGCGAAGGTCTTACCAAGGTGCTAGTCTCTTTTCTTGCCCTGCTTCTGCAGTAAGACAATAAATGACCCTCTTCTAAAAATGTGGCTGAGGCAGGCTTGGTTAGACAGCATCCAACAGACTGCACAGATCTTGGTGAGATCCAGGAGTATGCTAAAACCCAAGAACTCATTGCTTGGAGTATATACCGTAAGTCTGAGCCTAGTTTTGGCCTTATTCAAGGTTTATTTTACTTCTTCTGGACAAGCACTGGGTTGTTAGCTCCTATGTTCAGACTCTACAGTCCACGAACAAAGATGCATTTGCATTGTCCTCTTCAATGCAGTCCTATATCCTCATCTTCATCCCAGACCATTGTGACTCGCCATTCTGACCGTGTGGGACATGAGGGGTGCATTCTTTGGATTGTCACCATCTATCTGGAAGGACCAGACATGCCCGGGGAGTTGGAACTGAATGCTTTGGTTGGTGCTCTTGATTATCAGGCTGTGTAGATGTTCTAAGTATCCTCTTGGTCCAAAGGAGTTGGTTATCGGATAAAACTCTCCTCCCAATCAATACACTAGAAGTGAGGGTGATTTAGTTATTCCTTCAATGCTAGACCTCTTGTCTGCATGGTCACCTGACCTGGATTTAGTCGAACAATGCCACGGCAGTTGTTTACGTTAACCATCAAGGAGTAATCTGATGTCTTGCAGATTCTCCAGTCTGGTCTGGATCAACTTTGGACCATTAAGGGTCTACCCTAGGCCTTAGCAGTTCCTTTCAGAAGCCAATGTCTTTGTGGAGAGCTTTGTATGAGGGTTTGCTTGCAATTGTTCTTCCTGTATTTTTCCCAGTAAGCGCTTGTTCACACTTGACTGTCTTACCAACTCTTGCCAAACGCCCCTATAGCATTTGGCAAGCGTTGGTCCGGCGTTTGCGAAGCGTTTTTTTTTAACGCTCGGCAAACGCTCTGCAAACGCATGCGCGGTTCAGCGGCGGTTGCTAGGCGTTTGCTGAGCGTTAAAAATGCCCCACAAACGCCTTTAATGTTTGAATGGTGTTACCGCTCCGCAAACGCCCCGCAACCGTGTCGCATCCTCACCGCAAACGGCGGCCGGGCGTTTGCGGAGCGGCACCATAGGCTAGAATAGGAGGCTTCAATGGCTCTTGACTCGACCAGAGGCATCCGTTTCGCTGCGACGCTACCGCACCCATTAGAACAGCACCATGTGCTGCAATGGGCAGAATTGTCAGAGGCGTTTGGGAAGTGGTAAAAACGCTTCCCAAATGCCTTTCTGCCACTTGAAAACAAGGCTAGTGTGAACGTAGCCTTATGCTGTTTGATGGTACTTGCACAGATCATGCTGAAATAAATGACAAGCTAAGCAATGACAGGTGTGGTATAAATGGAAAAGAAGATGGGATCAAGAACTATGTATTCCATTACAACAGCAGAAGCAAGACAAAGTGAGGATGTGGAAAGTTGTCCTATTATGTGCATGTGAAGCTTGCTTCTAAGTATATCCAAATATTGTACATGGGAAGCTTGCCAGTGGTAAATAAAACTGAAAAAAACATTCACTAAATGACTCAGATATTTGGTAAATAAGTGTAATCGCATAAACTGTGTAACTGCTGGGAAATGTGCTTTTTTAGACAAAGTGAGGATCTAGAAAGTTTATCTTGCTATGTGCGTGTGAAGCTTGCTTCTAAGTACATCCAAATATTTAACATGGGAGGCTTATCAGTGATAAAGCTGTAAAACTGAGAAATCTATTCACTAAATAACACAGATAATTGGTAAATAGTTGAACGCATAAACTGTGTAGCTGCTGCTGACTTTTTTGTAAGCAAACTGTGAGGAACTGAACTCTTGAAGCTGTGTCCAAAAAAAGACAGGCAGAGGGAAAAGGACTAGGCACCAATGTTGCCTGTGATCTCCCTGCAGCTGATCTTTCCCTCGTTACTGGCTTGCCTGCTGCTATGGTTATTGTTATGTGATTTATTATACATTTCTATAAAAATAAAGCATTTCTAAGATATTACCTTTTAATCAATACCCTAGCTAAAATGTGGTGTCTCTTGTTCTTACATGCCAGTGGCTGTGTGATTAGTTTTTAAAGGTAGAATTTTTATATATAACCATTTCTTCAGTAATAATTCTTTATTACGGTATTATAATAGAATCATTTTAAGGTCTTTTTGCTGCTACTGAAAATCGCTATCCTTTTACACAATCATTGAATAGATGTTGAAGGATATAAATTGCTGTAAGGATATAAAATTGCAGTGGAAGGATGCAGCACGTTGCCGCAGAATACTGTCAGTGCGAACTTTTAAAGTGACCCTGACGTGATGGAGAATCATAGCTGTGCCTCCAATCGCAAACGTCTCGCCTGTGTATTGCAGTGGAGAGAGTGTGCTCACTTACCACCTCCTTTTGTGTCAAGCAAGGACCTGGAGCTAATTGAAATGCAGTGCTGGGGAGCTCTGCTGTAGCCTATTCGCTTCTTTCGCAGAGGGAAGAAAATGCTTTCTGTGGATCCTTTCTTGTGCTATAAGTGAGGCATCGACATTTGATGAAATGGCCCTAGAAGAGCTGATGCAGAGATTAAATGCCGTGTTTCAAAATACTGGTAGGAGAAGCTGCATCTTGTTCATGTTCTTAATTTTATCTGTATTTTCCAGGTGAAGGTGCTTAGGGATGCTCAATGTCATGAATGGATTCTATAGCTTTCTAGGCACAAATGCAAGCACATGGTGCTTCTCATGTCAGTGCTGCAAGAGTGTATATGAAGAGCTAAAGGACTGCGATGCTGTAAGTTATGAGAGCATGAGTTCAGTGGATGCATTTGGCATGTGTGATTTTCAGTGTCTGTAATTATATTAGCTCATCGGTATTAAAGAAGCCATTTAATGTCTACGGGGTTGCGACATCTTTTTACTGGGTTATATAGACCGGCTTGCATTATACAACAGCAGCAATGGTAATGAAATCTGTTTCATGCTTGTGCCATTTATCAGACGTGTAAATGCCTGAGCAGACTGTGGTTTGAAGCTGCAGCCTGGTGTGTGAAATGAGGGAAGTATGCCGTAGAGCTGAAGTGGAAGCAAATGTATATGATGGGGACAGGTCGAGAAATCCGTAGAAGGGTATCCCACCCCAATTCTAAAAGCATTTTTACCATTTGAGACCTGTGTAGGTTACAACAAAGCCATGACTGCAGTATGCTGAGAAAATCTCAAGGAATTTTAGTTATAAGTGTCTGAACTATATAAAAAATAATTTTATCTTAAAGTTTTAACCCTTTTTGTTATGGCTGCCTTATGATATCATTATGCTGCCAGAATGTACTAGGCCTCCTGTGCTCATGCGTCGCATGGTCTGCTGTGACTTTAGTTACGCCCTTGATTTGATGGCTTGGTCTTATGTATTAGTGACAAAACCGTTAAAGTGGTTGTAAACCTCAGACATGAAATATGAACTAAGCATATATTTCTATGTGTGTACCTGTCTCAATTCAGAGTACTAAGTGTCATTTCTGTCTGTTGTCCCATTCCTGTGCTATTAGCATTAGACACTTCTGATGAGTTTTCCTGACACCAAGAGAAAACTGGTGACAGGGAGAGCACAGCCTGTGATTAACAGGCTCAGCAATGTTCCTCTGTGATGTGTGAATGGGGTGTGTCCCTTCCATCCAATCAGCTCTGAGTTCTCACTGATGTAACTTGAGATCCCCACCTCTGCTTTTCAGAGCTAAGAGATCCTGTGTAAATCCTGCAGTTTGGATGTAGTAAAGACTGCTATACATAAATGGATACAACTTATGTAGGATAATGTATTTCATTTCTGTGTATCGGTCCCTTCACTGGGTATATGTAAGGGTTTACAACCACTTTAAAGAAAGCTACTCTGGAAGGAAATAGGTGGTCTGCCATTACTGACCTCCTCTTCCTAGTTGTCATGCTGATCCTCTGGCTTCATATTGAGTATTTTGTTAATTATAAAAACAAAAAAGTATGGGACAGATGACAATAGGACACCTGACCTGTATGTTTGCTCCAGGTCAGTGACACACAAAGTAGAGAATGAGCATTGCCTGATTGCAAGCAATGGCAGGGAGGTTTTCACTTAAATACGGTTACCAACATATTATGCTATAAACCTGAAATGATTTAAAAAATTAAAATGGCACAATCTGTGCTGGAACCCAAAACTCACCTAATTTATTGATATTGTTTCTGAACTGACATTGCATACTGGTTCTCAGCATCCATTGCAAGATACCACTCAGGTCCTGCTGTGCAAGAAAAAAAAAATCCCCAGACATAATACTAAGTTGACACTTATTCATGTTCATGAGTCACACCATTGGCTTATGCTATTTCACACTACACAGGCTGCAAAGTAAGAGTGATGGCAGAATTCAACAGATTCACTTGTACAAGGATGAAGAGCAGTGTAGGCACAACACATTATGAACTGTGTAATTGTGTTTGGAGTAAAAACATGGTACTCTGGAGAAAGGAGAATATTAGAAAAGGGAATGCAGTAAACATGGCAAGATTTCCTCTCGGTCTGCTATGCCAATTCCCGGACATGCTAATGCTGCCCACGATGTACCATACTGGAGGCCCAGAGTAGGCTCTCATTTTTGTAATCCTATCATGAGCAGACAATCTGCTTTCTGGAACTTGGGGACCCATTCTGCTATCTATCTGGTAAATTTGTCATTTTGGTCTCTGATTGTAGTGATTGCCCATCTTTGTTTTCATTGGTGGCCAGTCTTGAGTCTTTTAGTGGTAATTTCTACCATGCTGTTGTAGTTGTTAATAATAATATTATTATTAATCATTCTCCCAAGATGTAGAGGTAGTCACTCCTAAAGTGATAATCGGTAACCTTGTGTCTAGTGGAGGGTAGTTCTTGGTCCCAGTGGTCTATCCACTACCAGTGTCCAAGCAGTGAGTGGCTTTCCTATGTAGAGGTAGTCACTCCTAAAGTGATAATCGCTAACCTTGTGTCTAGTGGAGGGTAGTCCTTGGTTCCAGTGGTCTATCAACTACAAGTGTCCAAGCAGTGGGTGGCTTTCCTAAGCTGAATGTTTTCATAGCATGGCTGTACAGTTATATGGCTGCATAGATATGTTAGGTTTCTGAATTGCACTGTAAGGTTGACCTTGGCTGTATCCTAGAAGGTGAAGTTGGTTTTGTATTCATTATCCATCAGTACCTGTATTTGGACAGGTTTGTGTCTGCGCACTGTGAGTGGACATCACTGAAGTGAGCCTTTTCTTGGAGATCATTACTGTTATGGCCATGGAACATTTGGTTTGATCAGTTGACATTACTGAAAAGTGAAAAGAATGGGCTGTCCACAAATATTATAACACAGATTGCAATAATTTCCTTTCATTATTAGGCATTGATCTTGTAATGTCTGTGGGTGCCTATACTGTTTAATAACTATAGTACATACAATGATATTGTGATATTAATCCTTGTGCATTGCCAGCATTACTGAGCAGATATGTCAAGTAGCATGGCAGTTCTACAGTTCCATCAATATGATAAAGGTTCATTATCTGTATATTTTTACATTAGCTGTATGCTAGTGGAATCTAAATGTACACAATGGCCCAGGTTCTGTTTACAGCAGTTATTGACTGGAGTGAGTGTATGCTAGTCCATTTTACATGAGTTGGTGGTTCATTTTTTTATGAGGATTTGTATGCATTTGAATATGTTAATTAATAAAGAAATTGTTTGTTTTGTTTTTGTGTTGTTGTTTTTTTAACTGGCTGGTTCGTTTTATAATAACAAACGTGGCATGGGCAGGAATTCTTTTTCCACAGAAAGAGGAGCACCTCTCAAATTGTTGGGTTTAGTCCATTTAAACAAACTATGCAGTGTCACAAAAACAAACGTAAGGCTTCCTGGGCCTGTCACGTGGCCAATGACAGGAGTAGGAGTCACCATCAGGGAATGTCTTTTAATGCCGATAGGGCTTGTTTACACCAAAAACATTATGATGCACTTTTGCATTCTATGGCACAAGCAACATGCATAAATATTGAGAAAATTCCAGTATTTAACTATGGAATATTTAAACTAATATACTAGATAGCGGTGCAGTAGAAAATATTGCATAGTGAATTGTTGGTCTGTTGCATTTTGATGGGTTGCTTCATAAACGCAAGACAGTGTCTGAAAAGCATATAAAAAATGGGCATGGCATGCAAGCCCGTGTAGCACTATCCCCGCAGGGGCCACTTGATAATGCTTGTCCCCAGTGGTTGCCCTGACCTTGCAAGCCTCCTGACACTCTGGGTTCAGACATATTTCAACAGTATGAAATAATAAATCAAGAGCCCCAATTCTTTAGTAACACCTCTATAATAGGCTCGTTCAATAGAGTAGACCACAGAATGAAGGTTTAGGAGATGCATCCCCAGTTAATGCATAAAAGCAAAACACTGGTAAAATGAATATAACCAAATGGCAACGGTTTACATGTGATACGGTTACAAATGGTACATTGTAACTGCAACACCAGCATCAGGAGGGGGAAGAGAAGGCTTGCTGACTGACCAGCTCCTTCTGGCCACCGGCCTCAAAATAGGGAATGCAAAGAATTATGTAAATAATTCAAATAACAATTTGAATTAAAATGGCTTAAATGAGAGAGGTCCCTTTTTTAACTAGACATAGCAACTCGAGTCCTGCAATAGTAGCCATCGTCTTCTGCTAGCAATGGTAGAGCCCATATACAATAGTGTGTAATGGTAATGTAGGAGAACAAGCTGTGCTCAAAGCAAAGATCTCCTGATACTGAGATGTACAGGTGTCTCTAGAATGTTGTCAGAAAGGAGGTGGGCATCCGCCCACTCACCAATCCCATGGGTAGCACGGCCGCTGTGCTGAACGTTTATGCGGAGTCCTGCCGTAGTAGCCAACAAAATCTGTCTCTGGAGGAGAACAGCAGTCCCCCTGAGTTCAACTCTGAATCCTGGGCCAAGAGAACTAGGCAGTTCCTTGCTGTAGAACAGCGGTCACTAAATGACAGACCGCGGTCCACAAACGGCCCCAGCAGTGCTGTCTTTCAGACAACCGGCCCGCAATGACAGATCCGCCGCTGAGAAGCAACATGACATCACGTGTGCGCCCGCCCACTGTCTCTCTGGCTCCCGCTCCCTGCCTGTACACAAGGATCCTGACAGCTCTTGTCTGCCCTCAAGCTAGGGTGTAGTCTTACAAGGGCACATTGAATGTTAAGGGGCACTCTGATGGGCACAACATAGAATGTGCCCATCAGAGTGTCCCTTAACATAAAATGTGCCCATCAGAGTGCCCCTTATTTTATGTTAAGGGGCACTCTGATGGGCACATACTGTGGAAAGGGGCACTCTGATGGGCACATACTGTGGAAAGGGGCACTCTGATGGGGAATATGATAGGGGAACTTTGACTGTAAGGAGGCACTCTGACGGGAATGCCTGATGTAAGGTGGCAATGTGATGGGGATACCTGATGTAAAGGGGCACTCTGATGGGCACACCTGATGTGATGGGAATACATGATGTAAAGTTGCATTCTGATGGCGACACCTAATGTAAGGGGGCACACTTATGGGCACACCCTATTCTGACCTCGGCCAGAAGAAAATTTTAGTGACCGGACCTTCTTGAATTTTAATTCAATACACCAGCTGTAGAATATATAATTTTTCTTAACGTCTCTGGTAGTTTTAGTCCAGTTGGCACACAGAACAAAGCATGTAATGGGTAAAGAACTACGGATCCCAGGATCCTCAACTGTGCAAGAGCTGTATCCACTATAACAGGAAGTAATGTAGCCATCCCAGTACTGGGCACTAGGGGGAACAGGGAATAATTGTAGTCCCATCTGTAAGTGTCCTTAGATGGCATAATGATACAGCAAACATCTGGCTACACCTGTATAGAATTTATGTATGCTGGTGGTGATTCAGTGTACACAAAATCAATGTCGCACATTTCTATAGGCTCAATTTATACTTGATTGGTATATACAGCATGTTCATAATGTAGAGACTCTGACTGTATTCTAGCTTCTTCTCACTTATGTCAGCAATACAACACAACTAGCTAAATCTGTAGCATTTTATACCTGCAGTATGTGCACATTGAATGTTAACCAAGAATTATTTCCACAATCAGAGGAAATAAAAGAAATGTAAACTGTTCTGTTCTTGTGTTTCCTGGGACATGGAAAGGTAACCATCAAACAGACTACCTAGCGCAACTCGTTTCCTGATCGGGAGATTGCAGAATAAGCTACAGGAAGTTCCTCTGTATCCATTGGTGAGGAAGTGCGTACTTGTTTCATTATTCTGGGCTGCAAATAGATTGTTGACATCCTGGACAAGTAGCTTTGCTAAATATTCAATGTTCCTACCAACAGTTTGTAGCAGAATATGGACAACATGTATTCTTTAAAATGTATGTTTCTTGTCATTATTTTACGTGGCAATGTTTTCTTATCTTTCTCCAATTCTCAGTTTTAAGGAAATCTCTCAGATCTTTACAATTGCCAGGTCCCGGAGCAGAGGATGCCGTGTAGTCGCCTCTCCTCAGATCCTTTCTCCTACTTTCCCCTCCATTCTAAAGCTGCAGCATGTATAAGACTTGTCAGCATTTGACACTTCTGGGAGTGTTGGATGGCTATATTCCCCGCTGCATGCTGGCCCCTCTGACTTAACCAAGGGACACATCAGTGACCTAAGGGTTGGAGGAAGGAACGATGGTGAATGGCAGGGGACACAGGCATCTGATACATTCGGAAGTGTTAAATGCTTAAGAGTCTTGTATAGGCTGTCTTCTGTTGCAGGGACCCAATAGGATCTTTTTAAAGTGGAAGAAAAGCCCAACACTAACTATTCTTAACATTCCCTTCCCCTTCCTACCTATCCTTCATGCCCTGTATACAAAAGATCTGTATACTGCTTACGTTTTTTAATCCAGGCTGCTCTGGTCAAATGATCCTACAGCTCTGACTCCCCTGTGTAAAGGATTGAATTCTGGGAGCTATATTATCACCATGAGCTCACCGTTCCCTCCTCTCCCCTGCAGCAGCGGCTTACTGCCACAGGGGAGCTGGAGCGGCAGGATCACGTGACAAGACCAGAGCTGATTAAAAATCGGTAAGTATACACACCTTTTTTTACACTGTAAAAAGGAAGGGCATGCAGGATAGGTAGAAGGAAGGGGTAGGGAACATTTTAGAAACAATTGGTCTTACAAAGTTTTCTTCCATTTTAATGCTGATTTTGGAGGGGACAGAAAACTGTTATTTTTTTTGAATAACCGCTAACATCAAAAAATATTAAGATCTCAAATAATGCTAACTCTTACCAACCAGCTATTAAAGCCCAACTTTAGTCAAATGTTTTTAGTTGTGGATAAAGTAGGGAAGAGTAAAACATTCGCTAAGGTTGTATGTTTTTTTTTTTGTTTTGTTTTTTTTTTTTTTGGGGGGGGGGGGGGTTCAGTGCATAACCCATTTGAAGAGATTTTCCTTCATTTCCTGCCCCTATGATCAGTAGCGTAATGTTGGTTGTCAGCGCCTGGGGCAAGGCAATTAATTTGCGCCACCTAACCCGTGGACTTTTAACACTTCCTGAGTCCCTTCCAGTAGTAGGCCTTGTAAGGACATGCTGCAAGAGAGAGACCATTCCTTCCTTTTATTTGCAACTTATGAGATAAGGAACCACTTCTACATTCCCTAATGTTTATATATAGCCTGATACTGATATCACCATACATGATGAACTTCCATACACAGATCATACAGGACACTGTGCACTGCAGGTACCCTTGGAGGCCCCAAATCTGGGGTGTGTACACTATAGAAATGACAGAGCTTGTGTACCCTACATCCTACAATATCGGTTTCAGCTATTGAGAGCCAGCTGTATCATGGGGGTGTGTCTAAGCCAAGACTTGGAGCGGTGGCAACACTTTACGCTGCATAGTAAAGAGGAGCTTCTTCATGTAAGACAGGGGTACCTACCTGCACCTTATGGTGCCTTTATCATCTCATTAGACAAGTTTCTTTTTTATTAAAGCAAAGCCAGATCAAAATGCACTGTTCTACTTGATTCCTAAACTGCCACGCCTGATTCCTATACTGCCCTACCAGACTCCTACAGTAATCTACATGAGCACCACACTGACCTACCTGACTACTATACTGACCTACCTGATTCCTACTACTATGGCTGGAAATTCCAGTACATCTGCTGGGAAGTGGTCTCCAGTCCTACACTACTTTCACTCTCCACTACACACAGTACAATGAAGAGCGGTGGATCCTCTTCACCTCTATCACGGCTCTCCCCAGAACCAGACAGTACTGTTTTGGGGTCTCAAAACCCCACCAGGAAGACCACCGATACCTGACGTACCTCTCCACATAATCTGCACCAAACACGGCCCCTCCTCTGTCGCCATTCCTACACACAGGCCAGGGGGACAGGCCAGTATTGAAATAGGCTGGACTGGAGGGGTCTCAGGGTGGGACAGGACAGGTTGTGGGGGGAATAGACTGTTGTGGATGAATACCTGGGATATGCCTCACTGGAGGTGTAGGGGGAGGCAATAGACCGCAGCAGGGAAATGTCCGGGATAGCTGCAACACTTCAGTCTGGAGGAGGCTCCCAGCACACTCGGAAAGTTGCTGAAATAATTCTGCACCCCCGCCTCCCGGTATGACACTATCTATAATGCCTTTTCAAGAAACGCAACTATGTTGTCCTTGTATAAAAATATTGTAGGAAGTTCTTACCCTTCCCCTCTATACAAAAAATGCCTTGCTGTATTTGAATTTATCCCCATTGGAGAGATCTTTCAACACTTCCTCTTCTGCCTGAAGGTAAGAAGAAATCTCTCCAGTTCAGCTTTAAAAACTTGTCAGATACTCTAAGCTGGCTATATATTGGTCTTCTGTTGTGGTTTTTTTTTGGTTTTTTTTTTTGTTTTGTGTTTTGTTCAGTCAGTGCATTCACACAAGCAAGGTGGATGAAGGAATCTCTCCTGCTGAGACATTGTATTCTGACTCTCCTCTGTCAGAATACACTGATCAGTGGCTGCAGCCACTCATCTACAAAGGTTTTTCAACATTACAAAACAAATGCAATGCATATGCTAAACCTGTGGGACCACTGTGGATGCCAGCCGCCACCGATCTGAAAACAAAACCAAAAAAAAGGCTCCGTTTTCGATGCTGGCTCCTGCCATCTGACAGCTCCACTGGCCTGACAGTTCTTAAGTATCTAAGGGGCGAGGCCACCTGGTGATGCATCAGCCAGCATGCCTCGTCGATGACGTCACAAGGTGGTGGGGTCACACAGGTGATGTTACCCAGTGGTCCCGCCACTTAGATTATTTAAGAACTGTTAGACCAGAGCAGCTCACATGGTGGGAGCCAGCGTGTTTTTTTTTTTTTTTTTTTTTTTTTTTTTTTAACACTACAATTTTTGTTCTTTTGAATGAGTACCCCATACTCATTCACATAGGTGGGGGCCAGGATCTGGGGACCCCCTTGTTAAAGGGGGCTTCCAGATTCCGATAAGCCCCCCACCTGCAGACCCCCACAACCAGGGTTGTGGGGAAGAGCCCCCATGCCATTTAAAAAAAAAAAAAAAAAAAATTAGTGTGGGGGTTCCCCTCAAAACCCATACCAGATCTTAAGGGCTTTGTATGTATTTTTAATTACTGGCACCACTCCTTAACAACTCTTGACAGTACTGACAGATACTGTACATACCGCATGCTTGGACCACTACTTAATTACGGCATACATTAAATTATTTATTTTTTGTGAATTGACTTTAAGGTCTTTTCATGTGCTATTTTCGGTAAATACCGCATAGTAGCAATCGTGAATTGACATTTTCAATATCGCATGCGATATGTGTTCATGTGACTGGCTTAACTCGTGTGATTTAACCTTTAGTGAATTTACCCTATTGCCCTGTAGTTTAGCCAGAATTTTATTTAGATAATGTCCTGTGTACCCTGACTTTAAACTTAGGCTGGCCATACACTATACAATATTTTTTTTATTTTTTTTTCTGCCCAATTTCCTTTAGATTTACCTTCAACTATGTAGGGCCTGCCTAATTGGATACAATTGAAAGTGTTGTTTAGGTTTGACCTCATATAGTTTTTGGTAAATCTAAAACAATATTCTCAAAAAAATTGTATAATTGTGGTCATCGAACATACGGTAGATCATAAGAGCAAATTGATGCTTGGAAATCACCTTCAGTTTCAAAATTTAGAAGTGCTTTACTTGGTTTTATGGTAAGTAGTATCCAAAAATATAAACCCTCAGCTGGGTTGGGACTTTAAACGTGCCAAATATGATTCTGAGTCTTAAAATCTGTATTTTTATTATAAACACAAACTATTTTTAGAAACCATTTAAAACCATTCTATGCAATTTACAGCAAACTTTAATCTGTCAGTGACCACACATTTTGGGAAAATATCCCATCTAGCTTCTCACAAACACTTCTAAATGTGGGTATACTTGCTTACAATATTCATGTACACATAATATAAAGTTTTATATATTGCTGTTGTGCATAGTAGGAGGCTGTATTCTCAACAGATTTCTCTATCTGCTTTTTCAAAAGGACTAGGCACTATGTGCATAAAATCAAAAGTGATAATGTAACCCAACAAGACTTGGATGTTGCATTTGCATGGTAGAACAGACACTTCCCCCTAGGTGGGAGCTTTTGAGGAAGAAAAAGAGCACTCAAAAACAGCCTCCTTAATTATATTTAAGATATAGCCTTTAGCTATGACTACTCATCCTGCAAAAAAAATATATCGGACCTAGTATGTCTAGTTGTTCTCCCAATATTATGTTGTTCAGAGGTGCGATTGGGTAAATTCACACTGGTCTCCTTCACCAATGCAAACATGGATAATCAACCAATGGTCCACTTTCCACTAAACCTCGAAAATCTACCTGTAATTGAAAGCTCTGCAATGTGCAATGACAAGCTAACACAGTTACCCTATGGGGTGAACAGAGAGCACACCCATCACATGGTTTGCAGAATTTTAGAAATGATGCTTAACGACCTAAGTAAGAAATCGAAATGGGGAAAGATGGGGACAAAAAAGAGAGGTGGGGGGGAGCTGAAGGATAAGCAGTTAGGTTTTAATAATTTAAAACAAACTTAGAAGGGAGAATGAGATTATTGTAGTAGCTGGTGTTTCAATCTCACCTTGAGTAGTCTGTGAAAGAGAGTTTGATGGTCCGTAGTTTAGCCCACCATCATATAATAAAACTAAATGATCAGTTTTCTATAGACTGACCTTTTTTAAATACATTATGTGGTTTTTGATCACACCTGTGGCAGTGGTCTTTAGCATCATCTTAATCCGCTACAGAGTATAATGGCTGTATGCACTGCCTAGATCTGTGGACAATGTACTCTGACCATACAGTATAAACACCAAGCACGGCTTTCAGTCAGCTTATTAGATCCGTTATTTACATTACTGCCCATAGTTTTGGGCCATAGTTCGGGGTCAAACAATGACCTGGCATTAAATCATGGCAAACACAGCCTTAAAAGACCGGATTGACACTAGACAGGCATCAGAGGTTTGTTAGCCATTCAGGCACAATCTTACTGCACCTATAGAGACACTGGCACCAGGTCATTCATTTCAGCATATATCTTCACACTAGTTTATATGTGCATTTAAATATTTTATGCATTTTATGTAAAACACTCCCTTGTATAGGCTTCAAAAAACCTTGAGACTGCAGTTGGGCACCGCCATGTTGAATATGATGTAAGCAGCCCCAGCCAACTCAGAGGTGCTACTCAAGTGAGAAGTCATTCTCTATCAGGGTTCTGTGGAACCCTAGGGTTCCCCCAGGAGTTGTAGGAGTTTCTTGATTTGTGGATAACCAACCTCCCATTTGATATCTGCACAACTCTGGAACTAAGGATATTTGAAAGCATAAGATGACATGACACAAACTATCTTTTTAGCTGTCTGTAAGGCTCACCATGCAGGTTACTATCTGAACATACAATCTCTGTACAATCAACTTTAGATTTACCATTTAAATAAGAGGGCCTACCTATTCTATCCAATCATTCTGTGTTCAACCAGGAAGACCCTTGCACAATATACTTGTTGGAAAATCTAGAGGAGATTTTACAGATTGTAGGGTGTATGGTAAACCTAAGGGTGGCATTCTGAAAACCACTGTAAGGGGTAATTTTCCCACTGGTTTTAGCAGGGGATCCCTGAGACCTGAAAATTGTTTCAAGGGTTCCTCTGGGGGTAAAAACTGAGAGAGGCTGCTCTATAGTATTCCATTTGACTGCCCCCTAGTAGCTACATAAAGATATGTAGTAAGGTAAAGGGAGGGACAGAGGAGCTGAGCTAGCCCAAAGAGTAATTAAACACTATCAGAAGAAAAGTAGGCTATGACGTGCAAGCAGGGAGGTACAATTCAAGTGAATACAAAATCTATTTCTTCCTTTTTACCTGAATATTTGAAATTAGTAACAGGGTCTCTTTAAATATGGTGCTGCTTATTTCAATGGACAGCAATAGCAGTCTGGATAGATTTTCTAACTGTTTATGTGCTCCCTTGAAAGCTTTTGCTGATCAGTCAAAATATATAAGTGCCTGCCAATATTGACTTTAGATCACCCAGCCTGGCTACAAATGGCCAGATCAAGTGGACAGTGTATGATCGCTGTGAATGCATAGCAGAATTGGTATTACTATATTGGGAAAAGTACCAAAGAACCTATTAGTTTATATAACAGATTGTTGGACTTACAGAGTGAGGTGTGCACTGTAATACAGTTTTATATTGCTCTGTTGATACTTTCTCACAAAAGTATTTACTGTATTACAACTAAGTAGGTATCTGGAGAAGGTGCGTGCTGTAATACTTCTGTTTATCCGATTGTAGCTTGATACTCAAACAATGTCTATGGGCTTCTTAAGCCTAGCAGATTTGAAGTCCGTCTTTCTGGCTTTCCTTTCTATGGGGGTGGGGTGAAATCCATTGACAGGTGTTGATACTTTGTTTAATCCATTGCTTCCCCCTTGATAAGCTGGCTCTGGAGCGGTCTCCTTCCTTCTTACAACCCCATGTCATAAGCACATATAACGTGAGTATCCCCAGGGCCAAGTTAGATAACCCCAGAATGACCTGGTTGGTGTACACTCTGAATATCCCAGTTCACATACTTCAGTGTAGTGCCTAGGTACTCCGGGGGCTGGATCCTTGGCATGTAGTGGGTCAAACACAAGATGTACACCAGTCACTTTAGTAGATGTTGTAGTTTTATTGCTGAGGCAGAGGAAGAGGGAACAGCCAAATTCACAACAGTTACCTCTGTACAACAGCCTCTGTGGCTGCAACAGCTACTTTTTTCGAAAAGGCACCATGCCACCCAAAGTAGCAAAGTAGTCTGGTTATTCTATCTGTAACTGCAGATCTAAGCTAACCACTGCTGCTTAACGTGGCTGACCAACACATCAATTATCATGCACAAAGCTGGTTCTCAACCTAGATGAGACCAAGGGAAATCCTTAAATTCCCCAACAGTACAAAAAAGTTTATACTCACACAATAAAAGTATGGAAATACATAATATGAAATTCTGAAAGGTTCTGGATGGGACTGGGTGTCACTGTAGGGGGAAGGGGGTTCTGATGGGAGTCAGGGTACTCCTGCTGCAGACTTGGAGGCCCAGTGGAAGATGAGGGTTCTGGAGGAGCTTTGGAGCAACTGAAGGGGGCTGGGGTTGGAGGCTCTATAGCTGGTTGGGGGGCACTGTCGGTTGCTGGTTATCACTCTGTAAGGTTTGACAGTGGCACTAGCTTCTAGCACTCAAGGAAACTTCGAGGGGAGTTGAGAGGCACTGTGGGCCACTGTGGGAGGTTGAAATTAATTATGTGTTCACCTCCCTTTCCCCACTCATGTCAGACTTGCTGTGGGAGGTTGGGGGCACGTTGGGAGTTTTTAGGGGCATTGCAGGCCACTTTGGGGGTAGGAAAACTATGGGAGATGGGTGGCACTGTGAGAGGCTGTATGGGAGCTCTGAGTGGTTGGGTGGCACTTTAGGAGTTGAAGGGCATTTTAAGGGCTAAGGTGCTATGGGAGGTGCAGGGGCACTGTGGGTCACTGTGGATGGTTGGGGGCCCTACAGGTGGTTGGGGGACATATGGGAGTTTGGGGCTCCACAGGGATATGGGACTTAAGTATATAGGGGGGTGAGGGGGTGATACTACTACTGGGAAATGTTTTGCCTTAGTGCAGTGAATGCATTAAGGTAGAAAATGCTATGCCTTTAGAACCACTTTAATCTACAATGCAATGTACAGTGTTCTGTGGTCAACTTTGTTATGCCAGTGCTAATGTTAACCACACACCCATCAGGTGCTTCAGCTAGGCTCACTTTGGATAACATAAAGACTGACACTGTGCACAGTCCTTTGGGTAGCTTTCCTGTATAGTCTGCTAGACGAGTGCTGATATCAGTGTGCCCAAAAGACATGCCCATTTGTACTGCCATTACTGAAGGGAAGGTGTAAGCTCAACTATGAGTGAAACTCGAATGATGGGCTTTTCTATTTTGAAGCTCAAACAGGTGGGAAGCTCAGATGAAACTATGGGAGATATAATAATAATTTCATAAAATATGTAATCATTATATCGAATCTCCAGCGTTTCTATTCACAACCACATAGAAATAATTTAGGAATGAATGTATAGACCGGTGGGTAAAGTATTATTCCTAATGAGATTTCTTCTTTAAAGGTTTAGTCTACCTTTTTAAAAATAATTCACATATTTAGGCAGGAAAAAATGTGCATTTGTTATTTTTTGGCATAGGAGCCTGCAAAGCATTGCACATGCAGTCAGTGGATTGTGTGTGCAATGCCAGGCTCCTGTAGATTCTTCCTCCAGCTCTTTGTCTATGCTGGTGAGTACAGCTTTCAGTTAGAACTCTGTATGAAGCAGTAATCACCACACTGCATTTCTGTGCTAATCACATGCGATTTCTGTGCAGTCATTACGTGATTTTGTATGGCTCAAATCGCACTGCATCCGCAATAAAAAGGAGCAGGCACTGGTGTTCATACCCATGGGTGAAGTAAAACAAGAAGCGCACCAACCTTGCGCATTACCTCCGTAACCAAATTTATTTAGTAAAAGAATGGTACTCACAAACAGCGAATAAAAATAGGCATGTAAGTCCTCCCAGGGACTTCAAAGGCAAGAGGCCAGCGCTAATCCCATCATGGGGGTGGACACTCAGTGAGTACCATTCTTTTACTAAATAAATTTGGTTACTGAGGTAATGCGCAAGGTTGGTGCGCTTCTTCTTTTTACTTCACAGTTCTGTTCGGGCTTCCCCAGCCTTGGTTTGGAGCTGCACGACCTTGTATGCCCCGGTGGTTGTTTTGTTGGTATTTGATCTACTCACCACTGGCCTGGGTCCCGGAGCGCATTTAGTTCATACCCATGGGACCAGATTCCGGCAAACACACTGCATTCTGCGACCTGATTTTGGGGTGTCGTTAACTTTT
Source organism: Staurois parvus (assembly GCF_062004578.1). Classification (NCBI taxonomy): domain Eukaryota; kingdom Metazoa; phylum Chordata; class Amphibia; order Anura; family Ranidae; genus Staurois; species Staurois parvus. Next base: position 9,842,173 of record NW_028318430.1, on the reverse strand, counting down.
AATTGACACCTGCAGCAGATCTCATACAATTGCTATGCAATTCAGTGTGATGCGAGAAACTCGGCGATTCCTGTGCATTTCCCTGCTTTGCATCAGAGTGAACTGGGGCTGAGAGCTACTAAGTCAATTTGCCACCAATTTCAAAAGTGGCAGCAGCTTCAGAGGCAAATACATTTGCACTGCAAGGGTTAAGTAATATTTGTTTGGCTTACAAAATGGTGATGCTGGAGCTGAATAATAGTTTTTCCCTAAGGATGATGTCTCAACATTACTCACTTTTGAAACCCAAGCCTCCCTTTCCCCCTCTAACACATTTTTCTAGAATTTTTTTTTTTTTTTACCGTGTTTCTGTAGTGCGGACGTTCTTGTATTACTTCTTGTGACAACATCACTAGGCTTTTATATATTTTTGTGGGGCAGCTGCTGGGCAGTCAGTTCCTGTTGACATAGGCATCTCCCAAGAGTCGTTTCCATACATCATTCTGTATGTAGGCAGGCTCTTGAGAGTCAAGGCAGCAGCACACAAAACATCTTGGACTACTGGTGCTTCCAACTTTGTGGCAACAGAAGACCCTCTTCTGTTCCAGCATGACTGTGCCCCTGTGCAGAAAAAAAGTCCACATCTACAGGTGCATCTCAATAAATTAAAACCTAATCAAAAAGTTTATTTTAGTAATTCAATTCAAAAAGTGCAATTCATATATTTTATACAGATTCATTACAAACAGTGATTATATTTCAAGAATTTCTTTTAATTTTGATTATGGCTTACAGATAGCGAAAACACAAAATTCAGTAACTCAGAAAATTAGAATATTACAAAAGACCAATGAAAAAAAAAGTATTTTAAATACAGAAATGTTGGCTTACTGAAAAGTATGTCCATGTACAGTATAGTATGCACTGAATACTTGGTTTGGGCTCCTTTTTTGGATGAATTACTGCATCAATGAGGTGTGGCATGGAGGTGATCAACCTGTGGCACTGCTGAGATGTTATGGAAGCTTAGGTTGCTTTGATAGCAGCCTTCAGCTTGTCTGCATTGTTGGGTCTGTTCTCTCTCATCTTCCTCTTGACAATACCCCACAGATTCTCTATGGGGTTTGGGTCAGGCGAGTTTGTTGGTCAAATCAAGCACAGTGATACTATGATCATTAAAACAGGTATTGGTTAGTCATCTCTCTGCATAGGTGGTTAATTCTATATTTCGGTCTCTATTGTGGAAAGACAAAATTCTGAGACTTTAAACTTGAACAGCTGCAGCATCCCAAGGATCGTGGGGGGGTAGCCCTCCCCAATCCACTTGATTGGGGCTTTTCTAATGACAGAGGGGAGCTGACAGGCTCCTCTGTTATGTCACCACGTCAGGTCACGGGATATTCCTGCTAGTCTGGTTTCCCTTGGTTTCAACTCCTCCATTAAATTCAGTCCCACATATTGTCTGGCCCAAAAGGTCTGGTCAAAGGTGAAAAACCTTCAGGGAATTACTGGGTTCACTAGCTATAGTCTTATATGGCATACCCGTAACTACCCCGCACTGGCAAAGGTAAATAGTGTAGGGGCATGGAGAAGAGGTGGCATTACTCATCTATGACCGATATTCCACAACGGTTCATTACTTTCACTTGATGAACTGAGGCACACCTTCCATCTCCCTCAGTCCATGCATTTATACTACCTCCAGCTCAGGCATGCTATTTGTGCTCCGGGTCTGTCAACTGACTGGACACTTTCCCTGACTCCCATTTTTAACTACCTACAATCTATGCAGGAGACAAAAGGATTCATTTCCTGCTGCTACGGGATGTTACTTTTACCATACTTAGAGGGATACCCATGTAGGGCCAAGAGTAAATGGGAGGCCGATGTTGGTAATTTGGAGGAGGAACAGTGCCTTGGAAGCTATCATCTTGCTCTCTAAACACAACCCAAACTTTCACAATTATACAGTGTGCTGTGGGCCCATCATACCCCTCTTAAGCTTTGCAAGTTTGGAATTTTGCAATCTCCCTTGTGTGCTAGGTGTAGGGCGTTACAGGGTGATCTCATACACTTGATGTGGTGCTGCCCCAGGCTTAATTGGTTCTGGGAAGCAATAGTAGACACCATTTGCTAAGGTTTTTCAAACCACAATTCCACTTGAACCCATCTACTATGTACTGGGAATCTTGGAAGAGCTTGCCCTGACTGACGGTGGCTATTAATAGAGTGCTTTTTCAGGCTAGGAGACTTCTAAAATATTGTAAGTCTGACCAAGCCCCAACCGATGGAGAATGGATCAATTTTATGGGGGACACCCTCAGGTTGGAAAAAGTTTTTTATATTTCAGAATAGAGGATGTCTGAGCACTTATGGAGAGACTGGTTAGCTGTTTCTGGACGTACCTCAAATGATCTTATTTTGGACAGGCTGTTAATGTAAAATTGACTGCTGCTATTGGAGTGCTCGACCCGCTATGTAGAACTGTATCAGGTGGGATTGCTGTGCCACCATGCTGTAATGATAATGGACACTTGGGGATATGTATGTACTATTTATTTTGTTGCCACTCATTGACTGAGGTTGTGGTGTCATGGTGTGTTTTCTATACCTGACTTGTATATGTGGTAATGCTGGAGTAATAGTTTTGATTTGTAGTAATGGTTTTGATTTTGAAGTTGGAGATTTCTTACCCATTCTACTGTCATCATTAATGCCTTTGATTTGTGTTCAATAAACCTTGTTTCTGAGTTAAAATTAAGAAAAAAAATAGGTATTGGTACTTTTGGCAGAGTGGGCAGGTGCCATGTACTGCTGGAAAATTAAATCAGCATCTCCATAAAGATGGTCAGCAAAGGGAAGCTTGAAGTGCTCTAGAATTTTCCTGGTAGAGGGCTGCACTGACTTTGGACTCGATAAAACACAGTGGACCAACACCAGCAGATAACACGGCTCCCCAAATCGTCGCTGACTGTGGAAACTTCACACTGGATCTCATGCAGCTTGGATTCTGTGCCTCCTCCAGACTCTGGGACCTTGATTTCCAAATGAAATGCAAAATTTACTTTCATCCCAAAAGAGGACTTTGGACCACTGACAACAGTCTAGTCCTTTTTCTCCTTTGCGTCCAGGTAAAATTATTATACAGTATTTATATAGCGCCAGAAAGGTTTGCTCAGCGCTGTACATTATAGTGGGGGACAGAACATGAGACAATACATTAACAAAACAATACATGAGGGGTTCAAGGGCCTTGCTCTTTCGAGCTTACAATCTAAGATGCTTCTGACATTGTCTCTGGTTCAGGAGTCACTTGATACAAAGAATGTGATCGTTGTAGCCCATGTCCTGGATACATCTGTGTATGGTGGCTCTTGAAGCACTGACACCAGCCGTAGTCCACTCCTTGTGAATTCCCCAAATTCTTGACTGGCCTTTGCTTCACAATCCTCTCAGGGCTGCAGTTATCCCTGTTGCTTGTGCATCTTTTTCTGTCACATTTTATCGTTCCACTCAACTTTTCATTAATATGATTGGATACAGCCCTCTGTGAACAGCCAGCTTCTTTAGCAAGGACCTTTTGTGACTTACCCTCCTTGTGGAGGGTGTCAATGACTGTCTTCTGGACAACTGGCAAGTTGGCAGTCTTCCCCATGATTGTGTAACCTACTGAACGACCATTTGAAGGCTCAGGAAATGTTTACAGGTGTTTTGAGTTAATTAGCTGATTAGTGTGATACCATGGGGTTTATTTACTAAAGCTGGAGAGTCCATAATCAGACTCCCTTCTGCATAGAAACCAATCAGCTTCTAACCTCAGCTTGTTCAATGAAGCTTTGGCAATGAAACCTGGAAGCTGATTGGTTTCTATGCAGAAGGGAGTATGATTTTGGACTCTCCAGCTTTAGTAAATAAACCCCCATGAGTCTACGATATTTAACTTTTTCACAATATTCTAATTTTATGAGATCCTGAATTGTGGGTTTTCACTAGCTGTAAGCCATAATCATCAAAATTAAAAGAGAGAAATGCTTGAAATACAGTATATCACTCTCTGTGTCATGAATCTGAGTTTCACTTTTTGAATTTAATTTCTGAAATTAACTTTGATATCCTAATTTATTGAGATGGTCCTGTACAGTGCTGTGAAAAGTATTTGCCTGTTCCTGATTTTTTTTTTTTTTTTTTTTTTTGCATATTTGTAACACTTAAATGAATCAAATCATCAATCAAATTTTTAAACTTGCACAATAACCCGAGTAAATAAAAAACGGGGTTTTTAAATGATGATTTAATTTATTAAGGCAAAAAAGCTGTCCAAACCTGCCTGGTCCTATGTGAAAAAGTAATTGCCCCCTAAACAATGTGCCGCCCTTTCCGGCAACAGCTGCAGTCAAGCATTTGTGATAAATGGCAATGAGTCTTTCACAACACTGTGGAGGAATTTTGGACAGTCTTCTTTGCAGAATTGTTTTAATTCAGTCACACTGGAAGGTTTTTGAGCATGAACGGCCAGTTTATGCCTCAGCATCTCAATCGGATTTAAATCCGGACTTTGACTAGGCCACTCCAAAACCTTTTTTAGTTTTTTTAGTTTTTTTTTTTTTTTTTTTTTTTAGGAGGTGGACTTGCTGGTGTGTTTCAGATCATTGTCCTGCTGCATAATCCAAGAGCCCTTGAGGTTGCGAACTGATGGCCAGATTTTCTGGTAGAAAGATGAATTCATGGTTCCATCAATTATGGCAAGTCGTCCAGTTCCTGAAGCTGCAAAGCAGCTCCAGACCATCACACTACCACCACCATGTTTGACTGTTGGTATGATGTTCTTTTTATTAAATTCTGTATTAGCTTTACGCCAGATCTAACTGGGCGCACACCTTTCAGAAAAGTTCAACTTTTGTCTCATCAATCCACAGAATATTTGCCCAAAAGTGTTGGGGATAATCAAGATGTTTTTGGCAAATGTGAAACGAGCCTTTATGTTATTTTAGGTCAGCAGTGACTTGACTTGGGACTTTCCCATGGATGCCATTTTTGCCCAGTCTTTCTTATTGTTGAATCATGAACAGTGACCTCAACTGAGGCAAGTGAGACCTGCAGTTTTTAGCTGCTGTTCTGGGTTCTTTTATGACCTCCTGGATGAGTCGTTGTGCTCTTAGAGTAATTTTGGTAGGCCGGCCACTCCTGGGAAGGTTCACCACTGTTCCAAGTTTTCTCCATTTGTGGATAGTGGCTCTCACTGTGGTTCGCTGGAGTCCCAATGCCTTAGAAATGGTTTTGTAACCCTTTCCAAACTGATACATGTCAATTACTTTGTTTCTCATCTGTTCTTGAATTTCTTTAGACTGCGGCATGATGTGCTGCTTTTTGAGATCTTTTAGCATGCTTTCATACAGCTTCTGTTTAAGTGATCTCTTGATTAAAAAGGTTTGGTGGTAACCAGGCCTAGTAACTCAGCTTTCTGAATAATGTAGTCAATTACAGTTCATTCGTGATTTAGCAAGGGCGGGGGGGCAGTTGCATTTTTACACAGCCAGGCAGGTTTGGACAGCTTTTTTTTCCCTGATAATATTTATTAAAAGTTAAAAACTGCATTTTGTATTTAATCAGGTTATCTTTGTGTAACACTTTAAAATTTGTTTGATCTGAATCATTTAAATGTGACAAATATGCATAAATAAATCAGGAAGGGTGCAAAATATGTTTCCACAGCACTGTAGATGGTTTGATATATGTGATATTGAGCAACTTGAGTTACTTGCACAGAGCCCTGACTTGAACCCTACTGAACACCTGTACAGTGAACTGGAACTCAGATTGCTTGTTTAGCTGAATGGACAGAAGTTCTCATACACACACACCCCTAAAACTTGTGGAAAACCTCCCCAGAAGACTGGAGGCTTTTTTTTAGCTGCAGAAGAGGGTCTGGGGTGCAAATTTATAATGCCCATGCATTTGGAATAGTATATCCAACAAGATCACATAGTGAACATATACTGTAGAGCATATATTTGCAGTAAGCTGCTAGTGTAATATAATTTTAAGTTGATGCCATAATTTATTTGTTTATGTGAACCACATTTCTTCGAGAACGAATGTTATATTGCAGGGGTTTATTCAGTACCCTTGAGTAAAACCTATGTGTATATACTCTTCCCCAGAAAATGCTTTCACGGTTTTAGTATTCTGGATTGCATTAAAGTAAAACATTTTGTGTCTAAATCTATAAAACAAAGTATAAACGTATTTCTGACATCAGTACTGTGGAATGTCTGTCTGTCAAGGGCATTCTGGGTCACCTCAGACAACAGAATAAAAGTATTTAGGTTTAGCTGAGTTTTTCGGAATTTAGCCCCTTCTCTTGGCAGCTGGTCTGTTTCATTGTGCATATGCATATGTGATATGTACATCCATATGTGATAAATTATTTAAAGTACACACATAGAATAAAAACTGGGACCTCTTATGCAGGGCCACTGTTAGAAAGCATGGGGCCCCGTACAGCCTTCCTGACAGCCCCCTGAAATTCTAAAAACAATATTTTCGCTAAAAATACATTAAAATCTTCATACTAGACAAAAACAATATATCTTACACATTTCCTGCTAAATCTAAAGGATAAAACTGTATTGAATTAATAAATCTGTGTGTGAATTAAGTCTGGGTGCACATTCACATGGACACTGTGGCCTGTACAGTGTGAATCAACTTTTTCTTTATGTAGATTTTGCAGTGTGCAGGCAGCCTATGTTATTCTATGGGGATGCAGCAGCTGTACGAACACAACGAAGTGTCCTAATTTGAAAGGCATGTGGGTGCAAGTGTATGACCCCAAACAGACAGTGTGCATTTAGAGCCACTCGCCCACACCTACACACCTGTCATAATTAGGACCTGCAGTTGTGTTTGTATAGTTGATGTATATCCATAGAGCAATAGGCAGCTCCAGCCCTGTTTTATGACAGAGAACGTGATTGAGAACACAGTCCTCAATCTGTATCTATGCAGCCTCTGCTACATGGAATGAATGGGAGGATTTCTGCACAATCTCCATGCTCATTCACAAACTGAGGTATAGTAAACAGTTTATTATGCTTCAGTTATGAATAAACACAGTGAGTGTTAATAACCAATCACTCACTATGTTCCATCAGAAAAGGAAGGGGCTGGTTCAGGGGCGGACTGACAACTCATGGGGCCCCCGGACAATAGGGGATCATGGGGCCCCTGTGTCCTTGCCCAAACTCGAAGCCTATGAAAAAGGTACCAGGGGCATCTCATGGGGCCCCCTACTGACCCCGGGCCCTCGGGCACTGCCCAAGTTTCCAAATGGTCAGTCCGCCCCTGGGCTGGTTAATTGACATATTTACCTTCCCCTTCCCTCCCTCTTCATCCTGAAAAGATCCCCCACAGCAGCCAGTAGGAGGGAGAGGAGGGAAAGATGGCAGTGCTGTGGGGGGAGGGGGGTGAGAGGATTATGGGAGCACACAGTCCCAGGCAGCAAAATGAAGGGGAAGAGGACAAGAGGGTTGGTGGGGGTGGCACTGACTGGAACCTACAGTATTCTCTGTAGTTACCCCGCCCGCCCCCTGCAGAACCTGAAGGCAGTGGGAGGGAAAGACAGAAAAGCCATCTTTCAGCTGCTGCAGGGATCAACTGCAGGGAATCAGTTCAATTTGGTCAGTTAGGGAATGGGTTCAGTCAAAGCTGCCCCTCCTGTCCAGGTTCCTCTTCCTTTTGCTTGTCACCTACTAGGGACTCCCCTGTTCAACTGATGGTGCCCTGGCCCCGTTCAGGGGGACTGTTTATCTCATTATTGGGGGCCCTGCTCTTGTGTATCAAAAGGATATTTTTAAGATCTAAGGTTACCAATATGCACCCCTCTTGTATTGGCCCTATCACATTTAACTTCTGAAAGGTGCATTCTGTTAACAGTGTTCATGTGCATTTGGGTTTTTGCAGTAAAGCAGTTCAAAGTGCATTAACCCATATCTACCAGTCAGATATCTGTTCTTAACTGAACTGCCTGAAATGAAATTTGATTGGCTTCTGTTGGGGTCCTGCATGTTGTTTTTGTCACTTTGAATAAACCCTTCTCTTTTTTTTTTTTTTTTTTTTTTATTCTTATCCGAAGTGGAATAAATTTGTTTTCTGTGTCCATTCAACAAAACTTTAGATGACACTGGCATATGGAAAGCACTTTTTTTTTTCCTCTGCACTGCTAATGTGATAAACAGTTCTATTTCTGTAACCCTGTCACCTAGGAAATGAGTGCCATTTGCAATGAGATCTATTGGGATTACGCAGGTGTCCTCAGTAAAGACCTGTTAACTAGTTAGGTCACCTAGTTACTTTATATTCTTGCTGTAAGTGTAGAAATTGGTGATTACAATCAAACCCCTCACTGTGCTAGGCATACTTTAGCATAACAATGGACACTGTAGTCTTTGCCAAATAAGTTAGAAACATTAATTTTCCCCTTTTTTTTTTTTTTTTTTTACACAAACTAAGGCAGCTATAGCTTCAGCCTTCCCTGTGATCTCTTAAAAGGCAGAGAATCATTTCCCTCCCTTCCTTCCAGGCATAACTGTGTTCTTGAAGTTCCTTGGGAATTTCTTTTACACTATTCTCCCTCCTCCAGACCATGCACAGTGTCTTGCAAAAACATCTTGGGCTTTAACTTTACAGCAGCATTGCACTCTTCAGAGACTTAAACAGGACCATCTGGCTGTCTCGGGAAAGAACATGCCGTGTCGTAATGTTTGGCCAGGTTATTGATCTGATTTTGTGATTTGGCGTCAGATGCTCAGTCCATGACCTCTAGTGATAGGAGGTGAACAGTAGCTTGTGCAATTGTGGAAGGTCTGTGCGATATTAGGTTACTCTCTGAATGATTTTCCTGTATCCACAGTGGGTGCCAGCCCTCTGTAAGATATTGCTGATTTGGAAACCAAAGAGGGTCACCTTGTACCCGAAGAGTATGTTAAGTGCACAAAGAAGGAAGAAATGTTCAGCCTATGAACTTAAATGGAAAATGGAATTGTAATGCCAGTATTGGAAGTTCAGCACTAACACAAGATTTTTTCTTTTTTTGTTTTTTTTTAGTTCGTTTTTTTCATTTTTGCTGTTGGAAAAAAAACACATTACCTCGATTCATTCAGTTGGAATGTTGCAGTATCCACATGGTTTACACTTCTGAGCTTTTCCAGAGCTGGATATATTGACTTTCAATATTTCATTGGAACTGGTCATTTCTATTGTTTGCATCGTGGAGTTCAGAGAGCATAGATTCTTCCAAAAGCAGTTTATACTAGCATGACAGTGTAATCCCAGGAACACTTATGTCGTTGCACAGATTAAGAGAGAGGCAAGAGGGTCATGGTAGTAGATCATCACCCAGAGTCACTCAAGTCCTTCACAATGTGTTGGCTTCTCTGCGCCGCTCACTGCCCAGGAGGGGCTGGAGGAAAGGCCCTCATCAAGCATGTTCTGGTATGGTAACTCTTCTGTTAAATGTTTATGGCAACTGTTTCTAGCATACGTTTTTTGGCTTGCTGTTTAACTGCTTATTCATTTACCTAATTTATTCTTGGCTATGTACTACATAATTGAATTTAAAATCTATGTTGCAAATTCCTGAAATATTGTGTTTTTTGATACTTTACAATGGTATATTGTTTGATAAATAATGAATAAGCCCTATTATATGCAGTAGGAAATATAGGGTGCCAATAGTTTTATCTGACTATTTTCTGTTATGTCTACAAGCAAGTTGTCACTGCACCAGAATCAGCCTCCATTGTTGCCCAATGGTGAGAGCAGATCACACCCAGTATTTTCCTACTTTATTGTTCTAAATGGAAAGCTCAGACCCACTTGCTGGAATATATTCAAGTTAACTGGCTGATTTTCCGTACGATGAGTACTGTTGATCAGTTCCTCAAAAGATCAGAAATGGCCACTTATGTTCACAGTTGGTTGCATTCTTGCTATTATCAGGTCCTTTATGGCCATTTAAATTTTAAAGAAAAAACAAAAAAACTCTTAACTCAAAAGGAAACTCGCAAAGAGCGTTTGTAACTGAAAGCACAATGATGATTTAAGTCAAACTTGAGTATTTTTTCAGAAATGCAGAGAGTAGATGCAAGACTGTAGATCTATACAGATTCAATAATTGCTATTTGAGGGAATGATTTCTAGGTAAATTGCTTAGACAATGGTGTTTATAAAATTGAGTAGACAACTCTGGTTGACCTTTTCCCGGGTGCTAATCCATCTCCGCACAACTGGTTATTTGGGCAGTCTGTTTTGTAAACTGTTATAGTAGAAATGTTTTGTTTTTTTTACAATTGTAGCTCTACTCTCATTGGAGCACATGGACAGTAATCCTGCGACTCCTAAGTTACTTTCCCCTCAGTCAGGCACATAGGCTCATTAACACATTTCTCCAATAATCAGCCCAGGGGTCTTGTTTTTGTTTTTACTTTTGGAGAACTTGGAGAGTTATGAGGGAGATATGTGGGATACTAGAAAAATAGGAACTATGTACACTTGAGGTCTTTATCTAATCTTCAGAGCTGTCAGAGTCTGTGCTTGAATCAAACAGTGGACTTCAGCTTTAAAGCCATAGTAAAAAGAAGAGTAGCAGTAACTTATTTAGCGTCCCAGAGCAGTGTTCCTTTTATAAGTAGGCCAGGTGGACAAAGCTATTCGGAACACTGGTCAATGTTCCCTTTACTAGACCCTCAGCTGACTTCCTAGCACCAAAGGGGGTTAAACAGCACAGCCTCTAAGATCCTTTAGGGATCTCTGTATTCATAGGGCCCAAGAGCAGCTGGATCCTTTCCCTTGTGATACCAGACCATATCTTCAGTAGACAGCCCCTCAGTCATCATAGTAGAACCCGGGTCTCAGCATTCATGCCCTTAGGTCATCTACCTGAGGCCACATGGCAGTAGCTGCTGGGAGGGCAACTCCCAGGCTGGATCAATCTTGGACAGGGAAGAACCCAGAGCCCTGTGTGTCCATTGAATATATACAGTTACCCAGCATGCCTTAGAGCCCCTTTCTCTGGGGTAGGCTGAGTCCGTATCAATATTCATGCTGCCATCTACATTATTCCACACCTTTCATCCAGAAACTTTTAAAGTTTCCTGCATACAGAGGAAGCTAGGCATACTATCAACAGCTGAGCACACAGATCAAAAACACAACTAATTATGTCTTTCTAACCCTAGCACCTACCTAGGAGTGTGCTAACCAATAAACCTCTAAAAAGGGTTGCTTTCACCCGAACTATATATTCTGCTGTTTTGAAAATAACATGTTAAATGAAATTAATTTCAATATATTTAAAGAATATACAGATGATGTGATTTACAATTTCATTCTACTTGCATACATGTATGACAAGTCTATTGGAGCTTATAATAATAATTACATCTACAATATTGGACAATAATCAATAGAAGATTTATACTCTACATTTGCATATACATATAATGCAAAGATTCTACAGTGTACCCAAAACGAAGATCTTGCAAAAATATAAAAATTTTAATTTGACACCCTGTTGAATAGAATGGAGGGAGGTCCGACCTATCCGGGACCTAAGAACCCCCTTCATCAGTTACAATCTGCCAACAGGGTGATGTAACTCCTTGATGATAAAGTTTTTCTCTCATTGTGCTTGAACTACCTTCCCACTCACTTGTATGAAGAATGTAAACAATAAGGGATTATTTTTTTGCAATGAGGACACAGATTCAGTGCAAGAGTGTATTGTTAGACTAACAGGAGATTTTTTTAAGTCTGCAGTTAAATCTATATTCATTGACTCCTTTAAGAGGTTGCCTAGTTTAAGGATATACTAATTGGGTATTATTATACTCATAAAAAAAAATCTCCAATTATACAGTAAGTCATCCCTAGTGTACTAAAATTATAAATGCACATTTTTAGGCTGAAAAAAATGTGTGAATGGGTTATGCAACAACATGACCCTTTTTTATGCACTCTGAGTTCAACATCTTCTAAGTGTCCTCTTAGCTGAAGGGAATAGTAGACCTTTAATAATAATGGAGGGTAAGCTTCCTGCCTCTCCAAGTCACCCCCACTCACCAAACAAAATGAGCTGCCGAAAATATTTTTGAAAATAAGGATTTCACAAATAAGAGGTAAGATATACCTCGGTCCTTACATCTGATGCTTTTGGGAGGAATAGGAGAGGTTGTTGATCCTCACAGCCACCTCTTAGGATAGCTGGGAACCCAAAATCCATGAATAGGTGCCCCAGCTAATTACAGGACTGCATTCTCCTGGGACTTTGAGGGCCCAAGATGCAGCATTGGAGATCAGTGACATAACCTATACCTTCAGGTAGATCCTGGAGGGTTGAACCACCTGTTAGTTTCCTATATACTGTATCTTGAGAACTTTATTGGTAAAACATTTATGCTCTGGGTCTGCACATCTGTTGTGGCCATTATCAGATGATTCCTACTTTTCTCTGTATTTTTATTTTTTCATATTATAAGGAATACAACAGGAGTATCTGTAAAATGCAAAGGTAGAAAGGAACAGTAGCAGACATTATGGTAGGGAGATCTCACTGATTTTCTAAGACATATACAAAGTCTGGTTCTGATTCAGCCTACCACACATCACTTATAACTTTTTGTTACATGAACCATATCACATGATAGAATTTCATATAATTTGGGTTGATAATATAAACAGAAGAACGGTGTAAACCAGTGGTGGTAGTTAACTTGAAAATTATAGAGCGCTTTATGTGCAGGTCCCAGACCCTACCTACAATAGTAGCTCGTTCTCATGCGTTGAATTAAATTGCATCAAGTTCGGCAACTCTTTTAAAATGAATGAACTGTCACACACCCCAACACACCATAATTTTGGTCCTGCAATATTTTCTATACACTCTGAAGAGAAAGTGAGCTAAAATAAGCACCAACATTGGTAGCATAGTTAGCTAGGTTGAAAAAGACATAAAATTCAACTAATCGAGAAAAAAAGAAAGATAGATAACCTCTATATACTCTATGTTCTACCCATAGCTGATTCAATGGAAGGCAAAAATAAAACAAGCAAAGCATGATCCAGTTTGCTCCAGTGGGCAAAAACTGTTTCTGATTTTCCAGGAGGCAATCAGGTATTCCCTGGATCAACTACCCCTGGTGTTATTACCAGTATCTAGTTATGTTTCGAAATGCAGCCTGCTGTTTTTTATAAGTAATCCACTGATCTGGCAGGAAGTAGTTCTTGAGGGAATCTATTCCACGTTTTCATAGCTCTTACTGTGAAGAAGCTTTTCCATAAATGGAGGTTAATCCCTTTTCCTCCAGACGTAATAAGCGCCCCCTTGTCCTTTTTGTAATGATCTGAAAGTGAATAGCTCTACACCAAGTTCACTATATGGAGCACCTATGTGTTTATACATGGTGATCCTATTCCCCCTTAATTGCCTCTTCTCAAGAAGAGCAGTAATAGTAACACTCAGCCTTGGCCTTAGTCACTGCAGTAATAACCCCATACCGGGAATTGTAGAAGTAATAGTTTTTTTTCATGCATTCCTGAGACCTGAAAATGATTTTGAAGTATCTCCAAGGTAGAGGGGTCGATGTAATCCAGACTTACTGCACTATTGCCCTCATGTGACAGTACAGACTTAAGATCTCAAATTCATTTAATCAATTCTCTTCTAATCCTCAAGTTGTTTTTTAAGGTCATTCAGGGCAATAAAATAGTGACAAAAATCACTAGAATTGTCTAATAATACATTTTACCTAATGACTCCTAAAGTCTACAAGGACACAGTGATAGTCTTAGTTTTGTTTTTCAAGTACATTACTAAACACTTCCAAATGTTATAGAAGTCATTCTTAGAAAGTACTGGACAATAGTCGGCTACAATCCCACATATTTTCAGATCCACTACTAAGAGTTCCACCAGTATAGTCCTGACTCAACATTATCAGGTGTCAGTGACCACAGTAATAACTTCCCTCATTTGTAGTATTGGCAGTGCTGTTCCAAACCATGGCATGGCAATACTGTTAACACCTTCCCTTCCCCCTTAACCCCTCACTGCATTGGTGGTCAGCACTGACCACAGCCACCAATGCAGGGGGGAGAGGTAAGAGCACTGCCACTGACCACCAATGAAAAGGGTGGGAGTTAAAGTGTTTACTAAACCCACAACATTAAAATCAGTCTGAGTATAGCAAGCATGCTTTACTGCATATACACTGGAACCTAAGGGGTTAATCCTCTGCATTGTGTAAAAAGGTCGTTTGATCCTGACTTCTGTACTCCTCTTAATCAAATGTCCATGTTCACTCTGTCTGACAGTACTGGCTTTATTTCAGCACTGGATGCAGGAATGCAGAGAGCGTTCCAGTACTTGGCATCCTGCCTGCTACCACTTTTCAAACTGGCCAACACGCAGTGACAGTCCATGTTGGGCATCAGGGGTCTAAACTGTACAGGCAGCATTTATCTGGTGGAACACTTAGTAACAGATCTGAAAATATGCGGAATTGTTGTTGGTTATTGTCCAGTCCTTTCTAAGAATGATTTCCATAATATTTTGAAGTGTTTAGTAATGTACTTGAAAAAAAAAGAGAGAATATCATTGTTTCCTTGGAGACTTTAAAGTCATATGGTAAATCTATTACCACACGATACTAGCGGGTTTTTGTCACTGTGTCATCACCTTGGATGACCTTCGAAAAACAACTTGAGGATTGGAAAAGCATTGACTAAATCAATTGTGAATTTTGTTTTGTATATTGAAAATCAAAGATTGTAAAAGGTAAGGGGTAATAATGTATCCATTTCCCTAGGAGTGGGCAGATATCTGGGTGCCTCCTTATTAAGGGGTCCCGGATTCCCTCATAATTTTTCCATCTCCACCTTGTGGCATCAGAGTTGGAAGGGATCCTTGTCCCTCAAACACTGGAACAAAGGTGATTTGCAGAAGGTGGGTGCCCCTATCCGCTTACAAGGTGCCCTCACCAATCTAGAAAGGCATGTGGCTTGGTCTGCCACAGGTGGGCATACACTCTGACTCGAATGCCTGCATAAGGGTCTGATGGAATTTTAAGAAGAACCACACATTAATTGTATCTTTTTTTTTTTTCACCATGCAGTCTGCAATGAATCAGACTGGGTTGCTTACATATGTACAGTGGGGAAAATTATTATTTTATCCCTTGCAGATTTTGTAGGTTTGCCCACTTACAAAGAAATCAAGGGTCTAAAATTTTTATCATAGATGTATTATAAATGGAGACAGAATATCAACCAAAAATCCAGAAAAAACACATGATACAAATGTTATAAATTGAGTTGCAGTTCAGTGAGTAAAATAAGTATTTGATCCTCTACCAACCAACAATAATTCTGGCTCCCACAGACTGGCTATGTGCTCATGTGGTACACAGATTAGTTATGTCAATTTTAAGAAGGTGCTCCTAACAACTTGTGGATAAAAGAGAGCTGTCCACAGAATTTCTTTCTTCCATTCAAACCTTGCCACCATGGGCAAATGACCAAAGAGCTGTCAAAGGACATAAGGAACAAAGTTGTAGACCTGCACAAGGTTGGAATGGGCTACAAGACCATCAGCAAGAAGCTTGATGAGAAGGAGACAACTGTTGGAGCAATTGTTCGCAAATGGACGAAATACAAAATAACCATCAATCGCCCTCGGTCTGGAGCTTCATGCAAGATTTTTCCTCATGGGGTAAGGATAATCATGAAAAAAGAACTACATGGGAGGAGCCTGTGAATTATCTCAAGGCAGTTGGGACCACAGTTGCCAAACAAACCACTGGTAACGTAATACGCCGCCACGGATTGAAATCCTTAGGCGCCTAAGTACATGCCACCAGATCTGCACCAGAACACTTCAAACAAATGCAAGGTCCCCTTCCTCAAGAAGGCACATGTACAGGCCCATCTGAAGTTTGCCCATGCACATCTAAATGATTCAGAGAAGGATTGGGAGAAAGTGCTGTGGTGAGATGAGACCAAAATTGAGCTCTTTGGCATTAACTCGACTCGCCGTGTTTGGAGGAAGAAAAATGCTGACTGTGACCCTAAGAACACCATCCCTACAGTCAAGCATGGAGGTGGAAACATTATGCTTTGGGGCTTTTTCTCTGCTAAAGGTACAGGCCGATTTTACCACATTGAGGGACCAATGGACCGGGCCATGTATTGTAAAATCTTGGGTGAGAACCTTCTTCCCTCAGCCAGAACACTGAAGATGGGTTGTGGATTGGTCTTCAAGCATGACAATGACCCAAAAAATACCACCAAGGCAACAAAGGAGTTGCTCAAGAAGAATCTCATTAAGGTCCTGGAGTGGCCTAGCCATCCTATAGAAAAACAATTTAGAGAAGATCTGTAAAAGAGTGGACCAAAATCCCTCTTGAGATCTGTGCAAACCTAGTAATCAACTACAAGAAACGTTTTACCTTTCTGCTTGCCAATAAGGGTTTCTCCACCAAGAACTAAGTCATGTTTTGCTTGGGGTTCAAATGCTTGTTTTACTTACTGAACTGCAACTCAATTTTATAACCTTTTTTGTATCGTGGTTTTTTTTTTCTAGATTTTTGGTTGATATTCTGTCTCTAACATTTAAAATACACTATGATTAAAACTATAGACCCCTAATTTTTTTGTAAGTGGACAAACTTACAAAATCTGCAGCTCAAAAAATTATTTTTCCCACTGTATGCAAAGCTAATTGTAAAAATACAATGCCATAGTCTGTCTGTGAAAATCATATGGTTTTGTAATGAAACGTGCAGATGTAAGGCATCAGTGAAAATTGTACTGTTCTGTAATGTCACATGCAGATTTAAGGTATTTTGTGTTTTTAGAGTTCCTATTTGTCACTTTGAAAAGAAAACCTTTTTTGCAATACTTGTTCCTGTGCCTGACTCCCCATACAATTTATTCTAAAAATAGCTTGACTATTCGTTTTGAAAATGGCCAGATAAAATGCCAAGATTTGCCTCCTATAGAAGTCAGTGAGAATCATTGCTAAGTTCAGGGTTCGCAGGCATTAAGCAGGATTCTATGAACCCAACTTGAACTGAATCCAGGCAGATTTGCTAGTGAGAAGCCATGAAAATTGTGATGGCACTGCCAATTAAAAAGGTATAGCAAATGCTGCTGTCATTGTCTGTGCATCAAAAATGGTTTAAAAATGCTGAGAGCAACATTGCTAATATGCTGACATATGCGGAAGAAAAGTAACAAGAAATCTTGACATATTTTAAAGGCTCAGGCAGCATTACAATGTTTGAGAATGATGATTTATGTATATAAAGAGGAAGTAAATGTACATAAAGAAGGAGCAATTTATACAAATGAGAAATCTCTATGTAGCTCAGTGATCTTTGTATTCATGTGTGCAGACAGGCAGTTAAAGCATGTGTTGCTGCCTATAAATGTGATGGGGAGGTTGTGACCCACAACCCTCATGTTAATAGGACAAAGAAGGTAAAAACAGAGGGCTGGAAGGCACCATGGATGATCACACCAGACAGCAGCCCAATGTGAAAAGGGCACATCATTTTTGGCATGAAGCCACCTGTAAAGCTGTGTCAGTTTTTTCGTTCATCCAGCAGGCTGTATGAAAAAACTGACCCGATTCCCCCATCCACACATTTGAGGTGACTCCCCCACTGTCAGAATTACCTATTGCCTGCAGCCTTGATTGAGCAGTTTTTATCCAACAGAGCAGTTGAAGTTCATTGGTTCAACCACAGTGGCCACCCATGGATCAAAATTCAGCTGATCTCTGCTGAACTGGATGAATTTGGATGCATGTATGGCCAGCTAAAAGTGTCACTAAACCCAGCACCCTGCATTCACTAAATCTGGTCTCCCACAGAACATGGAAGTACAATTATTTTAGTAAAATATAAATTGCTAATTACCTTTTCTCATCAGCAGTTAGAGAAGTCTTGTGACTTCTGTCAGTGTCCAGCCGAGCACATGTTAAAGCTTGTAGGAGGAGTTTTCATTCTCCCCTGATTGTCCTAATGAGGATGCATAATCCCTGACCCTCTGTCTGGACAGCACTGATTGACCCTGTGCTGATCATACTCTCCCAAGAAAAAAAAATTGTCTAGCAATAAATACCAAACTGAGCATGTGCAGCTTGCTCCCAAAGCTCTGTTTTATCAGCAGATGGATTGGAGACAGTATAAGATGGGGAGGATCAGAGGAGACAGGATCAAACATTATTTTTACACAATGTGGAAGATTAACCCTTTAGGCTCCACAGTGAGTATAACAAGCATGCTTTACTGCATATACAGACTGATTTTACTGTTGTGGGTTTAGTAACACTTTAAGTCTGCTAATTTTTTCACCTTAAGAGCATCTTGGTGCAGGTCACATTTTCAACTTAAAGTATATGTAAACACTCACCTTGTAAAACAACATTTATTTTAAAATAGAAATGAAAAGCAAAACATTTGTGTATAGATATTAAAAAAAAAAACCTTTTCTCGTGCCTAGTATGGTCAGTTTTTAATAGGAAAGCTGAAGGACTGTCAAAAACACAGGGATTTCAAACAAAGGAAGCAATACAAAAGAGGACAGGATAAAATATTTTCATACAAGTACATGGTGCAGCAGGCACATATCAGGAATACTGGATTTACATACTCTTCAAAAGAATGATATATATCATAGATTTGTACTTCTTATTAACCACTTCATGTCCGGACACTTTTACCCCCTTCCTGTCCTGGCCAATTTTCAGCTTTCAGTGCTGTCACACTTTGAATGACAATTGCGCAGTCATGCAACACTGTACCCATATGAATTTTTTAGCATTTTGTTTGAGACCGATAAAGCTTTATTGTGGTGGTATTTATTTGCCACTGGGATTTTTATTTTTTTTGCTATATAAATGAAAGTCCAAAAATTTTGAAAAGTGTTTTTCTTATAAAATTTTACATATCAATCTTTATTCATAAATCTTGGCCAAATTTTTATTCAGTTATCTTTTTTAGTTAAAAAAAAAAAAAAAAAAGATATTAAAATAAAGAAAAAATACCTAGATCAAGGTTTGATCTAGTTCAGTGCTAGGGTTATTGTTTGGGTCAGGGTCAAAAGGTCAGGATTAAAAAAAAATTGGTGTCAATGTCAGTGTGTTTTTAGGTAAAAAAAAAGACAAAACCAAAATGCACACTATTGTTTCTGGGCTGTACTACGGGTACAAATAACATACACATATATGGTATCACTGCGATCGTCAAGAGCTGGAGAATTTATTTTGGGTTGTTATTTGGTGGTAGGTTATGGTAGTAACAAGAAACACACAGCTAAATAAAAAAAAAATTTTTTTTTTTACTATTTTGGGCCAGTTTTCCTTTTTGATGCTAAAAAAAAAATCATGAGATGTCCATTACCATTTACCACCAAATGAAAGCCGAATTTGTCCTGAAAAAAACGTGGTATAATAAACCTGGATGTACAAAGTAGTTGTGATGATATGTACGGTTTTACTAACACATGTCAACATTGCAAAATAGTGCTTAGGCATTTAGATTTGGTTTACCCTTAGGCGTGAAGGGGTTAAGGTCAGTAGAATTAACCTAACATCAGAACTTTTTGTCTATCTCTAGGCAAAACCTTTTTTTTGGTTTTGGGTATAGTGGGAAGATTTAGAACCTTTCATTGAGAAATTCACCTTTTTTTTTTTTTTTTTTTTTTTTTTTTTTTCACTGATGACCATTGTTACCAAGAAAGAGAAAATGAGGGGAAATACAAAATGTTAGAGTTGCCTCTGGTAAAGAAGGTAAGGGCAAATCTTCCTAAGGGGACAACTGTCTAAGAGTGAAATCTTCCTCACAGTAGATCTCCTTTAATTTCCTGTTACATCTCTGGGACAGGAAATGAAGGGAAATCTCCCCAATATTGCACAATCCACACAAATGAAACTGACAGGAGTTTTAACCCTTCCATCCAAAACTAAAAAAAAAAAGTAGATACACTTGAAAACAAAAGTTTTATCTGATTATATTTTTGCCTTCCCTGGTGCCTCCTTTCCCCTCTCAATATTTTGCAAATAAAATTAATTAAACCATTCTGTTTTCATCACTTGCCTTAACTCCTCCTTTACTGCCGACAGTAGGTATAAAAGCAGCCTCTCAACTGGTGGGCCTCAACATGGAGAGGCCACATATATCCATACCATGATGTAAACACAGCTGTGCCGAGAGTGCACACCTGGTACAATTACTGATGGCTAACGGAAAGTTCCCAATTGCTACTTACTTGGGCAATATTTGTCCACTTTTCTTTGCAGAACTGCTCAACTTCAGTTAAATTTGGTGACCGTTTGTGGACTGCAGTCCTCAAGTAATTCCACAGATTTTCAATAGGGTTTAAGTCTGGGCTCTGCCTAAGCCATGCATGGACATTCGCCTTTTTCTCCTTCGACCATATTTTTGCTTTGTGCTTTGGGTCATTGTCATGTTGGAAGGCAGCACTTCTATGTGTCACTTAAAGCAATACTAAAGGCTTACATTTTTTTCCTGGCCCCTCCCTCCTGTTGGGTGTCCCCAGAGGAAGCAGCTTGCTATGGGGGCACCCGCTGCTCTGTGTTCATTCACACATGGAGCTGCAGCTTGGTCCCACCCCTCTCTTCTCATTGGCTCACTGGCTGAGACAGCAGTGGGAGCCATTGGCTCACACTGCTGTCAATCACAGCCAATAAGGAGACGGTGGCCCGGGATAGCCAAGACTCCAGTGCACATCGCTGGGCTTAGGTGAGTATTAGGGAGGCGGGGGGCTGCTGCACAGAGGGGTTTTTTTTAGCTTTGTCTATAGAATGCATGAAGATAAAAATCCTTGAACCTTTACAAACACGTTCAAAGCATTTATGACCATTCAAAGAGATCACAGTACCCTACCTGATAATACTGTCATCTGCTTTTCTCTCCAGGACGACAGCGCCATCTTTGTTAAAGTACTGTGTCCATAGTCAGCATCTACTTCCTGCATTGAGATGATGGCTCATAACTGACACACTCATGTAAATCCAGGTGCCTATAGAGATCTTGGATGTGTTCACAAATGTGTAATGCACATGGGTGTAAAATGTCTGGCATTTTCATACGTCCGGGGAGCTGCAGTGCCATGTGCAGTCACCTACACAAATGAGTGGCTTTATGTGGCCTATTTGTAAATGCCAATAGCTTCTACATTACCATTTACCCACACATGCTTGGGTGACACATTTCCTTGAAAATGCCTCTTTTTTTAGTTTAGAGAAATGTGTTCTACACTGATGCAGAAGCCATTGGCGTAGGGAAGCACTAGTCATTTTTTACACTTCAAGACTATGGAGCAAGTAAAGGTCCATGTGTATAAGGCCTAGTATAGATGAGGCCGTGTATAAAAGAGCCCTCTGATGCAGCCTTTCACTTTGTGACTTGCTGCAAAGCTACAACTTTGAAGTCTGATCAGTGAGTTCAGGAGACTGAAGAAATGCTTCCTCCTGCCTGCAGACTGATGGCATCATCTCCGCCTATGCAAAGTTATTTTTCTGGATTTTAGGACCAATGATAA
Source organism: Staurois parvus (assembly GCF_062004578.1). Taxonomy (NCBI): domain Eukaryota; kingdom Metazoa; phylum Chordata; class Amphibia; order Anura; family Ranidae; genus Staurois; species Staurois parvus. The sequence goes on along the minus strand of NW_028318430.1, from coordinate 9,820,570 downwards.
AACAGATTTGCTATCGATTAACAAATTATATTGTTGTATATTGCCCCCTTTCGGGAATTTAATTTATGCAGACTCATTAAAACTTTACCCATAACCGTTTGATAATCATTAATGTTCTTTAACAAAAGCGCATACATTCCACACTAATAATCATGCTACCAAAACTAATGTGTGCTGTCAATTGCCTCCAGCATTGCTTCTGTTTTTTTTTTTTTTTTGCTGGAGGGTGCCATTTTGTTACAGCAAGAGCAGTCACTTATTGAAAACTCTCCCAATCTCCTTGGTTTCAAAACTATATCTGTAATTTATAATGTGTACATTTCCAGCCTTGATTATATCAAGAAAAACTTTTCTGAAGTATACAGGCTACTGATGAGGGAGAAAGAGGAGAGTATCAGGGAGGTGAGAAAAGACACTCTTTGTAAATTTGACTCTTTGGTGTCTCCCTGGCAGCAGAGTTTGTCCTGTCACCTCTCCTGCTTTTCCTCTTTCTCCCTTATCTGCATTCCCTCAGCACAGTTTGTGTTATTCCTGTTGCTTTCTACCCCCCAATAGTAGTTGCTAAAGCTCTCAGCCTCTAGTGGCTCTGATTTTAGGCACAGTGCCGAGAATAGAGAGCAATGGATCATGTGCAGAGCAGGGTAACACAGTGGGAACTTAGTTACAAGATAAAAAGCAGAGTATACTGCCTGTATACATGGTGTGCTGGCGCCGCGCCATGTGGGAACATAGAGATGTCACCTCCCTGGCATGAATAAGCCCAGTCTTCAAAATCCTACACGAGTGTGGATACTGCTTCAACTGCTCATGGAATCCTAGCGCAAGATGGCCTCAGTCGTAACTGGCCACGCCCTCTGTGATCAAGCCCCTGGTGGGCAGGGTGAAACGCATCAGGGGAGTGGCCAGATTTACTGCTGAGGCGGTCTTTCCTTAGAATTCCACGAGTGGTTGGAGTAGTGTCCACACTCATGCAGAATTTACTGCCACTTTAAAAATAACAGGTAAGCCTAGTGTAGCTCCCTCCTAGTTAACTAGGACGAGCTAGAATCAAATTGTTAGAGAGGAAGGCTGAGTAGCAGCCTGGGTGCAATAGTCAGAAGGTCAAATTTGGGTCAGAAGCTGAGAGGCTCTGCAAGTCAGCTCCTCTGGAATTTCCCCCTGCTCTAGAGCTTTAGAGAAAGGCATAGAGGCAGTGGATGGATCTGAGGAGATGCTGACTTGTACTCTTGAGGGATCCTAGCCAATCCCCAACAAGAGGCTTGGCAAGGGGCTAAGACAACCCTTGCAAAGTAAGTTTGCCTGCTTAGCTGCAGGAAAGTTTGGGTGGAAGATAGAAGATGTGAGACTGAAGGCAGGCAACATGCACCAGATCCCCTGCTTAGAGATACCTCCAGATTGCTGGGTGAAGGAAGAGGATTTAATCTAGGGTCTGGGGTGGTATATTAGGAGATGCTGGCTAGCTCTCCAACAGAGAATGGTGCTACGTGTGGAGGCTTGTAAATAGTTCCCAGAAGTTGTGCTCAGTTAATCAGTTCCCTTGGGCATCCTGTACACTCCTAACATTATCTCAGTGCAAATCCCCTAATAAAAATTACAAAACAAAGCTCAAGGACTGATCTGACTCTGGAAGCAAGCCTGTGTGAAGATGCATATTGTCTGGCTGTGCAGGACTATAGGGGGACCCGAAATCTTTTGCAACTCCTAAGGGGGTAGTGCTACACTAGAATAAGGCTTACCTGTAGATACAGCGAATATTTACTAAACATGCACCGCTGTATAGCAGCCAGTGACCGCCACTGAGAAAAGTGCTTCTGTCCTGACTCCCCCACGCATATATAGGAGTGATGTCATCGCAGCTTGGCCATTCAAATGGACAGAGCCCGCAAACCCAGAAGGAAGGTGGGTGACAGAGCAACACCAGAGAGATCCGTTTTTTAAGCAAGTCTGTGATGGCAAGAATCTGCAGGGGGACCAGTTTGTTTTTTTGTTTTTTTATTTTAACAAGGTTCACTAACACTTTAATGTTTTACATACAGTAGCTATATCTGAAAGGGGCCAGTCTGAAGTGATCTATCAGGACTTAATTTTCTGACTAAAGTTCCAATTTAAGATACTAAATATACCACTTTAAAGTTTTTTTGTTGATTTCTATTTGCTATATTCCTGTTCCTCTTCTCTACTGCATAAATTTTCTTATTTAGTAGTTTCTAGTGTCGTTAGTACTGCAGGAACCATGCTGTAATTGGTTTTCTAGGTCAGACCTACATTTTTGATATTTTTCAGATTGCTTAGAAATCATTATGACGTTAACCCTATTTACAGGATAGGAATTTCACAAACTGTTTCTCAGGGCAATTCATGGTCATGTTTTAGATTTTCTCAAAGTATAGCTAAGAGAATACCTTTTTTTTTGTTTGGATAGAATGGAGAGGGATTAGAACTAGGGTTGCCACCTCATCCCATTAATCTTGAACACACATTAATTACACAGGTTCTGAGGCTAATTTAACCACTTCCCTTCCAGCCGTTTATCTACATGGGCCGGACGGGAAGTGGGTAATGCGAATGGACGTTTCTAAATGCCCCCCCCCCCCCCCCGCATCCATTGCCTGTGCACGCAACCTAGGAGCACGCTTTACCGCGATCAGTGCTCGCTGTGTCCTTCAGACACAGATTGCTGTACGAGACCTCTGTGTGAGGTCCCGATTCATGTGATCACTGATTGGCCAATCAGTGATCACTTGAATAGTAGTAAACAAGATGTCACTTCCTGACATTGCTTACTACTTCTGAAATCAGTGAATGATCACAGAAGTCACATGGTACGAGGCTATTCGCAACAGCCTTGTACCATGTGACAAACTGTGACCAATTAGAGCTCTCACAGTATTTCTCAATGGCTGCAGGAATGCAGCCAGACAGAAGGAGAAATTATTGCTTTTACATCTGAGTGTAAAAGCAATCAGTGTAAAAAAAAGAAAAAAAATCTTAGTCACCCCCCACAAGTAATACAGTGTCACTATGGTGACACTGTACTAATGTAAATGGTATAAAGTGAGCGCTCCTGACTAAGCAGCTATGGCACTAAAGGTAATCACAGTATACCCACAAATAACAGATAAAAACAGAGTACAGCGCTGAAAAATAAATGCAAAAGGAAATAGTCCGTAACAATAGAATGGATGTATATATTAGCGAGTCCCAAGGAATAGCTGATAAAGGCCAGGAGACAATGGAAAGAGTGCGCACTCACTGGACGCGCATGGAAAATGCGCATATAATGAATATCCCCTGGAATCCTTATGGAAAATGAAGAGAGTAAGCTCCAACTCTGTGAATCATTTAGCCTGGAGATGTATGAGAGAAGTCCGGAGATCCCCCTTAAGGATGGTATGGTAATCAGCCAGGATCCAAAGCTCCGTCCCTCCGGTGGTAGTAAGCGCACACTACAGGAATCCGGACGCGCATGGAAAATGCGCATATAATGAATATCCCCTGGAATCCTTATGGAAAATGAAGAGAGTAAGCTCCAACTCTGTGAATCATTCAGCCTGGAGATGTATGAGAGAAGTCCGGAGATCCCCCTTAAGGATGGTATGGTAATCAGCCAGGATCCAAAGCTCCGTCCCTCCGGTGGTAGTAAGCGCACACTACAGGAATCCTGCAAATTGATTTAGGAACCAAAAAACAGGTGCCCATAGTGTAGTATTTCCAACCAGTTTAATAGATAAAAATGAAATGTAAAATACAGGGTAGTAAGCTGTGTACAATGAATATATTACAGCAGAGTACGCAGCAATGGTACTGACCCTAAGTTAAAATGGCCGCCGGGCTATCTCGTGGCTCCGGGCGGGAGATGACGTCATGCTCTGTCGGTTCCTCCTAAGGCCTTTCATGCCCAAGCACATAATCAGAGGGGATACCAACCTTGGTTGGTATCCCCTCTGATGATGTGCTTGGGCACGAAAGGCCTTAGGAGGAACCGACAGAGCATGACACTGTACTGCTAGGGTGACCCTATGTTAAAAAACAAAAAACATAATCTAAAAAAGTAAAATAAAAATGTAAAAAATTTTGAAAAATTTGAATTTTTGGTTATACTAATTTGGGTTATTTTTTTTGTTTTTACTAAAAAGATAGATGAATACATTTTGGCCAAGATTCATGAAGAAAGATTATTTATTTGCAAAATTATATAAGAAAAACACTTTTTTTTTTTTTTTTTTTCAAAATTTTGGGATTTTCATTTATATAGCAAAAAAATAAATCCCAGTGGTGAATAAATGCCACCAAAATAGTTATCTGTCTCAAAAATTTATATGGGTACAGTATTGCATGACTGCGCAATTGTCATTTAAAGTGTGATAGTACTGAAAGCTGAAAATTGGCCTGGGCAGGAAGGGGGTAAAATTGTCCGGACTTGAAGTGGTTAATTCAGATGAGGCACTAGGTGAGTTTAATTACAGCCTTAGTCCGCCACAGAACCCGTGTAATTAATGTGTTCGGTTTTAAAGGGATGAGGGGGCAACCCTAATTAGAACACTTGCCAATTTTTATTGCTGTCTGTGCCCCCATTAGGGAGATTCACCCTATTTGTCCTGTTTACCGTTATCATAAAAACTGACCGTGAAAGAAAATCTAAAATTTTGGGTTGACACCAGAACAGAGGGGAAGTTCTGTGGTGACACTCTGGGATTCCCTCACTTTGGAGGAATTTCCTCTCACCTCCTGTTTCGCTATGGAACAGGAAGTTAAGGGAAATCTCCCCAGTGGGACACAGATGGGGACATTTCACTTTTTGACATGGGTTATAATAACCCTCCCTTTTTTTTTTAATCCCAAATGGAAAAAAATAATTTGCCTTCAGTTACTTTATGCTGGCCATAAGGGGTTATATTCTTTTTTTTTTTTTTTTTTTTTTTTTTTTTTTTTTTTTCATCAGGGGGGCAGAACAAAAAAAGTCCAATAGATTCTTCCATCCACACTATACAGTGCAGATAGACATATATTGCTGTGCCATTTGATTCTTATAGCCAGCACCAGCAAATGTCAAAATAGCTGCATCTGATTTTTCATTCAAAGGGTGTTTAGTGGGATGGGGCCAACACATAATGAATTTCAGCTGGTTGATCAGGAACTGGCCAAAGTTTGCACAGTGTATGGCTAGCTTCTCTTTCCAAAGGTAAGTTCTGCGATACATGTTTGTCATGTGACTGAATGGATGCAAAGTGCTCAGTTGGTTCCCAATATGGAAGGTTTTGCGAATGAGGTGAGAATGGAAAATATTTTTTCAGACTTTAATAAACCTCATGGTAATTTTTTTTTTTTTTTCACATCGCTCTTTTTGTAATGAGTATATGAATTGGTTAGACTGGTGGATTACTTGTACTCCTGTCCTCTTATCAGTGGTGTTCATGACCTTGACGTGGAGTATTCTGGGAATACTAATAGGAGCCCAGGCACACCAAACATGCTGGCTCCCTTGTCTGTTTCTGGATGTGTTTCGGGTAATTCTAGATGGGAAATGATGTGATAAAATAATATCAGTTGTGGATTTGACAGCTGACCAAGGCTGGTTTAGAGGCTTGTCAAGCAGGTTTTTTATGTGTACTCGTGCTGCATGGCTGACAAGCAGGTAACTTTGTGATCCTTCAGTCTCTGCCACGCTACAGTCCGGCTGCTTCAGTAGCCTTTCTCAGCCCACACCTACGGTAGGTAAATAATAGAAGGGTGGGAAAGACTCTTTACAGGATAATTACAGTAAGATGCAAAGTTGCTGGAGCAAGAAGTGCATTTCAGAAGACAGATGGTTTCTACCTGTTCTTGTTTGAAGTACAAAGTTCACATGACAGCGGCAATGTGTGTCTTATTGGTAGAATAAGATTTGTCAGGCTGGCTAGGCACAAAATGCAGAGTTTTCTCTTTGTGAGTATGCCACAACAGGGAGATCATGGATCATGTAAAGATTTCAACTGAAGAAATGGAAAAATATCATTGGCTGTCTGAGATGTGCTTGTCTATGGAGTATGCTGTGCAGCGTAAGTACAAAATGCGAAATGTGGGGAGGCTGACATATCATATGGACTTTCAGTTTCTGGCTGTCTACTGTTAATTCTATGGAAATGTTTTGGATGTAGAAATTAGATGCTGGTGTATTGTCTACTAGCGTGATCATGTAAAATGTTTCTGAATGTTCACACCATTTTCTGTGCAGTTGGCTATTTTGTATGGACTGGCTTCAGAGAGGACCCCATGAACAGTACATATTTATTGACCAAAGTGCAACCCATGCTATGGGGCCTGGGGTGGAAGGGGGCCCTATTGGGAAGCTGTTGAAGCAATTTAAAAATAGGAAATCTGTGCGCACGTGAAGATGACACAATACCCCTACTGTCATTAAGGATTGCAGAATTTGCTTTTCTCTGGACACTGATCCTACACACCTGTAACATTTTCAATCAAGTTAAGCTGACCTCAAATGCAAAGGAGGAAATGTCAGAATTATTGCTGCTAGGCAGGCATCCCCCTTTCAGGCTGTGCTGTTAGTTTAGCTGTCTTAGTAGTACACATACTGTATACAACATGTAGGGGTGGATTTACTAAAACTGCAGAATCTGGTGCAGTTCTGGTAGCCAGTCAGTTTTTAACTTGCTTGTTCAGTTAAGCGTTGACAAGAAGTCCCCGGTCACACCAATCCAACTTTGAATTTCTGCGACCTCCAGTGAAGTTGCACGATTTCAAAGTCGGATGCAGGGGTGGACTGACAACTCATGGGGCCCCCGGGTAATAGGGGATCATGGGGCCCCTGTGTCCTTGTCCACACCCAAAAAAGCCTATGAAAGGTACCAGGGGCATCTCATGGGGCCCCCTACTGACCCTGGGCCCTCGGGCAGTGCCCAAGCACCCGAATGGTCAGTTCGCTCCTGGTCAGATGTCTTGCAATTTGCAATAACATCTGTGGCTTGCAAGCCACACCTGAAGTAGTGCATGCAGTACTTCTAGAAATCGGTGTGGCTCCGACCAAGTTGGAATCACATTGATATGAGCACTTTAATTGCAGACAAGAGAGTGCGACTTTCCATGCGATTTGAAACGCGCATGACATGGCAAATCGTATTGCAAGTCACACCCGGTATGACCAGGCACTTAAACCTAGAAGCTGATTGGTTTCTATGCACATCTGCACCAGAATTTGCAATCTCCAGTTTAAGTAAATCAACCCCTTAATGTTGTTAGAGCTTTTGGCTGTCATGGCCAACACTATAATGAACCCTGTATGTCTAATATAGTCTTCCTCAGACTGTAAAAAATCCCAGAGAGGAAGTGATGGAGGGGGAACGGGACAATGTAGTGTGACACACTGCTCCGCTAAAGATACAGTACAGTGAGTGAGCGTTGAGAGCCTAGAACAGCAAGTGTGTTACTGGCAGGGTCACTAGGTGAAAACTGTGTGAAAGAAGCCTGAAAAAGAAAACTAATGCAGCCACCATATTGAAGGACTGCTGAGCTGCAGTACATAACATTTTTGTTTCTGGGTTGAGGGGCAGTTCACACCATAGAAACGCAGTCCAGACACTTTCTGGATGCATTTCCGCACGCGTGTATTTGGCATGTTCTGGTGCATTTTTATGCGTTTTTGATGCGTTCCAGTTTTTTTTTTTTTGTCTTTTTCTTCAATTTTAAATAGCGATGTGTGTTCCAGTGCGTTTTTGGTGCATTCCAGTGCAGTTTGTGTTTTACCACGTTCCAGTGCAGTTCTGTGCAGGAAAAATAGTCTGTTCTACTTTTTTTTTTTTTTTTTTTTTTTTTTTTGCTGGAACTGCAAGCACTGATGTGAACTATGACATTGACAACCATATAACCTACTTTCTGTGTGTTTTGGATGCAGAACAAAAGCACACTTAAATGCATGTAGTGTGAACTGGCCCTTTAAGGTGTGTGGTATGCTTATGGGCCAGTTCACACTACATGCGTTTTTTCTGCATCCAAAATGCAAAGAAAGTAGGTTATATGGTTGGCAATGTCATAGTTCACATCAGCGCTTGCAGCCCCAGTGCATTCTGATTGCAGAATAAAAACAGAACAGGCTGCATTTTTCCTGCACAGAACTGTACTGGAACGCAGAACGCACCAAAACTCACCAAAAATGCACGTCCCTATTTAAATTGAAGAAACGGAGAAGAAAAAATGAACTGGAATGCATAAAAAACACTTCTGGACTGCGTATCTATAGTGCGAACTGGCCCTTAAGGTGTGCTTAACTCTATGAATTCATCATTTTTTCCATTTTTCATCTGCAACAGTGGTTGTCAACCTATGTGCTAAAATGGGCCTCAAATGCGGCCCCCAACATCACCATAGGGCCACATATAATGTTCAGTATATGTAATGCTTGAGAAGGACTGTCAGAGACTGTAGACCTAATAGAGGGAATGAGGGTCAGAGAGTGTTGACATGCTGCATTTTTGGCTGAAGATATGCTGTAGAAGCTAATATGAAAGTGGGAACCTATTACATGAGACAGCACGGTGGCTAAATGGTTAGCACTTCTGCCTGGCAGTACTAGAGTTGTTGGTTCGAATCCCAACAGCGGCACCACCTGCTTGGAGTTTGCATGTTCTCCCTGTGCCTGCGTGGGTTTCTTCTGGGTACTCTGCTTCCCTTCCACACTCCAAAGACATGCTGGTAGGTTAAATGGCTCCTGTCTAAATTGTCCCTAGTATGTGTATGTATGAATGTGAGTTAGGGACTTTAGATTGTACACCCCTTGAGGGTTAGGGCTGATGTGAATATCCAATATATATGTAAGGCACTGTGTAAATTGACAGCACTATATAAGTACCTGTAATAATAATAGTACAGATCAATGCTATTACCCTAATCGGTGTGTTCCTAATTCTGAGGTCCAAGTGCTACAGATATATACCAAAGGGCTGAAAGTTTGGTGCCAGGGATCGGCAAAGATCCTTTCTCACGTCAGCCTCAGCACACACTACAGGGGATAGTTCTTTTCACAGTTCCTGTGTTCATTGTGCATTTCCACATGTATGTTTGTAACATGTTTTTGAAATGGTGTTCCAGTGCAGTTTTTTGTTTTTGTTTTTTTTTGTTTTGTTTTGTTTTGCACATTTACATGCTATGGTATACCAACAAAAATGCATGCTTGTTGTTTTTTGTTTTTGTTTTTTGTTTTTTTTTTGTTTTTTTGGAACTGAATGCAGTCCATGTGCATGCGTTCATGATGAATTTTTTTTAAAAAGCACCTAAATGCATCTAGTGTAACAAAGCCCTTAACGTCCATATAAATTTGTATGCTATTGATAGAAGTCTAAACAGTATGAGAGTGCTGGCATCTTTGCTGTTTGTTCAGTTTGAGCTCTGTGATGGGGATGTTCGCTCCCAAACTGTTAACCAATTTTTCTGTCTAATGTTATTTGATTAGATAGTTTTGTTTTTTGCATGTGTTCTTAGTTGATCTAATTCTACATGAAATGATAAGGCTTGTTTCACATAGGCTTCAGCTTGTATAAGAAGTGTGAACAGCAAGCTTTGACAAAACATTTACAGAGCTTTTAGCAAGCTTTGTTGAAGCCTTTAAAAGTACTCTTCAGCTGCAGTTTGTAAATGTTGAACACCAATCCTAATGAGATGTTGATGGCTACTGCAGACTTTAACAGGCTTTCAAGAAGTGCTGAAGCCTGCTAGCAGCTTGCTTAAAGTGGCAATGAGCCCTCCCATTAGGAGTGTTCAATATTTACAAGCTGAAATTGAACGGTACTTAAAAATCTTCAGCAAAGCTTGCTGAGAGCTCTGCAAATGCTTTTCTGAAGTGTTACTAAACCCAGGACCCCGTGTTCACTAGATCTGGTCTCCCACAGTACACAGAACATGGAAATGTAATTACTTTCATAAATATAAACTGCGAAATACTTTTTCTCATCAGCAGTTACAGCAGTCTTGTGACTTCTATCAGTGTCAAGCACTGGTTAAAGGTTGCAGGAGGAATTTTCATTCTCCCCTTATTGTCCTATGAGACTGCACGGTCCCTGACCCTCTGTCTGGACAGCGCTCATTGGTCCTGTGCTGATCACATGTACTTTCCAAAGAAAAAGGAAAAAAATCCTCTCTAGCAATGCACACCAAACTGAGCTTTTCCCCCAAGGCTCTGTTTTATCAGCAGATGTATTGGGTACAGTAGAAGAGGAGAATCAGATAAGACAGGTTAAAACATCTTTTACACAATGCGGAGGATTAACCCCTTAGGTTCCACAGTGAGTATAACAAGCATGCTTTGTTGCATATACAGACTGAATTTGTGACTAAACCTTGTTATGGGTTTAGTAACACTTTAAAGCTTGCTGTTCATACTGCTCCTATACAAGCTGAAGCCAGTGTGAAACAAGTCAGCTGGGAATTCTTGTTCTGCACCTGATTCCTTTTATGAGTCTGTTTTTATCTTAATATATTCATGGTATAATGAGTTGGCTGCTATTTATTGAACTGCTAAACCTTTCTGGGTTACTACTGTGTATGGACTGAAAATAAGTACATAAAGCTTTTGTTGATATGTGACTGCATGCTGCAAGGAAACTATGTAGATGTACCAGAAAAAAGCCATAACAATTTTATATGTGATTTTGCATATGAAAGTGTTGGCAGTTCCATCTATGGAAATGTCAGCGTCCTCCTTATTACTGATTTTGTAAGTAGCGCCATCAGAAAACTGCTGTCTTGGTGATTCTAAGGCCCATGTCTCAGGATGTGTAGCCACATTTTGTAGCACCTGCAGGATTGCACTCATTTTTGCGAGGAAAAATGTAATGCCGTCAATGATAGATTTTTGTCACAGCGATTCCAACAATTTGTAGCTGAGTCGCTGAGCAATTTGCATTTGAAGCGAACTACAGAACTGACAGCTTCAATGGTTGTTTATCTGCCAGCTTTTTATTGTATAAAAGATCTGTAGCACATAGCTTGATTTAGTTGTTTTTCCATGCTGCCTAATCCAGTAGTATACCTCGTTCACTGCATGTTACAAACAACAAAATGAATTTGTATCATTTCAATATATGAATCGTGCTGCATATCAGAAGACACATTTATTGTCCCATAGCTCACTTCCCACATGAATACATGAATCCACACACATTTGTCTAGATACCAGCTACCTATAATCTCCTGTACAGCAGAAAGGAAGGGAGCCCATCTTATCTCACAATGACCACACTTACACACGGGGATATTAGTGATGATGATGACCAGGGGTGGACTGACCATTCGAGCACTTGGGCACTGCCCAATGGCCCGGGGTCAGTAGGGGGCCCCATGAAATGCGCTTTTTTTTTTTTTTTTTTAGGCTTTTTTGGGTGTGCTTTGAGTGTGGGCAAGGACACAGGGGCCCCATGATCCCCTATTGCCTGGGGGCTCCATGAGTTGTCAGTCCGCCCCTGATGACTTAATCAGCGTTCTGCTGCTCCTTCTTTTTTATTGTTCAATAAGAGGGCTTCCCAAACCAGACTTTATTACCTGACAGGCATGTAGTTTGCAAAGAGGTACAGGACCTGAATGTGCCTCTGGCAGGTGTACCTTGATTACAGCATTGACTGAACAGAGTTACAAATCTTTTGGCAAGTAAAACCATTCACATATACACCATATTTTCAAAAGTATTGGGAAGCCTGCCTTTACACACACATGAACGTTAATATTGAGTTGGCCCATCCTTTGCAGCTATAGCAGCTTCAACTCTTCTGGGAAGGCTGTCCACAAGGTTTAGGAGTGTGTCTATGGGAATGTTTGACCATTCTTCCAGAAGCACATTTGTGAGGTCAGGCACTGATGTTGAACAAGAAGGCCTGGCTCACAGTCTCCGCTCTAATTCATCCCACAGGTGTTCTATCGGGTTGAGGTCAGGACTCTGTGCAGGCCAGTCAAGTTCCTCCACCCCAAACTCGCTCATCCATGTCTTTGTGGACCTTGCTTTGTGCATTGGTGTGCAGTCATGTTAGAACAGGAAGGGGCCATCCCCAAATTATTCCCACAAAGTTGGGAGCATGAAATTGTCCAAAATGTCTTGGTATGCGGAGTTCACGTCACTGGAACTAAGGGGCCTAGCCCCTGAAAAATGACCCTACACCATAATTCCCCCTCCACCCAACTTTACACTTGGCATAATGCAGTCAGGCAAATGCTGATCTCCTGGCAACCGCCTAACCCAGACACGTCCATCAGATTGCCAGACAGAGAAGCATGATTCGTCACTCCAGCAAACACGCCCCCACTGCTCTAGAGTCCAGTGGTGGCATGCTTTACACCACTGCATCCGATGCTTTGCATTGCACTTGGTGATGTAAGGCTTGTATGCAGTTGCTCGCCATGGAAACCCATTCCACGAAGCTCTCTATGCACTGTTGTGCTAATCTAAAGGCCACCTGAAGTTTGCAGACATTTGGCGACTTCTGTGCGCTTCAGTATACGCTGACCCAGCTCTGTCATTTTACGTGGCCTACCACTTTGTGGCTGAGTTGCTATTGTTCCCAGTTGCTTCCACTTTGTTATAATACCACTAACAGTTGACCGTGGAATATTTAGTAGCAAGAAAATTTCAGATGTACTTATTGCACAGGTGACAACCTACCTTCCTAGTCCTAAACCTTAATTATTGCCATATAGTCTACATCACTTGTGCACATATCATATGGACAAGACAGCCCTAAAAATAATTTAATTCTTTTAGTGCCACTACCATACTTATTATTATTATTATTATTATTATTACAGGGCAGTAAAAGACTGTGTAAAAAATTCAGCTGCAATAGCGCCTGTTCAGCTTGTTTTAAAATCAAAAGTGGAACTAAAGGCAAAACCTGTTTTTTTTTTTTTTTTTTTTTTTTTTTTTGGATAGAGTAAGGGAGGGTTATAACACGATTTTCCTTCACTTCCTGGCCCATTGCCAATATAGGAAGTAAGAGCAAATCCCTCCAAAATGAGAGAATCCCAGGTTGTCACCAGAACTAGGGTCCCTATTGGAAGATTTGTCCCTCTATTCCTTTTCTGGGGACAACCAAAAAGTTTTGGTTTTCTTTCACTTTGGGCAATAACCGTAAATGGGACAAATAGGGTGAATCTCCCTAACTGGGTACAGACAGGAATAAAACACGACAGGGGTTATAATCCCTCTCTACTCTAGTCAAAACTAAAAAATAGGATTGCCTATAAATATACTTTATTAGCCTTCTATCCTTCGTCTTTTTTTTTTTTTTTTTTTTCAGTAGAAATGATTAAGGCCCTCGCCCCCCAACCCTTCCTCCAATGATCCTTTGGATGACGGGATAAAGAGCGGTGGGCGATTGAAAAATGGGCAGTCACTGATCCCCCTTCCCCCATGATGAATACAGCCAAAAGTGGTTGTAAATTCTACTGTAACAAAAAAAAAAGAAGGAAAAGCCCTTCTGGGTTTGCGGGCTCCAACTGTTTGGCTGAGCGGCAATGATGTCCACTCCCATGCACAGGAGTCACTGCCAGAACAGATCTCTGAAGGGACAGCATGTAGACATTCCAGCTCCTTGTTTGGTATGCTAAAGAATAGAGCTGAGTGAAAGGAGGGCTGCCAAGAGGTAAATGTACCATAATATGCGAGTATGCACCGCTATGCTCAGCTGCTTTAAAGACTAGGGATACACATTACATCACTAGGTGACATTACTTTGATGCTTATAAGCAGGATGTCCTGTTTGCCAGAAAATATTAAAGCAACATGTGATTTGTGTAGCCTAATTCTAGGAAACCGGAAAATTCTCCCTTGCAGTGGGGCTGTGCCCACACTGCAAGGGTTAACAGTTTTAGTTCAGGGGGACAGTAAAAGCACTTTGCTGTACCTGATCCCCCACTCCCCCATGTTCCTTAGCATCCTCCTGTCCAGTGCCGGGCTGCAGACCCTGCATCAGTCCTGATGACATCAGAAGACCTTAGACTGCTGAAACATGGTGCAGATGAGGCTGCAGGGACTGTTCTGGACTGTTCTAGCAACGCAGAGGAGCCTGCAGAAGCAGTCGTCTCGTAAATAAAAATGTTTGTGCAGATCCCCAGAAATGAGCAGTTAACTTTCAGTGCCAACACAGCTCCACTGCAAGAGGGATTTATTGGTTTCAGCTTTAGACTGGCTATATATTAAGCAATTTTCTTTCTTTCAACCATTGATTGAAGGAAAGAAAATTGCTTGATTCCCCATCAACACAGTCAGTGTTGATAGGGGAATCCCTTCCGCTGTGCTATTGTATTCTGACAGTGGGAGGTTTTCCTGCCATCAGAATACAATGATCACTGCTGGTGGCTATAACCAGCAGCAATAATCACATGGCAAAAACCTGACAGGCCAGTTGTACTGAAGTTGATCAATGGACCAGCTTACCCATAGATGGACCTGCTGAATTGACCAAGTTTGATCCATGGCTGGCTTTAAAGCTAGGTTCACACCTGTGCGGGCTGCGATTTTGCACGGACATGAGAGCTTATTCATTTAAATGGAATGCTGTGCCCCGGAACACGCAGGAAAAGTCCCTGCACTTTTTTTTTTTTCTTTTTTTTTTTTTTAAATTGCTGCCCGCATGGGAACTGAGGTTCCCAGTATGGTTGCGATTTCCAGTGCGAGCGGCGTGCATTTGGAATTAATGGCCCCTGCCTGTGGGTCCCACATTGCACAGTGTGGGTGGGTGAAAATGGTGGTATTTGGGTAGGTTCTGCAGTGGCACCACCCGCACAGATGTGAAACGAGCCTTAAGGCCTGTTTTTGGTGCAGTATGAGACTAAATGGATGTATACATGTTCTGTGTTTCCCCTAATGGAGCTAAGGCTAGGTTCACCCTTAGACAGGGAGATGCGGGTGCGGGAATTGCACCTGTTCCCTCACCCGCAAGCAAAACACTCTTCATTCTTAATGGCACCCCCATGCATCTATAAATGCAGAGCATTTTGCAGGTGCGGGAACCTGCATGGTCCAAAAGCACAATGCGATTTCCCTGCCACTTCATTTTAAAAATGGTGCAGCAACATTTTTCCTGCATGAAACACAGGCATAGCAGCCCATTCAAATAAATGGGCTACCGTGCAAATGCGGCTCGCAGAGCCACAATAGTACATTTTTTACACCTATGTATGTAAATCGGTATATACCCAATTATTCAATAAAGCAGTTGTAATACAGTATACAAAGTGCCCTAATCGAATCCAACAGCCTGTACACACGATAAGAAAATTTGTATGAAAATTTTTGTATGAGGACCAATCGTCCGATAATCTAATCCGCTTTCAAGAGCCGATCACAACAATTCATGTGACAATATCCGAAGGGACAAGCGCAAAAAATGTTTCTTGTACGATTTCCGTTTAAGCAGTACAGTGGCCATCCGAAAATACAATACATCAATTTCACATTTTTTTAAATTTTCGTAAATTTAGTACCCTTTTCATTTCAATATGGAGACTAGCATGCAAAAAAGGGATGATCATTCATCTGACATTCTTATTGTGTGTACGGGGCATAAGTCTATTTTTTATCTCTGCTAATTAACAGAACTACTGCTGCAGGGCTGCGCAAAATCACGTGTGTGTGTGTGTGTCTGTGTGTGTGTATATATATATGTGATTTCGTATTTCCGGGTAGGGGACACGTGCGCCGCCTTACCCGTGCAGCCATTGGCGGCTACAGATTTCGATCACCGGGTCCCGGACGGAGATTCCCCCGCCGGCACCCAGCGATCACCGAGTATCACTAATAGGGGAGAGACCTGTATGTAAACACAGGTCTCTCTCCAGAGAAATACACAGCAGTATGTTTCCCCAGTAAAACGCACATAGAGGAAAACTGCACATTTAACCCTTTGATCGCCCCAGATGCTAACCCCTTCCTACCCAGTGTCATTAGTTCAGTGTCATTGCTTTTATATTAGCACTGATCACTGTATTCATGTCTTTGGGATGTCAGTGGTAATTAGTCAACCCCCCCCACCAGTGTCAGAATGTCCACCACAGTTCCGCTATAAGTCGCTGATCGCTGCCATTAGTAGTATAAAATAAAAATTCTGCCATTTGTAAATGCTATAACGTTCGTGTAAAACAAATAATTTACATGTATTGGGATTTTTTTTTTTTTTTAGTAAAGACATGTAGCAGAATACATTTTGGCCTACATTTCATGACAAAATTTGATTTTTTTGAAAAAAAAATGTACTGGATATGCTTTATAGCAAAAAGTAAAAAAATATATATATTTTTTTCAAACTTATCGGTCTTTTATTGTAAACGGGATGCTTTGATGGCCGCCATTGTGTACAGCACTGGGAACAGTGGCCATCCTCTGCTCCTGTATGCTTCATGCAGATAGAAAGCCACTGTGATCTTCAGTGTGGTAATTAGTTTCAGCAGGAGGCATTAGATGGGATGGGGAAAATGAAAGTTCTTCAGAGCTGAAGATGAAAATATTGATGTGGATTAACCGCATACCAAGAAATTCAGCTTCCCTCCAATAAGCACCTTTTCACAGTGTGTAATAAGAGTGCATGACATATTAAATGAAAGCAAAATTCACAAGGGGAATCTGCTGTAAGAACATTTCCTGGCTGTTGACATTTACAGCGATATTGCCTGAGGGAGATCATAGGTGTTCAGCTTTTAGTATAGACTGTATACTTTGCATAAGGTGTCAGAGATGCACCTGTCCTAATCACCTTTCAGTATTTATCAGATCCTTGATCTATGGTTTCTGTACATCTATTTCTCACTTAGTGCTGGTTCACACTGATACGGTGTGGAATTTGCACAGGTTTCTGTGCGCTTCCCACACCTCATCAAAATCGCACCCTGTTCATGTGAACTGCTGCAGGTGTGTATTAACGACACCCAGAAATTGGTTTGCAAAATGTGGTGCGATTTGCAAAATCGGATCGCATGAGTGTGAAATCTGGTGCTGATGAAAAGGGGTCCCGCACGATTTGGTGCAAATTCAGTGCAGTTTGAGCTATACAAAATGTATGGCTCAAATTGCACCGCACAGAAATCGCACATGATTTGCATAGAAATGCGATGTGATTCTTGTGCGAATCACATGCGATGTGCTGTGTGAACCGACACTTAGTGTTACTAAACCCAGGACCCTGCATTCACTACATCTGGCCTCCCACAGTACACAGAACATGGAAGTGCAATTATTTTAGCAAATATAAACTGCTAAATACCTTTTCTCATCAGCAGTTAGAGCCGTCTTGTGACTTCTATCATTGTCCAGCAGAGCACATGGTAAAGCTTGTAGGAGGATACAAAACCCCTGACCTGTCTGGACAGTGCTGATTGGCCCTGTGCTGATCACATGCACTCTCCCAAGAAAAAAAAACCTCTAGCAATGTGCACTAAACAGAGTGTACATGTGACCACAGGTACAGTCTGTCTTATCAGGTGGACATTTGAACAAAAGGAGGGCAGAGAATCCCTTTCAACCACTTGTCCTCCAAGAAGATTTACCCCCTTTCCCGACCAGGCCATTTTTTTGCGATACGGCCCTGCGTTACTTTAACTGACATTGCGCGGTCATGCAACGCTGCAACCAAATGAAATTTGTGCGGTTTTTATTTTTTGCACTATAAAAAACTATTTTGAGAAAAAACAGTATTTTTTACTTTTGGCTATTAAACACGTCCAGTAAAAAAATTAGAAAAAAATCAAATTTTGTCATAAATTTAGGCCAAAATGTTTTCTGCTAAGTCTTTGCTAGAAAAAAAAAAGAATCCCAGTACGTGTAAATGAATTGGTTTACTTGAGAGTTTTATAGCATTTACAAATGGGGGTGTATATACTGGGATTTTTTTTTCTTTACTAGTAATGGCGGCGATCAGCGACTTATAGCAAGACTGTGGCAGATATTCTGACACTGGGAGGAACTGACTTGGTGACACTGACATCCTCAGTGACACCAATACAGTGATCATTTATAAAAAAAAAAAGCGCTGACGCTGTACTAATGGCACTGGGCAGGAATGGGTTAACATGAGGGGCGATCAAATGCGTTAACTGTGTGCTGTTTCACAGTAAGCTGTGTGTGTGCTTTCAACTGTAAGCACACTGCTTTGTATGGCTCTGCTATGCAGAGCCATACAAAGCAGTGTGCTGGAGCTGACGGGAGAGAACTGTATTGTTTACATACAGTTCTCTCCCCTGTCAGGAATACTCTGCGATCACCGGCTGCTGGTGAGTAATCAACAGCCGGGACCCAGTGACACGCCCCCTACTCGGAAATGCAAAGTCATGTGTATATATACGGGACTTTGCGCAGCCCTGCCACTCTGTATAAGTATTTCTGCTATAGGGCGGTGGGAAAGCAGTGAAAGCTGAACACATTTATGCAGGCCATAGATGGGGGAAAAAAACGGCTGATTTTGCTTTAAAAAAACGAAAAATCGGTCGTTCAAGCGGCTGACGTTACCAGGAACAGTAAAAAAAATCGGCCCGATTTTCATCACGTCTACAGCCAGCAAAAAGTGTCCCTGCAGAGAGCTCCGCTATTTCTTTGACAGTTCCTTGACATTTATAGCCGTTGCAACAATGTATTTATTTGTATCCATTTAGGATGCAGATGTTTTTATTCGGAAACAGATACATTGTTGCAACGGCTATAAATGTCAAGGAACTGTCAAAGAAATAGCGGAGCTCTCTGCAGGGACACTTTTTGCCGGACTGGAATTATTCTTCTTTCCTCTTCTTCTTTCCTCTTCTTCTTTCCTCTTCTTCTTTCCTCTTCTTCTTTCCTCTTCTTTCTTTCCTCTTCTTTCTTTCCTCTTCTTTCTTTCCTCTTCTTTCTTTCCTCTTCTTTCTTTCCTCTTCTTTCTTTCCTCTTCTTTCTTTCCTCTTCTTTCTTTCCTCTTCTTTCTTTCCTCTTCTTTCTTTCCTCTTCTTTCTTTCCTCTTCTTTCTTTCCTCTTCTTTCTTTTCTCTTCCGTCTTTCCTCTTCTTCCGTCTTTCCTCTTCTTCCGTCTTTCCTCTTCTTCCGTCTTTTCCTCTTCTTCCGTCTTTTCCTCTTCTTCCGTCTTTTCCTCTTCTTCCGTCTTTTCCTCTTCTTCCGTCTTTTCCTCTTCTTCCGTCTTTTCCTCTTCTTCCGTCTTTTCCTCTTCTTCCGTCTTTTCCTCTTCTTCCGTCTTTTCCTCTTCTTCCGTCTTTTCCTCTTCTTCCGTCTTTTCCTCTTCTTCCGTCTTTTCCTCTTCTTCCGTCTTTTCCTCTTCTTCCGTCTTTCTTTCCCCGTCTTTCTTCCGTCTTTCTTTCCCCGTCTTTCTTCCGTCTTTCTTTCCCCGTCTTTCTTTCCCCGTCTTTCCTCTTCTTTCTTTCTTTCCTCTTCTTTCTTTCTTTCCTCTTCTTTCTTTCTTTCCTCTTCTTTCTTTCTTTCCTCTTCTTTCTTTCTTTCCTCTTCTTTCCTCTTCTTTCCTCTTCTTTCCTCCTTCTTTCCTCCTTCTTTCCTCCTTCTTTCCTCCTTCTTTCCTCCTTCTTTCCTCCTTCTTTCCTCCTTCTTTCCTCCTTCTTTCCTCCTTCTTTCCTCCTTCTTTCCTCCTTCTTTCTTTCCTCCTTCTTTCCTCCTTCTTTCTTTCCTCCTTCTTTCTTTCCTCCTTCTTTCTTTCCTCCTTCTTTCTTTCCTCCTTCTTTCTTTCCTCCTTCTTTCTTTCCTCCTTCTTTCTTTCCTCCTTCTTTCTTTCCTCCTTCTTTCTTTCCTCCTTCTTTCTTTCCTCCTTCTTTCTTTCCTCCTTCTTTCTTTCCTCTTCTTTCTTTCCTCCTTCTTTCTTTCCTTCTTCTTTCTTTCCTCCTTCTTTCTTTCCTCCTTCTTTCTTTCCTCCTTCTTTCTTTCCTCTTCTTTCTTTCCTCTTCTTTCTTTCCTCTTCTTTCTTTCCTCTTCTTTCTTTCCTCTTCTTTCTTTCCTCTTCTTTCTTTCCTCTTCTTTCTTTCCTCTTCTTTCTTTCCTCTTCTTTCTTTCCTCTTCTTTCTTTCCTCTTCTTTCTTTCCTCTTCTTTCTTTCCTCTTCTTTCTTTCCTCTTCTTTCTTTCCTCTTCTTTCTTTCCTCTTCTTTCTTTCCTCTTCTTTCTTTCCTCTTCTTTCTTTCCTCTTCTTTCTTTCCTCTTCTTTCTTTCCTCTTCTTTCTTTCCTCCTCCTGAAAGGCAGCACTGTTTGGCAGCTCTGATGGGCACCATGTGGCATTGATGGGGCTGCACTGATGATCTGTGCCCTGATGATCAGCTTACATGTCCCCTCTGAGGAATGGTGCTTCCTGGCTCTCCTCTCCTGCCAGTGTGAGGAGAGGACTGCCGATAACCAGCATTTCCTATTTACATGCGATCAGCTGTGATTGGACACAGCTGATCACATGATAGAGCCTGTGTCATCAACTCTTTACTGTGATTGGTGATTTGCTGTGTCCCAGGGACACAGCACACCACAGATCGCTGCGTACCCCTGGGGGCGCGCATGCACAGCTAGGGTGGGAGGATGTCATATGAGGCAGTTAAACTATGTATCAATTTTTGTTTTGCTGTTTGTTTGTTTTTTTTGTTTTTTTTTTTCTTATAAAGTGACCACTAAAGGAAGGTTTTTTTACCTTACTGCATTCTATGTTTAAAGCAGAACTCCAGAAATTATCCTTATTATTTATTACAGGTACTTGTATACTGCCAACAATTTTATGCAGAGTTTTTACATACATATTGTACATTCACATCAGTCCTTGCCCTTAAGGAGCTAACAATCTAAGGTCCCTGACTTACATACATACACACGGGTGTACTCGCCACAAGGCATTTGCCTAGGGCAGCATTTTTTTGGGTGGTGTGGCATGGGGACCAGGTGGGATCTGTGAGAGGCTGCTTGACTGTGTATGTAGACCCCGACTCTTGTTCCCGGGGATATCTGGGGCTGTGAAGGTGAGTGTGTTTCTCTCGCTGGGTGGGGTGCTGGTGGGGGTTTCATGGTTGCGGATGTATGGGGGCAGTGGAAGGCTCTCTCGCTCAGGGGGAGGTATTGGTTGGTCTTTGTTCATTTGTCAGGCTCTCTCCACTGGGGGACTTGGGGGTATGTGTGGGAGCAGGGTGGGGTGATGTGGATTTGGTCGGTGTCAGGCTGGGGGGGAGGGGGGTTCTGCCGGTTGATTTTTGTGTTGCCTAGGGCAGCACAAAACCTAAATATACCACTAGGGCAATTTAGACAGGAGCCAACTAACCTACCAGCATGTGTTTTGGAGTGTGGGTGGAAATCTGAGAACCAGGAGGAAACCCGCACAGGCAGAATATGCAAACTCAATGCAGGTAGTGCTGTGGTCGGATTTTGAACCGATGACCCCAGTGTTAGCTGACGTGCTAACCACTTAGCCATTGTGCTTTGTTGTCAACTTACTTTGGCCCAGCTTGGCACCATTTAGTTATGGTACATCTGGAGGGCCTCTGAGGATGTCCTAAACCACTGTATTACCCAGCTCTACATACATTGATAGCTGCTATCTTCTGGTTCCTGCTCATGCAGCTTCTCCTCTGAACAGTGACCACAGGGAGTGGCTTATGTGGTACAATTACCAATCAGAAAACGCCTTGTTCTCACTGGAAAAAGTCTCTCTGAATCACAGCAGTGCCAAGTACATGAAAGGATCTCCTGTGGTCAGTGTGTAGAGGAGAAATTGCTCAAGCAGGACCTGAAAGATGACAGTTATCAGTGTGTGTAGTGTGGACTACATCATCACCAGTGACCATTCAGACAAATTTAAGTTGGAATTTTTGGTGTTCAGCTTTAAAGTTTTTAACGCCAATGAATTAAAGACATTTTGGCTGTTTGGTCAAATACACTTTGACCACTAATTTTTTACATTTTAAATACATTTTTTGAAATTTGCTGGTACTACCTGGACCTCCTCTGCACAAGAACATTAGGAGTGACAATCTTTCCCAACAGTACAGCACCCTATTTTCCTGGTTAGAGGTTGCCAGTCCCAGGACTCATGCACACAGAGCATCTATTAAGCCCCTCTGAACGCTAGAGCACCTCGCAGGAAAAGCTGCTTAAAAAATGCTGTAAAAGCTGCACATTGCGTCTTAAAAGTAATGCGTTCCATTGGCCAGTATATTAATTTATCCTGGCCTGTGCACTGCTTTAATTCTCAAATGCTAGACATGCCTAATGTTTTTAGCTGTTTGCTCTGGGGGCACTCACTCCTAAGTCACCTTCAAGTGCGTGGCCCAGCCCCGTGCTCCCTTCTCACTGGCTGTAAATAACAGCAGTGGTAGCCAATTAGGGAGAGAACCAGGAGAGCTGTGGCTCCCATGCACAGCACAGGATCGAGATCGGGCTCAGGTAAGTAATAGGGGGATTGAGGGGGAGCTGCACACAGAATGCATGAAGGTAAAAGAACCTTCAGCTTTAGAACCACTTTAAGTCTAGGTTCACACCTTTTGCATTGTGCAGAAATGCACAGCAGTCCATTTAACATGATTTGCCATGGGACAGGTTCACATCTCCACGTTTTCACCTGCTGAGCTTTTTTGGAAAGGGTCAGGGACTTTAACGCAAAAGGTAGCATTTTTGGTTCAATAGACTTCAATGGAGACGCTGCAGAAATGCGTGGAGTGCATTTTTGATGCGTTTTGCGGTTTAATCTGGGGGAAAAAATGCATGTGAAAAAATGCACAGCAGAAACAGATCAAACGCAAACTGCATAGGTGTGAACCTAGCCTAATGTAGGGTCTCTTACAGAGAGCATGGTTGGCTAGAGATACAATTAGATGGACTTGAGGTTCCAATTAGATGGACTTGAGTAATGTAAAGAGTGGAAGGGTGTGGGCACCATAGCTTGTACACGTATGTACTGTATTTCTAAACCGTAAAATATCCACATTGTAATCTTTGTATGAAGGATTCCCTGTATAGCATAACCTCTATCCAACAGAGTATAGTTTACACTGAAAGTAAATTATTAAACCCTTGGGCTATGCAGAAAAACAGCGCAAAGCAAACCTACCTGTTGGAATGTGTAGACAGGAAAACTTATGGATACACAAATAGTTTTACATTTTTCCTTAGAAGGGCAGCTTAATTGGTAATTTACATAAATACAGTATATTTCTTGTTTGATTGTCTAATGCAGTGATTCACTATTCTCACATGCACTCTTCAAGAGTGGCGTAGCTAGGAAATTGTGTTTTTGGAGCATGTAACAATTTTTAATGTCAGATATATGAACTGATAATATAAAGCTGTAAAAGTGAGAGAACCACTGGCAACCAAATTTGACTTTACAGTTGTCACGGTGGGCAAAGATGGCTTCTTATTTGTTATGGCAGATGCTTTCACTTTTTACACTGATTAATAATTAGGATTCTTGGCTATTAAAATTATTTTTATTATATATATATATATATATATATATATATATATATATATATATATATATACACATACACCCCCATATGTTAGTTTTTTGTGTTTTTTTCTGATTTATTTAAAATCTGGAACCCCAGAGTGTCTTGATATTGTAATCCACTAAGCCATACTCTTAACCAGTGTATCTAAAGCTACGAATAATTAAATCCCAAAGCTTACACACGGAAATATGTTTGCAGAGCCTGGGGCAATGTAATTTCAGAGAAAGTGTTTTCGGGCAAAGATGACTAATTTTGAAAAAAGTATTTCTTGAAAATATGTAAAAGAAAATTCATTATGGAATTGGCCATTTGTTAGTTCAAATTACATTGGATCTTTGAGAATACATTGATGTGCTTTGGAATGTAGATGTTAATAAAGGCTTTATTCTACAACCAGTAAATCTGTGTGTTGTGATGTGCGTATTAGTACAGTTTCCACAGTACTTCCAGGCCGCTCAAATGTGGACATTGCAAGCCTCACAGACCCCAGCACTGCGGTCATGTCTTCTAGGCCATCCACAAAAACACAAAGTCCCAGGTTTAATTTTATGAATGGCCATGAGGTGGAGACACAACTTAAGAACTAGGGTCTGTGAGATCTGCTGCAGTGCTTGGATCCAAGCGGCCCAAAAGTACATTGGGAGCTGTACAAATCCCCAAGTTGCAGATTTGACAGATGTAGACTAGAACCTGCATGATGGCGGGTTGCTTTCAAAGCAAAGCAAGATTTAGCTGCTTAAGCTGTAGTTTTATTGTGTGGAATCTGCCTCCAGCTATTGTAGCACTACCCCTTTGGGGGTTGCTGTTGAATTTGGGTCCCCCTATAGCCCTGCACAGTCAGTCAATAAGCGTTCTCCATGCAGTATTCATCCACAGACAAGAAATTAAGCCTTGAGCATTGGTTTTGTTTTTTTTATTTAGGGAATTTGAACTTGTATAGGATGCCAAAAATGGACTGAACTTCGAGGACAACTTACTGACTATATATACAGCTTCTCCTCTTAAGGCTTCAACAACATGGTAGGAATGCTAGCCAGCACCTCCAAAAGACAGTCTTTCTAATCCTGAGCAGGGGACCTGGATCCTGTTCCCTTGTGTAAGGTGGACAGTCACTAGCAAGGGGGCCAATCTGGTTTCCCACCAGAGTTCTCCTTCTCCAATCCACCCAGGAGTTGCAGGTGTACTCACTCAGGGTGCTCTCCTATACAGCTTGTGGAGAATGGCAGTTGCCAGGCTTGTGAGCTGGATGGCTCCTTCCTGCTCGACAGGTGTTCCTTTTTAGTAGAGTCTCAAGCTTTCTCCTTTATCGGCACCAGGCTTGCAGACAGGCCCTATCCCAGTGGACCTCCTGGCTGCCTCACAGCACTCTGCACTCTTCCACCCGACCATCCTCATTACCAACAAATCCTCCTCCTTTAAGCCACACAGTCACTGTTGGAGTGCTAGTGAGCCCTATCTGCCCAGGGGGTGTAGGTGTACTCACTCTGGGTGCTCTCCTGTACAGCTTGTGGTTGGCTGCAGTTACCAGGCTTGATAGCTGGATACTCCTTCCTGCTACACAGGGGATCCTCTCCCAGGGGACCAGAGAGCCCTGAGTTTTCCTGCTCTCCAGAACCAGGCTTACAGGTAGGCCCAATCCCTGCAGACCTCCTGGCAACCCTCCTCTACTCTCCAACACGTTCTCTCCACTCTCCTCCCCCACACTACCTGCTACTGAGCAGATTCTAGCGTCGTGTAAGGAGTTCAGCCCCCTTGCCAAGCCTCTTGTTGGGGATTGGCTGAAGTCCCTAAAGAGGTGCAGCCAGCTACTCTTCAGGTCCACCCACTGCCTCCAAGGCCCTCCCTGAGAACCTTAGAGCAGGGGGAAATTCCAGAGAGGCTGACCTGCAGAGTCTTTCAGCCCTGACTCAAATTTAACTCCTCTGGCTATTACACCTGACTAAGCATTAGAGCAGGGGTGTCAAACTGGCGGCCCTCCAGCTGTTGCAAAACTACAAGTCCCATCATGCCTCTGCCTTTGGGAGTCATGCTTGTAACTTGTCAATCTTGCAATGCCTCATGGGACTTGCAGTTTGGCAACAGTTGGAGGGCCGCCAGTTTGACACCTGTGCATTAGGGATTCTAATTCCCCCTAGTGTACCTAGGATGGTGTTACACTATATTAATTTGTTATATTACAAAATTAGATTTAAAGTGCAGATATTTGTTTTGTCAAGTCTGGTAAAGCCCATTCTTTTGTTTTTAAAAACATCCTAAGTAATGTTTTCAGTAAAGAATTGATCATATTTCTGCAGATTATGTGTGCATGTTCACTGCAGTTAAACGAAGAAGAGGCTGGATGTATATACGTATCTGGCATAGGACGAAAGTGTGTTCTTGTGGTACAGTATATGAATACTACAAATCATAAGCATGATTGTCTATTCTATAGAAGTAATTTAACCTTTAAAAGTAATATAAAGTATATAGTAGTATATAGCAGTGCCCTAGAAAGGGCCGCTGATTGATGATTAAAAGTAATGAAAGCATAGTCACTGCACCGCTCCTGATAATGGCAATACAAATGATGATGACCAAGCCTCTTTCCCTGATTGTACAGAGGCTGCCGGCAGACACACATTAGCAATTCCATGCACATTGACCCAGTAACCAGTCTAGGGGATGTCTTTTGAGGTTTTAAAATTGATGAATATTGATGAAACTCCTTTTTAGATTGTAAGCTTCATGAGCAGGGCCCTCCTATTCCTTCTGTATTGCAAATGTACTGTCCCCCTATATATTGTAAAGCGCTGCATAAACTGTTGGCACTATATAAATCCTGTATAATAATGATGAAATTTGTAACTGGGGAGGGGTAGAGGACACGGGATACTCCGATGAGCACAAGCTCCAAAGATAAGAACACTAGCTTCACTGTCCTGCAAATAGCATTTCTTGACCACTGAGACTGGAAGGAATGGCCAAATTTAAAGGCTGTACCCAGGGTCGGGACAAGGGGTGGGAAGGAGGGGCAGCTGCGCTGGGCGCAGAGAAGCAAGAGGACAAATAGATGCAGGGTGGTACATGAATTGACAGTGGTGGAATGGGGGGGGGCACAATTCTGGATCCTTGCCCTGGGCGCTGGACAACCCTGTCCCAGTACTGGCTGTACCCTGTATAGTTACACTGGCCTTTATAACCTTTCAGCACCAACGTCACCCAGATCAGCAAATAGTCCTTTACTCACAAGGCTACCAAATAGGTGCCCAGACTTTGCTTCCTGTTGCCGTCTAGTGAATTGTTAATAGACTGGATCCTCAAGGGTGATGTCTCAGAGGTGTCTTTATAGTTGCAGGCATGGGCCCTCCTGGCTCTGCTACAGCCGGGACCCTGATGAGAATCAATGTAGAGCAGCATCAAGGCCTTCAGAGATGGCAGCTTCCCAGCTGGTGAATTTCCTAGGCCAAATGTGTAGGGGTGTATACAAGCACATGCTAGGTCCCTAACCATTTTCTGGGTCTAGCAGTATATACTTTCTAGCAGCAACTTCAGCCTAAGACGAAAGCTAGCAAATGGCCTCCCCAAATGTTTATGCCCCAGTGGTCTGAACCTCCTACTAGTATGGCTAAAGGAAATATGAATATTCATAACTTAGTATGGCAGGGAAACCTCATACTATAGCCTGTGACACCTACTGGCGACAGTGAGGGTGTCTCCCCAAGTTCAGTTGGGTCATGATGTAAGTGCACAACTATAGAAATCGAAACTGGACTGACCACTTTCCCAACCAAAAACTAAATTTTCCTATCCATCCATCTGGCTGCCTTTGCAGCTGAAGAGGGTTGTGGGGCAGTGGTAAAAATGCAGCTCTTTTCACCACCTCCAGCCAAACGTGGAAATGAGCCCTGAGTGCTGTAGCAGAGGTTGATATACCCTGTGCTGGCAGCAAGTTGTGATGTTGGGACTGTTGCTTTCACACACACAGGTTGAGGTCACCTTTGCACAGTGCTCCAATTAGGAGCTCTCACCCTTCCTTTGCAGTATGGTTGCATCAATACCAGGTACCTAAATGCTCCTGATACTGAAACCGATACCTTTTGTGGTGATATTTGACCTTTTACAAAATGAATGGGCTCAAATCGCACTACAAAAAATTGCATGCGATTTGAACATTAATGCGGTGTGATTCCTGTCCAAATCACATGCGGTTTTCTGCACAGCTGCTGCGTGAACCCAGGCTTGTCATAGTGACTTTGAGCCTGAGTTCACACAGGAGCAGTGCGGGAAACCTCCCTGCATGACGGGTTCTACCAGCAGCTCCAGGGCCATCAGTGGCTGTGGCTTGGGCTCCTTCTGCCTCTCCATTCTGCCATCCATTGGACCCCTCCCTCCTCGTCCCACTGTCAGATACCGAAAAGCCACTTCACCAGTCTGGGGATTTGAAATCCCTGCGTCTTCCTCTCCTCTCCTAGCAGTACTGACAGTAATCCGCAATCTGATACAGCGGGAACGGAGGGGGGGGGGGGGGTGAGGGGGTCCAGTGGATGGCTCAAACCGCTGGAGGCTGGGGGGAACAAAGCCCTGGGAGAGGCAGGAGGAGCCCAATCCGCAGGCACTAGTGGGAGCAGGGGATGCTGGTGGAACCCATCACACAGGGAGGTTTCCTGCACCGCTCCTGTGTGAAATTAGGCTCAAAGTCACTATAACAAGCCTTGGTTTACACAGCTGTGCAGGAAACTGCATTTGGACAGCAATCACACCGCGTTCTTGTTCAAATTGTATGCAGTTCTTTGCATTGCGATCTGAGCCCCTAAAAAATGAATGGGCTCAAATCGCGCTGCAAAGGTTTTGGTACTTGGTATCGGTACTCTCCGGGAAAAAAACCATATCGGTGCAACCCTACTGTGCAGTGCTGATGATTGGAGCACCAGGTAGGGGGAGTGTCGGATCACTGGCGACTACTGTTGCTTCTTGTGCGTGAGAATAGCGGTCTGACTCTCCAGTGTGGTGCCAACACAGGGCATTTTAGCCTTCAGGCTGGGTTCACACTGATACGGTGCAGAATCTGCAGCGGTTTCTGTGCGAATTTCGCACCGCATCAGAATCTCACCACGTTCATGCGAACCGATGCGGGTGTGTATGGTAACAACCCCCACAAAATCAGTCCGCAAAACGCAGTACAATGTGCATAGGTGTGAATACCTATGCGATCCGATTCTAGTGCGGACCCAAAAAAGGGTCCTGCACCTTTTTGGTGTGGGTCCGGTGCGATTGGAGCCATACAAAATGTATGGCTCCAATCGCACCGCACACAAATCGCATGCGATTTGCACAGGAATGCGGTACGGTTCCTGTGCGAATCACGTGCAATGTACCGCACTGCATTAATGTGAACCTAGCCTCACTGATGCACTTAAAAAGAATATTTATTGCTGTATATGCAGCTTGACTGCATCACGTTAATCAGTGTTGAAACTGAGCTTTAGGTTTATAAAATGCTCCGTAAGTAGACATGATGGTTAATTTGTTAAATTGAAGTGCTGTGATTTTTGAATGCACTGTTCTGCAGTATGATCCTGAATCATGTGATGAACCGTAAGCTGCATACTCTGGTTTCCAAGCTTGTGACATTCACCAGACCTCGGTACATAAGCACTCAGCCCAAGAAGGCTTCCTAATTTGCTGGTAAATGTCTCCTCTGCTGCCTTTGGGCACTGAGCTTAATGATCTGGCCACAAAGCATATTAAAACCTTAGCAGTTTAATGTTAATAATGCGTGGTGATAAGTGCAATAAATGACCAGTCAGCTACCTTTAAACGTTGTTAGGATTGCAAGCTCTCCAGCAATGTGCCTAAACCCCTGATAATGCAGCTCTGGGAGACCTTTCTGCAGTGCAGGTAAGATGAAAGTAATAATACAGAACAGCCTAAACTGTGATCTATGTCAAGGATCTGAGCATGGTTACATTGCCTGCCAGCAGCTGTTCTAACCTCAATTGGCTGTGCTATGCATGTATAAGATCATGCTTTGCATGAACATACTTTCTGCTAGCTTACTCCTTTCTCTGAGAGTCCGGTGAGAGACTTGGTCCCTTGCTGAGGACTGTTGGCTTTTACATGTGAACCCAGCGGCAGGCAGCACTTGGTAGACTAAATTGTCACTGTCTAGCCTACCTGTGTATAACAGTTGTAGACTAACAAATTCTGTATGGAGTGGATGGTAAAAACTTCTGTTCACACTTGAGATTCTGTAGTTTGCTGCATTTTTAGTGCATTTTTGTACTTCGTTTTATGCATGTTTTTGATGTGTTTATAATTTGTTGTTTTTTTTTTTTTTTGTTTTGACCAATGACAAGCAATATCTATTGTGATGCCTTCTTTGTATCTGCTTTATGCTTGTGCTGTGTTGTTGTGTGTAGACATGCTATCTGAGAAGTCATATTCACTATTCATTTGTTTTTTGGTAATGGCCACAGTTACTGCTGCACTGTTGGTAGAAGAGGCAGAGAAGTGAAGCTACTTTATCCATCCAGTGTTTTTAAGTGAAGCTGGGGATCTGGCACCTGCAGCAATCATAATTGTTGTCACTGGGATCAGAAACAAATGTCCTATGCAGGCCATAGATGGGACATTTATCAGCTGAATTGTCAGCCGATAAACAAAACGGTCGTTGCTGCCACCAATACTTATGAAAAACAGCAGTTTTTCGTAGATTTTCCAGCATGACCGATAAAAAGAAACGAGAAGAACCGTGAAAATCGGCTGACGACATTGCCCCACTAATAGTGTGAATATCGGCTGATTTTTCGGTTGGACGAAAATTCGGCTGATAAATGACCTGTCTATGGCCTTCATTGGCTCTTACCTGCCATATTAGCTTTTCAGTATCAAGCATTGTGCGATTTCCTCCCACTATCTTCCCATGAAGCTTGTTTAGACTGGATGTTGCTAGGAGGAGAAGCTTTTATTGTTATGCATAACAGTGCTCCAAAAAAGCATGGGCTTGCATTTTTCATGCACTCCTATGGGGCTGGGATGGGGACTTTTGAAAGGGACTGCAGGCTAGCCTCTTGCCTACTGACTATGGGCCCTGGCATTTGAGGGGGCTCTATTCTTTGGAAGGTATATGCCTGGGGGACCTTTTGGAGTAGTTCTACTTCAGATTCAAGTCCATGCCTCCCTGAAACGCACAGACTGAGAAATGGAGGATCCAGATACAGATTTGGGGCCTGTATGTATTGTTTGGTTATAGAATCAACAGCCCAAACCATGCGGGGACTGGCCCTATTTTTGAAGCATATAAAAACCTGTATTTCTGTTCAGTAGTTATTTTCTTTGGGTTTTACCTCATCTTGTCTATGTATGATACTTGGAGTAAAGGGCTGGTGTTGGCGATCGGTCTGCTGGAAGGGTTTGGAGGGCAGGGGGCATTGTTTGGTGGAGACATCCAGGTGGGGTGCCAGGTGGTCCGTCCCAGGGGCTAAAAATGTTACAACAAAAGAAATGCCTTCACCTTTTTCCAAGTTGCATAGAAGCACATTGCATAGGTGTGAACAGGTCCAGAAAAACAGTGCCAGGACGTGGTCATCCAGTGCTAAAGGTGAAGATGCCAAATGCCTTCCCCAGGCACAGTAGGGGGCAGGGATAATGAAGGTGCTCACTGTACTGAGCCAAAACATATGTAATGGTTACAGCATACTCTACAGTGGTGCCAATAGTCATGGCACACCATTGTGAAGTGAAGAGTTTTTAAAAGCAATGCATAATCTGGTATACTGTAAAATATGCTGTTAACAGTGGCAAAGGAAAAAATGCTCCTGCATTGGTGTCACTGTAAGCAAAAATGCTGCTGGTGTCAGTTTCAAGACTAATTTTGTTTTGGTAGGAGATGGGAGGTTGGGGGCTCTGTAGGTGCACTTAACTAAACAAGCCTATTCCTAGACAGTCACTCTTTATTATCCATGTCTGCTGGTCTAGCCCTAAGCCTGGAGAGCCTTCAGCAGAGTGGGGTTAATGCTGATGACTGCTGGGAGAGAGCACTTATCTAGCTGGCTGTCTGTCTAACCTGGAGGGACAGTAGATTTCTCTCCTAGCCAGGTTCAAATTATTTGCCAGGGATGGACCACTGAAAAAAAAAATCAGGCTGGTTGTGTTAGTGTGGTAAGAATGTGTAGGCGTGTGGGAGGCAGAACATCTGCATCAGCAAGTGAGGTGCCCATACAGAAGAAGAGATGAGTTCTCTGGATCCTCTCCTCTCTTCTGCCCCTAGTAGGCTGCTATTCCACCACTGTACGGTTTGCTATCAAAGCCCCTGCTCTTGGTCATGGTTTGACTTGGAGGAACAGCGCTCTTCTCTGACAGGAGTTACATTGCTCTATCACTTCTGTTAGTGAGGCAAATGGAGAATGGAGCAGTTGCAAGCTCCCAGTATTCACTCCTCACATATAACAGGGGATGTACCCATTCTGCCACCCACTTTTCGTGGCCCTGCCATAAACAATGTGATTCCTTATGATTATTATACAGTATTTATATAGCGCTAATAGTTTGCGCAGCGCTGTACATTATAGTGGGAGACAGTACAGTAACAATACAATGCAATACATGAGGGGTTCGAGGGCCCTGCTCCTTGGAGCTTACGTTCTAGCAATTAGGTGAGGGCTGGGTAGGCTTCTCTGAAAAGATGTGTTTTCAGGGTGCGCCTAAAAGTGAGGAGGGTAGGTGACAGTCTGATGGATTGGGATAGCGAGTTGCAGAGGATGGGGGAAGCCCTGGAGAAGTCCTGGATACGGGCATGGGAGGAGGAGACCAGGGAACTAGAGAGCAGAAGGTCTTGTGAGGAGTGGAGAGTGCGTGTTGGGTGGTCTGGCCGCAGAATTCAGGATAGACTGAAGCTGGGATAGCCTGTGTTTGGGGTAGACCAGCAAGGAGGGAGTTGCAGTAGTCA
The DNA here is from genome assembly GCF_062004578.1 of Staurois parvus. Lineage (NCBI taxonomy): Eukaryota > Metazoa > Chordata > Amphibia > Anura > Ranidae > Staurois > Staurois parvus. Next base: position 9,788,216 of record NW_028318430.1, on the reverse strand, counting down.
AGTCGTGATATAAGGGAGTGGATGAGTTGCTTTGTTGTTTCTGGAGTTAAGAACGTGCGTATTTTGGAGATGTTGCGGAGGTGGAGTCTGCATGAATTTGTCAGCGATTGGATCTGGGGCTGGAAAGACAGATTGGAGTTTAGAATGACACCTAGTACTTTGGCTTGCGGGGTGGGGCTGATGGTGGCATTGTTGGTCGTGATGGAGAGGTCGGGGGGGCGCGGGCTGGGGGAAAACTAGGAGCTCGGTTTTAGCAAGGTTTAGTTTGAGGAAGTGGAGTGACATCCAGTCTGATATGTCATTCAGAAGGCTAGTGATTCGGGCGGAGACTGAAGGGGTGAGGTGAGGGGTGGAGAGATGGGTTTGAGTGTCATCGGCATAGAGATGGTAGTTGAAGCCGTGGGAGTTGACCAAGGGAGGAGGTGTAGATTGAGAAGAGAAGGGGCCTGAGGACAGAATCTTGGGGGACCCCAATAGTGAGGGGGAGGTGGCAGTGTTATAGGTAACACTGAAGGAGCGTTGATAGATAGGAAGAGAGCCAAGAGAGAGCGGAGTCTTTGAGGCCAAAAGAGTATAGTTTTTTTTTTTTGAGGAGGGGGTGGTGGACCGTGTCGAAAGCTGCAGAGAGATCGAGGAGTAATAGCACTGAGCAGTGGCCTTTGGCTTTGGCGGCTAGCAGGTCGTTGGTGAGTTTGAGTAGGGCGGTTTCGGTGGAGTGTAGGGGACGGAAGCCAGATTGTAGGGGATCAAGGAGGTTGTTGGTGAGGTGGGAGCTTAGGCGATTTATAGGCTAAGCGCTCAAGGAGTTTGGATTTAAATGGCAGCAGGGAGATGGGTCTAAGGTTCTTTAAGTCGGTGGGATCCAGGGAGGGTCTTTTAAGTATGGGAGTGATGTGCGCATGCTTCAGAGGGGAGGGGAATGTGCCAGTAGCGAGGGAGAGATTGAAGATGTGAGTGAGGGAGCGTAGGATGGGGGAGGAGGGTGATTGTAGGAGTTGTGTGGGGACAGGGTCAAGGGGGCAGGTGGTAGGGCGAGTTTTAAAGAAGACCTTAGTGACCTCGTCAGTGGTAGCAGGGTTGAAGGAGTGGAGTGTTGAGGGGGTTTGAGTGTGGGAAGTGTTGGGCGGGATAGAGGTCTGGACGGTGGCGAGGTCAAGGGAGAAGAGTGTTGAGGGGGTTTTTGTGTGAGTGATGCTAGGTGGGTCCGAAGTCTGAGCAGTGGTGTGTCCCTGCGAATTGCGTCAATCTTACTTTGGAAGTGGTAAGCAATCTCATGGGCGGTGAGTGAGGTACTGGGTGGAGGAGGGGGCGGAGAGAGCAGAGATTTGAAGGTGGAGAAGAGCCAGCGAGGGTTGGAGGAGAGGGTATTGATGAGGATTACAAAGTAGGCTTGCTTGGCAGCGTGGATGGAGGAAGTGTAGGTGAGGAAGGCGGATTTATATCGGGAGAATGCTTGTTGGGATCTGGTTTTGCGCCATAGTGGCTCTAGCGTGCGACTGCGTCGTTTGAGATTTTTTTGTATAGTCATTCTGCCAGGGTTGAAGCAGCCGGGGTCGAATGTTTCGTGTGGTTAGGGGTGCTAAGGAGTCAAGGGCGGCTGACTGAGTTGTTATAGACAGTAGTGGCCAGGTCAGGGTAGTACAGGGGAAGGATACTGTCATAAAGTTGGTCAGCTGCAGAGTAGAAGGGGGCAGGGTTCATGTTGCGGAGGTTTCGGTTGGTGATGGTTTGACGTTTTGGAGGGGTAGATGTATGAGGATGAGGAGACGGAAAAGGTAATGAGGTTGTGGTCTGAGAGAGGAAAAGAGGTGTTTGTGAGGTTGTGGGGGGTGCAGAGATGGGAGAAAACAAGGTCCAGGGTGTTCCCGTCGGAGTGGGTGGAGGACTGTATGCACTGTGCGAGTGCAAAGGAAGAGGTTAGGTGGAGGAGTTGGGATGTGGCCAGGCTATTGATGTTGGTAGGGATGTTGAAGTCGCCAAGGATGAGGGTGGGCAGTTCGGAGGAGAGGGAGAACGGTAACCAGGCGGAGAAGTCATCGAGGAAGTGGGATATGGGTCCAGGGGGCCGATAGATGACTGCGATCCTCGGGGGGCTTGAAGAGAATAGTCGGATGCAGTGGGCCTCAAAGGAGGAGAAGGATAGGGAGGGAGGGTTAGGGAGGACTTGGAAGGTGCTCTGCGGTGACAGGACCCCACCACCCTTCCAACCGTTGGGTCTGGGTGAGTGAGTCCAGGTGAGACCTCCGTAGGAGAGTGCTGCAGGGGAGGTAGAGTCGGTGGTTTGGATCCAGGATTCGGTGATCGCCATGAGGTTGAGGGAGCGGGAGAGAAAGAGGTTGTGGATGGCGGTAAGTTTGTTGCAAACCGAACGGGCGTTCAGGAGTGCACACGAAAATGTAGGGGTGGTTTTGGGGAGCAGGGGGACCGGTATTAGGTTGAGGGGGTTGCGGCAGTTCGTGGAAGTAGGTGGGTGCGTGTGGTGACGTAACTCGTAGTTGAACCTTTCTGTGGTAAGAGTTCTCGTGGTTGGGATCAGGATGGGCAGAGCTCAGTTCAGCCAGTTGAGATCGGATGGGCTTTGGGTCAGGGCGGGGTTGTGCTGGGGTAGGCGATGGTAGGCCTCGCCAGGTCGAGATCAACTGTTGGGCTTGAGGAGATGCGGGGTGGATGTCAGATGGGCTGAGGGTCAGGGCTGAGTTGTGCCGGGGTAGGCGATGGTGGGCCTCACCAGGTCGAGATCGTCCGTTGGGCTTGAAGACATGCTGGGTGAGCGTCAGCAGTGAAGGTGTTTCCGGGGGTCATCGGGTGGGCTACGGGTCGGGTCAGGGTTGTTCCGGGTAGGCGATGGTAGGCCTCACCAGGTCGAGATCGTCCGTTGGGATCAGTAGGTCTGGGCAGGGTTGCGACGTGGAGGGCAATGGTAGGCCTCACCAGGCTGGGGTCATCTGCAGGGTTCGGCGGCGTGGAAGTGGGCTCACTTCTGGTTCCTCTGTCGTTTGGGGCGGTGGGAGACTGGTGGGCGGCCGGATTGTGTGCTATAGGCTGCGTGCTAGAGTAGTGTAGGCCGGCGGTCCCTTATGGCGAGCTGTGGGAGGCACAGGGAGGATTATGGGGCCTAGTGTGGCCTCTTCTCTTCTGCTGTGTGGTGGTGGCTGTGGTGACAGAGCTCCGGGCTGCACAGTGGGGGCTACGGCGGCACCACTCCCCCTCCAGGAGCGCGGAGGGTCAGGGGGATCCCAGTGGTTGCCGCCCGGCGGAGTGCCGTGTTGTAGGCCGCGCGGGAGGCCCCGCCTGGCTGGACGCTGCGGCTGAGCTCCAGGCTGTAGCGGTTGGGGGCTCCGGTGGCACCAGTGTCAAACAATAGCCAAAGCGCTACAACCATAACCATAACCAGAACACTGCATAATTTCTTACCTTTTTCTCTTTGTTGGAAAGCTGTCCAGCAAGCTCAGCAAACCTAATACAACACATATCAAATTGCACATAGACCAGTCTCTACCCTCCTCTCAACCTGTAGCCCCATCATAAGTCTCACAGAGGGTTCCACTTGTGAACTGGCTCCTTACCATGCTGTTGACCACTAGTAAATTGCCCCCTACCATGCTGATGACTGCTAGTGACCTGTCTTCCTAACATGCGGATGACTACTAGTGACTTCCCTACCTTCTGTGCTGATGACCATTTGTTACCTGTCTGCCTACCATGCTGATGACCACTTGTGACCTGTCTCCCTCCTGTACTGATGACCACTTGTGACCTGTCTCCCTCCTGTACTGATGACCACTTGTGACCTGTCTCCCTCCTGTACTGATGACCACTTGTGACCTGTCTCCCTCCTGTACTGATGACCACTTGTGACCTGTCTCCCTCCTGTACTGATGACCACTTGTGACCTGTCTCCCTCCTGTACTGATGACCACTTGTGACCTGTCTCCCTCCTGTACTGATGACCACTTGTGACCTGTCTCCCTCCTGTACTGATGACCACTTGTGACCTGTCTCCCTCCTGTCCTGGTGACCACTTGTGACTTATCTTCCTACTGTCCTGGTGACCACTTGTAACTTGTTTCAGTATCATGCTGATGACCAATTGTGACCTGTCTTCCTACCATGCTGATAAGCAATTGTGACTTGTCTTTTTACTGTACTGATGAACACTTGTGACTAATCTCCCTACTGTCCTGGTAACCACTTGTGACTTGTCTCCATATTTTACTGAATACCACTTGTGGTCTGTGTCCGTATTGTGCTAATGACCACTTTTGACCTGTCTCCTTATTGTGCTGTTGACCTCTTGTGGCCTATCTTCCTACCCTGCGCTAGTGACTTGTCTCCCTACCTTGGTGATGGCAACTAGTGACTTGTCTCTCTACCTTACTGATAACTAGTGACTTGTCTCCCTATCCTGCTGATGACCACTTTTGACCTTCCTTCCTTCCATACTGATGGCCACTAGTAACTTATCTCCCTGCCATGGTGATGACCACTTGTGACTTGTCTCCTTGCCATGCTGATGACCACTAGTTACTTGTCTCCCTAGCATGCTGATGACTACTTGCATCCCTCTTGTATTTTCAAGTTGAAGGTCACCTTTTTATCTCTGTTGTTCTAACTTATTATTTTAACGACTCTGGCATAGTAGAGGGGTGGAATGTAGAAGAATTTTTAAATTTCATATGCGTACAGTAATTGGTACTGTCCTGTATTACTGCAAGCAGAATAGCTGACAGAATGGAGGTATCTGTGGGGTGCGTATATAATTTAACCTATTAAATCAACATAAAAAGAATTCAGTTTGCTGTAGGCAGTTTATCCACCACTGTACTGTTTGCTTATTAACTATTCTGCCATTGAGTGAACACATGACGGGAGGGGCTGGTCAGCACTAGCAGCATTTATTAAGCTTACTTGTCAATAATTTGCTGTGCCTTTGTCCTATCCTTTACTAAGAGCACAAACATGTTAGGCCAGCCTTTTTTTTTTTTTCTTCTTTGTTTAAACATCTTAATAAACCCTAAAGCCCTTGTTAAATGTCTTAGTATCCCTGATCAAAGTATCTGATGCTGGAATTTATTGAGTAGGACAGCTGTCTGTTTTGTGGAATATTTCCTTAGGGCAGAGGAATGGTTTGACTTGTGAGGTCAATATTTAGTAAATGAAGGGCACCTCTAGGGAGGCTTTGGACTGGCCATATGCAGGAGCCTTTTTATAGAACATGTTATTTGGGTTGTAATCCGTGATGGAAACACGACAGTCCGCATCAAGTACATCACTAAGACAAGTGTTCGGAGGCGATGCACAAGGAGTGTCCTACTTTGGATATTAAATGTAGATTCTTTGTCAGCAAATCGGAAGGTGTTTCACCTTGTCAGACTGTCACGGCAGCCCAGCTGAAAGGCATACTAGCTGAGTGTGTAATTTGAAGAAAGGTATTGTATCCCTCACTGCTTGGCTCCCACTGAAAGGCAGAGTTTGGTGCGCTCTTTGTACTTTACAAACCAACTTGCAGAGAAATAGGTCACTTTGGAGGAAACAGAATGACATTAAACCTCATCTCTCTGCTGTGTAAGGACATCTCCCAGCTATGGCTTCTTCTGAAGAAGAGGACAGGTGTGTTACTTTTCTGTTTGTCAAACTTTCCCACTGACTTTTTGTGTCTTATCTGCTGTTGTCTTTGACAGCGCAGGGTGTGATGTCACTGGAAACGATGTTGCAGCAATACTTTATATTTAAACTTTCATAGCATTTGTTCCTAAGTGTTTAGGAGTGTTGTCTTATTCAGAACACTAGTCTGGTTCCAGATATAGCTGATTTTATGTATTGTACCAGTGCATGGAGTTCATGTCATCAGACTTTCCACAGTCCTGCAATAATAAATGTTGTCATCCCAACACCTGAGCCTCCATTGTCAGCTATTTGTAGAGGTTTGAAAGCTGATCTGTTTTCAGAATATACATACGAAGAGAATAATCTAGTAGTGTTACCTCCTCCAGTATGTACACTCACCATCCACTTTATTAGGTAACCCTGTTCAATTGTTTGGTAACACAAATTGCTCATCAGCCAATCACATGGCAGCAACTCAATGCACTTAGGCTTTTAGACGTAGTGAAGACCACTTACTGAAGTTCGAACCAAGCATCAGAATGGGGAAGAAAGGGGATTTAGGTGACTTTGAATGTGGCATGGTTGTTGGTGCCAGACTGGCTGGTCTGAGTAGTTCAAAAACTGCTGATTTTCATGCACAATAATCTCTAGGGTTTACAGAGAATGGTCCGAAAAAGATAAAATATCCAGTGAGTGGCAGCTGTGTGGACAAAAATGCCTTGTTGATGTCAGAGGAGAATGGGCAGTCTGGTTGCTGTGACATTCAGATGGGAAGGGTCAGCATGTAGCGTAAACATGAAATCGTGGATCCATCCTGCCTTGTATCAATGGTTCAGGCTGGTGGTGGTGTAATGGGGGTGTGTGTGTGTATGTATGTGTGTATGTGTATATATATGTATGTGTGTGTATATGTATGTGTGTATATATATGTGTATATATATGTATATATGTGTGTGTGTGTGTGTATGTATGTATGTGTATATATATATATATATATATATATATATATATATATATATATATATATATATATATTATAAAATATTGTGTGTATGTAAGATACGCTGATCAAACTCTGAAGCTATGAAGCTGACACTGTGTGATTTCTTTATTTTCAAGGAAAAAATAACCCTTATACATCTACTACTTAATGGCCCTGTAATTTTTTTTTTATAAAATTGTTTCTTACAGTGCTTTTCTGATTTCTTGTAAGCTCCTGAGCCTCTCCCTTTCCCACTCATTTTTGTTTGTCTGGAATGAGCTGTGCATGTGTACTGCTCTATGCACATTACAAATCCCACAGTCCCTAGTACATCTCCTAGAGAATGAACGTAGCCACCCTCTAAAGAAAGTTGCAGCACAACTGAAAAAAAAAGAAGGAATTTGAAGGAGGCTTAGAGCAATAGACGTTACTTTTTGAGTTAAGAATAATTAAGTTTTGAACAGATTTTTCTTCCACAAGTGCAAAATAAAATTGCTATTCATCCAGGGAAAACTCCTGTAAGTGGATATCTTCCTGTATTCTCTGTCATTGGACTCTTTATCAGTGAGCATTGTTCCCTGCAAGCTCAGAGGACTACAATACACCTCCCCATTTTATGGAGAAGAGAGAGAAATTTAATGTAGTCCTAACACATTTCTTATCTTAAAGCGAAACTTCACTCAATCAACATGGACTTTCTTTAATTCTTATGCTGATAGCATTTGTAAATAGAGAGGAAAATATATCATATTTGCTTGTGTTAAACTTTTTTTTTTTTTTTTTACATTTTTTCACTTACTGGTTTCTATACCTATGCAAATGATGTCATACATCCCAGGAGTCTTCAGGAGGGGAGGGAGGGTTCTCAGCTCACCCTATGCCTGAGCTGAGCATGGATGGATAGATGAGTTTGCTTTGAATATTAAAAATGAATTAAATAGCATTTTTTTACCTTGTGGTGCTCCGATGCAGTGCAGTTCCACTTTAAGGTGACAGCACTGCTCAGTACAGTTGTCACCCTAGGACAGGAAGTGACATAACGTGGTTGAATCCTCTCATATACCCAGTGACGTGCCTAGCAACAGATCATACACAGAGATGAAAGCAATCCTCCTACAAAATGCGTACCTGTTTATCCTCTACCTCAGTTCAATGTGCAGAATTTACACAGTATCTCTAAGCTCTGAAAAGCGGGGTGTGGGAAGTCTCACTCTTAGAGCTGTCACAGCTCTGAGCCCTGATTGGAGGAAAGAGACCCACACCCCTCCTCACAGTACACAGGAGAGATGTAGAGCTGTGTTTGTGAATCACAGGCTGTGTGCTGGAGCTTCCTCCCCATCACCTTTATCTTACTGTCAGGAAAACTTCTCAAATGATTCCTGCTGATAACAATGAGGCAGCAGAGCGAAATTCTAGTCGGTGCTCTGGATAGAAGCAAGTACACAATATAGAAGGATGTGTTTTGTTCATATTTCTTGTTTGAGGTTTACAAAATCTATGTATATATGTGTGTGTGTGTGTGTGTGTGTGTGTGTATATGTATATATATATATATATATATATATATATAAGTATACGCCATAGTCAGTGATAGCTTTGCCCTACTAGTCATGCAGTATGGGGCTGTATGAAACTGTAAAAGAACAAAGTGCAGTTCATCTATTCATTCACTGGTGTTTTGTATGATGTCTGACACAGATCAAACCCTGATGCAGACTTGCACCTTGAATAAATTTACACTCAAATACAGCAGTGGGCAATTGGGTGGATAGAGGGTTTCAAGCATGGTTCAGCTCCTTGGCTTAGTGCTGGACCATGGCTGCCAACTATTGCAGCACTAAAGCTTGCCAGAGCCAATGCCACTCAGCATGCAGCCCACCATGTTCCAGAGCTATTTATACAGTAGGTTAGGAGCACAACATGCTGCAAGTTGGGTGCTGGCTGACCGCATGTGGCCTGCGGGCCACTTGTGGGGCACCAAGAGTTTAATCTCCGAGAGAGAGGATACTGCGGAAATGCTTCTTGCTTCCTGTAGCAGACTGAGGACATATTTCAGTCTAGGCAAAGTCACTTGCATGGAACTAAAAGACTACTTTTTAGGCTGCTTGCACAGTGGACATCTAGCCCCTTAGCACGCAATCCCAGCATTTTGGTGCACCTTGAAGATACAGATGCAGTGTGAGGGACCGCCGAGCGGCACCACTAGCACTCCACTGGTCAGGCGTGCCCAGAGCGCGGAGTCTAAGCCCCAGGGTACTTGTTCACCAGGGCCCCTGATGGTGGGGATGGACTTGTAGTACCCCGAGACCAGGTCGCCTCTGCTGAGCACACCTGTCAGTGGTAGTGGTGTTCGCCAGGGGCTCCAACCAGGGAGAGCCAGATGTGAGGAGGTCGGGTGACCCCGATGGGATGGATGGATGGCTGAGCAAGTGCGTAGTCAGACAGGCCGAGTCGGTATTGTAGAGGACGGTAAGGTACAAGGGAGCAGGCAGAGAATCGTCGGGTCACACGCCAGGTCAGCAGCAGGAGGTCAGATCTAATAAAGGGCATCCAGGGAGAGAGGTCAGGCAAGCAAGGGTCTGGGCAGGAGAAATCAGCAAGGTCAAAGGCAATCCGGGTCAATAACTTACTAGGCACAGGTACAGGAACACAGGAAGCAGGTAAGACCAGAAGGCAACGAAATGACAGCTCAGGGACCTTTAAATATCCCGCCCTGCGCTGCCATTGGTGCCCAGCGGGCGGCCGCGGCTTCTACTGCGCATGCGCGAACTCGAACGCCGCGGCCGGCCCGGACCTAGTGCCCGTGCGCTGGGTGGAGCAGTGCGCCTGCGCCGAGCCCATCGCGGCGGGGATCGAGGAGATCCCTGACATGCAGTGTCCAGGTCCACTGCATGCAGCCTGTCAGTCTATGGTAGGCTGAAATACATTGCAGCTAGATAGGTCTGAATGCTGCACTGAGTGGTACTCTTCTTTGGGGTCCTATGCGTTCAGAGACGAATGTTCAGAACGAATGTATTCTGCTAGAAGCTCAGTGTAAGGTGTCCAGGGTTTTTTTTCTTTTACGTGTATTAGTGATGTATATTGGGCTTTTGAGGAATTTATTCAGCCATGTAAAGAGATCCACTCCCAGGCTCAGAAAGTGACTATTCACTATCTAGGTTTAACAATTTTCTGTGCCAGAACTCCCACATTTCAACTGACCTCACAATATTTTGTGGGGTGGGTTTTACATACACAGCCCTACAGTAATGCATCCGTGAACATGTAGATTATGTACTGTGTAAATAACTTCCACAAAAACCCAGTCAAATATACAGTATATGTCAACACTAAGCCTGTGTAGAGACTGTCTAAATTAGTCTGACATTTTTTCTTGTAAGAACGTTCATCCATTTTTCTAATCATTAGTGGGGTCAAATCGATGTTCAATTTCGATGGCAGTGACAAGAAATCTCAAAGGAGCAGGGTGGAAAATGTTTCTCGAATGTACAAATTTCTAACAGTGCATGCTTTTCTTTTTTTTGTTTTTTTGTTTTAATTCCATTTATTCCAAAATCAAATATTTCAAAGCAAACAAAATCTTGAACTACTTTTGCACAACATTCGAACGTTCTGAGAATTTCCCTATACGATTTCATTCGAAATTCTACTAGTGCAGGGTTTCTCAGCTAGAGTTCCTCCAGAGGTTGCTAGGAGTTCCTTGTGCAATGAGCAATTTCTGCCTCTCAAATGAGTCCCCACTGACACCATTGATGGTTTTAGCTATCTGTAAGGGGGTTATTCTTTCCAAGGACTACGAATGTAAAGGGCATTCTTCCCACTGACCATCACACATAAGTTGTAGATATAGCAATTTTATAGCAGGGGTTCTCTGAGACTGGAAAGTTTATTTTAAGGGTTCTAATGTGTTGAAAAAGTTGAGAGGCTGTACTAATGTATAGCTAGCTTTATGGAGAGCCCCTTAGGGTTTGTTTATACTTGTGCTGGTGCTCTCAAGAGTGATTTGCATTGGATCACTTTTTTAAAGGGCATGTCACTGGTGGTGAGGAGTTATGCCACTTCCTCACTGCCTGTTCCAATACCTAAAAGCCTGCAACACTGCACCAGGATGGTTGTGGTGTGGCCCTGTTCACGTGGCAGTATGCAGTACTTCATTATGGTTTTTTTTTTATATATAGAGTTCTACTTAAATGATGTGTACCCATAGTAAAGGGATGAATACATTACACTAGCTTAGTTTTTGTTTTGGCCTTCTGCAAACAGCATAGCAGTTAGTAAGGTGGTATACTTATTTTCATAGATAAAAGTATCCAGGTATAGCTCATTAGATATATCTGTCTTAATGTAGGTGTATGCCTCTAATTATGTCAGTATCTCAATTTTATGTCCCATGCAGTATATGGCCTTGCCTTATTCTTTAAAGCTGCAAGCACACACTTGTATCATCCCAGCCCGCCGGCTGAACAAAGAAACTATGCTCGTATACCTGTCTGATGGGTTACTATAAGCAAAATGTTTTTTGTTAGCAGGGCGGTCTTCAGGGGTGGGGCAAAAGGGGCAGCTGCTTCAGGCCCAATCATTGTTGTGGGTCCAAAGCAGCTGCCCCTTGAGCCCACACTGTCCAGGGTTGCCAACAGTATATTTGGCATCGGCAGCACTTCCACCAAAAGACACTGGCAGCGTTGAGCAGACACTGCGGAAGGAACAGTCAGTTGCATTTGCCTATACTGCTCCTCTAGTCCCAGCCGCAGCCCTGTCAACAGCAGAGTGATTTGTCCTCTGCCTCTCCCCACACAGCTTTACTTCCACTGAGGGGTGCTGCCACTGCTGTGCAGCTGCACACTGGGAGTCTGGGGCTGTCTGCTTCCCCGCACCCCCCCCCCCCCAAAGCCCCAGTGTGACAGGTCCATTCCTTTTAGCACAGGGAAAGCGCCCCTGCTGCCTTGTGCCCACACTGACACGCCTGACTGGCATCTGCCTGCTGTGGAGGAGGAGGTGAGAGCCGCACTGGGTCCAACTTGGCTGACACCCACATACAGGGCACACACCAGGGTAGGCACCTTAATCCATACACTACAGGGAGGGAAGCACAGGGTTCCTGCACTACTGTCACTGTACTCTGCACTGATTTACTATCCCAGGGGCTTTCCATTCTAATGTCACCCTATGATAGGAGGGCCTCTAGACTGGAGGTAGCAGTCCCTCTATGAAGGGACCCCTGGATTGGTGGTAGAAATGTCTTTTATGGAGGGCCTCCATAGAGAGACTACTACCTCCAGTCCACGGACCCCTTCGTAGAGAGGTTGCAACCTTCATTCCAGGGGCCCATCCATAGGAAGACTGCCACATTCAGACCAGGGGCCCCTCCATAGAAATATTGCCATGTAACATCTAGTAACCAATAAGTAAGTGGTAAGGAACAGTAACCAATAGCAACCAATCAGTGAGCAGTAATGATGTGCAGTAACCTCTAGCAACTAATTAGTGAGCCGTAATGTGTGCTCTAACCTCTGTTGCAGTAAACTGATTTTGAGTCTAGCTGCTATTTAATTGTATGTCTCAGAGCAGGTGGAGAGTGAAATTTAATTGGGGGGCGCAAGGGAATGTTTTCCCAAGGTCCAATCAGTATTTAAATATGGCTCTGTTCATAAGCACAACTCCTCCCCCATGCTGTGGAAGGTAAGGCTAGGTTTACACTTATTGCGTTTCCCTATTCATGCATTTACCTTCATTTTAATGCGTTTTTTTTGTTGCCCATTAGAAAACTATTTAGAAAATCTAATGTTCTGAAAATGAATATTTTCAAACAGTCTATTAGTGTATGGCCAGCACTGATTTGATGACCATAAACCTATAATTTGGTGCTTTACACAAAATATAAACACTATATAAAGAAATCTCAAAAAGCCAATTGCAGGGGTTACTATCCTCCGGACTCTGTATTCTACACTTGTCTACACAAAAAAAATCCGCTTTGTATTCTAATCACTACATTAGTACTGGCCAGTGTAGAAACACGGTTTTGCATGCTCACTGATTAAATTTATTCTGCTGTGTCACTTCAGTGGATTACATCTCGTTGATCCATGTATATCTGTGATGTACATTATAAATAAGAATGGATTGTGGTTTCTGTATTTTTTTTTTTAATTCTAACACATGTAGTCATTGTTCATTGTTTTAGTGTATTGTACTTTTGAACCTGTATATTAAAAGCATAGCACTGACACTCATGCTTGTCCTTAGGGTAGGTTGTTACCAAGTAGATTTTAAGAAGTGTCACTCAGTGATGAAGCTCTCCGGTTACATTTGAATTGATTTTGACACTCTACAACCAACACAATGGCACCCCAAGGGAATGTGTGCAAATCAGCACTATGGAAATACATCGCTGAGCATTGTCATGTTGGAAATGAACTTTGTTAAGCACTGTGTATCTAAACTGGTCACGTGACCAGTGCAATTTCAAGGGAAAATAATTTTTTGCTGTTTCCAGGGCTCTAAACGTCATACATACTGTATGTGGAGGAATTAAAAACAAATAGGATCTATAGTTTGTTTTTTTCCTTATAAACCTGGCATAGCTGAGTATTTCTTAATCCCATAACAAAATTGCTTTCATAAAGTGTTAGGGGCTTTATATTGTGCTATATGTACAGTATAACGTCCATCAAAGCCTTTTCTTTTGAAAATGGAAAAAGTAGAACCCCTGTTAGGTTTTTAGTGCTATGTCCATGCTGCCTTCACTTTCTGCTGTATCATAATAGCAGAGTGGTAGGTAAATCTCTCCAAGAGGCACACAACAAAATAATAAGGGAAGGTTTCTTTTGTTTCCTATATCCTTGATGGGGAGATTTCCTTTTTCCTTCCTGTTCTGTCACCAAGAATGGAAATGGGTGGAAAGTCTCCTTTGTAGGTTACAGACAGCAAGAAAACCTGACAGAGGTTCTAACCCTTCTTTACTCAAAGTATGCCAAAAAACTGGCAAGTGTTCTTTTTTTGGGCAAATTTATATTTGCAGTCAGTCTGCTTAAAAAAGTCAGTTATCTAATCTTTTATGAAGCCTTCTTCGCTTTAGAAATGTAGATACCGTTGCTTATGTCTTGCTCTTCCATTAAAAACCATAAAACTGTGTTAATTTAGGCTGGAGTTCTATATTACAGATGAAGAATGCATTGCTAGAGCTGCAGACAATCTATCTGTGCCTGGTGATTACATATGCTGCCCTAATATTTCGAGGTGTGACAATTTAATTCCCAGAATGCTCACAGTATGGCACTATGGTGGTGAGACACAGCCAATTGCAATCGAGTGTGTTTTGACATATAATTTGCACTCGCCTGGTTTGCAGACCAATTGACTCTTTACGGAGTAGTAGTAACCTGTGTGTGTTGCTCTGTAGGAAGAAAATGAGTGACCGGAATGTGGAGCAGCAGATTTAACATCAAATTTTGGGTGGAAATTGGCAAATATGCAAGTGAAACTTTTAGTTCTGTTACAACAGGCTTGCGGTGAGCATTCCATGAAGAAAGTGTTTTTTGAATGGCATAGGTGGTTTAAGGAGAGGTGTAAAGATGCAATTGATAACGCAACAGTCAACCAACATTGTTACTAGATTCTCCACCATGACAATGCTCCTGCACATACCACCTTTTAAATGTTCATGCGTTCCTGGCCTAGAAAACCATTCGGAAAGTTGACCAACCACCTTTTTGTCCTGACTTGGCACCCTTTGACTTTTGGTTGTTTCTAAAATAAATTGCCATAAAAGGACACATATGATGACATTGGACATCCAGCGCGCCACGACAAGGATACTGTACAGTCTTCCAGAACATGAATTCCAGGAATGTTTCTGGCAGTGGCACAGTCATCTATAAAAATGCATTACTGTTTTTTGTTTTGTTTTTTTTGCAGTCTGTTCAGGGAATTTAAATTGTCACACCTCGTGCCAGAAGTCTATTTGAATGTAATTTTTACCTGATCTGTTTGGTACTTTTTATCTATTTTTTTTTTCTTAATTCACAACTGTACAGTTTTTTTACATGTGAAGCAATATTCAGTACAAAATAAAATGTACCGTACCTATCCTAAAGGAGTTCATTGAACTTTCAGCTTGCAGAGTGTTTTTGTGGAGCAATTTCTAGTAATGTGAGGATTGTACCAGATGTGATCACACTGACTGTTATAACACAGGTGGAAGTCCTTCTCTTCCTCTCTGTAATCTAGACAGATGCCTCTGGCACTCAGAAATAGACATGTTACTACTTTGCCCTGTACACTAAGTGACATTTTTGTTGAAAGGTAAAATAACCTTAGGGGATGTGAACAATGGGACTTTTAGATGCTAAAGGGCTTGTGCTTGAGGTCTGAAAATATGATAGTTTACTCTGTAAAATAATGTAATACTCTTTAGAAGGGAATGGGTTTGGCAAATTGGAAACCACTTCAAATGTTTTACATATTTACAGCTGCTCATATAGATGGATGGATAGATTGATTTTAAGAATACATACGTGAATAGATTTTTTTTTTTTTTTTTTTTTTAACTAGCGTTTCATGTTACTTTAATTAGGAATAGCAAAACATTTTTGCACTGGTGCATATTTTTCACTCATACTTGCAAGCCCTACTGAATAGTTAGAAGAAAAAAAAAGCACCCCTTCAGCAGTTCCCCAAGGAAGAGGTAGCAGCCTTCTCCCCTTTTTTGGGAACCCCCTCCACTCCAGTTCTGCAGGGTGTGCAGGCTGATATCTACATGGCAGGGGATGTAAAGTGCAGGTTCAATGCTATGGACAGTGAGTGGGCCTTTATAGATTCATCAAATATAATTTAGGCCTAAAATATGATTGGCGTAAAAAAACACATTGGGGTTGATTTACTAAAGGCAAATAGATTGTGCACTTTGCAAGGGAAGTTGCTCCAAAGCTTAGTAAATTAGGGGGAAGTTCTCCTGACTTCCATCATCCAATCATGTGCAAGCAAAAATGCATTTTAATTTTTTTTTCTTCCATGTGATTGGATATTCTTGCTAAGTGAAGCTTTACTTTACTAAGCTCTGAAGTAACTGCACTTGCAAAGTACATAGGCTAGTCACCTTTAGTAAATTGGCCCCACAGTCTTCCCACTGTCAGGAAACATATAGCCAGCCATAGAAATGATTGGCTGTACAAATCTGTGCTCACGCCAATGCTTCTATGAATAGGATGTAATTACCTGAATGCAACAGTTCCATGCTCTGTAAAATACATTGTATGCTCTTGTGAGCTCTTGAGAAGCATCATAGTTTACACGCATACAAGTGGAGCATACAACTGGCCATAGAAGTGATTGGCTGTATGCCCCATGGCCTATTTTATGCCTAATTACATCCGAGTGCATGAGGTCTGAGTAAAAACTGCGTATAGTACACAATTATGTATCTTTTATAAAAGGCAAGTGCATTAAAAAATCGCAATGGTGATCGCATAGAGTGCACTTTGGTCAGGGGCATCTCTGCAAATCAAAATGCCCCATAACATTTCATATGCCCCACCTGGTAACTGCTATGTGGTACCTAATCAAGGACAGGGTAGTAGGAGAGCTGTCAACCTAGATAGCTATAGGTTGCCAGGAAAAAGGGTGGGTTTCAGTTCAGGGAATTCACTTTTTTTATTATTACATTTCCAAATAGTTACTTTTGTCTTCAGTAGCTCATCTATTTTTACATCAACTGAACTTTTTAAGGGGTATAAGATCTCAGGGCCTTGATGGAAGGCTAAGCCCTATTTTCCTTCTACCACCAGAGCAAGCAAGTATTAAGTATCATGGTTCAGTAGTCTGTAAAAAAACAAAAAAAAAACAGCAGTGGCTGCAACAATAACCTAGTAATATGTCATTATGTAAAATAACTTTTTTGTTATGGGTGTTTTTTTCTTTCTTGATTCTAATATAGAGCAAGAGAGGGACAATGTTGTCACATTATTCTAAAATTTGTGTCATGTCGGAGTTGTGCAATGCTCCTAGTTTCATTGGTGTCACTGGTAGTTCCACTGATACTAAAACGTGAGAGGATTTTTTTTTTTTTTTAATCACACTGTGAACCTCAGGACAAAGCTTACTTTTGGCATTATTCTTATGTCCCTGAGTAAGTCCCTAAGTCTCACTGTGCTTTCTTTTCCTTCTGGTCCCATGAAAGTTGTTGGCAGTGACTGACGTTAAAAATGGAACTAGAAAGTTGTCATTGAGCAGAGGTCACATCCACCTTTATCATTCCATAAACTAATAAGCAACATTACAAATTATAATCTATGTGAACAGGGACAAACTTTTTTTTTTGGTTGGCCACCTTTTGAAAAAGAAATAGCCACATGTCCTTTGAACATGATCATCCTTATGCCACTTCAATGGGCTTTTCCTCAGGCCAATTACACATTTCATGTCATGACATTTTGGAAATGGGTATTTTTAAACTGGATAGATGTCCTTCTAACAGCAGTCATTGCCATCTTTCACATCAGAGGAGGGCAAAAATGCAATGTTCATCCTGACAATGGAAAGATGTGGTGCATTAAAGTGTTACTAAACCCAGGACCCTGCATTTACTCTATCTGGTGTCCCACAGTACACACAACATGGAAATGCAGTTATTTTAGTAAATATAAACTGCTGAATACCTTTTCTCATCAGCAGTTAGAGCAGTCTTGTGACTTCAGCAGAGTGCTGGGTAAAGCTTGTAGGAGGAATTTTCTTTCTGCTCTAGGATGTGAAACCTCTGACCCTCTGTCTGGACAGTGATGATTGGCTCTTTTGATGATCACATGCACTCTCCCAAGAAAAAAAAAAGCCTCTCTAGCAATACACACCAAACTGAGCATGTGCCGAGTGACTACAGATTCAGTCTGTATCAGGTGGTCATTTCAACAAGAGGAGGGGCAGAGAAGAGCGGATCAAACAGCCTTTTTACACAATGCAGAGGATTAACCCGTTAGATTCCACAGTGAGTATAACAGGCATGCTTTACTGCATATACAGACTGATTTTACTGTTGTGGGTTTAGTAACACTTTAAAATGAACATTTTTTTTATTGTTATGAAATAGTTGGTGTGGACTTGCACAGAGATTTTCCATAATATTACTTGTGTTTTTATCCCTATCTAATGTTTACATCATTTGTGTTCCCTCACTTTTTGCATCCGTTGCTCTGCTTTTACTTTTAATCATCAGGCCATGTATGACCACCCCATAGGGCTTATTAACACCAAGTGTGTTATCTGCACACCGTAGTACATGTATGGTGTGGACAGGGCACATATACAGTAAATCAATTGTTTTCTATGTTTCCTGTTTGCGCAATACACTTGCAGTGGGGTGCAGAAAAGCACATAGTGTGAACAAGCTCTTAGTGGTTTTTATGATAATTTAGATGTGACAGTGGAAAAACCTTGTTTAAAATGAGTACTGTGGGAATTAAAGTCTCACCCTGCAAATGGGGCCACCCCCACTGCAAGGATTGAATTCTTGAGTCTAGGGGAGCAGGGACAGGGTGTAATACTTGGCTTACTCTTTACTCTGGTAAGCTTCCTCCATCCACGCGACTAATTCCTGGTGGTCCGCTTTCATTTGCAAAGAACAGACATTTGTATACATTTAAAGTCGGCATAACTATGTTAAATCTGATAATTCCCATTAAATCTAATTGTCAGTGCTTGCATACAACACTTTTTGAAGTATTGTATTACTTCGCAATGATTAGTAATGCTATAGCTTCCCTATTTACAGTTTTGCATATAGGTCATAACATTAAGGCCTCATGCACAAAAATAAATGCAGATTTTCCAGGCACTTGGTATATTTTTCCAACCTGCAACTATATGTAAATCTATGTATTCATGCACACATAGAAATTTACTACTGTATGAGAAGAGTTGTCACAGGCTGAGAAAAAAACCCACCAAAGACGCATTCAGGAAAGGAGCTCAAGAGCATAAAGAAAAGATAATGGTGTCTAAATGCGCTTTTGAGCGTTAATGCTTTCCAATGGCCAAAATAGACTCAAGCGGGCCACGTCAGCACTATGGTTACCCTCAAAGGACCGGTTGTATCTGTAAGACTATATAAATGTATCATCTAGTTTTTATCATATTAAATAATTGCCTCTGTATTCGATTATTAGTTTTAGTAATAACCTAAGACTTAAACTTAAGACTTAAAGGGCAGGTACAGACCGGCACGGAGCCCACTCACACTCCTGTAGCAGATGATGCAAGTCTGAAAAGGAGGGTCGTATACCACTGGTATCGTCCACAAGAAAGTTTATTGGAGACTTTTCAGACATGGTTCTGCCATGGGGTTCTGTCTAAACTGTCTCCAACAAAGTTTATTTTCAACTGGCATAAAATTGTCTTTCTAATTATTATTGTAAGCAGATGTCCCAATTACCCCACCCACCTTTACATCATATGTTAGGAGCCCACCACCATAGGAAGTCAAGAGTCCCCCACCCTTCCTTACATCAGTGTGCATCCCCCTTACCTTGTGCTGCTGCTGGGAAGGAGCTGTGAGTAGAGATGGGAAGCTAAAAGTACAGGGTCTGGAGGAGGATCAGAAGAGGGCTATAGTCCAGTTGCCGGAGTCTGCTGAATGCTGAGACCAGGGGAGGCGGAGACAAGGGGGTGCTGTTGCTGCACAGAGAGGCACAGGGTCTGTGGGAGGAGGTATGTCTTCCTGTCTGCTGCCAACTGCTGAGAGGGGGGAGGTCAGAAACAAACCTCTCCATGGCTGCATGGAGAAGCAAAGGATCTGTAGGAGGAGTTCTGTCCTCTGCTGCTGAGACAAGGTGGGGATGGAGATGAGGGGGTGCCACAGCTGCAGAAGAGGTGCAAGGACCACATGAAATGGCATGGTGGGCTGGAATCATCTTGCGGACCTTGTGTTCGAGTGTTAATGGATTCCAGTGACCAGAACAAATGCGTCAAACACTTGATGTGCCAAAATGCATGCACAATACACAGTATTTAGGTGCATTTTTAAGCTTTTCTTCTGCCAGGAGTACTGGCATTCGGAGGGACCCCTGTAAGATTTTTACTGACGAGTCCCTACTGGGGGATTCATCCCTCCTTTTTGATCTGGTGACCATTGCCACCATGACTGACAGTGAGGGAAAATGCAAAACTTTGCGCTGTCACTGGAACAGGAATACTTCCAATGAAGGGACTCTAGCTTCAATGACAATTTTGTTAGGAGAATATCACAGCAAAACAAAAAGGAAATTCTCGAATTCCTGTTGTATATCAGGACAAGAAGTGAAGGAAAAATCTCCCCAATGTGACACAGACATCATAAAAAGACAACCTGACAGGGGTATAACCCTTCCTACATTTGTCCAAAGCAGAAAATAGTTTTGTCTTTAGATATATTTTAGGACACAGGGTTTTACAGAAGATGCATCATGCATTTTACAGCAGTTTACGGTCAAAGCAAGGGCATCGATGTTAGAAACTCCATGGTCTGTGGTCTTCAAAAGACTCTGCTTCCACCAATGCATTGGTTGAACTGGATGGACTTGTCGTGGTGTTTTTTTTTTCCCAACCAGTCTAACTATGTAACTATACATTGTGTCGTAGTGTGTTGGGAGGAAGCCCTGCATGCTCCATCTGGATGCATTGACTTGTAGTTTTCTATGCAAATTAATTCATTCAAAAAACAATTTTAATGCGTGTTAACTCATGATTTCTGGTGGGAATTAATCCTTATTCAGCATCTTGCAGGACCAGCTTTCAACTCTGTACTACAGCCAGATGGATCTGCTTACTGCTTGTGAAAAAAAAATAAAAAGCCCTTAGGCAGTACACCTCTGAGCGAAAAATCCTGTCATTGAGCATGCAGGATGCACACTGACACCACTGACCTCATAAACTGTTCAGAGGGTTAATCCTCAGAAGTTTTTGTGATGTGATTAAATTGACTTTA
The DNA here is from genome assembly GCF_062004578.1 of Staurois parvus. Classification (NCBI taxonomy): domain Eukaryota; kingdom Metazoa; phylum Chordata; class Amphibia; order Anura; family Ranidae; genus Staurois; species Staurois parvus. The sequence continues at coordinate 9,767,676 of NW_028318430.1, read as the reverse complement.
AACTTACTGTATGAGATCATGGTGCTATTAGGTGATTACAAATCTCTTGTGTGCCAGGTCACATAGGAAAGCATTTTTTTGAACAAAACAAGAGATTTGGTTAATGAGATTATCTCTGAAAATCATGCAATTAAATTTGCCTATGCAGTTTAGCCATTACTCTGGAAAATGAGATTCTGCCAGATTCCTAAAACTTTATGCTAATCTCCTAATTGCAAGAGCAATTTGTGTTTTTTTTAAGATGTTTAGAGGAGCCAGTAAATCCATCCAAGTGCATGCTTTGGGATCATGGTTCTCTATTATTAAGTCAATTACTCTTAGCAGCCAGGCCATTTGAGGGTTACTGCTTTAAACATGATACATACCAGAATCAAAAACCTGGGAATACTGTACTACGGTAGCAGATTTTATCCAAGGTAAATTCATATTTTAGACTAATTTATACTCCTACGCATCTAAACTCATGCAACACCCTCCAGGTTAGTTAGGCAGCTTTTTTTTGTTAGTCAGAGGCTGATTAGCAGCCTGGGGATGAGTCAGTCTGGGAATAAGGTAGTGAGGTTACCTTAGGACAGGCTGGGAGGCTCTATCAGGTCAGGGCTTCTGGAAACCTTCCACCTTTCCAGAAACATGAGTGCTTTCTGGAAGAGGGTGCAGGAGTGGAGAAGGCCCAGATCTGCGTGTTTGAGGGACCCTGGCCATTTCCCTGGCAGGAGGCTGGGCATAGTGACCAGGGCAACCCTCAAATGTGGCAGAGCTTGGGTGGAGGTGTGCAGTGTTGGGTGGAAGATGGATTGGGAGAGGCTGGAGTGTGGAGCCTGGGAGGAGGCCCCAGGGAGGGGAGCCCACCTACAGGCAGTTCGCTGCAAAAGAGGATCTCCACTTCCTCAGTGCCTCAAGAGGACCGCCTGTGTAGCATGGGAGGAGCCAGCCGAGCATAAGGCCTAAAGGCAGCCACCAACCCACCAAGTTAACAGGAGAGGACAGTGCAAGCACTCTTGCACCCCCTGGGCTGAATAAGGGGAGAGGGCAGTCGGGTGCAAGACCTAACGAGCTTCTTATCTGGGACTGTTCTAAATTAACAGCATTTAACCTAGCTGCCTGAGGGTAGGCCCAAGAGGAGGAATTCTTTTCGGTCTGAAGAGGTACACCAAAGAACCATTGGTGCTCTTCAAGGAAAAACTGTTGCTATCTACATCTTTGTACATAGCTGCTAAGGAGTTTGTCCTCAAGTTCTGAAGTTTCTCAGGCATCCCATATACCCCTAGACCCCATGCAAGTTCTCAGCCCTGTAATAAAATCACAAAACCAAGCTCAAGGACTGTTTTGACTCCAGTGTGCAAAGTATGGGAAATGTGTGTTGCAGAGCGTAGGGGAACCCAATTCAAATCCAGCGGCCCTTACGAGGATAGTGCTACACACAATATGCACATAAATGTAAAGCTTTTTTGTCAACTTCTGGCAGCATATTTGGAGCCCAAAGGGTTTCAAACATTTGCTGTATAAATACGATTGTATCTGAAAGGTTCAGAGAATGAACTGTGCCCGCTCCTGCTGCTGCCTGGATATCCCCATCACATATCCCATAAAGCTGCAGGAGCAGGGACACAGCCGCTAAAGTGTGGACCTGGTGGTGAATAATTGGCTAACTCACACTAATGATCAGGACTCCTGGTTCCGGGTCACCTGATCTCTGTGATAGTTCTGGCTATCACAGTGCTCAGTCACTGTGTAGCCCACTCATGTGTTTACTTTCGCTTCTGAATTGAGAGAAATCTACATTGTATACATTATCTTTTTCTCCTTGCAGAAGATGATGTAAACAAGTGTGTACAAAAAAATAAAAATATTATAAAAAATAAAGAAAAATAGCTAGATCAAGATTTGGTCTAGGTCAGTCACACAATTAGTGTTCGGTTCAAGGTAAGGGTGGGTATATTTTGGGTAGGATTTAAAAAACAAAAACATTGTTTAAATTGGTATCAGGGGGTTTATTTAGTAAGGATGGAGAGTACAAAATCACTTCTGCATAGAAATCGGCTTCCGGGTTTTATTGGCAAAGCTTAACTTAACAAGTTGAGGTTAGAAACTGGTTTCTATGCAGACATGAGCCTGATTTTGCACTCATCAGCTTTAGTAAATAAACCCCTTAGTGTCGGCGTATTCTAGGTAGGCTAAAAAAAGCAAAATGCACATTGGGTTCTACTCAGCGGTGTATTTTCCGCAAGGCAAAACAAGGCATTTGCCTAGGGTGGCAATTTTTAGGGTGGCATCATGGCCTCCTGGGAGAAGGGTTCTGGTGAGCAGTGATGGACTGAGCCATGCAGGAACACCATCTGAGGGGTACCACCGGTACTCCTGCAGGTGGCCCAGACAGCAGGAGGATCGGTGTGGTGGGGGAGGGCAGTTACAGAGAGATGCCCTGTGTATCTCTCCCACCAGTAGCTGAAAAGATGGTTTCTCCCCCTCTCCCTCCCACCGGCTTTCTGCTGCTGGAGGGAGAGACTGACCTGGCCGGATCAAGGGAGTGCCCTGGTGTTCCTGAGTGGCCGCTGAGCTCCTTCCCCCACCCGCACTCAGCGCTGTGACCAGGGGAGCAGGGAGAGAAGTGGCAGAGAGGAAAGAGCCGAGAGGAGGTGATCTGTGTTGTGTTCTCTGGGTTCTCCCTCCTGTCATCCATGCAGCACATGAGACAGGATCATTGATAGATCGCATGGCACTATATACACACTATGATTAGCACCCCCTACCCACATTTCCCATTTCCTGCTGACCGGAGAGAAGCAGGCCATAGAGGAGGTAGGGGGTTTTAGTGTGTGTGTGTGTGTGTTCCCAAAAGATCTATCAATGGCCCTGTCTCATGTGCTGCAAGGACAACAGGAGGGAGAGCCCAGAGAACACAACACAGCTCACCTCCTCCTGGCTCTTACCTCTCCACCTTTTCTAAGAAGTGTAATGTGGATTTGGGGAGGGGGGGGGGTTGGTGGTGGTGGTGTTTGCTAGGAGGAGTGGGGGGGGGGGGGGAGAGGGAGAAGGAGAGAGGGCAGCATAAAACCTAAATACACCACTGGTTCTACTACGGGTACAAACAACAACTAATACATATATGGTATCGCTATGATCGTCAGGAGCAAAATAACTTTCACAGCACACTGAAATTTTGTGTCAGGACAAGTCTAATCATTGGAAGAGAGCACACTGAGTTCCCAGCACAGCTAGAGAACTGACCACGCTGTTCCCTCCTGCTTAGTTTTTAATAGTAAAGCAGACAGACTGGCAGGAACACCAGGGATTTCACACAAAGGAAGCAATACAAAGAGAACAGGAGACTTTTTCATATAAGTACATGGTACAGCAGGCGCATATCAAGAATATGAAATGTTGGGTTTACATATGCTTTTCATATTTTGAACACAGTTGAGGCACTGTGTACTTTTTTTTTTTTTTCTGTGTGTGTGTATAAACATACTGCGCTGCACTGCATTTTCTTTTAATATTGTACATCTCATATGTGGGAACACATAATGGTGTGAGCAGCAGTAAATTAGAGAATGGGGTGGAAGTGTCAGGTTGCAAAGGAGTTGGTGAAAATAATGAGGTCAATGATTCTGTGCTGGTTGTTTTGTCAGCCAGATCTCCCCTGGAGTTGACTCATGCTGATAGCAGAGGAACAAGGTAGCAGACAGAAAAGATGCTTAGTGTTCTGGATAGAAGTACACACTATAGTATAGAGGGATATGCAGTGTTCATATTTCATGTCTGAGGTTTACAATCACTATAACCTACCAGCATGTCTTTGGAGTGTGGGAGGAACCAGAGTACCCATATGAAACCCATGCAGGCACATGGAAAATATGCAAACTCCAGGCAGGTAGTGTCGTGGTTGGTTTATTACCATTTATCAGCAACTAGGGTCCTCAGTTCAAATCCCAAACGGACCCTTCTCTATTGTATGGCTTCGATTTGGATTCTGGTTGGGAGTACTGGAGAAGTAGAAGAAGGTATTCTGGGAACATATCTCTCCTGACAGATGAGGAAAGCACTCAATGACTATTTCCAGTTGGGGGTCATTTTGTGTTTGGTGATTTTTGCCCTTTCAAATTGATCTACACTGGCTATATGTGTAATGATACATTTGGTGTTTTAACTAACTTCCTGTGGTGGATTACAGAGAAGGACATTGGAACGAACGACTTTCGCATTGATCACTTTATATTTTAGGACAGATACAGTTTATTTACTTGCGCAATTATTTAGAATATTTATTTTGAGTATTTTTTTTAGCACTGTGTGACCCTTGCCTTTATTGGTGATAGTTTAACAGGCTATACCTTACCTCTTCTTACTATCAATGGACTTACTGGTTTAGGTATTTCCAACTTTCAGGAAATTCCCTACAGCATAGACCACATCTTTTTGGTGGGCAAAAAAGTATAAACATGCATAACAAGGCTGCAGCTCAGTCATTTTTTTTTTTCTCTATGCAAGGAAACCAAAATACTTTACTGCTGCAATATACTTTATACTTTAAAATACATTCAAAACTCACAATCTGTTTTTGTTATGCAGTTACAGTATATACTGTGTAAATGTGTATCCAAGTTTCTTAGCAGAGTAAAGTTCACTGTAGGTTTTCCAGGTACAAATCAGATGCAGCAGCAAACTCAGACATTTTTTATAATATACTGGGAAACACAGTGGCTAAATGGTTAGCACGTCTGCTTGGGAGCATTGGTTCCAATCCCAACCATGGCACCACCTGTCAAGAGTTTGCATGTTCCCCCTGAGCTTGTGTGGGTTTCCTCCTGAGTACTCCGATTCCTCCCACACTCCAAAGACATGCAGGTAGGTTAATTGGATCCAGTCTAAATTGGCCCCAGTATGTGTATGTATGAATGTGAGAGACCTTAGATTGAATGCTCCTTGGGAATTTTTGACCATTCTTCCAGAAGCACGTATGTGAGGTCAAGCACTGATGTCAGACGAGAAGGTCTGCCTCGCAATCTGTTTTAATTAATCCCGAAGGTGTTCCATTATGTTGAGGTCACGACTCTGTGCGGGCCAGTTAGGTTCCTGCACTCCAGACTCGCTCATATATGTTTTTATGGACCTTGCTTTGTGCACTGGTGCGCAGTCATGTTGGAACAGGAAGGGGCCATCTTCAAACTGTTCCCACAAAGTTGGGAGCATGAAATTGTCCAAAATGTCTTGGTATGCTGATGCCTTAAGAGTTCCCTTCACTGGAACTAACAAGCCCGACCCCTGAAAAATGACCCCACACCATAATTCCCCGTCCACCAAACTTTACACTTGGCACAATGCAATCGGGCAAGTACCATTCTCCTGGCAACCACCAAACCCAGACATGTCCATTGGATTGCCAGACAGAAAAGCATGCTTCATCACTCCAGAGAACACGTCTCCACTGCTCTAGAGTCCAGTGGCAGCATGCTTTACACCACTGCATTAGACACTTTGCATCGTACTTTGTGATGCAAGGCTTAGATGCAGCTGCTCGGCTGTGGAAACCCATTCCATGAAGCTCTCTATGCACTGTTGTGCGAATCTGAAGACCACATGAAGTTTGGAGATCTTTAGCTATTGACTCTGCAGACAGTGGGCGACTTCTGCGCACTGTGTGCTTCAGCACACGCTGACCCCGCTCTGTCATTTAACGTGGTCTTCCACTTCACGGCTGAGTTGCTGCTGTTCCAAGTTGCTTCCACTTTGTTATATCACTAACCATTGTCTGGGGAATATTTAGTAGCAAGGAAATTTCATGGATGGACTCATTGCACAAGTGGCAACCTATCGCGGTACCATGCTTGAATTCCTGAGAGCGACCCATTCTTTAAAAAATGTTTGACAAATGTTTGTAGAAGCAGTCTGCATGCCTAGGTGCTTGATTTTATACACCTGTGACCATGGAGGTGATTGAGATACCTGAATCCAATGATTTGGAGGAGTGTACCAATACTTTTGGCAATATAGTGTGTGTAAAGCTCTGTTTTAAATTGACAGTGCTATATAAGTGCCTGTGTTGCACTTATGATGAATAAATTACACAGTGCGATAGGGGCGGGTGGAATTGAGGTGTTTAACTGCCTCCTGCCCGCCATATAAGGAAATGATGGGCGCAAGGCAGTTCTCTCGTTCTGTGAGGACGTCATTTGACGTCCTCCCACTCTAACCGCGCATGCGTGGCTCAGAGAGCGCACAGCGTGTGTCCCTCGGACACAACTGTTCACCGATCAACGGAAAGAGCCGAAGATGTCGGCTCGGTCATGTGATCAGCTGTGTCCAATCGCAGCTGATCGCATGTAAATAGGGAAATGTTATCGGCATTTCTCTCCTCATGAGGTGTCACGCTGGCATCTCGAGAGGAGAGGCGTAATCGGCATTCCTCGGAGGGGACATCTACACTGATCATCAGGGCACTGATGATCAGTGTGCCCTGATGATCAGTGTAGCCCCAGCAGTGCCATCTGTCAGTGCCCATCAATACTAGCTGTCATTGCTGCCCATCAATGCCACATATCAGTGCCTACCGTTGCACATCAGTGCCCATCTGAGCTGCCTGTCAGTGCTGCCTGTCAGTGCTGCCTAACAGTGACCATCAGTGATGCATGTCAATGCCCATCAGTTCCACCTACTAGTGCCTCCTCATCAGTGCCCATCACTGCAGCCTCATTAGAGCACATCAGTGAAGGAGAAAAATCACTTATTTACAAAATTTTATAACAAAAGCTAAAACTTTTTTTTTTTTTTCAAAATTTTCTGTCATTTTTGGTTTGTTTAGAAAAAAATAAAAAACCCAGAGGTGATTAAATACCACCAAAAGAAAGCTGTATCTGTCTCAAACAAAATTATAAAATTTTAAAATGGGTACAGTGTTGCATGACTGCGCAAGATCTAATGCCGGAATAGATACACCTAGATCAAGTGGGTTACATTCCAGGAAGAGAGGGTAGAGATAATGGACTGAGATCTCTATTTCTCATACAAAAAAGCAGGTAAGAGAAAACCCCCACGGTGGTACACTCGATTGATGCTGAAAAGGCATTTGATAGAGTAGATTGGGGATATATGAAGGACACATTGGAAGTATTGGGGATTGGACATAGAATGAGAGAATGGATAAGGAAACTATATAGTCAACCCTCTGCAGCAATCATGGTTAACAGGGAATTATCAGAGTATTTTGGGATGCTAAATGGAACAAGACAAGGATGCCCTCTGTCTCCACTTCTATATGTTTTGTGTCTTTGAATCTCTATTGGCTACAATAAGGAACAATATAGATATAAAGGGCATATGGATAGGAGACACAGAGCATAAGGTGGTAGCTTATGCAGACGATACTCTGTTTTATGTGGGAAACCCTAGGATAACAATTCCAAACTTAATGAGATCACTAAAAGAGTATGGGAGATATCAAATTTAAAATCAACCCAACAAAAACAAATTTTAAATAGAAACCTTCCAAATAGAGAGGCTACAGGAGGAATTTCCCTTTGTTTGGAGAGAAAAAGAATTAAAATATCTAGGAATAAAATTAACTGTATCCTCCAAGAACTTATATAAATTGAATTATATCCCATTGTTAAATGAGATCAGGGATGAACTAAGGAAATTAGGAGGAGGAACCCCGTCATGGATAAGCTGTATAAATTTGATAAAAATGATTGTTCCAAAAATATTAAATACATTTCAAATTATACCAATTTAAACTACCAGAAGTATACATTAGAGCAATTTTAAAAAAGTTAAAATTTATTTGGTGGAATAAAAAACCAAGAATAAGCCAGGAAATTTTTATGTAGAAATAAAGAGGCGGATTGGGAGTACAAGATTTAAAAAGATATAACTCGGTAATGATGGCAAGAATTTTTGACTGGACATATAATGCAAAGGGGAAAATCTGGGTTAAAATAGAAAATATACTGAGTAATACTAAATTAAGTGGAATTGTATGGTTACCTCCACAATACCGAGGATCAGCAAATAGCATAAGTTTGTTAACATTCAATGTTTTAAGAGTTTAGGATGTTTTACACAAACAGATGGGATGGGAATTTCATTAATTGTTAATGCCCTTATGGTCCACAGTTTTTTCCCCCTGGGTAAAGAAGGTATCACAGGGAAGTGGATTAAGAAGGAAGATGCACAATTAAGGGATATAATGGTGGGGGAGGAAATAGGATCGCTTAAGGAATTGTAAAAAAAGGGAGAAGTTTTCATGAGAATGGATGAGTGGCGTTATTTTCAATTGAAACACTTTATAGGGAAGCTTCCAAAACCTTTAAGAAGAAGAGAGGATTGGAACCCTTTTTTGAGCACTTATTAGGTACATGGGGAGATGGGAAACACAGAACTTCTAAAATATATAAGATTCTCACTGAAATAAACAGATATAAGTCCTCCATATATAGAAAAATGGGAAAGAGATATAGGAGTAACAATAGATGCGAAAAAAACAGAGGAAAATGTATAGAATAATCCACATAAATATAAATATGCAGGAGGTAGAAATTAACTATAAATGTTTGGCAAGATGGTATATCACACCGAGTGTGGCACATAGATTGAGTGGAGATAATTCACCTTTATGTTGGCGTGGAAGTAGAGGCACAATGTATCACATATGGTGGGAGTGTCCTAAAATACAAGAGTATTGGGGGAAAATAGTAAGCTTGATTCAGAAAATTACAGAGGTTGATATTTTAGTAGACCTATAGGTTTGCCTTTTTCATAGTACTAAGCTTTCAGTTAAAAAAATATAAAGAATCTGGTTTATTATTCTTTTTGAATGCAGCAAAGGGACTGGTACCCAAGTTCTGGAGGAGACAGGAGGTGCCAAAAATAAAAGATTGGGTTGATAGGGTGGATCAAATATGTAAATTGGAGGAACTTTATCATATGAATGAAGATAAGATGGAGAGTCACCATATAAGATGGAACAAATGGGAGGATTTCAAAAAGTCAAAGCTAACTATAGAGTTTATGGGGGACTAACATAGAATAATACGGCAATAAATTTTGTTCTTTTTTTATAGGGATTAGGATCTCCAGAAATGAACACTGTTTTTTCCTTTCCCCCTACTGTTTAGGCAGTGTTCTAGGAATTGTGTCCCCTTTTCAGAGCAGGATATCGGTTCCTTGGTGGCTGCTGCTGCACATATCATAAAAACTCTAGAACATAAACTTTTGTTTTTGAGGGATATCTATTTTTATACATCCTTCACACCTGTAATAACACTGAAAGTGGTCACTTGCAGATTTTGACATCACATACTGATCCAGGGGCGGACTGACAACTCATGGGGGCCCCCGGGCAATAGGGGATCATGGGGCCTGTGTCCTTGCCCAAACTCAATCCTATGAAAAAGGTACCAGGGGCATCTCATGGGGCCCCCTACTGACCCCAGGCCCTCCGGGCAGTGCCCGAGTTTCCAAATGGTCAGCCCCCCCTGTACTGATCGTGTTGATAGCATACGCCTTTTCTCCTCTGTTTATTATCATAAATGACTCATGAAGGATGAACGTTATTTTGATTATCTTTTAGTTGCCTTTAAAATAGTGCTGATATATACTCACTGGTCACTTTTATTCGGTATACCTGTTTAATTGCCTGGTAACACAAATTGCTAATCAGCCAATCACATGGCAGCAACTCCATGAGTTTAGGAATTTAGATGTGGCGAAGACGACTTGCTGAAGTTCAAACTGAGCAATAGAATGGAGAAAGGGCAGTTAAGTGACTTTGAATGTTGCATGGTGGTTGGTGCCAGATGGGTTGGTCTGAGAATTTTAAAAACTGCTGATCTACTGCTCTTAAAGAAAATCTGCTCACAAATGGTGAAGGATCTGGGGGTTCTGGTAGGTCACAAGCTTAATAATGGCATGCAATGCCAAGCTGCAGTTTCTAAAGTGAGCAAAATCCTCTCTTGTTTTAAAAGAGGAATAGGCTCCAGAGAGAGATATCATGTTACCCCTGTACAAATCATTAGTCATGCCTCATCTGGAATATGCAGTTCAGTTTTGGGCACCAATTAACAAAAAGAACACTGGGGAACTGGAGAAAGTACAGAGAGGGGCAACCAAACTGATAAGAGGCATGGAGGAGATCAGCTATGAGGAAAGATTAGAGGAACTGAGTTCTCTTTCAAGAAGAGATTAAGGGGGGATATGATAAACATGTATAAATACATCAATGGTTCATATAGTGAACTCGGTGTAGAGCTATTCACCCTGAGGTCATCACAGAGGACAAGGGGGCACTCTTTATGTCTGGAGGAAAATAAATTTAATCTCCAAACATGGAAAGGTTTCTTCACAGTAAGAGCTGTGAAAATGTGGAATAGACTCCCTCAAGAGTTGGTTCTGGCCAACTCAGTGGATTGCTTTAAAAAGGCCTGGATTCTTTCTTGGATACAAAGAATATAACTGGTTACTAACATTTTATAGGTAAATTTGTTCCAGGTAATATCAGTTTGCCTCTTGGGGGATCAGGAAGGAATTTTTTTTCCCAGCAGGAGCAAATTGGATCATGCTTTGCTGGGTTTTTTTTTTTTTGCCTTTCTCTGAATCAACTGTGTGTATAGGATTGTAACTTTTTTTAATGGTTGAACTGGATGGACTTTTTTGTCTTTTTTCAGCCAGACCATCTATGTAACTATGTAAAGAAAATCTTAGTGATAAATGTCATGTGACACTCAGATGCTTGGTACCTGTTCCATATTCTCTTTATCTTTTTATATTTGTGTTTGCTTAAAATGTATACTTTATTTATCTCTCGGATATACAGTACATACAGCAGGTAAAATAATTATTGAACATGTCACCATTTGTCTAGGTGAATATATTTCTAAAGGTGCTATTGACATGAAATTTTCACCACATGTCCGAAACAACCCATGCAATCCATACATCCAAATTAAGTTATGTGTAAAAAAGTGGAATGACACAGGGAAGAAGTATTGAACACATGAAGAAAGGGAGGTGCAAAAAGGCATGGAAAGCCAGGAAACAAGCTGAAATCTATCAGTAATTAGAAAGCAATCTTGCCCTTTGTCGGTGCAAATAAATATCAGCTGGTTCAGTCTCAACTGATGGCCTATAAAAAAGTGTTTCATTACCAAGGTGTCACACAAGAAATATCTCATGATAGGTAAAAGCAAAGTGCTCTCTCAAGACCTTTGCAACCTTATTGTTGCAAAACATACTGATGGCATTAGTTACAGAAGAATTTCTAACCTCTTAATGTTCCAATGAGCACTGTTGGGGCAAAAAGAATTATCAGAAGAGTTGCCCAAGAGCCAAAGACCACTTGTGGAGAGCTTCAGAAAGACTTGGAATTAGCAGGTACAATTGTTTCAAAGAAAACAATAAGGAATGTACTCAACTGCCATGGCCTGTACACACGCTCACAACGCAAGACTCCATTGCTGAAGAACAAGCATATTGAAGCTTGTTTAAAGTTTGCTGCACAACATTTAGACAGGCCTGTGAAATACTGGGAGAATATTGTCTGGTCAGATGAGACCAAAATTTACCTCTTTGGATGCCATAATACACACCATGTTTGGAGGTCAAATGGCACTGCACATCACCCCAAAAACACCATACCAACCGTGAAGTTTGGAGGTGGGAACATCATGCTGTAGAGCTGTTTTTCAGCATAAAGTACTGGCAAACTTCATTTCCTAGAAGGAAGGATGAATGGAAACATGTACCAAGACATTCTTGATAAAAATCTGCTGCCATACACCAGGATGATAAAGATGAAACGAGGGGGGACATTTTGAGCTAGACGGTGATCCCAAACAAAAAGCCAAGGAAACTCAATTGGTTTCAAAGAAAATAAAGCTTCTAGAATGGCCCAGCCAATCACCTGACTTGAGTCCAATAGGAAACCTATGAAAAGAACTGAAGATCAGAGTTCCTAGAAGAGGCCCATGGAACCTTCAAGATTTGAAGACTGGTTGTGTGGAAGAATGGGCTAAAATTACACCTGAGGAATGCATGCGACTAGTTTCTCCATAATGGAGGTGTCTTGAAGCTGTCATTACCAACAAAGGATTTTGTACTAAGTATTTATTTAAATAAATTTCAGTTAGCGTGTTCAATACTTTTTTTCCCCTGTGTCATTCCATTTTATTACACATAACTTAATTTCTGAATTTTTTTGTTTTGGTCTCTTTGTATGTATGAATTGCATGAATTGCTAAAGACTTGTGGTGAAATTTTCATGTCAATAGCACGTTTGAGAAATATCTTTACCAAGAAAAATGGTGACGTGTTCAATACTTATTTTACCCACTATACCTCAGCTCCAGTCAAAAGATAAAAATTTAAAGTCAGCAGCTATAAAATCTGTAGTTGCTGAGTTTTAAAATAACAGCCACTTAACTGTCCCACAATCCAGAGGTGTAGTCACCCCAGCCAGTTTATCTGGCTGTCTTTACTGCCTGGCATCGGAATCCTAAGAGTGGGCACCTGACTCTGACAGCTTGCGGCTTCACAGCCGGGTGCCCACTGAACATGCGCAAGTAGCGCTGTGCCTTGTGAATGGTCCAGTAGACTTCTGGGACCTGTCACGTGTCCCAGAAGACTATGGGGAGGGAGAGGGTAGGACAACTCCTTCTTTCGATTGCCTAAGCGATCGCAGTGGGAGTGGGTACATGTCAAAGTCTGACACGTGCTCCTCCCCTGGCTCGCCAAAGGTGCCAATTCTCCATGGGAAGCAGGGGACCGGTACTTAAATCGGAACGTCCCCTTTTGGGTGGCGCTCTGTTCACATTTGAACGACACAACTGCCTTGTGTTTTTAGCTCCTTTTTTGCTCGTTTTTTTATAGAGTGTTTTGGGAGCAGCAACATTCATTTGAATGGGTCTGCCTCCACTCCAAAAACACGTTAAGAAGGTCATGTACCAAATTTTGGACAGAAGTCAAACGTGTTTTGCATTGTGCCATTTTGTGTAGAAAATGCACAGCAAAATGTGCGATTGCTACCTGTGTTGTAGTGACCTTAAGAAATAATGGCACCACAACTACATCGAGAGTTTTTTTTGCACGTTGGCAGAAACACCGGAAGAAATGCTGTTTCTGCCTGCGTCTCTGCCACACCCAGGTATGAACAGGGCCTTATGACTGCACTGGTTGGAATTTTCTGTAACCTAAAAGGTTGCTTCCTTAGTCAATCCATTTGTAGGGGTAGGTAATAGTACCGTACTTTGGGATGAAGATGCCGGCAAATTGTCAGGGCAATGGAGATTGAAGCAATGCTTTTTCCTGCATGCAACAGACTGTTCCTAGATTTGAGCTGCACAATTTGGAAGAAGCGGGTGATCAGTCACATGGCTGGCCTTGAATTACCATTTTGTGAGGATTCATTTATAATACTATCGCTATACTATGGCATGTCAAGAAGCTATCCATGTAAACTCGTGAAACTGGTCTGCCGTATTTAGCAAGAATGCATCATTGAGACAGGATATGACAGCAGTACATGTTGCTCATAAATTGGCATACTTTTGAAATCTAGGTCACAGGTTAGTTTTACTATGGGTTGATTACAAACTATTCTTTAAAAAAATTTTGTATTCTTCCTCTAAATCACAGGTCTCCAAACTGCAGACTGTGGGCTGGATGTGGCCCTTTTTGCTTGCCTTTATTTGGTCCTCGGAACTTTAACTATTCCTTTCACTGACTGAAGCATAATTGCTTCCACTGATACCAAAGACAAAGCACTATTCCTCCCACTGGCACCTTAGGGTACTATTCCTCCCACTGACACCAGTGAAGGGGCACTTTTCCTCCCACTGACACCAGTGAAGGGGCACTTTTCCTCCCACTGACACCAGTGAAGGGGCACTATTTCTCTCACTGATGCAAACAATGGGGCACTATTCCCACTGAAACCAATCATGGGGCACTATTCCTCCCACTGACACCAATGTAGGGGCACAATTCCTCACTGATGCAAACAATGGGGTGCTATTCCTCCCACTGACACCAATCATGGGGCACTATTCCTCCCACAGACACAAATGATGTACCGGTAATTTTCTCACTCCCACTGAGCACAAAACCTGACAAAGCCTATGTTACAGCTTATCAGTCCCTAACTGTGACTGGTTTTCTTTGTTTGGGCTTCTTATCCTATATTTTTTCCCTGATGATCCTGCCAGTAACACACTTCCTATCCACTCACTGTACCTATGGAGGAGCAGAGCTGTTACACTGGACGAGGAAATTGTTATACTGCAACACTGTAATTGCAGAACTCCTTCCATCTCCATGACGGGGGGGGGTGGGGGGGGGGTTGTAGTTCAGAGAGAACTAATAACAGTGCAGCAGAGGCATAGTGCACAGGAGGTTATCCACTTCCTAAGTTTCAATCAGAATCAACAGATATTTACTGCACTAGTGGAGCAGATATAGTAACATGTTTGCAATGGTGTACGCAACAGACCAAGTTCATTGTTGGGTTTTACATACATTTTAAATGGTAGGTTCACGTTTTCATTAAAAATTTAAAAGTTAAACTAACTCCAGATATTCTGGCCACCCATCTGGATCCATAGCAGCCATGATGCCCTATGCTGCCGATGTAGACGATTTAGTATCCACCATAATTCTGGCAATGGGAAGCGCTCCTTAATCCATGCACCAAGGTGCCCATGCTGACCAATGAGAAGAGCCACTGATCCAGACGAAAGAAATGATTCTCATTGGTCACCACGGTCATGTGGTCACACTGACCAGTGAGCACTTATTGCGAGCATTATCATGGATTCTAAATCCAGGGTTGTGAATTGCAGTGTACATTCTGCTACACCCACAGCATGGGGCATCATACAGTCATAGCTGAAAATATTCGCACCCCTGAATTTCTGTCAGATAATGCACCACTTCGCCCAGAAAATTTTAGCAATTACAAATGTTTAGGCATTCTCATGTTTATTTCTTTTGTTTGTATTGGTATGACACAAAAAAGTGGAGAAACAAAAAGCCAAATCTGACACATTCTACGCAAAACTCCAAAAATGGACTGGACAAAATTATTGGCACCCTCCATTTAATATTTGGTAGTACACCCTTCATTGCAATCTTTTTCACTTTTGTCCATGTCCAGGGAGGTTAGCTACAGTGCCATGGGCTGTAAACTTCTCCACAATGTTGCACACAGTGGACACAGGAACATTAAGATCTCTGGAGATGGACTTGTGACCATGTCATTGTCCATGCGTTTCCTCAATTTTTGTTCTCAAATCCTCAGACAATTCTTTTCTGCTCTTTCTCTTCTCCATGCTCCATGTGGCACACAGAGACACACAACAAATAGTTTGAGTACATTTTTCACCATTTTAACTGGATGCCGGTATGATTTCTATATTGTCAACACCTGTTAATTGATTACAGGCGAGTTTAATTACAGGAGCATCGCAGACTTGGAATGCAATAATTTCTTACAAATTTTGAGAAGGTGTCAATAAATGTGTCCAGTCCTATTTTGGGGTTTTGCGTGGAATGTGTCAGATTTAGAATTTTTTGTTTATTCACGTTTTTGTGCCAAACCAGTACAATCAAACACAAAGACATAAACATGAGAGAGCACATTTATAATTGCAACAATTTTCTGGCCAAAGTGGTGCATTATCTGACAGAAATGCAGGGGTGCTAGTATTTCTGGCCAGGCCAGGATCAGTTCAGAGGGGTGGCCATGATATTTGAAGTTTAGCTTTTCATGAAAAGGTGAACTTTCCCTTTAAGTTAGACATGGTCGTAAAAAGATTTGTCACCTGCTCCTACTGGCTGGTAGAGCACAGAAGGTATTCCTGGTCAACCTACAAAGCAGTTGGGCATGTTACGTTCTTTCAGCCAGTCACTATTTGCCAAGTGACGCCGCTATAAACCATTTTTTTAGTAGAGCAAAGAATGGTTATGACCTCTGGCATATATTTATTGCTGTATGTGACTTCACTGGGAAGATTTATCCTAATTTTACATTCCAGAGACACTGGCAGGGCAGGTCATAAAGTTAGGGGTGCAGACAATGATCAACAGTTGAAAAAGCTTGTAAACCCTCCACACTCTGTTCAAATCTAGACAGGTGTGCCTTAAAATGTTCATATTTCCTAAAGACTTGCACAACACAGAGTATATTATTGTGCATAAAGTGTGTGGTAAATATGTGCTGCAATGCGGTGTTAAAACACATTGCAGTGTGTGCTCTTTTTCTTCCTTTTCTTTAAGCTCCTATGTAATTCTATGCACTGCAGAATGTTGCATTGCATTACTGTGCATTGCAAAAACACAACATGCCTGTTTTTTTTTTTTTTTTTTTTGCAACCCGTTGGTGTGAACTGAAGCCATATGGCATACAACAAATTGCCTTGTTCTTGCATTGGGACTGCGCTGAGCACTAGCCCTAACATTTTGGCTGTTTTTTATACTGTATTTTCCCTCCGCCATTGAACAATTTAAAGTATTTCAAGAAAGCCATTACACTGATTAAATTAGCACAGGGCAGGAATTGTTTAAATAACACATATTGCTCATGATTATGGGTGTCTCCAACGCCTTGTGTATTTTGAAAGACTGATACCGTAGGGGTGTGGCACCATTATGAAGTCTGACATTTCACTTGATTACTTTACAGGAAACCATACCAAAAATATTGCTGTCACTATAGATACAGGCAGTAAATATGCAGCCCTAGAGCATGTCTGGCTAGAGGGAAATTACAGTAAAGCTGTGAAGGTATTTGAACTTGTGTTTGAAAAGGAAATGTTCGAGAAAACCCTTGTTAGAACTTCCTGCCCAGTTAAATGCACGTATTTCCCTACTAATGAGCTAAAACACTATTGGAAGGCTTCCCTACCCCTCATTCACACCCCGTCTTCCATCCTTCAACCACTTGAACCCCAGGCCAATTCTGACATGTCTCACATACGTGTAAAATTCTTAATTTTTTTTTTTTTTGCTAGAAAATTACTGAGAAGCCGGGGGGATATGGATATATATATGAGATTTTAATTTTTTTAAGTCCTATTTTGTGCAGCAGTTTATCAAGTGCAAATTTTTAGGGGAAAAAAAACTTTAATTTTGGTGAACACAAATATGATACCCAATTTTTGGTAAAATATAAAAGGTGTTACGCAGAGTAAATTTAGTACCAAACATGTCATGCTTTAAAATTGGGCATGCCCATGGAATGATAAGCAACAGTACATTAACTTATTCGTAGGCAAAGCTTTAAAAACCTTTACAGGTTACCACTTTAGAGTTACACAGGAGGTGCTAGAATTATTGCTCTCACTCTTGTGTTTGGCAGCGAATATGCGGTTTGTGCAACTCTATGTGCAGGACCAATGTGCACCTTTGCATTTATGTGCGAGGAAGGGGTAGCTTTAAATTTTTTTAAATGTATATTTTTTACATTGTAACTTTTTTTATCAACTTTATTGCTATCACAAGGGATGAACAATATAGATTGTCATAGAATGGGCTCCTCTTTATGGAGAGACAACAGATCTCTCCTCTGGCCTCCAAAGCAGCCAATCAAACTGAAATCAGTTTGTCCAACTGTTTTACAAGCCAGTATCAGCTTGTAAATTTGCCTTTTACCAGGCATCTTATGAAGGTTTACACGGCCAAAACAAACCTCCTGCCTCCCAGCACACCACAATGCATGCATTTAAAATATACACGAACAGCGTGTAAAAAAAAAAAAAAAAAGACTGCTTATATATGGCCAAATGTACCTGCTTCCCAGAACACTGTAAAGCATGCTCAAATATATAATTTCTTGCCTGTTTTTGGGGCTAACAGCATGTGTTGGGGGGCCCATTGAAAATGAATAGGCTGAGAAACGCAATGTGTATGCCAAAAAATATGCATATTTTTTGCCATTCATACTTGATTTTTCAAATTCAGCCAACGGTCAGTGATGTACAGTTACATGCAGTAAATATGGGTAAATTCCAGAAGGTGTACATAATACTGTTGTTAAATAGATAACCATCTCTAGCTAGTTTTGCTGTGCATTAGTAATCAATAAATTAGGGCCCATTCACATTTATGCATTGCAGTAACGGTTGGCAAAACATTTGTTTTAAGTCATGTTACCATATTGCTCTCGTTTTGCTTGCCATCCCAAAGCACAGTAACAATATAAGTCAAAGCACCCACATTGCAGTGGACCACTATGCACATGCTGTGCTGTGTTGGGTTCTGTCATTTCAGATTATGTCTTCACTGTTCTGAAGAACCACATTATGAGTTGTCTTGTGATTTTTTTTTTTTTTGTGTGCGTGTTTTTATCAGACTTTCCTTGTTACTTTAGTGTTTCATTTTTCTGTGGGGGCTGATGCAAACAAACTGAAAAGAGGATATTGCGGGCCATAGCTATGTATGGGAAATCATTCAAAACTATTAGGGACCCTCTGTCTCTCTAAGCTCCATCTTGAAAACTCTGATAAAAAATATTAATTGTTTTCATAATAGGTTCCTAAACTTCATATACATGCATTTCATCCAAGTTTATTTGCCAAATGCTTTTACTTCATGCCTTTTTCAATGTGTAGCCAGATGGCTCTAAGCCCCATAGCAGTTGCATGGTCTCATTTTAGTTACACCCATGACTGCTTGTCAAATTGTGAAATGAGTAAGGCTCCATGTTCCTAGAGTCTTGTAGGTCATTAAATATGCCAATGTGGTGTTAATTTATAAAAGGCAGATCCTAATTCTAACATCCTATTTGCCCAAGCAATAAACCACAATAGGAGCCAATCGTATCTTGAGTTCAACAGATGGCTTATACCAGCTTTGTACACATTGTATTAAATTATTGTTACTTTGTGTGGGTGGAGGAATTGACATTATCATAAGCATTTTAAAAGAAACTCTGCACTGTACCTTTTTGGTAGCTTGTTTTGTTGAGCATAAAAAAAAAAAGTGATGGGATTTGCCTGCTGGTTTATTGTCTGAAAGGTGTGATTCATAGGAACAGATGTATGGTTGGCGCCTGTGACTGTGCTGAGATGTTGACTGTAAAGGAAAATGTTCTCATAAGGCACAAAAAAAGATAATTTAACCCACTATGTTTTTGACATCTACTGGGCTATGATTCATTTCCCAGGGTAACTTGATTCTGCTGCCTAAATCCTAAGGACTTTAAAGCAGGAGATATGAAAATGGAAAATAGCAATGTACATCTTTACAGTTCATGAATTCACTCATATTTGTATAGCTTCTGTTTCATAAGTATATTTATGTTTTACTTTAATCTATTGTTCTCTTTATTTACCCATGCCTTAGGCACTGTTCACACTTGGGCGACTTGTCATGCAACTTTGAAAACATAACTTTGCATGAAAAGTTGCTGCACATTGTTTTGTTTTACTTAGAAAAGGGTGCTGCAACTTTGATGCGACTTGAGTGCCAGCATCCCACAAGTGTGAACGGAGCCTTAGTCGCCTTTCTCAACCTTTTCAACACAGAGAAACCCTTGAAATATTTTTCCTGTCTCGGGGAACCCCTGCTAAAAATAAGTATATCTACAACTCTTGATACATTGGTGTGATGGTCATTGGGAAGAATGCACATTACTCTTGGGGTCATTGGGAAGAATTACCCCCTTACAGATAGGCAAAAGATCAATGGTGTCAGTGGGGACTTATCTGAGAGGAGAAATTGCTCCAGGAACCCCTGACAACCTCTGTAGGAATCCTAGAGTTCCATGAAACCTTGGTAGAGAAACCCGCCATACAGGTTTCCCACACCAAAATATAGTTTTAGAAAAGATTTGTAGAACTAGAAAACCTTTTGTCAAATGACAAAATGGCACCCTTCAGTGTGCTCCTGTCATTGGCCTTGACATTTGATGCCTATGGTTTCTAAAGTCAGGGTGGTTACTAAAAATTCTTCTGCCTGACAACTAGATGGTCTATTCCAGGAAGACATAGAAAACTCTGAGGGCAAGCAAACAAATCAGGTTCTTCTATCTGGTTAATTTATTTGACCAATAATACAGAAGCTCTAGTTTGATAGTGGGTGGTGGGTGCATTCCAGGACAACAAGTTCAACAAATCAGAGCCATTCACACATCCTTGGATGCCTACTATGTCTTCCAGTAGAAGGGCTCTCTGATCTTTGGTTAGGAATGTCCTTGACAACCAATCCAACTTAAAAATCCACAAAATCTTTAAGTGTTGCTTGTTTCTTTATGCAGTACATGGTAGAAACTTGCTATCAAAAAACAGACTGAGGTTGGTGTGTCCCCCTGAGGGACTTTTCAAATTGGGCTTGTTCTTTCGCAAGCTGTGTGGTGAAGTTTGCTTAACGTTGTCCAGTGACAAGGTAGAGACCACAATTTATATGGGTCTCCTTCCCTTCTTTTTAATATGAATATATATATCCCCTGCTGGTCTAGTCGTTACTTGCAGCAAGTAGGAGAAGCTTTGTGTAGCTTTCAAGTTGATCCCAGTTGGAGCTTACACAGAGTTACTCAATTGCCAAGCACTACCACAGTCACATGGAAGGAAGGAAGTCATATGGTCCCTTATACCATGGAAGTACCAGGTATTTTCTTCAATCCTAATAGCAACATGAAGATCAGTATGAGCCCCTTAAAGTGTCACTAAACCCAGGACCCTGCATTCACTCTATCTGGTCTCCCACAGTACACAGAATGTGGAAATGCAATTGTTTTAGTAAATATAAACTGCTAAATACCTTTTCTCATCAGCAGTTAGAGCAGTCTTGTTACTATCAGTGTCCAGCAGAGCACATGTTAAAGCTTGTAAGAGGAGTTTTCTTTCTGCTCTAGGAGGATGCAAAACCCCTGACCTCTGTCTGGACAGTGCTGATTGGCCCTATGCTGATTACATGCACTCTCCCAAGACAAAAAAAAAAACTCTCTAGCAATGCACATTAAACTGAGCATGTGCAGAATGGCTACGGGTTCAGTCTGTCTTAACAGGAGATAAGACGTGGACATTTGAACAAGAGGAGAAGCAGAAAAGACAGGATCAAATGGTCTTTACGTAATGCAGAGGATTAACCCCTTAGGTTCCACAATGAGTATAATGAGCATGCTTTATTACATATACAGACTGATTTTACTGTTGTGGGTTTAGTAACACTTTAAGGGACCAACATTAAAGTGAACCTGATGCTCATGATTAATTGAAGTAATTCATTGTTTTTAACTTTTTTAAATTGCGAGTTCATTAGATGTTCAATTTAGTAATGCTTTCTAATGGAAATGCTGCACTAGCATCATATGCACTTTATAACAGAATGTTGGTCATCCATGCTTTTAAAAGTTTGTTCCTTTTCCTGTGGGCAGTACAGTGGCTAAATGGTTAGCACTTCCGCCTGGCAGCACTAGGGTCTTTGGTTCAAATCCCAGCCACGGCACCACCTGCCTGGAGTTTGCATGTTCTGCCTGAATGGGTTTACTCCAGGTACTCTGGTTTCCTCCCACACTCCACAGACATGCTGGTAGGTTAATTGAATCCTGTCTAAATTTGCCATTGTTTATGTATGAACGTGAGTTGGGGACCTTAGATTGTATGCTCCTTTTGAAGGTTAGAGACTGATGTGAATATACAAAATACATATGTAAAGTGTTGAGTAAATTGACAGCGCTATAAAAGTACCTGTAATATATAAATAAAATAAAATGTTAGCTGTCACTCTTAAGAAGGACAGTTCCTGCTGTCGTCTGCATAATTTCTGGGTGATGTCCTGTGCATTGAGAAGTAATTTAATGAAGCTGGGCCAATACATAGGGTTCAATATATCCTTGTCCTGTAATGTGGCCTTTGCATTTTATGCATGCGGATATACTTTAAGTATTAATACATACCCAGGGGCGGACTGATCATTTGGGAACTCGGGCACCGCCCGAGGGCCCGGGGTCAGTAGGGAGCCCCATGAGATGCCCCTGGCACCTTTTCATAGGCTTATTTGGGTGTGGTTTGAGTGTGAGCGAGGATACAGGGGTCCCATGATCCCCTATTGCCCGGGGGCCCCATGAGTTGTCAGTCCGCCCCTGTACATACCCTTTTAATTCTAGGTCTCAGTGAAGTTTAGCATATCATTTTTGCTTTAATTCTTCTCAGCTGTTGTGTAAGGAACCAGTGTGTGTCTGTTTTACCTAGCCTTTTTAGGAAAACAAAGGTATTTAGCAGGGTTAAATGGTAGATGTGTGCTTTGATGCTTGCCTGGTATTTGCATCTGCTATAGCTATGTATTGTATTTAGTATTTACATACATACAGGAAACTGAGGGCATACTGTGCAGTGTCAGTGGAAGGCACATATTAGGAGAAATTACTGACGGAAGCTGCAGTCTGTGCACTGTTTTACCAGATGGCTGTTCTTGTCCTAGAGCTGCCAGTCCCAATATGGAAATGTGTTCAATCTGGTGTGTGATTGTCACTGCCAATCTGATTAAAGGGAAATGCATTATACAGGGGGTCATTATATTATCACATCTATAAAGATAAGTGTGGATATTGAACAAATGTAAAATATTCATTTGTTGCACCTATGTTAAACTGTCACACTTTGATGTAATTTGATACAGTTTATTCAATGTATTCAGTGAAAAGTACGAAGACTGAATCTGTTTGCAGCAATACATTTATCAAAAACATTAAACAGTGCAGTGTTCCACCATGTACACAAATACTCCCAAGTGGATAATTTATACACAAAATATGAATTACTTAATAATTGTACACACCTAATTACAAAAAAAAGTCCAACGTATGGAGTGTGGTCCATGATAATCAATAGGTGCCTAAAAATAATGAAACATATGCTTATTACTGTGAGAAGTCCATCAATCCAAGCACACACTGTGCACCAATGTCTTAAAAAAATATTCAGGCGTACCTGAGTTTACAAGTTTAATGCGTTCTCTGGGACATTTTGTATTGTGAAAAATTTGTAAACCGAAATGCGGTTTCCTATAGCAATGCACTGAAAACCAATTAATGTGTTCCGGAGGTCCGAAAAACGTAAAAAAAGTGTTTTTATCTGTTCAAAACTCTTTATAAAGTGCACTTTAAAGGCATACATACTGTACAGGGACATGATTAAAAATGTATTGGTAAATGCATTGAAAACGAATTAATCCGTTCCTGAGGTCAGAAAAAAGTCAGTCTTATCTGTTCCAAACTCTTTATGAAATGCACTTTAGATGCACGGGGCCGGCGCTATAAACCTCCCAGGTGCAGTGCATCCTGGGGAAACTTGCTTTGTATTGCGAAAAAAAATTTGTAAACCAAGGCATTATTTTCATTCGTAAACAGAAAATGAAGTTAACCGAGGCGTTCGTAAACCGAGGTACGCCTGTATATAGTAATATTAATCAGATGCTCTTCTTAGGAAATCACCAACTTATTGTGTTCTTAACCAGGCACACAGTAGTTCAGTCACGCAAGTCAGAAAAACAGCCGTACATGTATTTTTGCAGTTTATATGCTGGTTTAACTAGGGTAGGGTGGAGTGAGCTTTTGGATACTCCAAAGCTAGCAGAAACGCAAAGGAGGACATCCACAACTATTCTGTCTCTTCAGGGTGCAACCACTCGAATTCATAGAACTACAACACAGGAGACCCCTTGGCAGAGGTATAACCCGAGTCAGAACTGTAATGAGCTCTCCCAAAGTGGTAAGGACAATCTCTCGGATCCTTAAGGCTAGTCTTCACTGTGCCCTGGGAACTGTCATGCTTGTAGTACCAATCAACCTTTGTACTGGATGCCTCCAGCTTGGATCCTCTGCAAAATTTTCCTGCACTGCTTCAGGGGCCTCGGAACATGGGTCCCTGGGCTCTATCTGGACCTAGGATCCAAAAAGGATTTCTTCTGTTCTATAGCTAACGGTCCAGAGGTCCTCAGCCTTCAGGCTGGGTTTTCTCCCAAAGGAGTAAACCCTGTTGCTCTAGGCCCCAGACCATTTATATACCTCTCAGCACCCTACTGCTCACTTTCCCCAGCACTGGCTGGAAATATATGGGGAAGTAGCTGAGCCGGCATCAGCAGAACCTAGAACAGATAAAAGTAATTGAGCACTGCAAGAGCTAAGAGAAGTTCATCGTTCCGGTTTTTACACACGTTTTAAATCTTACAAATGCAAGGCAGCTGAATATCTAGAGTAATATTTACAGTGCATCCAGAAAGTATTCACAGCGCTTAACTTTTGCCACATTTTGTTATGTTACAGCCTTATTCCAAAATTGATTTAATTAATTTTTTTCCTCAACATTCTACAAACAATACCCCATAATGACAACGTGAAAGAAGTTCGTTTTGAAATCTTTGGAATTTATTAAAAATAAAAGCCCCTTTAGCACCAATTACAGCCTCAAGTCGTTTTGAGTATGATGCTACAAGCTTGGCACACCTATGTTTGGGCAATTTTTCCCATTCTTCTTTGCAGTACCTCTCAAGCTCCATCAGGTTGGATGGGGAGCCCCGGTGCACAGCCATTTTAAGATCTCTCCAGAGATGTTCAATCGGGTTCAAGTCTGGGCTCTGGCTAGGTCACTCCAGGACATTCACAGAGTTGGCCCGTAGCCACTCCTTTGTTATGTACGCTGTGTGCTTAGGGTCATTGTCCTGTTGAAAGATGAACCATCATCCCAGTCTAAGGTCCAGAGTACTCTGGAACAGGTTTTCATCAAGGATGTCTCTGTACATTGCTGCATTCATCTTTCCTTCGATCCTGCTGCTGAAAAACATCCCCACAGCATGATGCTGCCACTACTATGCTTCACTGTAGGGATGGTATTTGCCAGGTGGTGAGCGGTGCCTGGTTTCCTCCAAACTTGACGCTTGGGATTCAGGCCAAAGAGTTCAATCTTTGTTTCATCAGACCAAAGAGTTTTGTTTCTCATGGTCTGAGAGTCCCTCAGGTGCCTTTTGGCAAACTCCAGGCAGGCTACCTTTTACTGAGGAGTGGCTTCCGTCTGGCCACTGTACCATACAGCCCTGATTGGTGGAGTACTGCAGAGATGGTTGTTCTTCTTCTGAAAGGTTCTCCTCTCTCCACAGAGAAATGCTGAAGGTCTGTCAGAGTGACCATTGGGTGCTTGGTTACCTCCCTGGCTAAGGCCCTTCTCTCTCGATCACTCATTTTGGCCAGGTGGCCCGCTCTAGGAAAATTCCTGGTGGTTCCAAACGTCTATTTACAGGATGATGGGGGCCACTGTGCTCATTGGGACCTTCAATGCTGCAGAAATGTTTCTGTACCCTTCCCCAGATCTGTGCCTTGATACAATCCTGTCTTGAAGGTCTACGGACAATTCCGTGGACTTCATGGCTTGGTTTGTGCTCTGACATGCACTGTTAACTGTGGGACCTTATATAGACTGGTTTATGCCTTTACTAATCATGTCCAATCAACTGGATTTCCCACAGGTGGACTCCAATCAAGTTGTGGAAACAGCTCAAGGATGATCAGTGGGAACAGGGTGCACCAGAGTTTAATTTTGAGTGTCATAGGCTGTGAATACTTATGTACATGTGGTTATTTTCGTTTTTTTATTTTTAATAAATTGCAAAGATTTCAAAATGAACTTCTTTCACGTTGTCATTATGGGGTATTGTTTGTAGAAAAAAATTTAATTTAATCCATTTTGGAATAAGGCTGTAACATAACAAAATGTGGCAAAGTTGAGCGCTGTGAATATTTTCTGGATGCACTGTAAATCCAAAAACAAAATTGTAACGTAACTCATCAATTCCTAACTATGGCGGCTGCATTCAATTTTCTTTTTTTAAGGCTTTTTTACTATATTTCACCCGGTGATATGGCCAGTAACACCCTTCCTGTCTTAGGATGTTTCCACTTTTGAAGTAAGGAGCAACACCTTTGAACAGCAGCATTGTCCGTGTGGGGACAGGGTAGTGTTTAGATGCAGATTTAGATGGACTTGGCTAACGGTTTTACATAAATGTATAAAAGCTGATCATTGTAATCTTTTTCAACTTTAACAACCGAAGTTGTCCATTTCAAGTGGTAGAGGGTTGAGACAAACTAACAGAATTGTTGGCTGGATCACCAGGTGAAAATAAAGGAGGTAAAGATTAAAAGACAAAAACTAATGCGGTTAGGATTGGTAAACTGCAACATAATACATTTTTGGGTTTAATGTTGCTTTAAACCTTTTCGGTTTGCATTTTCATAATACAATATACTTGGTCTAGCTGACTATATCCAAACCCTAATTTAATAGACTAGGATAATACAATTTAACACTTTCCCTGATTACTGTGTTTTTTTTAATGTCATTAGGATAATGGTTTATAATCCAATTGATTGCACAAATCCCCTGATTAATATATTTTGTATTTTTTAATTCCGTTCCCTAATTCTGTCGTTCATAAATCACAAGAATTCACTCTGAAGCATGTACACCATGTCATCTTTCAACTCGCTATAGAGGTCATGTGGAAGGCTTTCCTTTTTTTCCCATCTTCTGGACAAGTGGAGCTATATTTAACAAGAAAACTGTAGAGTGAAGGTAGAAAATGGTTAGAGGAGTCGACTCTTTTTATAGTTTAGGGAAATAATACATTTCTTCACTTTTGTTCATGCTCTGAATAGTTGAATGCTAGTGCTATATGTTTAAACAGATGTACGTTGCTTTCAATAGCAAAATCAAATAGTAATGTTTAGTAAAATAATCGCAGGACACAAGGGGCAGACGTTGTTCTACTGAGCATAATTATTCAGGTGTGTTTAGGGCATCAAGATATCTAGTCAGCCCTGGGCTTGCTGTAAATAAGATAATGCATCAAACAATTTGTTTATATGTAGTATTGCCACCTTCTGGCTTACTGGCTTGTATTGTAGGCCAGTTCCACAACACTTTCACTTGGGTAGAGCTTATCCCCACAGGAGCCACTGGATATGAGGGGTTCTCTTGAGGGGGAAGGTAGGTAGCGGGCTGTCATTTACCACTATGTATACGCCCACAATTTTGACTCTTTAGTCACATGGGCTGCTCAGATGTGATGGAGAGAAATGCTTAGGGTAGAAATATACTGAAAACTGAGCATGTGCACTAGCTGTCTACACTACACTTATCTGCAAAATCCATAACTGTATTTGGGATATAAACAGGAGGGGGGGGGGGGGGGGGAGAACAGCAAGATCAACCAGGTTTTTTTTTTTTTTTTGCAGAATACAGAAAAGTAATCCCATAGTGACTGAGTATAAACACCATGTAATACAGCATTTACTGATAGTTTTTAATGATATGGGTTTAATGACACTTTAAGTGTTTTGTGGTAAGGCAGTAAAACAAGGCATGAATCCATAAGCAGGCGTTTAACATGTTTAAAGGTGCAGTACAAGGTAATATGAACACAAACCTATAAGATGGCATTTAACTGAATTGTAGTGATGTTATACCAAATTACAACTGGTGCATACAGGGTTAAAAGTATCAGCAATTGACCTGCGATAAAGGTTCCCGTATGCACACTATGTATAAAGCAGGTGGGTGTATACATTCCTGACAAAGGGGTACCCCTGAAGGTGGCTATAAAGTACCTAGTGCCTAATTGTCAGTATTATCTGGTTTAATGTTGGGGCCCTTCTGCAAGGTGGTGCATGTTAAGCTGTCTCTGAGAGTTTGTAATGGATGGGTGATGGGATGCTAAGTAAGGAGCAGTCTTTATTGCGTTTAACTGTGTGCAGCAAGGGATTCAGCTTGGTAGTTCCACTAGCTCAGTCAGTTGTTCCAGCAATTTCTGTCCTCAAGATCTTGTCCTTGCAAGGCTCTATCTCAGTGTTACTCTCACCGTCTCTCTCTGGCACCTCAGTCTCTGTACAGGCTCTGTCTACACTGATGCTAGACAGACATCACACACAGCAGGTCTACGCTCCCTGGTCCTTGCACATCAGCACCCAGGTCTCTCTGGCAAGACCCCTAGCATGTCCAGTCCTCAGTCTGTCCTTGGAGTCTATCAGCACCCAGAGACAGGGCTGTATATCCTCAGCAGCCAGTCCAAGACCTCTCTCCCTCTAAAAGCCCAGGAACCTTCCCCTCTCATCCTTCTCCATACCCATGAACATCTGGGTGTGGCAGTTTTTAGCCACATGTCCCAAGATCCTTTCTGGCTATATCCACAAGTTCTCTATTACAGAAAATATCTGGCAGGGGTGGGGGGATTGGAGGAGGAGACCACACACATTGACTCTAAACTATGTGCAGCAGCAGAGTTAGAAGGTAGGCCTGCAGCCAGCAGTTCTACAATCACAAACCAGCTGCTCTGTCCCAGTTTAGCACAACCCGCTTCCCAAAATTAGTCGTCAACACACTGAAGAAGGGGGGGGAAGAGAGTGGCATAAACATTTGAATTTGTTTTGAATAGAGTGAGGAAGGGTTATAACTGTTTTTTCCCATTTAAGTCCCATTGGGGAGATCTCCCTTCACTTAGGCTACGTTCACACTAGCGTTGTGTGCAGGCGGCAGAGAGGCGTTTGGGAAGCGTTTTTACCGCTTCCCAAACGCCTCTGCCAAATCTGCACATTACAGCACATGGTGCTGTTCTAACGGAAGCGTTTGCTTTGCGGCAAAACGGACGCCTCTGGTAGAGTCAGGAGGCGTGGAAGCCTCCTATTCTAGTCTATGGTGCCACTCCGCAAACGCCCGGCCAGCGTTTGCGGAGCGGTAACACCATTCAAACTGCATTATAGGCGTTTGTGGGGCATTTTTAATGCTCGGCAACCGCCACTAAACCGCGCATGCGACGTTTGCGGAGCGTTTGCCAAGCGTTAAACGCTTCGCAAACGCCAGACCAACGCTTGCCAAATGCTAAAGGGGCGTTTGGCAAACGGTAAAACAGCCAAGTGTGAACGAGCCCTTACTCTCTCATAGCCAAAACAGGAAATGAAAGGAATCCCTGGGTTGTCCTTTTTGTTATGTAACTATGTAATCAAAATAATACCCTTCCAAGGTAGAGTGCTATTTATATCACTTAATACTCCTATGCAGTGAGTATTGTGCCCAAAATAAATTGTGTATTTAATTGCAAAGCCAGATATAACCTTACAAAACCAAATAATATCTCTGTACACTCTGTGTTGTACACAAAACAGATCATGTAACAAGTTGCAAAACCAGATATTATCCCCTGAAAGTGAATTATAAAATCAAATATCCAGTCAATATGTGCAGTGTGTATGTATGTATGTATGTGTGTGTGTGTGTGTGTGTGTGTGTATGTGTGTATATATATATATATATATATATATATATATATAATAAACATATATATTAACATATATGGAAAGATAGTTCATGTGAATAAAAAGACAAACCAGTCCCATCTCCAAAACGTGATGATTATATTCCTCTGGTATCCATGAGAAACACATATTTTTCATAATCCATGGTTTCACATTAAGAGTGGCTGGGCTTTGTGAAGAGTTGATACATTGAAGAAAGCAGAGCAGTGAGCTGCATCAGAATTTCTGGGATACCAAGTGTTCTGTGACCTTTCTTTTAATTAAGGTTTGATATGGATTTTAGGTGAGTGCATTGAAGTGGCACAAGTGGTGAAGCACTTTTTAAGAAGAAGTTTTGGCACAGGAAAGAGTGTATTGGTGTGGGATGTTGGCACATTTCTTTTTATTTTTTAATTTCTTTACTACAGTGCCTTGAAAAAGTATTCATACCTCTTTAAATTTTCCACATTTTGTCATGTTACAACCAAAAACGTAAATGTATTTTATTGGGATTTTCTGTGATAGACCAACACAAAGTGGCACATAATTGTGAAGTGGAAGGAAAATGATAAATGGTTTTCAAAATGTTTTACAAATATGTGAAGTGTGGCGTGCATTTGTATTCAGCCCCCCGGAGTCAGTACTTTGTAGAACCACCTTTCACTGCAATTACAGCTGCAAGTCTCTTTGGGGGAAGTCTCTACCAGCTTTGCACATCTAGAGTGATATATTTTTGTCCCATTCTTCTTTGCAAAATAGCTCAAGCTCTGTCAGATTGGATGGAGAGCGTCTGTGAACAGCAATTTTTAAAGTCTTGCCACAGATTCTCCATTGGATTTAGGTCTGGACTTTTACTGAGCCATTCTAACACATGAATATGATTTGATCCATTGTATCATTGTAACTCTGGCTGTATGTTTAGGGTCGTTATCCTGCTGGAAGGTGAACCTCCACCCCATTCTCAGATCTTTTGCAGACTCTAACAGGTTTTCTTCTAAGATTGCCCTGTATTAGGCTCCATCCATCTTCCCACCAACTCTGACCAGATTCCCTGTCCCTGCTGAAGAAAAGCATCCCCACAACATGATGCTGCCACCACCATGTTTCACAGTGGGGAAGGCGTGTTCAGGGTTTGTTCGTTTTTTGCCACACATAGCATTTTGCTTTTTATTGCAGAAAGTTCCATTTTGGTCTCATCTGACCAGAGCACCTTCTTCCACATGATTGCTGTGTCCCCCACATGGCTTCTCGCAAGCTGCAAATGGGACATCTCATGGCTTTCTTTCAACAATGGCTTTCTTCTTGCTACCCTTTCATAAAGGCCAGATTTGTAGAGTGCACAACTAATAGTTGTCCTGTGGACAGATTCTCCTCCACAGTTACCATGGGCCTCCTGGCTGCTTCTTTGATTAATGCTCTCCTTGCCTGGCCTGTCAGTTTAAGTCGACGTACATGTATTGGTAAGTTTGCAGTTGTGCAATACTCTTTCCATTTTCGGATGATGGCTTGAACAGTGCTCGTGAGACGTGAGATGTTTAAAGCTTGGGATATTTTTTTATATCCTAACCCTGCTTTAAACCTCTCCACAACTTTATCCCTGACCTTGCTGGTGTGTTCCTTGAGCTTCATGATGTTGGTTATTCACTAATGCTCTCTAGCAAACCTCCTGAGGGCTTCACAGACCAGCTGTATTTATACTGAGATTAAATTACACACAAATGGACTCTATTTACTAATTAGGTGACTTCTGAAAGCAGAAGATTTTAGGTAGGGGTATCAGACTAAAGGGGGCTGAATACAAATGCACGCCACACTTTTCAGATATTTGTGTAAAAAAAAAAAAAAAAAATTTGAAAACCATTTTATCATTTTCCTTCCACTTCACAATTATGTGCCACTTTGTGTTTGTCTATTACAGAAAATCCCAATAAAATACATTTACTCTTTCATGATATAGCGTGAGCGCCATTCTTTAATGACAGTTGCAGACATCTTCTAGTGTCCTGGGAAGTTTGTTTTTTCTTTCGTTCAGGAATGATGTTGGAAAACTATTACTCAGAAAGGTCAGCATGTGAAGTCACTCTCACTGAATGTGCCTGCCACTAATTTGAAGACCAAAAAGTTACAGATTTTATCTTTTGTAATTGATAACAAACCACTATTTGTGGACAGGAGTCTGACTTTGCTAAAGTAACATAAATGTACCTTGACATGCCCTGGCTGTCACTGAATATTTTTCAGTGACTGTAACATTGGACTCATGAGTTTGGCTTTTTTGCAATGAAATCTGTAAATGATTTGGATATCGGATATGA
Source organism: Staurois parvus (assembly GCF_062004578.1). Lineage (NCBI taxonomy): Eukaryota > Metazoa > Chordata > Amphibia > Anura > Ranidae > Staurois > Staurois parvus. Next base: position 9,736,098 of record NW_028318430.1, on the reverse strand, counting down.
AGAGTCATTTGTTGATACATTAGACATCATACAGAAAAAGTATGATAAGACAGTGATGCAATAAAAATTCATAAATTAGTAAGGATGGAGCTGCAGAATGAGAAAATCCGGCATCTTTGCAGCACCTTCACTGTTGCAGACACTTGTGTAATTATAGGGGACAGCTGTCTTTGTGTATTTGTGACAAAGCGTGTTCTTCTTCCTCATCTGCCTCAGTAAATGGGCATATCATTTTTCTTCTATGCTAGCATTTCAAAGTTAACTGTTTTATAACTCAATAGCTGGTCGTATTTAGTGAGGGCCCATTCACACTACCTGCCTGTTAGCGCAATAAATGGCAACACACCTGCTCTATCTACGGTAGGTTGCAGGGCCATTCATTGTCATGTACAGTAGAGTGCAATGCACAACACCCTGCAGTGCACCACAATGTGCGTTGTGGTGCGCTGTTGCTAAAAAGTGTCGTGCTCTTTTATCTGTTCTGGTACTTTGGCAGGCCTTTCATAATGAATGGGTTGCTTTAATGCAACACACATTAAGGCATGCTGTACCACATGTTAACAAACTGGAACTAATTGTTTAAGTGTGAATGGGCCCTAGGATGATGTGTAAAATGCCGTAACTCACTGCAACCAATCAGAAATATCCTCCTACTGTGGCTACAGTACATAATCACTACTCTTTGCTGTGACTTAAAGCCGTGTTTGAACTTTTAGTTTAGCCACTTTCCCACAAGAAGTTTTTTTTTAAAAATCAGCATTTTTTAATTTTAACACCCAAAACAATATATATTTTGTAAATGCAGAGGGCTTGTAAAAAAAAAAAAAAGTAATTGCAATTTTTTATGTTGCTTGTTACGTGATAATTGCGTAACTGTTTATATTTTCAGGGGAAAAAAAAAACACTCAAATTAATTTTATTGCATACAAACACATTATTATTCCCCATTTTTTGTGCAAAATTGAAGATAGGGTAGTGTCGAGTAAACAGATACCAAATATGTCAAGCCTCAAAACGGAACATGCCAATGAAATGGAGGGAAATGATAGTACATAAAACAATCAATCAGGTGATGCTTTTAAATGCTTTTTCTGCCCAATATTTTATGTATAATCTTTGTTTATTGCAATTTTCAAATGTTTGCCAAAGTTAGGAAAAAATAAAGTAAAAAGGAAAGAGAAAAAACAACCATGATGTCAATAGTGCAAAGACGTACAGAACCTGTAGACATTGTACAGTGGAGTGAAAATAAAATCTTCATATTTCCAAGATTTATGATGTCTAACAGTCTCTAAAATGTGACCAATGTCTAAAGACGTGGGTACAAAATACCTAAGATTATAGGCAAATGGGTCAGAACATAATGCTATAACCTAGTAAGGTAAGTGAACCCATAATGCACATGGCTCAGCACAACAGTTTAGAGTTAACTATAAATGAAAGACATTTTAATTATTTTTCTTGATCTGGCATTATATTAAGTCTCCAAGTCCCCCCTGTGTCAATTCACTTACCTTTGCTCCGTGCGTTCCTTTCGCCGTGTTCCCGCGCCCTTCCGGTGTAGCATGAAAATCTGTGTCCGATCGGCGATCTCCGGCACATGCGCAGATACGTCGAGGGGGACAGATCCTCATAGGAGACAGATTTTCACGCTACACCGGTCTTCAGGGCGGACTGTGAGAGGAGCCTAGCGGGAGCCTAGCTCCGCGGGCCGGATTAAAAGATCTGCCGGGCCGTATACGGCCCGCGCGCCGTAGTTTGCCCATTGCTGGTATAGCCAGATCACTTCTACAGCCCTGGCCAAACGTTTTGAGAATGACCCAAATATAAATTTTCACAAAGTCTACTGCTTCAGTGTTTTTAGATCTTTGTCAGATGTTCCTATGGTATACTGAAGTATAATTACACGCATTTCATAAGTGCCAAAGGCTTTTATTGACAATTACATTACGTTTATACAAAGAGTCAATATTTGCAGTGTTGACCCTTCTTTCTTTTTTTTTTTTTTTTTTTTTTTTTTTAAGACCTCTGCAATTTGCCATGGCATACTGTCAATCAAATTCTGGGCCACATCCTGACTGATGGCAGCCCATTCTTATATAATCAATGCTTGGCGTTTGTCAGAATTTGTGGATTATTTTTTTGTTCACCCGCCTCTTGAGAATTGACCACTCCCTCTCAGTGGGATTAAGGTCTGAGGAGTTTCCTGGCGATGGACCCAAAATTTTGATGCTTTGTTCCCCAAGCCACTTGGTTATCACTTTTGCCTTATGGCAAGGTGCTCCATAATGCTGGAAAATACATTGTTCGTCACCAAACTGTTCTTAGATGGTTGGAAGAAGTTTCTCTCTGAGGATGTTTTTGTACCATTCTTTGTTCATAGCTATGTTTTTCAGAAAAGGGAGTGGGCTCACTCACAATTTTGCCTAAAAACAACCCCTCATATGAATGGTCTCTGGATGCTTTACTGTTGGCATGACACAGGACTGATGGTAGTGTTCACCTTTTCTTCTCCGGAAAAGGTTTTTTCCGGATGCCCCAAGCAATTGGAAAAGGGATTCATCAGAAAAAAATACTTTACCTCAGTCCTCAGCAGTCCAATCCCTGTACCTTTTGCAGAATATCAGACTGACCCTGATGTTTTTCCTGGAAATAAGTGGCTTCTTTGCTGCCTTTCTTGACACCAGGCCATCCTCCAAACGTCTTTGCGAGCACATGCCCTCACACCTGCCTGCTGCCATTCCTGAGAAAGCTCTGCACTGTTGGTACCCCGATCCCACAGCTGAATCAACTTTAGGAGATGGTCCTTGCGCTTGCTGGACTTTCTTGGACACCCGGAAGCCTTCTTCACAACAATTGAACCTCTCTTCTTCCGATAAAAGGGTCATTTGGTTGCAATCTTAGTAGCAGAAATATCTTTGCCTGTGAATCCCTTTTTGTATAAAGCAGGGGTCTCCAAACTTTTTAAACAAAAGACCAGTGTACTCTCCTTCAGACTTTAGGAGGGCCAGTAGCCCACTATGGCCAGTGAGTGTAGAAAATGCCTCGGGCTTGTTGGTCAGTGGGAGCAAAAAAATTACATGGTGCCTGTGGTCAGGAGGAGGAATAGTGGCCCATTGTTGGTATCAGTGGAAAGAATAGAACCCCATCTTTTGTGTCAGTGGCAGGAATAGTGTCCTATCCTTGGTGTCAGTAGGAGGAATAATGCAACATTGTTGGTATTAGTGGGTGTAATAGTGCTCCATCTTTGATGTCAGTGTGAGGAATAATGTTCAGATGTGGAAGGAAGTATGGCCCATCACTGGTGCCAGTGGAAGCAATATGGCCCCACTGTTGATGTCAGTGAGAGGAATTATGCCCCACTGTTGGTGTTTGTGGAAAGTATGATGCCTCATCAATGATGTCAGTAGGAGAAAATAATACCTTGTATCAATGAGAGGAATAGTGCCCAAGGGCCGCATAAAGGCAAGCAAAGGGCCACAGCCGACCCTCGGGCCACAGTTTGGAGACCACTGGTATAAAGCAATGATGACTGCATGTGTTCCCTTGCAGGTAAATTTTAATATTCGTGTCATTCTCAAACCTTTGGTCCAAAATGTGAGCAGGTTGAAACAAGCTCATTGCTGTTGTTCAGTCAGATACGTCCAGAATGCAGAACTAGTTAAATTAACTAAACAATTTTTGTTTTGATGTACCTGGAATATATTTAAAGTCTTGCAGTTTGTTTTTTACTAGAAAGCAACCACAGCCGGTATATAAAAGCATGGTTCCTGCAGCATGCCATATAGAAGGACTCCTGCTCTCTCCACAAAGGTCTAACTCCCCTTCCTGCTCATTTAGGCCTATAGCTCTGAAGTCCACAAAACTTACGCTCTCAACTGAGCTCATGTTGGACCTCTGCAGAGATGACTGCTTTCACACAGAGAGCAAGGGCCTTCTCCGCATCACGCTGACAAAGGGCAGGCTTTTCTACTCATGTCAAAAGCGGAAATATGAGCGCTATCAGAAATTGAATGTAGCGGCTAGGACACAAAAGGTAACCAAACGACACCTTAAATATAACATATAAGACAAGAAGTGCAGCGCTAAAAACAAAGTGACAAACTGGGTGAAACAAATGTAGTGTATATGAATTAAATATACTATGAAATTCCTGTCACTAAATGTGACTAGTTGGATATATAATAGTCACAAAATACGTAAAAACCCACGTGAGGGTCAAATGTGATCATATAAATCCGTGGGTGACTTGATTCATAGTGGTAGAAACAAGTAGAGTGAATTAATGAATTGCGCACTCACCAGAAGTGCATAAATATTACGCCTTTGAGATATGCCTGTCTCACCAGGTGTACACGGGGTCATCAGTAAACGTTCAAGGGTAAGGATCCTCTGCGCTTTCTGGTCACGTCTCAGGAATGGCACTCAGATGCGTAACACGTTGGAAGGTCCCTTTAGGAAGCAGGTTCTGCGGGTGAAGGCTCTCTGCAGCATCGGGGTGAAGAAGGAGCCGCGGTCCGCTCTCCGAACATCAATCAATCATCCGAGCGAGGTGCATGGTCACCAGAAATACATGCTGTGGCTGTTTTCTAAAGAAAATTAGCCATAAGACTTTGGATGCCTTTTTTTTGTTTTTGGTGTACTTTTAATACCTCTGAATTATTTAAACTGAAAGTTCAAATCAGCTTTAAGTCAGAGCAAAGTTTAATGGATATGTCCAGGTACCAGTGAATATATTTGGGTTTACTGCATTTTACACATCACCTTGCTGAATAAGACCAGAATAAAACCGTTAACTGTAAAATTATAACAAACAAGCAAAATGATGTACCCACTTACTGAAGCGGATGAGGAAGATGTTGTTCACATATTGAAAGGCAGTTAATATTTATTTTCAGCACTAATGATGACGCTAATGTTTGTCTTCTCACATTTTTCATCGGACGCTTTATTTCCTGCAGCTTATTTCTAAAGATAGGCAGCTGTGGTGGCTCCGGGTCATGTTACATAACCTATAATGTAAGCACCAAGCCAGCACAGTTCTCTGGGATTTTTGTGGTGTGTGCTGACATTACCTTCTTATGCAGCAATTAAAACAGAAGTGGCTTTGTAGCAACACAAAAACTGCATGTGCATTTTGTATTTGAATCTTTGTTTGGCTCAAATATTAGAGACTGGTTCTCGCCTATGCGGGTTGCAGTTGATGTGTTTTTCTCACACGTGTTTTTTGACATTTTTTTATGTGTTTTTGATTAGTTTTACATTTTTAGGAGGTATCTATTGTCATGTGGGAGAAACCCGCAAACACACAGCAGAAACACAAAAAATGCAAGCACTGTATTTTTGATGCGTTTCCACTGCATTTCCATTGAAGTCTATGAAACAAAAACACAATCTACTACGGGAAAGAGTCTCTGAACCTTTCCAAAAAACTCTCCAATAGAAAAGGCAATGATGTGAACGTGACATATAGGAATCTGTTAAATGAACTGTAGTGCATTTAGGCAAAACTGAAAACGCACTGAAAAACACATAGGTGTGAAGCAGGCCTTATTCCCTCTTTAACATCCATTCTAGACATAGAAGAAGAGACAGTTGGACTCCCATAGCAAGTCTGAAACAAAAGTTTGTTTTGCCTAAAGCAAGCAATTCTTCATATTTTAACCTGCAAATTAGATTTTTCTTGAGTAGTATGTATTTTTGTATGAAATTTACAGGGTATCAACATGGAACACACACAGGGCACATCCACTATACAGTATAGAAGCGTGAGGTCTTTTTATGGCCCACATGGGGTCTATAATACCTCACTGTGTACATGCATCTGAGACTTGGCCACACAACGGCTTACTATGTTTTACAGTTCTCCCTCCTAGACGGGACAGGGGAATAATAAGGCAGATATGGTACACAAGTACACTTTGTACTACATGTCATTTAGATCACAAGTTACGAGGGTAGTCTGAAAAGTTCATGGCCTGAAATGGGAGGAGTGACCTGAAACTTCATCCCTGCACCAAGCCACTCTTCTAGATGTTCAGCGCTGAAAGTGGTGCATTGTACGATGGAGCTTTGTACGATTTTAATTCGCTCATTGCAGTAGTGAAAGTGATGGCGGTAGTCTTCTGGGATTTCAAAGGCATGCAGCAGCAGTGCAGAATATTGTTGCCATCACTTTTGTCTGCTGCTGAAATACTTTGAGCCGCCTTCTTCCACTTTCTCCATGTTCAACTTGACTATGGGGGGGATTTCCAACTGTTTGCAAAGAGTGCATGAAAACCTTATAGCATGAATGTACCATTTTCCATGCTGAACATTTGGAAGAGTGGCTTGGTGCAGTGATAAAGTTTCATGTCTGTGTGGTCACCCCTTCCATGTCAGGCCATGCACTTTTCAGACTACCCTCATAGTTAGGAGGTAACTGCTATACATGAGTTAACAAAATATGTGGGTGTTCATAAAACATAAAGAAGAAATAGCCTATTTATTTACTATGTATTACAACCTAAAACTTTTACACAAAGGTAAACCTACAAATCACAGGGACCCATTGGCAAAATTTTGATGGAACAATCTCTCTCTTCATGGCAGTTGGCAGTATCGGTGTACATACTGTAATGATCCACTGCCCCCATTAAAGTGACTGCTGTTAGATGTACTGCTACATTGGGGGATCTTCTCAACGGTGCACTACTATGTTAAACTCGTTGCATTGAAAAGACTGCTGTTGGATATGCTGTGATGTTAGTCGCATTGCCAATAGAAGGACTGCTCTTGGATGTACTGCTCTGTTATATAGAAGGCCATTAGAAAGCCTTCTGTAAGATCCATTGCCATTAGAAGACTGGTAATGGATGCAGCTTCATTACAGATACATTCTATTAGATGCAGTGACAAACTACTAACTAATTACACATTTGTCCTAACACACAGTGTATACACTGCATAAAGTTGATGTGTTTATTATAATGACACTGCTGTTACTGATGCTACAGTGTTGAGTGGAAGGGTTAAATTAGACATTAGTTTCTTGTATATCTGGACTGCCAGAACTCTCCCCACTGGAATCCCCTCCCTTTTTTCTTTTTTTTTTTTTTTTTTTACTGCCCTGGTTGTTCGTTATGTAAACCACACCAGAGCTTATCTCCGTAAAAAAGGTTCACCATGATTGCCATTGAAAAAGCACTGCATTTAGCCTCTTCCAATTGGGGAAAAGCTAACAAGTTATCTTTTTAATGGTGTCCTTCATCTTGTGTTTCCCTTCACTCACCTGCTGCTCCATTTGGCCGCCAGGAATGCAAAAAAAAAAAAATCCCTGGATTGAGTCAGGGGGTCATGGGACTCCCTTTCTATATTTCCACTTGATGGCACTTGTACTTTCTACTTGGGTCTGTGCTGTCACATGGTATCAGGGAGGGTGTACTGGAGGCTGTTTGGTGTAACAAAACAAATCTAAGGAAGGTAAATCTAAGCAGCTGGTGGGGCTGCCGTTACAGTGAATCTTTTCCTTTGGCCTGCGTAAGAGAGCTGCTAACATTAAAGGATGCTATTAGCTACACAGCAATGCAATGATAAAAATCCCAAAGTCACGTCAATGTATGGGGATATTTTACAGAGATTGATGCTGTTCACCAATATTGATTTACCTAATCAGCCTCTAAACCAAACAAATATTTTTGTCACTGTGAAATAAATAACTGTTTTCTGTTTTTCAGATGACATCATGCATCAGGACACCTTCCCAATGTGTGCTGCAGATATTGAGGATCAGCTGAAGAAGCAGTTTGCCTACTTGTCAGGTACGTTGTCTAAATACAGGAAAATGGAAATATACTTTTAATTACCAAATATTTAGAAAAAGTTAAGTTAGTGACATTAACGTTTCTTAATAAAAACACCCTCAAGTATAAGTTGCCTTTACTAAATATTTTATAGACTCAGCTGAAAGACATCAATTTTTAAACAGGACCGCCAGAAAAGCACTTAAGTGTAGTTGCCCATAGCAGCCAAGCAGACTTCAATCTGCATATGTTTAATGCAACCAGAAAAATAAGTGATTTTTGATTGGTTGCTGAGATTACTGTACTTTGTATACTTGGCTCTCTTGGCTTAGTAAAGTAGAATGTAGTAAAGTAGAAAGTAGACCCACTGCAAATTATCCTTTGCAGTCGGTCTGAGCTTAAACTGCAAGGGTTAATATCTCATTTTGCCTAGATGAGAATAGAAATCCTTTTACTTACCTGATCCTCCACTCCCTCACCAGATAGAGCTCAAACCAATACCCCTCCTTCCAGTATCAATGGTGGACTGTCCCTTGGCATCATCATGTCCAATGTAGGGCTATGGACCCTGCTTTGGCCTTGACATCTGGTCTCTTGACTGCTAGAGTGTGATGGAGAAGGAGCTGTGGGCAGGGGCAGAGGATCTACATCAATCCTTCCTTTTTTTTTTTTTTTTTTTTTTTTTTTTTTCTTCTAGACCAAAACACTCTGGCGTTCATGTTTGAGTAATGGCCCTAACTAAACAGAATTATGCCTGTATTATGGACCACTTGCTAGGGCTAAATAATAATTATAAACCTGCAGGAAGCAAGGCCAGATTTATACGGCTTTCTTTATAGACCAGCTACCTTACATCTTCCTTTCTCTCAAACAAACTGTAAACGGTGCCTAAACTAATTTACCATTCAATAATATAACAATGGCAAGATCATGATCATTTAAACAGAAGTGGAGTTAAAAAAATAACACATTTAATCACAATCAGTAACATATCCTCAAACAATATAAGATCTATACTGATACAATTAGAAATCTCCATAGAAACACAATCCGTACTTTACAGACTTGTTTCTGGTTATTTCGGTAGAGACATGATGGGTATTGTACTGACACAACCAGAAACATGTCTGTAGAGACATAATCAATACTGTACTGACAACCAGAAATATGTCTGTGGAGGTACAATCTGTACTGTACTGACACAACCACAACTGTGTTTTCAGAGACGCAATCAGTATTTGAGAACCAAAAAGTGAGGCAGACTATTCAGCCGACCATGTAAAAAAAATTCAAAAATGTATTTGTTTAACCGCTTGCCGACTGGCTCTTGTAGGAGTATGGAGGCAGAGAGGCTCCACTGTGACAGATCACATATCTAGTACATGATCCAGCACTTCTGGGTAGTGGGCGTGCGTGTGGCTAGCATGCTGGCTGTGCTGTGGTTTCACATTACAAGCTGATCAGTGGGTTCTGGCCTATTGACTGCTAGCACCACTGATCATTGAGGAGGAAGACAGGGCAGAGCTGTGTCAATGTATACAATACAGAGCTCTTTCCTGTCAGTGGGGATGTGCTGGTTTTTGTTTCCCTGCAAAACAGCACCTTAGTGAAAGCACCTCAGTACATACACAAACACTGGTTAGGCACACATTTAACCCTTTGATCGCCCTAGATGTTTAACCCCTTCCCAGCCAGTGTCCTTGGTACAGTGACAGTTTATAATCACTGTATTAGTGTCACTGGTTCCCAAAAAGTGTCAGCTTAGTATCACAGCCTCGCTATAAATCACTGATCGTTGCCATTACTAGTATTAAAAATAAAAAAGTATATATAGCATAGTTTGTAGACGCTATAACTTTTGCGCAAACCAATCAATATTACACTTATTGGGATATATTTGCCTAAAATATGTAGCAGAATACATATTGGCCTAAATTTTATGAAGAAAGTAGATTTTTAAATTTTTTTTTTTACTGGGAATTTTTTTTTCAGCAGAAAGTACAAAATATTGTTTTTTTTTTTTTTTGTTTTTTTTTTTTTTGTTTTTTTAATTTTTTTTTTAATTTTTTTTTTTGTTAATTTATGGCGCAAACAATAAAAAAACCAGTTGGGATCAAATACCACCAAAAAAAAGCTCCATTTATGTGAAAAAAATTGTATAAATCTTATTTGCGTACATCGTTGCATGACCGCACAATTGTCAGTTAAAACAACGCAGTGCCAAAAAGTAGAAAATGACCTGGTCATGAAGGGGGTTAAATCTTCGAGGTCAAGTGGTTAAAATATACAGTATATCAACTTTTTAAAAACATATTGTGAGCATGCTCATACTACTCTTTTACATTATAGTTCATTCTTGCTACAACATCATTATTTATTGTTACAACATTACCATGTGCTATAATTCGTGATTATTGTAATGGTACTGGCATTGCAGGTGTTTTGTGGAGCAGTATCTGCTTTATCTGGGGAAAAAAGTGACTTTCTAAAACATCCCTATAATGTCACATACAGTTCACATTGTCACAATAAGGTTCTCCTCTCAATGTTCAGGCATTCAACTGTGGACTCTCTCTACTCTTCAGGTCCCCCAGCCAGATCCCCAACAAAAAGCTCCATAGTGAATTGAATGGGATACAATCTCCCCGGTGGCCAGGGCCAATCCACGGGTGGAATAATTGAAGTTAGAGGATGGGCACACACCACTGCCTTTCTGCTAGCTCATGCTAACCTGTATGGATGATTAGAAAGGCATTCAGTGAGTCTGTAGAAAAAAGCTGCATAGTCAAACTTTGGTGGTGCTTTGTGCCAAGAAATGACCGTTCCCAGAGAGAGTTTGGCAAATTCACAGTAACATTAGTCAGTGCACTGCCAAATTTGACACAAGCATGTTCCTTTGTCTAATAGTGACCTGCTCCCTGTCAAAGTGCTCCATCGCTAGTGACTGATTCCCTTTAGGCATCATAATACTTTCTAGAGAAATGTAGATTTTCATTTTGTTTAGCATTTTAGACACTGGTGACAATTTCTAGATCAGCTATACCAACATCTAGGATATTGTTAAGGTGTGGTAAAATCTATTGGTTTATGAATACGTGGCTGTGCACTTAACACTAAAGGTGACGTTTAGCATGCAGGATATTTGTCATTGTGTAACGAAGTGTACACACCTTAACCTTTTTGTAGTCGTATTCTTTCCAGCGAAAGATCACTGAGCCATGTGTTTTTGTCAGTCTATTGAATACGCTATTAATGCATAGTCTGAAATGTGAAGACATTTTGAAAGTGATTCCTAAAAAGAGTTAAAAAGGAAAAACAAGTTAGTTATTTCTTTCTCTGTATTTCCCCTATACTGTATGTCAGTGATTGTCAACTTATGAGCTAAAGGGGGTCACAAATGTGGCCCCTGACATCACCCAAGGCCTATGTTTGAGATGACTGTCAGAAACTGCAGACCTAATAGGCGAAATGAAGGTCAGAGAGTGTGGGCATGCTACAAATGTGGCTGGGGATATGCTGCAGAAGACCAAACAAAACTGGGAACACATTAGAGGAGGCTAATAGAGATCATTGCTATTACCCTAATTCATGTTCCCGCTACAGACAGATGAGGTCCAAGGGCCGCACATCATATACCAAAGGGCTTCAGGTTGGGCACCAGGGCTGTATGTGGTCCTTGTATTGGAATGTCTGCCCAATCACTGGGCAGAGCAGTGTATTATACCGGTACCTTTATAAATAGAATATAATTATTACCAAATAAACTAAGCACAGTCAAATTAGGAAAAAAAGTGGTTCTTTTTGTGTTGGTTCACAGGGTCCACCGTACTATGTATAGTTTTAATAAATTTTGTGTGTGATTTTATTCTTTACTTCTGGAGGAAAAGAAATTTAATCTCCAAACACGGAAAGGTTTCTTCACAGTAAGAGCTGTGAAAATGTGAAATAGACTCCCTCAAGAGTTTGTTCTGGCCAGCTCAGTGGATTGCTTCAAAAAAGGCCTGGATTCTTTCTTACATACACAGAATATAACTGGATACTAACATTTATAGGTAAAGTTGATCCAGGGAATATCTGATTGCATCTCGGGGGATCAGGAAGGAAATTTTTTCCCAGCAGAAGCAAATTGGAGTATGCTTTGCTGGTTTTTTTTTTTTGCCTTCCTCTGGATCAACTGTGGGTATAGAATTATAACTTTTTTTTTTTTTTTTCTATGTTTGAACTGGATGGAGTTTTTTTTTTTTTTTTTTTTTTTTTTTTTTTTTTTTTTTCAGCCAGACTAACTAGAAATAAGAGTTGATAGCTTCTAGCAGCACTCTTTGCATAGAGTACAGATGAACTGTCATTTCTGGAGTGGAGGAATTTGATTTCTACAACATGCATTTTATAAATCAGCTCTAGAGCTACTTAACTGTACAAAATCATCCAATGTGATATAGTACCATGATTAATAGCCCTAATTGTAGATTGTTCTGTTGCATTCTGATTGCTTCTACATTAGTCAGTGTTATAGAACATATTGTAGTCGGATAGCTGTCATATTGGCTGACCTTTCAAGACGATGTGGATAACCCTCAAGGAGCTTGCAATCTAAGGTCCCTAACTCCCATTCATACATACACACACTAGGGCCAATTTAGACAGGATCCATTTCACCTACCACTGACAAGATCAAGATTTTAGATGTGAGCCAGTTAACTTACCAGCAAGTCTTTGGAGTGTGGGAGGAAACCCATGCAGCCACAGGGAGAACATGCATACTCAAGGCAGGTGGTGCCGTGGTTGGGATTCGAACCGATGACCCTACTGCTGCCAGTCGGGTCTGCAAAATAGTGGGCAGACAGCTTCTCTAATGTAGGTGCTGGATAGAAATAGAATTACTTATTATGACTTCCCTGTGGTGTAATTATTTTAATGTCTTAATTACTTTTACAAAAAAAGTAACGTGGAATCTTTGGGGAGAGAAATATGGGTGCTGTCACTGATTTTTAAGGTGCAGTCTTCAGTGCTGTCATCACCATCTAGTGAGTCTCTAACTTAGAAGAAACAAACAGACTAGGATATCATGCTTTTAGGACCTGACTAGCAGGGACGGACTGACAACTCATGGGGCCCCTGGGCAATAGGGGATCATGGGGCCCCTGTGTCCTTGCCCAAACTCAAAAAAGCCTATGAAAAAGGTACCAGGGGCATCTCATGGGGCCCCCTACTGACCCCGGGCCCTCGGGCAGTGCCCGAGTTTCCAAATGGTCAGTCCGCCCCTGCTGACTAGTAATGCTTGTTCTTGGTCCGCAAATCCCCTAATAGTGAAGCCAGAATTAGGTCAATAGCCCCTCACCCTGTACCTCTGTGTACAATTCAGAAATGAAAGCTCCTACTTACTATATAGAAGTGTGTGTATGTATAGATGTGTACATACATACATACATACATACATACATACATACATACATACATACATACATACATACATACATACATACATACATACACTCTGTAGACATCAACTGAAACCTTTATTTAGGCATTTCACTTTGAGTCTTTTAGCTCCCTCTAGTGTCTGTTAGTAAGAATAGCATGTTTTATTTCTTGAGCCCTTATCAGCAATGCAGTTTTGTTGTCTTTTCAGTTGTAGAAAGAATAAATGTGCATCAAAGTATTTGCTGATATTTATATAAAATGTAAAAAAAAATCAATTGTTGCAGTCTATGTGCATTTGTAATGTATCTGGCTCTAATATTTCAGCATCTTTCCATTGATCTGCTCTGGAGTTCTCTAGCTTTTTGTCCTTGATTTATGACATTTGTTTTTTGCTAACTGCCACTGAGGTGTCTGCTCCTTTTTTTTTAGGGAAAAGAGGACAGTTAATGACAAACGTAAATTAAAAGAGAAGTGCTGGGATTTAAAAAATAAAAACCTTTCAAAGTCACCTAGGAGGATGCAGCATTGAATCACTGTCCTCCACCGCCTCTGCCCTGAGAACAGAGATTGCTGATTGTCCAGTTCTAGGTACACACTAAGCCCAGGGTGGTGACTTTGCTCTGCCCCTCCAATGCTCACTTGAGAGGCTGGCCCAGTGGCATGCTGAGAGACTGAGCCAGCTGCCAGTCAGGCATCTGGGTGGATCCCTACATTAAAGTGTTACCAACTGGACCTCTGTGAATTTTAATTCAGTACCCCTGCTGTTGTGGGTTTAGTAACATTTTCTTTCTGCAGAGTTCCAAATCTCATTTTTCTTCTAATTACTCAGGTCTTTCACATCACAGCCCCTAATTAATATCCTCAGCCCACCCTTTCCCACCACAGCCCCCCGTACATCACAACTCCCTTTCACATCAGAACCCCCCCCAACATTATAGCCCCGCTTACATTACAGTTCCCCTTGCAATCACAGCTCTCCCCCTCCTGACATCACAGACCCTTCATATCATAGCTCCCCCTCTAACATCACAGTCCACCCATATCACAACTCCACAGCTCTCCGCACATTACAGCCTCCCAGTATTACAGCTCCCCCCTCTCACATCACAACCCCCCCATCACAGCCCCCATTTCACAGCTCCACCCGCTCTCACTTCACATCCCCCTATATTTCGCAGCTCCCCCCTCATTTCATAGCCCCCCATATTGCAGCTCCCGCTCCCCATTTCACAGCTCCCACCCTCTCACTTAACAGTCCCCCATATCACAGCTCTCCTCTCACGCACCCCTATTTCACAGCCCCCCCACATCACAGCCCCCTCCATATCACAGATTCCCCCTACCTTAACTCCGCATTGTGGAGGGCAGGAGGAATGGCATTGTGGACTCCTGCATGTACTTGCCTGCCACTGATGCTGTTGAAGTCACAGCAGGGAAGAGGGTGGGAGGAATGGACGGAAGGACTCCTTCTGAATGTACCAGCTTGCTGCCGCTGAACTCAGTGGATGGGAGCTGTCCAACTCTTCTTGTTGAAAAGTGAGTGGCTTGTAAATATGAAAGGTTGGTTCCCCTCTACCCACTCCACATGTAGACCTGCAATGTCTCTCACCCTCTTCCCAGTTCTAAGTTCAGAGGTGGTGGTGGAGTCCTTCCTTCTATTCCTCCTGCCCTCTTCCCTGCTATGACTTCAACAGCAGTAGCGACTATGGCGGTGGCAGGCGACTATATACAGAACAAGAGTTCACCCTGCCATTCCTCACGATTTCTAACAGCTGCATTGGCGGGATGAGAGGAGTCCACTCAAGCTGCTAAGTTGTGTGGCTGTGGTCCAAACAGGACTGTGACTCGGTCCATATTCGGACCGCGGTCCGCCATTTAGTGACGCTTGCACAAGAGTAAAATCAGTCTGTCTATGCAGTAAAACATGCTTGTTATACTCACCTGGGAGCCTAAAGAGTTAATATTCCGCATCGTGTAAAAAATTTTGAAAAAATTATTTTTTGTCACCATCTGTTTCTTATTTTGGAGATTTCCCTTCAATCCCTGTCCCATACCCAAAACAGGAAGTGAGAGGAAGCACCTGCACTTTAAAGGAGTTCCTTGGGACCCCCAAGTCACCAGAACTAGTGTAACCATTGGAAGATTCCCCCCCCTATTACTTTTCTGGGGACAACCCAAAATGTGGGATTTTCCTTTACTTTCAATGATAATAGTAAACAGAATACATAGAGAGGGTGACTCTCCTTTACAGGGGCACAGACAGCAGGAAAAACTGACGGGTTCTAATCCATCTCCACTCTATCCAAAACTAAAAAAAAGCTTTGCCTTTTAGTTATACTTTATAAGCTTATTCATACCATAGTGCAGAGACATCAGTTTTTCTTTACGTGTTCTGCAAGGGCACAACAAAATCAATTGTTCTCTGTGTCCTGTTCACACCACAACACTAGTGTCACATGCAGATTTTTTGAAGCGGATGTGAAAACTGGTGTAAACAGATGTGTCTGCAAGTGAAATCTGCACATCTGTTTCCATCAATTTTTGTTGCAAGTATGGTGTGAACAAGGCCTATGGGTTCCCTGAGACCTGAAAATTATTTTAAGGGTTCCCCTGGGTAGCAAAGGGTTGAGAAAGCCTTCTATAGAGGATCACTTGAGTGACGTTTCTGGGGCTGCTGACATTACATCCAAGATGGCAGCACCCAGCAGCAGTCTCAGGCCTTTTGGATGTCTATAAAAGGGAGGTTTTTACAGGTAAACACGCATACTGTAGTAGCAATTTTGGCAAACCAGAGAACTCCGGACACGGACTAAAGGAAAACAAATGATTTATTAAAAATAGCGCTGTTTTGACTCAACAGATGGCTCATGCTCTCATCTACTAAGTGAGTTATAGAAAACTTCTTACAAGCGTATATATTGATTACGTCACAAGGCATACATTTCTTCTTTCACGTTCTATTACTTTCAACAGGCTTTCTAAACTCTGCAGAATAACCTTGGACAGCAGCTGCAGATAGGAATCCCAGCTACAAGCTGGTACAAATCACTCACAGGAAATAAGGGAGTGGGAGAGTGAAAACTTTGCTTTTACAAACACAGGCTGCTAGAAGTATTTAAAGGGGAACTCTGCCATATCTGGGTGCTACCCTTCCCATAGGACTAAATTCACATATAATCCTATGGGAAGACTGTTGTTGAAATTAATGATATGGCGACAAGGTCTCTGTATCCTTTGTAGAAGAAAGCAGCGTTTTTAATTCTAAAATGAAATGTGTTGTTGTTCTAGGTGGAAGGGGAGATAATGGGTGTCCTGTCATCACTTTCCCAGAATACCCCGAATTCAGCGAGATCCCGGAGACGGAGTTTCAGAATGTACTGACATATCTAACAAGTGTTCCCAGGTAGGATTGTGTTTAATGCAGCTGATGTGAAACATAAACTGAGAATGAGAGTACTATGCACCCCGGGCACATCCTACATTGTTTTTTGTTATGAGCACAGGCATACTATTATTATTATACAGGATTTATATATTGCCAACAGTTTGCGTAGCACTTTATAGCGTGAGGGTGAACAGTACAGTTACAATACAGTTGAATATAGGAGGCATACTAGACATGTTTTTATCCTGGAAGCAATGTGATTTTTTTGGGCAGGGCCTCCAAGCCAGACAATAAGCAAACTGTTGACATTTGATTAAGAGACAGGCTATAGTAAATACAATAGTCCTGCTGTGATCAGAGTCCTGTAACACTACACCCTTCACCTTTTTCAGGAGTGATTGTAACCTGGCCCTGTCCTCCACAGGGATGTCTCATCCTGTTGCTCTTCTGGTTAATTATCACTGTACATGCATTCTTCCATACTGATCTAGGACAAGGATTTGTTTTGTTAAAATGTACCAGAATTCACCAGTGTTAGAGGACGTTTTTTTTTTTTTTCTTTTTTTAATTGGACAGGCACAGCTCATTTACAAGGAAAAGGGAACCATTGTCCCTAAAACAACCAGGTTTTAGCCTAAAGTGTGGGGTCTTGTGAGCTACTATGGTGTATACAGAGTGCTAATAAAGAATTAAATTAAATATTATAAATGATACTAAAATTGCTGTAAAACCAATACAATAGTGAAAATGAAAATAAAATTATGTGTAAAAACTGTGGAAAAAAAAAGTGGTTTGCTTACACTCTACACCAGGGGCGGACTGACCACTCATGGGACCCCCGGGCAATAGGGGATCATGGGGCCCCTGTGTCCTTGCCCAAACTCAAAAAAGCCTATGAAAAAGGTACCAGGGGCATCTCATGGGGCCCCCTACTGACCCCGGGCCCTCGGGCAGTGCCCGAGTTTCCAAATGGTCAGTCCGCCCCTGCTCTACACATATTCATACCATTGTGTCATAGAGAATACAATCAGAAATGGTGTTGCGCTTCACTACCAATTGTAATAATAAAATTGTGAATAAATAAATATGAAATAAATTAATAGTCCAGCATCAAAAGAATATATATCAATATCACTGCAATTATATTATTGCTGCAAACATGTCCTTATTAAGTCTGTGACTTTGACACTTCTAGTGCTGTGATATGCAATAATAATCGTGCAGTCCACCAATCATTGCATAAAAGTGCAGCGCTTAAAGTGACAGATATAGTTTGTAAAAAAAAAATAAATGTGTCAAAAAATAGTCCATCCAAAATGAAGAAAGTCCCAGAGGCTATGATGAAACAAAGGAAATCCAAGGACAGTTGTGTCACCAACCATTCAAAAAGGCTTACCAGAAAGGCATGACCCCCTGTTAAGAGTGGTCAATCACGCTTTAACAACCCAGAAAGCCGGTCACTCGAATCCTCCTCCAGATCACCAAAAGAGCAGATAAGGATCTTCCAAACAATGGATCTTACTTAGGGTAGCTGAACCACTCAGAATAAGATTCAAAAGTCGTAGTAGGAAACATGTAAAAGCGTGATCCACATAGTGTATAACCATTAAATCAACATTTATTTAAAGTACGGTTGCACTCACATGAAAGCTACCAACCTTAGGCATTGATGGGAAAAAAAATCCAATTTTCCAGTTTCCAAAATGGCCACCGTCTGGTCGCGCATGTGCAGTAGGCATGTACGGGCTCCACCCTGAGCGTTTCGTCACAGGTAACGTCATCAGGGGCACCACCAGCTTAGGGCGGAGCCACGTACACACGCTACTGCTTATTCCTCCCCCACCTACCTTAAGTATCCGTCCCCTCTACCTCCACTAATGTCTCCCCCCCCCCCCCCCCCCCTTTTTTTACTTATTCTTCCATAATTAAAAACTTGGATGCACATTACCATGGCTTGTAGCGTTTGAATATGATGAACCCTTGATCTGCTCCGACTTGTATTTCTGGTATACCGTACCCCCCACTACACTCTAGAGTGCCGTTTGGGGATTTAACCCCTATAGTCCTTACTGTTGGACAATACAATACTAGTAACAAAACATCTAGATATCCAACATTGCTGTCTTCCTTATTTAAGTATTGTTTCTATGGCCTGTTGAATTTTTGATGGCACACAAGCACTGTATTTGATATTCTGTTTTTTTTTTTTCATCATATTTATTTGGAGATGCACAAAAAGCATAACTCAAAGAGGAGGTCCAGGTTCCCCCCCAAAATTAATAGTCAGCAGCTACAAATACTGTGCGTGAGTCACGCTGCGCCTTGAGATTGGTCCTGTAGTCTTATGGGACCTGTGGCGTGTCCCAGAAGGCTTCTGGGTGAAGGAGGAGGGGCCTGGCTTCCAGCTTAGTTCCTCACTTTCAAAACCACCTCCCAAAAGGCAAATGTAGCAATGGAGGGGGGAAGGAGGCAGACAAGCGGAGCTTCCCCGTTTTGTGTGGAGCTCCGCTTTAACGCCAGAACAAAATGCAATATATTGCAGATTACCATTCCTTTGGAAGCTGTATTAGTTTTTTCTTTTTCAGGTTTTTTTTTTTCAACTTTTTCACCTGGTGTTCTTGCCAGTAACACATGAATAATATGTATACAGTCATTTATTTTTAAAGTTTGTTAAAATACTGACACCATCTCTGACCCTGATTTAGCAAAAATTCTGTGCTTTAAAAGCCATAAGCCTACAACTAGACAAACTACACACTGTATCTGAGCACCACAAACCCAAAATATTTAATTTGCTTATAATATTCAAAGCAAGCTCGTTCATCCACTTATGTCCCCATGCTTAATTTTGCTAAGAAATCACTTTGAAAAACACCCCCCTAGTATTACTGATCATGACCATCTTGCGTAAGGGCAGATTATGTAGCATTTACTTCCTATAATTCATCTGTCCTTAGCTCAGGCATGCAGGCAGGAGGGTGTGCTTGGCAGAGAAAACCCCTCCTAAAAATACCTGGGATTTATGACATAATTTGTCTAGATCTGGAAACCAAGAAGTAACTGAAGAAATCTGAAAAATGTTTAAAACAAGTAAATATGATATACGTTTCTGTTAATCCTAGAAGCGTAAGGATTGGCCATTTTAGGACCACATGAATGCATGAACATAAAAAAAACCTTGAGCCTTTACAACCACTTTAACACCTTCTTAGAAAAGATAGTGTTCAAATCAAATTACAACTGATGAGATCTGCCAGCACAGTACAAACAGGAATAATTATAGCAAACACAGCTCCTTGGCCCCATCATAAACAAAAAGGACTAAGTAGGATTTTTCTAGCTCAAGTTTCCAGAGAAGAGTTGTGCTATGTGAATGGGTACATGTAACAAATATTAAGTTGGTGTTATCCCAGTCTGGCTGAAAAGTGGAATAACACTTTAAACAGTATATTTAGCTGTTTACCTTCAGCTCAGTTACTATATATGTACAGTAGGTGTACTTTCCACTTGTGGATAGCTGCTTGTCTAGAGTTCTGCCTTAAAGTGGAACTTTAATCAGAAAATTATGTCCTGCTAGATCACTTCATGCTGGCCCCTTTTACAGGTATAACGATGTAAAACGTTAAATGCATGTCCATACTGTTTAAAAGCCAGTAATACACTGCCTCACCCTGCTCTGCACATGTTCAGTTGCTCTCTATTTTTAGGCAATGTGCAAAAAGCGTAGAGGCTGATCTGTTGACAGCTTAAGGATTTACTGCTGCTCCGGGGCTTTGGGCTTCAGTAAAATAGCTGCCTCCAGCAAAAAGCAACAAGAACAATGTTGGAGGCAACTTGCAGCACAC
Organism: Staurois parvus; assembly: GCF_062004578.1. NCBI lineage: Eukaryota > Metazoa > Chordata > Amphibia > Anura > Ranidae > Staurois > Staurois parvus. The sequence goes on along the minus strand of NW_028318430.1, from coordinate 9,715,666 downwards.
ACTCATTTTGATAGTATAATTATTTAACAATTTAACACTGTATGGGCACCCATCCCTCCTGAATATTGAGTGACAGAGCCTGCATAAGTTCTGTACAGTACTGGTGTTGGCTAAATCTGTTTTAATGTAGTTGTCAAGGTAGATTTGTTTAGATCTATACCCTTAAGCGACACTGGCCCTTGTACAATGCCACATTTGTATTCCACGAAAATCTATATTGAAGAGAACAATCATAAGCTGTTAAATATTGGCAGAGCAAGTCTAAAATAAACCAGCTCTGTAGATATTCTGCTCATGGGTAGCTTTCTACAAAGAGGGGGTCTCCAATCAGTTTTTTATTTACAGTAAGCTGTCAGGAGGGGAGCATGGAGACTGCTGTTGCTGGCCACATTGCATGGCTTTCATAGTCAGAATCCAGTTTCAGCAGTTTTATCACTAACCCCAAACCAGTATGCAGATATTGCCTTATTACCTTTTCCTAACTTTCCTGATCTACACACTTGCTCTGGATTACAGTGGATAGAAAAAGTCTACACACCCCTGTTAAAATGTCAGGTTTCTGTGATGTAAAAAAATTAGACAAAGATAAATTATTTCAGAACTTTTTCCACCTTCAATGTGACCTATAAACTGTACAACTCAGTTGAGCAACAAACTGAAATCTTTTAGGGGGGGAGGGGGAAGTAAACATAAAAACTAATATAATGTAGTTGCATAAGTGTGCACACCCTCTTTTATAAATGGGGATGTAGCTGTGTTTAGAATTAAGCAATCACATTCAAAATCATGTTAAATAGCAGTCAGTACACACCTGCCATCATTTAAAGTGCCTCTGATTAATCCCAAATACAGTTCAGCTGTTCTAGTAGGTCTTTTCTGACATTTTCGTAGTCCCATCCTACAGCAAAAGCCATGGTCCGCAGAGAGCTTCCAAAGCATCAGAGGGATCTCATTGTTAAAAGTTATCAGTCAGGAGAAGGGTACAAAAGAATTTCCAAGGCATTAGATGTACCATGGAGCACAGTCATTATCAAGTGGAGAAAATATGGTGCAACAGTGACATTACCAAGAAGTGGATGTCCCTCCGAAATTGATGAAAGGATGAGAAGAAAACTGGTCTGGGAGGCTGCCAAGAGGCCTACAGCAACATTAAAGGAGCTTCAGGAATATCTGGCAAGTACTGTGTGTGGTACATGTGACAACAATCTCCCATATTCTTCATATGTCTCGGCTATGGGGTAGACTGGCAAGACAGAAGCCTTTTCTTACAAAGAAAAACATCCAAGCCCGGCTAAATTTTGCAAAAACACATCTGAAGTCTCCCATGTAGGAAAATGTGTTCTGGTCTGATAAAACCAAGGTTGAACTTTTTGGCCATAAGTCCAAAAGATATGTTTGGTGCAAGAACACTGTACATCACCAAAAGAACACCATACCCACAGTGAAGCATGGTGGTGGCAGCATCATGCTTTGGGGCTGTTTTTCTTCAGCTGGAACTGGGACCTGAGTCAAGGTAGAGGGAATTATGAACAGTTCCAAGTACCAGTCAATATTGGCACAAAACCTTCAGGCTTCTGCTAGAAAGCGGAACAGGAAGAGTAACTTCATCTTTCAGCATGACAACAACCCAAAGCCTACATCCAAATCGACAAAGGAATAACTTCACCAGCAGATGATGAAAGTTGTTTGTGTTTTTTTTTTTTTTTTTTTTTTTTGGGAATGGCCCAGACCTGAATCTGATCGAAAATCTGTGGGGTGATCTGAAGAGGGCTGTGCAAAGGAGATGCCCTCACAATCTGCCTATTCTTCCTTGCAAAAACACTCCAAATCTGTCAAATATTGCAAAGCCAAGATGTGCCATGCTGATAGACTCATACCCAAAAAGACTGTTGAAACACCTTTTGATTTAATTACAGCACTCAAAGTATTAGTTTAAGGGGGTGCACACTTATGCAGCCATATTTTAGTTTTTTATTTTTACTTCCCTCCGCCTAAAAGATTTCAATTTGTTGTTCAACTGAGCTGTACAGTTTATAAGTTACATTAAAGGTGGAAAAAGTTCTGAAATGATTTATCTTTGTCTCATATTTTTACATCACAGAAACCTGACATTTTTTCATAAAAAAATAAAGAATTCTAGGTATGGTATATTTTTACATAGTTACATTGATCCAGCTTGGACCATTGTAACTATGTATATACAGTACCATACTTGGCCAATGCTCCTGAAAAATGGAAATTGGTGAAGTAGACACCACTACTCCAGTGATCTCCACTTGCTTCTGGGTACCACTCTGAGCGGCTGACCTAATGCATTGTGAATACAGGAGTTTGGCCACTCAGCATTGGTGCCATTCAGCAAATGCTTTTACCTTTTCTGAATGAATGCAAAGCATTCTCTGATTGATTGGATGAGGTGGAGAGGCGGGGTAGTGATTTCACACTCTCCACCTCGTCAAAAGAACGCTTTGCATTCATTCAGCGATCAACCTTCTCACAATGCAGCATACCAGTTGATCAGGACAAGACCCGAAAACAGAGATCGCTGGAGTAGTGGTGTGTACTACAGTGATTTCCAACTTCCAGGGGTATTGGCCAGGTGTGGTATATACATCACTACATTGGTCCAAGCTGGGTCAATGTAACTATGTAAAAATATCTATACCTGGAATTCATCCATAAAGCGGTAGTAATCTTAACACGAGCATACACACAAAAATAAAGGGTCCGCCTGCAGGTTTAAGCTATAATATGCATCGCATACTAGCACATTGTGTCAGACTTATCTATAGAACAGATACTGATTTCATCTTCACCTGGTCTTCCTTCCAAGTTCGTCTGCTCCAGCCATTTGTTTGGCTCAGCCGTGATGACGTCCTTCCCGCACATATGCATGGAATCACGGCCTCCGCTGGGAGCTCTGAAGGGACGGCAGAAGTGTGCTGTCTCTGCAGAGCGCATGCGCCGGTGACATCACCAGCTACTGCTCACTGGAATATCTCCTACATGGTGCACGTTTCAGGGATCTTCATTTTACCTACAGACAAGCTTTATTATAAGCATACCTGTAGGTAAAAGTTGGAAAAGCAGACTTTGCTACAGCTTTAAGATGGGCATAAACTTTCAGTGGGTAGATTGAGAAATGCCCCTGCCAGGACATTGTATTCTGACAGTGGCACCCACAGCTGGTAGAATACGCTGATCAGCTGCTGCAGCTGATTGAAAACACATTTTCCAACATGTCCCTTCAACAGAAGTCCATCAAACGACAGCCACACACTGTACAAAATGCAGCCAGTCCCAGCTGAAGTGCATGAATCTATGACCAGCTTTACTTTAAGGCTCACAGGTTCACACCTATGCAGTTTGCTTTATGTCCATTTTGCAGTGCTTTTCGCACTTTGCATTTTTTTCTACACGCGATGTTTGCCACGATTTGCATTTTATGCAGCTTTTTTTGTAAAGTGTAATTTTTTTTTTTTCTGGGTAGAATAAAAATGCAAAACGCGGCAAAATCGTGGCAAAAACACACTACCATGCATTTCAGCAGATTCTCCATTGAACTCCATTGTAGCAAAAACTCTGCTTTTTGCTTTTAAAAAAATCCCTGACCCTTTCCAAAAATGCAGCACCTCAACAAAAGCATAGATGTGAGCATGTGCCATAGGAAACCATGTTAAATGGACTATAGTGCGTTTCTGCAAAAAGCACTAAAAAAGTTTTGTTGTGAACGGAGCCTAAAAGAGCTTAGCCAGAGAGACCACATTCTAGCCAGGCAACTAGCATAATCCGAAGGTCATGCCATCTCCCATCTTTCTGTTATGATGGGTTTACCATAGTGGAACTGTAAAATGAGTAGCTTGAAATATTCCCCCTTTCTCTCCTTACAACCTTGATATGCACAATTGCATATCAGACACCTCTGTGCAGAGTACCATCAGCATATTTCATTATGTAGTAGACCGAGAGTCATGGAGTAATGTGCATGTCCTGCTTGTTGCCATAGAGTATAATGGACTGGGTCGGTGGAACTATAGGAGGTTTGTTCTTCTGATGGCTGCTACTGGTGTGTCCACATAACTATGAAACCCATTTCCTACTATAAAGTGAAAGATGCTGCCAGAAGCCAAGCCTAAAGCTTACAAACACTCATTTGTACTTTTATACACCTCATAGTGGCAAGATAGGCAAGGAGGGTATTTTTACTGAGTTATTTTGCAATTTCCTTTACATTTTAAACTGCTTTATAGGCTCGGGGCCATTTCATGCCACAAAAATGCACTCCGGATGTGTTCCGGATTTCATTTTTGTTTACAGTTCACACCACATTCCGTTCCTGTGCCTCTTTGATGCATTTTGCTGTGTACAGTTCCGTGCAGAAAAAATGCAGTATATTCTACTTTTTTTTATTTTTTTTATTTGTGCACCAGAAACTAGGTTTATTGGAAAACATGTGCATGCATTTTTGATGCAGAAAAAATTACTCTGGAGGACATCATCTGCTGTGAACCAGCTCTAAATCAAGATTTTTGACAATGCATTTATTTATAACCTAGTTTTTGTTTTTTTTAGGGGGGGAGGGTTTTGTCCAAAAATTAGAGCTGAGCCTGGGTTCACATATGTGTGGTGCAGTATATTGCATGTGATTTGCACAGGAACCGTACCGCATTCCTGTGCAAATCACATGTGAATTGTGTGCGGTGCGATTGGAGCCATACATTTTGTATGGCTGTATTCGCACTGTACCCGCACCAAAAATGTGCAGGACCTTTTTTTGGGTCCGCACTAGAATTGGATTGCATAGGTAATAACACCTATGCGATCCGATTCTGCAAATCGCGCTGCTTTTTGCGGACCACTTTCGAGGTGTTGACGTACACACCCGCAGCGGTTCGCATGAACGGGGTATGATTCTGATGCAGTGTGGAATTCGCACTGAAAACGCTGCAAATTCCGCACTGCATCAGTGTGAACCAGGGCTGAATGTGAAGAAGCCATGGATTTCATTAATTTGAGATTTGACATCTAAATCTGTGTTTCCAACAATGGGAGAAAGTCACCTACAAGGCTCCATGCACACTGGGCGTTTTAATAACGCTGGTAACGTAGCTGTGTAAAGCCACGTTAAAAAAACCCTGAGTTTTTCAGAGTTTTTGCATTAGCGGTTAACGTTGTTTTGGCGTTTTTTTTTGTTTTTTTTTTTGTTTTTTTTTGTTTTGTTTTATTTTGTTTTGTTTTTTTAGCATTTATTCTTTTACCAAAAAAAGTCCAAAAACAGTTTGTGGCGTTTTGCCGCGTTTTTCAGCGTTCGAGCATTTTTACAGCTAAAAAACTCCTCTAGAAACCCACTACATTTGGGTTTTTTTTTCCAGCCAGAAAATGCCCCTGCCAAAAAAACACTGATTAGTCTATGTGTACATGGACACATAGGATAACATGCTGGGGAGTTTAATGACTGTAGAGAAAAAAAACCCAAAAGCCAAAAACAGCAGCTAACGTTAGCTAAGCTCTCAGCTCATATCAGCATTTCATATAAGCAAAAAAAAAACAAAAACAAAACGTACACCTTCAATTCACTTACAATAGCTGGCATAAATACAGGTCAAATAATGTCTTCTGTCATTACCTCTTCTTTTTTTTTCTTTGTGAATTTTACATTATCTAGGCATTGTCTGCTGTTACACCTGGAGTTTCTTTTTATTGCAGCTTTTAATATAATGTGGACATGCCCTTTAACTTCACACATCACTAATATTGCATGTAATTTTATAATATCTACATATAGTTCTGTTCCAAAAAATGCATGGCATCTGAACTGTCTATTTATAAATTATTTCCCTCAAGACTCAAACTACTTACATTCACGATTCACACATTTTTAAAATTCGATTGAATAGGACAGAATCTCTAATTTGGTTTTTACAGTACATGCTAGAAAAGATGCTCACCATTGGAGAAATACCTGGAACTTGTGAGTAGGGTAGCTAACCGGTTTTACTTTCCTGTACCATATATATAAAAAACTGGTAGTCAGTAAAACCTGTTGATCATAGTAAAAGTTTATGGATAAAAAATTATTTACACGAGTTACTATAACAATATATAGATGTCATAAAGTACAGGAACTACTACAGCAATAATATAGATAAGTCATAAAGTACATGGACTACTACAGCGATATGTAGGTAAGGCATCGTGTACAGAAATGTTTAGCTTGTTGCTCATTTAGACATACTGTAGGTTTCTTTTTTCTGAAGAATTTGGAACAGAGTTGGTTAATGCATATTCATAGTAAATGGCTTGACCCTGTCCAAGAAATGCCCACAACCCTCTGTGCACCAATTAAATTTGGCTTTTCTACCACCCAACAGGTAAAAAGAGGTTAATGTAGTTCCATTAAAATGGTATTGAATCTAGTTGTTAGATATAGTGATCCAAAGGCACATTTTACTAAGCAAGTCCCACTTGTAAGCATGTTAGACATTTTAAGGACTGGATTGTTTCATCCCCTTCCTGTTCAGGCCATTTTTCAGTTTTCAGTGTGGTCATAGTTACACTGACAACTACCCAGTCATGCAACACTGTACCCAAATAAAATTAATATATTTAATATATTTTTTAAGACCTATCGAACCTTCTTTTGGTGGTATTTATTAACAACTGTTTTTTTTCCTTTGATCTACAAATGAAAAAAAAAAAGAGACATTTCTGGGGAAAAAAAAGGTTTCCCTTTACTATCCAGTATAAAACATATCAAATAAAAATGTCAAGACAGTACAAGCACTCCCCAAATTACCCCTTTTTGGAAAGTGGACATCCCAAGATCTAATTTTTGCCACAATTTATTGGAAACGAGGAGTCATACTGGTATTGAAGTGGTTAAAAAAAAAAAAGGTGCACTTGGCCTCTAACCCATTTACGCTGGTATAACGCATATTTGCGCGTCACAAAGGTAGGCCTTATTCGGAGGTACCATTTTATATGTGCACTGGCATTTGTGCATGCTCCATAACACTTCCAGAATGGATATCAAACTGTCACTGACCACTCCTGGTCTTGTACTTATGACTGGGAGATGGAAGAATGACTCTTGATCGCATGATCACTGTGAAAGGTTGTGGTTGGCTTTCACACTGATCACTTAGTAAAACCTAGATCATGAATAAAAATCCCCCAAAACATTCCTACATTTATTGATGGCCAGTGGCATTTTATGACCCCACCCCCATCATTGGTGGTCAGCAGCACTTTAACCCCCCATCCTATCAGTCCCACAACATTAGTGGTCAGTGGTATTTCAAACCCTCCAAAGTAATCTTTCAGCACCCCCCCCCCCCTTCCCAATCATTGGTGGTTGCACTTTAAATCCCCCGAAAACAATCCCACGACATTGTTAATTTAATTAAAACGGACCTTCAAAAGACAGTGTGTGCACCTGGCTTCAGCCCCTTTCCTCTCTTCAGCTGGATTTTTTGACTGCTTTATTATTAATTTTTTTTTGTGCTGCGAGGCAGCACTTTCTCTATAGTCTAAGCGAGAATGACGTTGCACACAAATACGCATATGTGCTGAAGGGTTCAACTGGGCTTCAGTACTGTTGCGCTTGTGTGGGTTTCCCTGCAAATGCATGCAGGGACTGTACAGACGAGGTCAAGGACCTCCTATTTTCTGTGCATGCATGTGAACCTTGGTGCATACGCACATGCACCACAGGGCTTTGCCAGGTCCCGAAGGCCGTGCAAAGTCTTGCGACTCAACTGTCCATCTGATGTCTTAATTTGGCCAGATTCACAACTATCCATGTCCACTTTTGTCCATTTTTTTTTTTTTTTTTTTTTTTTGTGTGTTGTAGTGCATTTACTAGTATTTCATTTTTCTTATTGGGAATCACAGCAAATAAACTCACAGAAAAACAGACATGGCTTGTTTGTCACACCGATGCGCAAAGCACTGTAGAGATCTAAACTGCCTGGTTGCACAACATTACTTCATAGAACACAGTTCTATTCTGCTTTACAGCATGTGCTTTTTTAATGGTGTGGATGGGGCCTTGATGTCTATAGTCACTAAATGATACCCAGTTGAAGTACATTTAGTGTAATTTTTCATTAGGGACTATGCAATGGGCACTCAGTGTTGCTTGGTAGGAAATCTATGGCACTGCGGTGGTGTGATGTGGGAAGTATAGTGCTTAGTGTAATATACTATAGTTTTTATCATATGTGTATTTTAAATGATAGAGACAGAATATCAGCCAAAAATCCAGACAAAACACATGATACAAATGTTATATGTTGAGTTGCAGTTCAGTGAGTAAAATGTAAGTATTTGATCCCCAAGCAACACATGACTTCGTACTTGGTGGAGAAACCCTTGCTGGCAAGCACAGAGGTAAGACCTTTCTTGTAGTTGGTTACCAGCTTTGCACACATCTCAGGTGGGAATTTGGTTCACTCTTCTTTACAGATCTTCTCTAAATCCTTAAGGTCTCTTGGCTGTCACTTGGCAACTCGAAGTTTTGACTCCCTCTATAAATTTTCTATAGGGTTAAGGTCTGAAGACTGGCTAGGCCACTCCATGACCTTAATGTTCTTCTTGAATCACTCGTTTGTTGCCTTGGAATGTTTTGGGTCATTGTCATGCTGGAAGACCCATCTTCAGTGTTCTGGCTGAGGGAAGGTTTTCATCCAAGATTTTAGAATACATGGCCCGTCCATTGACCCCTCAATGTGGCAAAGTTAGCCTGTACCTTTTTAGCAAAGAAACAGCCCCAAAGCATAAGGTTTTCACCTCCTGTGCTTGACTGTAGGGATGGTGTTCTTAAGGTCATAGTCGGCCAAACTTTTTTTTTTTTTTTTTTTTATTCCTTCTGTTAGATTTATTATGTAGCACTATTTGTACACTCTTTGCGGCTACTGGGGTATAAATGCGTCACCTGTACAGTATTTAGGAGCAGAGCCCTTATAATCTGTGTGATCAGGACAAGATCTCTAACAAGTGCTAGTGCCTCCACTCAATTGGGGCTTGTAGATAACAAATGAAATCCCAACTGAGAAATGCATAATCCACATAGACCGTAATCCACACAGCATTGTATATGAAAGTCCATGTATTGAAGAAATAACATTCAGTGAACCATCCAACATAAAGTATCTTCCAAACAGGAACATTAAAGCATTAACAGTCTTTTCTGCGCTTCTCAGTGAGGGGAGGCTGCAACACTTAGTCTGAGCTCTCTCTCAGGAAATCCACACTTCCTTCTTTTTTCACAAGTGCGCTCTCTGATGACCTCATCCTCTGTGCCCAGAGAACATAGCAGCCATATTGGAAAAGGGCAAAACAAACACTGCATAATAGAAGTATACACTGGAAAATGGGCAAAGAAATTATCACATCACTACATTTACATCCAACGTTACATTACGTTCCAACTACAGATATAGGGCCTCTCAGGAAGTAGTGATAACTGTGATTCAAATAGATGTGGTGGTAAGCTTTTGTAAATTAGAAATGTAATGTTTATTTACTTGAATGATTTTATGGTCATGTAATAACTTTGAAAACAATTCTCTTGAACAGTCCCGAAAGGTCCCTGATGATGAAGCAGATGTAAACTGCTAAACACATCGGAAATTACCTGTGGGACACTATCATTTTTTAAGCTCTTTTATGCTTTTAAGAAAGTTTTGTATACAATGGATATGGAATTTCCTACCATTTTTATGTGAACCAATGTTATTGTTTTTTCTACTATGACCTGTACGAGTACAGTGCCTTTAAAGTCCCATTTTCTTTGAGGGTTTTCCCTCTAGTTTGTTTCCGAATCATTTAGATCTTCATTGACAAACTTCAGACGGGCCTGTACATGTGCCTTCTTGAGGAGGGGGACCATGCGGGCGCTGAAGGATTTCAATCCTTGGCAGCATATTTTGTTACCAATGGTTTGTTTGGTGAATGTAGTTCCAACTGCCTTGCGATCATTCACAATCTCCTCCCATTTGCTTCTGGGCTCACCCCTCTCTTTTCTCATGATCATTCTTACCCCCCAAGGCAAATTTTTGCATGGAGCTCCAGACCAAGGGTTGTTATTGGTTATTTTGCATTTCTTCCATTTGCGAATAATCGCTCTCTGTTATCTCCTTCTCACCAAGCTTCTTGCTGATGGCCAGTCTGTGGGAGCCAGAATTACTGTTGGTTGGTAGGGGATCAAATACTTATTTACTCACTGAACTGCAACTCCATTTATAACATTTGTATCGTGTTTTTTCTAAAATTTTGGTTGATAGTCTGTCTCTACCATTTAAAATACACCTATGATAAAAATTATAGACCCTTCATTTCTTTGTAAGTGGGCAACTTACAAAATCTACACGGGATCAAAAAATTATTTTCCCCACGCTATTAGAGTAAGACTGCTGCATCCTTGGTGTATTGTGACAGATGAAATCAGTTGAATAGAATACTGTACACCTTTAGGGAGGTAGACAGGTGGCTCTGGTCAGACTATAATAGGCTAAGCTCAGCACAGACCAGCAGTGAATGTGCTTTATATGTACTTTCCCTGGGCCATACAATCAATGATGTAGGGGCAGCACGTCTCCCTACATGCAAAGATACAGCTGCTTCCTCCAATGTCAATTTAATTATTAGTTTAATCTTCTAAATACAATCATACTGGGGAAAATAATTGCCATAGAAAGATTTCAACTAGATTGCATATGGATAGATTCCTACATAGGAAACTTGGGAAATTAATTGTAGTACTGAGACAAAAAATAATTTAAAGATAAATCCTATTTAATCATGTAAGTAAAGATAGGTCATACAATTTTCATTATCTGTATCAGAACAGTCCATTTACAGATATTAAAACTAAAAATTGCTTTACTTATATTTGCTCCTTTTGCAGCCATATTGGGATAACGCCTACATTTTTTTTTTTTTTTTTTACATTTTATATTAAATTTGTTTTTATTAGATTTTACAGGTTATAACAAGGAGGAACAAACAGTTTCATAATTGTACAGTCTTATGAAGCAGTATATTTGTTGTGATTATGCAATAATAGTCTGGTAGCTGGACCTGTACTTAGAGGAGGTAGGGTTATTCAGTTTTGTACACTGGGAGCCTAGGGAAATTGGGGGAGGGGGGGAGGTGACAAGAAGGATAAGATGAACAAGTTAAGCCAGTCAACGTACCTCAAATTTTACAAGAGGTAATACATTTGTCAGAATTGTTCTTTTACATCTGGGGTTGTTTGACCATGAAGCCCAAGACTTTCAGAATATGGAGATGGAGAAGTGATTTAATGAAAATCTCTTCTCCATCTTGCATTGAGTGTTCAGATCTTTGATTACTTTGGATAAGGATGGTATCACTGTTGATTTCCATAGTTTGGTAATGTTTTTTTCTGCATATAGTAAGTGTATGATAATTGTGCGTACCTCTGGGGGGTACTTGTCTAGACCAATGTGAAATAAGGCTAGTGCTGGGTCAGGTTTAATTGTATTGCCTATTATTTTGGATATTACTTTGAATATGTTGTTCCAAAATGAGATTAGTGATTTACAAGTCCATAGTGGACAGCCTTGTCGGATACCATTCGTGATGTCGAATGGTCTTGATAGTATACCTTCTGTGAGTACTCTAGCTGATGGGGATGAGTATAATGTCATAATGGCTGTTTGTAGCCATCCCACAATACCCATTTTTGTAAGACTTCACACATGAATCCCCATCTACCGTTAGAAGCAGAGAAGGCGTTCGGTGATTCTGCAAGTTGTGGATAAGGGAGATCAGGCGATTTAGTATCAAGAGATTTAGTATTTATTATTTGTTATGAGCGCTACACTATACGTCCAAAATTACTCCAGATCGTTGTGCAGGTCTGATCTGCAACTACAGGAAACGTTTGGTTGAGGTTATTGCTGCCAAAGGAGGGTCAACCAGTTATTAAGTCCAAAGGTTCACATACTTTTTCCTCCCTGCACTGTGAATGTTAACATGGTATGTGCAATTAAACCATGGCAACATCTAATGTTTGTGTATATTATGTTCTTCTATTGTGACATAGATGACGTTCAGAGCACATTTTATGCCCAATTCATGCAAAACTCCACGTAATCCCAAGGGGTTCACATACTTTTTTTTGCAACTGTATTCTTCGCTGCTGCAGGCCATCCCACCTGCAACAGGCACACACCAACGACAGGGTGCTTGACTGACTGTTAACTTATGTTACCCTTGGTAATCACTTGCTGTGCTACACCAGGATAACTCTTTAAGTACTGTTTTCATACCCCAATGTGCCTAGTGACCCAAAGCTGTGAGCAAAGTGTAAATTGTGCCAGTTACTTGCATTACACGTCTGGCCAGGCAGAAAACCATGTTTTCAATGCTTTATTTAGAAAGTGCAAAAAAGTCCCCATGCACAAGAACAGCTCTTCCCTACATCCCTAAAGCCTAACTCAGGCTTTTGTGCTACCCCAGAATACCTGCAAAAGGTAAAGTCCATCAGTGGTCAGTCCATTGGCATCGGCACAGTGCAGCAGCTGATGTCTTCGGGGAGAACCCCAGACTTCAGTAGCTTCCTACATTACTGCAGATCCCAAGATGGAAGAAAGATGTAACGCCATTCTCTTTCAGGCCAAGGATTCACGGCAAGAGCCTTAGGCCCTGGAATACTGTCCCTTTTTATAACCCCAGGTTCAGTGAGTCCGACCTAAGAAGCCTGCCAAACAGAAAACCCAGAAACTCAAACCCTAACCCAAACTTTAGCAAATATAGGATTTCTGGTCTCCTAATGTGTCCTTTTGGTTCATCCCGTGGATCCACTATGTCACTACTGTGTTTTTGTGATGTATTGGTCAGAGGGAGGAACCACTGAGTGCAGCAGGAAACCGGGAGATCGACCATCCTGGAAATGTCAGTTTTGGAAGATTCTTCAGCTGATAATTTCTTAAACGGTTGCACTGACAGTAGGTGATGTTTTAATGATGAAAACAAACCACAAATATGTGTCCTCAGGACAGGTATTCCAAATGATTCCAACAGAATACCACAGCCACTCCGAAATTTGAATAGTTATAATTTCTATGTAAAGCTTGGGTGCTTAGAACATATACAACAGACTGTAACTACATCACAATCAGTAGATTATGAACAGACAAGGACATCAAATGTAAACTGTTTTTTCGTAGGGGTGTGGGGGGTTAAAGTACAACTAATGTTGGCCATACATTATACAGTTTTCTTGTACAATTTTCCTTTAGATTTACCAAAAACATATAATATGAGGTCAAACCTAAACACTTTCCATTTATATGCAATCAGCCAGGTCCTTGCACTACATAGTTGAAGGTAAATCTAAGGAAATTGAACAAGAAAATTGTATAATGTATGGCCAGCCTAAAAGCTCCAGCATGACAGGTCTATACAGGTACCAAATCTAGTTTATGATGCACAATACTCAAAAAGTAAACAAATAAATACTTCCTTAGGTAAGCCAAAGATGATTTGATTTTCTTTCCTTCCACCACAGATGGAAGAAAGGAAGGATCGCTTGTTTCCCCAATCAACACAGTCAGTGTTGATGGGAGAATCCCTCCCGCAGCGCTATTGTGTTCTGCCAGCAGGGAACCTTCCTAGCCAGCAGAACACAATTACTGCTATAGCCGCCAGCAGTAATTGCACGTAAAAAATCCAACCGGCTGTGTACCCAAGACGATTGGTGGATTGACTTGGGTATGACCAGCCTGCCCATAGAAGGATTGACTTTCAGCCAGTCTCTGCTCAGCTGGACGAGATTTGATCCATCCATGGCTGGCTTTAACCTTCCCTGATTAAGTTGAATCCTCCATTGTGTCTCATATCCTCTCAGACATTGCACCTTACAGTGGGAAGGTTTCAACAACAGGGGCAGTATTGTCAATCCAGGAAGCAGTGGGAAGGACTAAGTGTGACCAGGACCTGATTGACCAGCTACTATGAATCAGCAGTGACAGCACTAATAGTTATACCCCTTGCAACCGTTTTCTTCCCACTGTAGTGCAAGTAGGCACAGCCTACATAAGAAAGGCAACTCTGCTCTGAACTAAATATCAGTGAAGCATGCTTTCCACCCAATCACAGGAAGCTGCATCAGGTGGACTTCACTGGTAAGTTCAACATACATTTGTGGGGCTTCATAGGGGGACTAAGAGAAAATTGTAAGGGAAAATGCACTTAAGTGCTGCTGTAGAACATAATTTTTAATGAGTGGCCATAGTTCTTAAATGCACATGTAAAAATTCAAGCCATGCATGTAAAAGGTGTCCTAAGAGCTTGCAGGAGCCTGTTATATAACATGGACTAATTTGCATGGCATACGTTTCCTATATTAGGGCAATCCTTGTCGCAATCTTTGTACAACTAACTCCAACCTACCAATTCTATATAGTTGAATTTTGTGTACATTGTGTTGATTACATGTAACTGAGATATACATTTTAAAATAGATTCTATATTGAATTAGACACAGTTGTGCAAAATATAAAATTAAAATGCAAAGCACAAAAACGAGCTGTGTTTCAGGGTACTGCAGAGTGTCGAAACATATAAGTATGTCACTGTGAAAGTGCACTGCAGGCGTTCCAGTTTTGCTTTTGCAGAGATTGTATGTGACAGCTCGTGCGCAGATAGAGAATATCCCCAGTTTTTCCTAGAGGCAAGCCTTTAATAGAAACATTAGCCTGAAGGGACCAGACAGCAGCGGTTTTGTCCTGGGCTTTTTGCAGGACCCTATGACAACAGAGCCAGTTTTGTTGGAGTAATGTAAAAATGCTCTATATGTTTCATAATACATCTTGGTTTTGCCTTCAGTGTATATACTTATACACAGTGAAAGCCTTTGATTAACAGTGCTGCCAGCTTCATAGAACTGTTGATGAACACTGGAGCTGTGGGTTGCCAGAAACTGAAGTTGAAGCTCTTCGGTGGAAGAACAAGGGTCAGTTGATACAAAAGTAAAGCAGAACTGATGTTTCATTTTCATGGAGATCAGTGTATAACAAAAGTTCACTTTTTAATCCTTTTTTTCATAAATCACCCCCAGCTGAATTTCCTTCCAAAGCACAGGCTGGTGCGTGTGTGCTGGCCTTGGCTTGTGTGCTGAGCATTGCTGGTTTTAATAAGTCTGACAATAATGTCTTTACATTTTGATGCTATGACACCATACTGTGCAATGTCTGTGTTGGCAGAGCTTAGATTTTTCCTTATGCTGGTTCCTGATTGTACAGTATTTTCCGGGGCTAACATACACGCATTTTGAAAACAAACAAAGAACGAGCCATAAGCACCGTACAAGTGTTTGTAGCTTTATTGACCGTTTCCTTTGGAATACTGAAGCTGGTTAAAGGTATCAAATGTGGTGTGCATTTTTATACCAGTACTGGTGCAACACTGGTGAGAATAGAAGCTGGCTGAAAAATCTTTCATTGGGTTTCACCATTTCCCCAACATCGGCTGATGGCTCCTGTATGAATATTCTCACCTCGGAGTGCATGATATGGTCCAGCTGTGTTTTTGATAATGGCTTTATTATGCCACTTTGAACGCAGTTTTAATTTTTTTGGCAGTGAGAATAAAAGCATTTCATATATGAATAGGTTTTCTGTTCAAGTAAATGGCATGGTGTATCCCCTGTGACTGTTGTGTTGCAGCCTAGCCACATGCTGGTCTGCATGTCCTCCACATGTACTGCCATGTGGTGGGAAAGACATGTTCTCTTTGACTGTGCCCAACAGAGGTTTGTCCACTTAGACCAGGGATGTCAAACTGGCGACATTCCAGCTGTTGCGAAACTACAGGTCCCATCATACCTCTACCTTTGGGAGTCATGCTTGTAACTGTCAATCTTGCAATGCCTCATGGGACTTAAACTGACGGCCCTCCAGCTGTTGCCAAACTATGACACCTGTGCCTTAGACTCTCTGCGGTGCTATGGGCACAGGGTTCTCACCTGAGCACCAATACAAAAAAGGATAGCCCCAGCCTGGCCTAACCAGCACCACCCAGTAGCCCTATCCTTTCCATACGTTTCTCAGACCTTGTGACAGTCAACCCCAGTAGCAGCCTTGCCAAGCACCTGTTCTATTCCAGAAGACAACCCCATCTTGAGGTTAGGGGAAAGAGTCCACACAATGAAAGCCTTTTAACTTTTTACAGAAACCCAGGTGATTGACATATACAGTATAAATCCTTTCAGTTATCCCAGTAGTTACTTTACATTGCAAGAACAGCAGAGATGTGAGCCACGATCGAAAGTGCCTGATCCAACATACTAGTTTTTTTTTTTTTTTGTTTTTTAGAAAAATTAAATGATGGCGCAACCATATGAGCCATTTTAATTTTTTGATTGACCGAACATTTGGTTTTCGATTAGTCTATGGCCACCCTTAAGCTTTGGCAATAAAACCTGGAAGCTGATTGATTACTATGTACAGCTGCACCAGATTCTTTCTCTAAAAAAAAAAAAAAAAATCCAGCATGTTGGTTTTGGGCAGTTTCAATTGCAGCACAAAAATCGTGTCACAACTAGCACGCTAACAATGCAAAAAAGCGAACAATTCGATGATCAACATAAATTTTGTTCGGTTTTTTACTCATCTATGGCCGGCTTTAGTTCAGCTATAGGCAAACTTTGTTGCTTTCTGATTGTACAATCTTTTAGAATAACTAAAAACTCAAATTGTTTTGCTTTGCAGCCTGCAATGAGAATAGGCACAGTCTTCGTTTTATCCAGCTGCATTTAAAAGATAGAACACCAACATATCAGAAAACTTTTTAAAAAATTAATAAATGCAATCACTGAGTTGTAAAAAGGATCAACCCCCCCCACCAGCAATGGCTTGTAAACTCCGTCAGTTGTAGTTGTACCTTCTCAATGGCACAAAAAGCTGTTTGACTTTCAGCTGTATTCATTTTGATTAGCTCAGCTTGAAAAGAGCTACTCTGGAGCATTTCCTTCCCTGATACTACAACTGAAACTAAACCGTGGAACACACTATGCCCAAAAACGGTACCAGAACCTTTTTTCGGTGTTGTGCGTCCTGCGATTTTGTTTGCACGATTGCACCACATTTGTCGCATGGAAAATTGCGCCGTGATCGTGGCAAAAAAACACTCTGCGTTTTCAGGTGCCATTGAAATGAATGGCACCTGAACACATGAATGCACGTTTTCACAGCATGTTTCAAATCGCGGGTAGAATCTCGCTTGTTCTGCACATGATTTGAAGCGCCCTAGTGTGAATGGAGCCTAAGAGCAGTTTTGGTTTTATAGTATATATTTTGTTTAGTAGTTTTTGTTTTTTGGTGTTTTTTTTTTATGCACAGATGGATATCTGAATTCTAGTCATAAACTGCATGGCAGTTCTATTTTACCATTTTCCTTCCTTGCCGTATTTTTATTACGTATTGAAATAAAATAGGTTGTATTGAGTTATCCTAATCTTTCAGCAACAGTCATCAGCAATGGCTCTTCTCAGCACTGTTGCTTATTTTAGTCGGAGAAGCCTTTCCTATGCTCCAATCTTTATCTCCCGCAATGTATTTACTATTCGCTATTCTTGTCAGCCTTTCAGCGTTTTCCTTCTTCCAGGCTGCTGTGATTGGCCCCCACCCCCAGTCAGATGCTGGCACTGCACTATTTCCCTGCTTCTTCGACTAGAAGCTGATATAGGGCTAGTCATGCACCATGTCTACAGCATATGCAGCTAAACAGAGCAGAAAGGAGAAAAAACAAAGGTCATTTCTTCAGTCAGCAGTGAAGGCAGCTTTGCATCTGGCTCGTACCTCCTTCTCCGTAACCAGCCATATAATGTTGCTGTGATTAAGGTGGATCCACAACCCTTAGTACAAATAGACTGATGGTGCTGGTGCAGCATCAACGGATGCTGTAACAAGGTGGAAGATGAAGGCTAAATACTGGGTCGTAACAGCTGTGTAATTAATGCATCTGTGTGGACATGCATCATTTGCTTTTGAGGATGAGACAATTCTGTATGGGAAGACCATTTGCAAGAATGGTGGTGATGGGGAGGAAAATCAAGGGGATGCAGGCTGCTGCAGATTGAACAAAAATGGAATAAATGACATTGCACGGGTCATGTAAAACCAGCTCCATGGACCCCACACGGAAAGGTGGCATTGAGCCTGTGTAAAGCCTTGTAATTTTATTTCAGCTTCTGTACTTAGGTTTGCTCAGTAGGGAGAGAGTTAAAAAAGCTGCACCATAGTGAGGAAGCAGCATCCACACGTGGAATAATAACTGCAGCCTCTCTCTCTCCTTCTTTCTAATTCTACGTCTAGTTTACAAGATGCGGGAATTGGATTTATCTTAGTCATTGACCGAAGACTGGACAAATGGACATCTGTGAAAGCCTCGATACTAAGGATTGCGGTAAGTCCTTTCCTTTCGGTCATGCTAAATCAACAGTTTTATTAACAGGGCCCTTGATGTGTATGTTTGGCCATTTATAAAGTAAAAAAAGCCATGTTTTCATATACATTATTCACCATTATTCTGCAACAGTCAGTCATCTACACAGACATAGCATCAGTCATACACGTTTTCCATCATCCTAAAACTGAATTGTACGCAGCCTTTTAAATCTATTATTCGAAAATCAGAGTGCATACCTGGTCAAACCTTGGTATGCAAATCTAATATCTGGAAAATAGTTTTTCAAGGTCATGGCATCATTTGGAATTCGAATACCGTTGTTCAGATAAATAAGTGTAGTTCTGTGTATTTGTATCTGCGGCTTTGCCAGTGACTTTGGTCATTGACATCACTATGCCATGCTGACGTGTAAAATATTCAGGCCTGCTTGCTGCTATTCGTTTTACCTTCATAGCACTTGTAGGGATCTCACTACAGCTGCTGATCTAATTCTGTTGTAATGCAGATAAGCTACTTTGTAGGTAAAGCATTTTATTCATTATCCCTATATAAGTATGCTAAGCATTGTCACGGTTATTCTAGACCAGGAGTAGCCAACCCTAAAGAGGTGGAGATCTACCTGAACAACATAGGAGAAGTCAAAGATCACCAGGCACAGTGTCAACAACTCACACCTGATTTAAACCTCTAATTGCCCTACGACCATGTTGCAATTCTATGCATTGTAGGGCAATCATGGGTTTAAATCAGGTGGTGGGTAGGCAACATACCACACTCCGATCTTTTTTCAGAGGAGCAGTTGTGTCTGCTCAGTGACACTTTTTCGGGCTTGTTCACATGTACAGTTGGGGGGGTTAAAAACCAGTCACATTTACCACCCTCAATCCCTACCCCCTTTAGGTGCTGAGGCATCAGCCAAAAGTGTACACGTGTCACAGCAGGAATTAGACCGCCTGTTGCTTTTGGTGGCTGCTACTGCCTGCCAGTAGCAGCCCATTCAAGTAAATGGGGCCACTTTGCAAGCGCCCCGCAACTGCATGCTTCTGCAGGGTCCAGGGAGTTAAAGCAGGTGGTGAGAAAGCAACACAACTCTGCCTGCTATAACCCCTTCTGGGGTTGCAGGGCACTTGCAGAACAGCCTCTTTCACTTGAATGGGTCATGCTTGGCAGGTGCTACACCTACCGACCATGACAAGGTGTACAACTCCTGCAGCGGCTGCTACATGTACAACCCTGGCCACTGCAGCTAAAGGGTGTGCGGTTGGGGCAAGGGTGGTTAAAAACACGTCTTGACTATGGGGTTTTGGTGTAACTGGTGGTAAAAAACCATCTTAACTATGGGGTTTTACCACCCCCCAAACTACAAATGTAAATTACGTCTTGCTGTTCTGAGCCCCTATAAGGCTGCTTTCACGCTGATGTGTGGTTTACCTGCACTGTGGGTGCAGCGCAGTGCATCTGTGACTTTCCTGGGTTAGGTGCGCTTTGCCATAGGTTTCTATTATATCCTGCGGGTTTGGTGCACTTTCTGAAAGTACACCAAATTTCCTGCCTTTAGGAGTTTTGGTGCGCTTTCAGAAAGTGCACCAAACCCGCAGGATATAATAGAAGTATATGGCTAAGCACAGCAAACCCATCGGAAAGCTGCAGGTACACTGTACTGGACCCGTGGTATGGGCAAACCGAAGCGCATCAGTGTGATAGTAGCCCTATTCTATTATGCCCAATGTATTGCTTCACACTGACCTGAAGATTTCTTTCCTGCTGCTGGCACCACTCTGGAGACTGCTAGCCGGGATAAGAGGTGGAGTGCAGTTGGCTAACTCTAGAGTGAGCACTACAGTGGAGGCATGGAACTATGTGGCTCTTGCTTCCTACTACAGCTCCAGCTTTACAAGTAGTCCCCCTGCATTGCACTCTGATGCTCTGGGGTGGAAGGTCAGTAAGCCTAGATCCCGATCTACTGGTAGATCGCAATCTACTTGTTGTGACCACCGTTCTAGACAATTTTGGGACATTTTTGTGTAACTGGATGTTCAGGTCTCTTTAATAACCTATTTAATATGCTGGATTTTCTGCATACAGAATGAGTCCAGTAGGGTACTGTGAGTCCAAGAGCAGGACTCCTTAAGTCATCTACTCCTAGTTCGCTACTTTTTCAGTTGGGATACTTTTTATATATTACTTTGAGACTGTTGGTAGGTTGATTTTGAAGAGTGTGTGCGTGTGCACGTATGTATGTGTATCTCATAGAAACCAATCCGCTTACAGGTTTTTTTTTTGTTTTTTGTTTTTTTTTGTCAAAGCTTAATTGAACAAGCTAGTAAATCAACCCCACAGTGTAATAGTAATCTTCCTGCTCCAAATGTCAATGGTCTACTTTAGACATAGAGGCTGCTGGTACAGGATGAGCCGGCAATGCAGCAAAATAGAGGATAAAGGTGTTAATTACTGCAAATCTGTCTCTTATGAAGCAGGACTACGGAACTATGTAGATCTTCTTGTGCAAAGTTATTTGTCTTGTTAGGAGAGTTCAAGCAGTGCAGCAGGTTGGGGTTTATTCACAGCCAAATTATTTTTTTTTTCCTTGACTTTTATTTTTCCAAATTAAAAACACAAGTGCTTTACCCTAAAAATACCAGTGGACAATGATAGGCATAATGGCCACCATTTTCAAGAGCAGCATGAATGTGCAATTTCCTATTTTTCTGTTTTGATGCTCTCATGTTCAAGCACCCACTAAAGGGTATACATGCTGTTATCAACATGGTGTAACACCCTCCAGGTTAGCTAGATGGGCTGTTTGGGTTTTTTTTGTTTTTTCTTTCACTGGAGTTCACTTCAGGACAAGCTAGGGAGGTTCTACAGGTCAGAGAATCTGGAGTCCTTCCAGAAACTCAGAAAATTTTCTGGAAGAGGGGATGAGACCCAGATCTGCATGTTTGAGGGACCTTGGCCAATCCTCTGGCAGGTGGCTGGGCAGAAGTGTGGAAGAAGTGGGGAGAAGTGTGCAGAGTCGGGTGGTAGATAGATTGAGGAAGGCTGGAGTGTGGAGCCAGGGAGGGGATCCTACGTACAGGCAGGATGTTGGAGAAGAGAATCTCTACTGCCTCAGTGTCTCCTGGGGAGGACAACCTGTGTAGTAGGGAAGGAGCCAGCCCAGCATAAGGCCTGAAGGCAGCCACCAACCTACTAGGTTAACAGGAGAGGACAGTGTGTGTACTCTTACACCCCCTCGGCCGGATAAGGGGAGAAGGGTGGTCTGGTGCAAGACCCAACTAGTTTCTCATCCGGGACTGTTCTTTTGGCAGCTCTTGGGCCCCCTTGCCCAGGGATACCCTCAGTGCAGCTGGGTGAAGAGGAGGAATTATACAGGGTCTGAGGAGGTACACTGAAGGGGCGTAGGTGCTCCTCAATAGAGACTGTGGCTAACTCACATTTTTGTACATAAAGTAGTCCTCACGTTCAGCAGTTCTTTGGGCATCCCATATACCCCTAGACCCCATCCAAGTTCTTAACCCCTAATAAAAACCATAAAACCAAGTTCAAAGACTGTTTACTACTCCAGAGTGCAAATGTGGAAAAATGCGTGTTGCCTAGCCTTGCATAGCTAAGGAGGACCAAATTAAAATCCAGTGGCCCCTAAGGGGGTAGTACTACAATGGCATTAGGCCCATATGATTACAACCCTCCTTATGGGGAAGCCCAGGCCATAGGTCCAGCCTGCATGGGAGTCACTAGCACCAGACACCCAGACCACATGCCCCACATCTCTTGCCTGATGCTCTAGGCTGCCATCCAGTCTGTTCTCTGCTTCCTGTGGCTGCCTAATATGTTTCTACAGGGCAGCCACATTTGTTGTAAACAAATGGGAGGAGGGTGGCATAAAACAGGACACAGCACATCATGCTGCTGCTTCCCACCACCACCACACTTTGCTGCCAGCTGTAGCATGGACATGGGGATTTGAAAAGGCTAGAGGGCCAGTCAGCCATGATTTTGTGTGTGTATATATATAATATATATTACATCTGACACCTGCTCTCTGTATGTTGCACATGCCTGACCCAGTAGTATATGTTTACGGTTTCTACAGTGGGTAAACGGTTACTTATACACTATATTGCCAAAAGTATTGGGACGCCTGCATTTGCACGCACATGAACTTTAATGGCATCCCAGTCTTAGTCAATAGGATTTAAGATTGAGTTGGCCATCCCCAAACTGTTCCCACAAAGTTGGGAGCATGAAATTGTCTCAAATGTCTTAGTATGCTGACGGCATAAGAGTTCCCCTCACTGGAACTAAGGGGCCAAGCCCAACTCCTGAAATACAACCCCACACCATAATCCCCTCCTCCACTAAACTTTACACTTGGCACAATGCAGTCAGGCATGTATCATCCTCCTGGCAACTGCCAAACCCAGACACGTCCATTGGATTGCCAGACAGAGAAGTGTGATTTGTCACTTCAGAGAACATATCTCCACTGCTCTAGAGTCCAGTGGTGGCGTGCTTTACACCACTGCATCAAACGCTTTTCCCTGCACTTGGTGATGTAAGGCTTGGATGCAGCTGCTCGGCCATGGAAACCCATTCCATGAAGCTCTCTACTCACTGTTGTGCTAATGTGAAGGCCATACAAAGTTTGGAGGTCTTTAGCTATGGACTCTGCAGACAGTTGGGGACTTCTACGTACTGTGCACTTCAGCATGCTCTGACCCCGCTCTGTCCTTTTACGTGGCCGTTGGGAGTTGCTGTTGTTCCCAGATGCTTCCACTTTGTTATACCACTAACAGTTGACCGTGGAATATTTAGTAGCAAGGAAATTTCACAAATGGACTTGGATGCACAGGTGGCAACCTATCACAGTACCATGCCTGAATTCACTAAGCTCCTGAGAGCGACCCATTCTTTCACAAATTTGTAGTAGCAGTCTGCATACATAGGTGCTTAATTTTATACACCATGGAGGTAATTGTAATGCCTGAATCCAATGATTTGGGGCACTAGCCCAATACTTTTGGCAATATAGTGTATATACCTAACCCCTGCACTCTGTGTGTTTTTAAAGCTGTTGTAAATCTTAACATTTTTTTTTTCCAAAAAACAAACATGCTTGTAATGATATTGCACAGAATGGCTCTGAACCATCTCTTCTGGGGTTCTCTGCTAGTGCGCTATGCTCCTCCTCTTATCCATGCACCACCATTCTATGGAGACGCACCTTCAAGTCCGCTCCCGAGTTAGGTTGTGTCCATGTATAGACACACAGTGTGGCTCGGCGCCCCCCCCATGTGATTTTATTGACAGCAGCAGGAACCAATGGCTCCAGCTATTGCAGATGGGCACATCGCAAGATGAAGATGAGGCTCAGGTAAGTTTTTTTTTTTTTTAAAGTGGGTAGAGGAGCGATACAAACACTGCAGTATTTTTTACCTTAATCCATGAAATGCATTAAGGTGAAAAAATGTCCAGGCTTTAGACCCCTTTATGGTTGCCACCTCTTCTTGGAAAAATACCAGCCTTATGGGCTTTTTTTCAATTAACATTGGCAACAAGTTACATTTTTACTGGCTCGTCCAGTAAAATAGTGGCCTAAAGTTACAAATACATGACTCCTTTTCTCTGTACGTTACGTTCTTCTGAACCCTGCACTCTGTGCCTTGGGTTGTGCATTAGAGTGCTAGCCAAAATAACTGTCTAGAAAGTTGTCAGTTGCTAAATTGTCTCCAACTATTTTAAAGAAAGTTCTATGAGAAGGAAGTCTCGTACACAGTGTTCTCTCTGCAATTATTCTTGTAGCACCCCCCTGACTCTCCTGAAGACTGGATAGTACCTCCAAAGGTCTACCATTTACCATGGCTAGAAAACGAAGATTAGAGCATAAACTGGGCGCCAGCCGCTTTGTCTTTTTCAAAGCTTTAAGGCTGAACTTGAAAGAAAGTGGAAGAAGAGTGTTAGGGGTTTCAGATGCCACACAGATCACTTAGACTCCATGGGTCCAGAACAAAATCCAGCTTCATAGTGACAGAACCTTTTAAGCCGACCCAGCAACACTGCAAGCACATTTTCACAGTCTAGTGTGTCCTCCAAGCAAGTCACCAGGTCCTTCTGGGAGACCGGCCTTTACCCTGGCTCTCTCCAGTAAGGGGCCTCCCCTGGATCTTCTCACCTTGGCTCAGCTTCCTCCACCTCAGGCAGGACAGCCTCAGAACCACTTCAAAGCAGGTAGGCCCAGACAGGCTTCTGGGCCTTACATGGAGCTCTCTCCAGCAGCACCTCCGCAGGCCTCAGAGGAGGCCATAACTGATCAGCCATAACTTTATGAAAACTTACAGGCAAAGGGAATAGCATTATCGTAAATGGTGCAAATGGTAAACAGTACAGCCAACCGTTAACCGTGATATAATTAACAGTAAGCTAATCAACAGCCAAGCACGCAGATATTGATTTTATTAATCAGGGAGTCCACTGCAGACAACTTGGCAACAAGCCCACCCCTGAATACACAAAGTACATGTCAAGGTTCTACCTTTCCTCAGAGCTTGTGCTGCTCCATGTGCTGGCATCCATCCGTCCCCAACCATCTTAGGTTTCTGCAAAGCATTGTGGGTTCCTTCTGCTTTCAAGCCTCTGCGGCTCCTCCTCCTGGAGGGTGTGGCTTATCACATTTAAGCCTGCTGTCTTCAGCTGCTCTTTGCATTTGTGTCCTGTCTGTTGAATTGCAACAAGCTCCTGTTAGTGTCTCAGTGGTCTCCTGGATATCGACTCGGTTTTGGCAAGACTCCTTCCTGGCTTCTGACCCCGGCTCTGGCTCCATCCTTCCTGGCTTCTGACCCCGGCTCTGGCTCCATCCTTCCTGGCTTCTGACCCCGGCTCTGGCGACCATCCTTCCTGGCTTCTGACCCCGGCTCTGGCGACCATCCTTCCTGGCTTCTGACCCCGGCTCTGGCGACCATCTTTCCTGGCTACTGTCCTACCCAGTCATCCGCTGTTGTACTTGCATAGACTCTGTCTCTTGTTTTTGTACAATAAACCTACCTTTTATTGCACCTCCTTGTGTGTCTGGCTCCTTGCTCCCTGACAGTACATTACACATGCTGTCTTTCAGATGTTTGCTTTCACTTGTATAATATGCCCACCATAAGACAAAACTCATACAATATTCCAACAGTCTGAAAAAGTGGAATTCACAGACTTCTTAAGGGAGATTGGTGATAAATATTTCTGGCCCAAGTGGAGGAGCTTCTCCAACCCAGTATGCAGGAGGATCCCATATTTCCTCTGACCATTAACCTGTACAAGATGAAGATTACACCTTTCTATCCACCCCAGAAAGGAAGCTGTATTAAACAAATTAAACCAAGCCTCACTCTCAGCAGTCATCACGTTGTCCATCATTAGAGAATATTCGGCTCTCTCCATGGGCCATAATCAGTGGGTAGATGGCTAACCCCTAGTCCCCTCCAAAAGCCCCTGTCCCAGTTGGGTTTGTCACAGAGAGCATCTCCAAGACTTCAGGTCATGTAGGTAGTTCCCAGCCTGCAGTGGTCAGGTCCTACCAAAAGTGGTCCACAGAAGGGGAAAAACTAGTGAACCAGCAACAGGGCCATGGGCAGACAAGGCCCATGTAGTCCATTCCAATAGAAGAGCTACTGTAGCTCAAGTTGATAAAAAAGTTAATGTTGGTTCTGACAATTTGTCAGAACACACAGTGCATCGCAGTCTGTTATATATGGTTCTGCATAGCCACGGACTGGTCAGGGTGGCCATGCTGACCTGTGTCCACAGCCAAAGGCACTTGCAATGGGCATGTGAGCATTAGAACTGGACCATAGAGCAATGGAAAAAGGTGACCTGGTCTGATTAAGTCAAATTCTGTGTGTGTGTATATATACACACACAACACATGTCACTTTATTAGGTACACCTGTTCAATTACTTGGTAACAGAAATTGCCCCTCATTGACTAACATGGGATTTCACATGTCGTGCGACTTGGGGTCTCACAAGTCGGATCCCAGGTTGCGACAGTATGAACCGAGCCTAAATATAGGTTTAAAATTTTCAATTTAAGTATGCATTCTTAACTCAAGGTTCCTTCTATTGCTCTCATCCTTCTCCAAATCCTCTTCCAAAGAATAAGAATATTATTCAGTGCCATTTTAAGTCACTCCCACTGTAAGTTGTGACTTGACCATTCCCACTGTGTGCCCTTGCATACTAGGGTTTGTTTACTAAAGCTGGTTCCATCAGTATCTCGTGTACTTCTGCATGGAAACCAATGAGATTCCAGATTGTATTGCTAAAGCTTAATTGAACAAGCTGAGGTTAGAAGCTGATTGGCTACCATGCACAAGTGCACGAGGTTCTGCATGAACCAGCTTTCATAAATAAACTCCACTGTTTGTGCCCTGGGTTGCCCCCAGGTTTTTCACAGTCTTAGCAATGGCTCCACTGGCCAGGTGAGTTTCTTTCCTATAAAAGAGGGACCAAAACCAAAAATTGATGTCTGATATCAAGAAAAGCTATGGGCTGCTCTTCTCTTCCCTCCAATAGAGTAGGTAGAGTACCACTTCTTGGCTGTCTGCAACAGTTGTGGTAATGTGATCTGTGAATCTAATGTATAACCCCGCAACTAGTGACTTTCTGTGTATTTCTCTGTCATGATATCTGCAATATTATTGCTAGAGGTCTAAGTCATTGCTTTGTATTTAGATCATTGTAAGGATTTACTAATTAGATCAGCTACAACTTGCATATAGCCAGTACAGCAACCGAAAAAGTCGGTCTTAAACCACTTATACATTGGGGTAGATTTACTAAAGGAGTAGAGGCTGTTCACATAGAAAAGTGTATATTCACTAAACTTCATAGGTAAGATGAAGATCATAGGAAACATCTGTTGTTTTTATTTTTTTAGACTTCCACACTATTGTATTGCGCACTACCGCATTGTGCAGTAATGCACTTTGTGTGCTGGAGTGTTGTGGTGCCGTTCATGCCGAATGGAATCCAAACACACCTGCTGGAATGAATAACAATAAAGGGAAGCGCAACAGACTAATCTCTCATATAAAAATAAATATTGAACAATAATTTAAAAAAAGTGAGGTGAGCAGGTTTTTCACCTAATGGTGGTGGCACGGTTGGCACTGAAGAAGAGAAAAGATTTATCTTTTACACATTGCAGAGTAGTGTTTATAAGAGACTTTTTCATGGAACTTTAATTATTGTTTAATATTTATTTTTATATGAGATATTAGTTTATTATATTGTTAATTATTTTGGCACAGGTGTTGTGAAGTCACTAACCGTGTTTTAGCAGCAACTATTTAGAGCACTATCATATTATTTTAGGCTGTGTTGCACTGATTGAATAGGGGTTTACAAACACACTTGCTGTCCAAGAGTGGACCTCCCCTCCCCTTTACAAAAAAAATGTGCATATTGCTCTGTGTGCTGCAAAGAAAACACCTTTGCACCCTATGTTAAAAGAATTAAAAACAAAAATGTTTTTTCAACATCCGGGTTTTTCTGAGACACTGGTGATGTAGCCAGTGCCTTCCAGATGCTCCCTGGGAAGGCTACATCAGCAGTGCACATGTGCGGAATCTGGTGCAGACCTCATTAGTGGGGTGGCACAAGGAAAACAAAAGTGGAGGATGTGTTTTTTTTTTTTGTTTTTTTTTTGTTTTTTTTTTGTTTTGTTTTTTTGAGTAGTGACACTGGCCTTGGAGCATGGGTAGGACAGACTAGGAGAGCAGGGGAGGAGGAGTGTAAACGTAAGTGCCTTTTTTTTTTTTTTTCCAGATGTGCCTGTTATTAAATGCTGGTGATTTGAGGGTGAGGTCTACTGTAATTTAGCTAAGTTTACGCATGACATAACACACCTTACCGCCCTGCACAGATATCAGTGGGCTCTTGCTTATGGCTGGGTATTCAAAGTGAACACAAGTAACAAAAGATTAGCTTTTCAAAATGAATAACTTCAACTCCTTCAGTAAAGAGAGCTGGAAAATACATAGGGGTTAATTTACTAAACAGTCAATGTGATAATCAGTGTGGCTTTGTACCATTGTTGTTCTTCAATATGCCTGTCAAGTGAGAGTCAAGGAACATAAAGCAAAAATGGCATTAAAATAATCTGACTTTATATGCATCTTCTTTTTTTTTTTCTGATCTTATCCTGAACCCCACTGGTTTTCTGTTTACCATTTCAATTCCAGCTGGTTGGACTATGTGTTGTGACCAGGGGCGGACTGGCCATTTGGAAACTCGGGCACTGCCCGAGGGCCTGACATCAGTAGGGGGCCCCATGAGATGTACCTTTTTCATAGGATTTTTTGAGTTTGGGCAAGGACACAAGGGCCCCATGATCCCCTATTGCCCGGGGGATCCATGAGTTATCAGTCCGCCCCTGGTTGTGACTGGTGATCATAAATTTCAGGACAAGGACTGCACTTCTTATAGTGTTGACCTTGTTGACGGATGGCTGATCGTAGTGACATTAGCAGATGGCGCTGCAAGAAACACCGTGAAAAGGATGAGACGTCACCAGCACTCCGTGGCATTCATGTACACTTTGTATTAGTGCAATGTCACATCAGTAAAGTAAGCTGATGTTTTGGGGTCACGAGGATCCCTTTCTTGAAGTGACATAGTGCCCTTGGTGACCTTACATCGTTCCACTGTGAATGTTGATCAGACTATACTTTCCTTTTTTCTTATATTTATTAGTTATTTGGTGCAATTAATTATACTGATTTTGGAATCCATTGCTAGAGGGTTTTTTTTTCATTGGGAGGGTGCATGTGATCAGCACAGGGCCAATCAGCACTGTCCAGACAGGATTTGGGGTTATGCAGCCTCAAAGGACAGTCAAAGCAGAATAAAAACTCCTCCTACAAGCTTTAACCAGTGCTTAGCTGGACAATGATAGAAGCCACAAGACTGCTATATACTGCTAATGAGGACATATTTAGCAGTTTATATTTACTAAAATAATTTCATTTCCATGTTGTGTGTACTATGGGAGAGCAGATATAGCGAATGCAGGGTCCTGGGTTTAGTAACATTTTAACCTGTTGTATTCAAATCGGCAAACCAGAACTAGAGCTGTATTTAATTTCACCTATGACTGCTGTGTCTTCTGGAATATAAGAATTGACCTTGACTTGAAAAAACTATTTTGGTTTTGTGCTGTAGAATTCTCCAAATCTAAAGCGCCAGTAATGTAAAGCTCAACGGAAACCGCATAATTTACAGCAGTGAAAATCTTTTCAAAACTTGCTCAACACTGTGAGTAATACATATGTATGCTTTGTCTATGGTTTCACTTATAGGCATCATTCCCAGGGAACCTGCAGCTTGTCATTGTTTTGCGTCCTTCAGGAATCTTCCATCGCGCCCTGGCAGATATTGCCTTGAGATTCAACAAAGATGACTTTAAAATGAAGGTACCGGTAAGTCACCTGTAGCAAGTTTGTTGTTTAAGTTAATGGAAAGATATGGTGTTGGGATAAACTTTGTTGCTGCAAAAATCCTTAGATAAGGTGTGGGAAGTCAATGAAAAAGTGTAATAATAATATTAAATTGGACTCGATCTGGAACTTTTCAAATCTACTTGAATAATTATCTGAGTATAAATAAAAAAGGCATAGAGTTTAACATTAATAAGCAATCCTTGACCTCTGCCAAAGCTGGGATAACAGGGTTGAAAATCTTTACTGCATAAATTGTGTCTGTATTCTCTAAATATCCATGCATGTATGTATATAGTATGGTTACCATTCACCTGTTTCCTGGGGACTTTCCCTCTTTTGAGGGGTCTGTCCCCGGGAAACAGGCATCCCCAAGGGAATTGGCTCATTCAGGTGTCATTAAGCCACATGTTCCAGCAATTTGATTCCTAGACAGAAAGAACAGTCCAAAACCTAATGTGCATGAAACTTTGAAGTCTGATTTATCCATTCACTACCCCCTTGGTCACAGCACAACTAGCTATGAGTGAAAATCCTCCAGGAATTTCTAATTCTGCATCTGTTCACTGAGTAGTGACATCCCCAGACACTAATAACTTATTGAAATCATTTCCTCAGAAGTACAGGAGAAAACCTGTCTCCAGTGAAGACATGGAGTATATACAACTTATATGAGGAATGTATTAGAATGCAGGAGAGTCTGGAGAACAACCATGTCTGGGGAAAATAGTGCTGCTTGACCATCTTTAACAGGGGGTCTCAATTTCCTGCTCATTTGAAGCACATATTGGAATGGAGGAAAGCCTGGAGACCATCATGTCTGGGGGATACAGCTCTGTTTGACCATCCTTAAAAGGGGGTCAGCATTTTCTGGTGAGTGTACAACTCGCATATACAGTAAGCACTAGTGGGGAAGAGGAATCCCTGGGAGTTTGGCATTCACTGGCTTTCTTCTAATGGACTTTCAGTTTAACCTGTAGTATTGGGTTATACACATTTTGGACTATAACAAATATTTTCTTGTTATGGTTCCATTGGGTTTGTTTTGTGAATTTACACAAATTGAGCAAACACCCTTATTCAATATTGTGATCCCCAAGGGAATGGCATACATAGATGGGCAGAACAGAGTCTTCCCTCCTCCAATCCACAGGTAGCCCCCGTATAACTGCAACGTGCGGAATACCCCACACCTGTCAGGGAGGGGGCATGTCCAGATGGAGCTTACAACACGGGAAGTTCAGAGAAGCATAACCTCAAATGCAATGCAGCCCTTAGATATGTCACTGCCTATGCAGCATGGAGACTGGCATCAGACAGGGACATCTTCTATTCTGCTGACTCAGGACTAAAGCAGCAGTCTCTCTGAGCTCAGCCATGGGCAGCCACACTGAGGACAGCTGTGAAAACCAAGAAGGGACAGTCCAGATTAGCTGTTGCTGCTGCTACAGAATAGAAGAGGCAGTGCCACAAGGGACAACAAACAGCAGCACAAGCCTAGCAAATTCCAGATTTCACATCAGCCTGAAGTGGACCAGCAGCAGTATCCACTGAAGAAGGGATGGGGCAAACTCTGCTTGGAAGAGAAAATAGGCATAGAAGGAGGCCAAAAAAAGTTAGCAGGAGCATAAATAGGGTGCTAAAAGGGCAGACTGTTTCTGCTAGGTAAGATACTTTCTTTGGGCAGATCTTTAACATTTTTCAGCTATCTGGAATATTTGATATCATTTTTTTTACTAAAAGCACCTGTTTGCTTTGTTGCCCCTAGGTAGGTAGCCTGCCACATTTGTATACCTCACACCTTCAAGGTGTCCCTCTTAAGTATGCATGCATATCTTATTGGCTCTTATTTGAAATCTGTTTCATTTGTCTTTTATACCTTAAATGTCTAACTCTTGTTCAAAAGTCTGTGACATTTGTTTTGAGGGATTGTTAAAAATAGGGATGAATTTGTGAGTGGGGTTAAAAATGGAGGTTTGATATTTTTGTGGGTGTGGTTAAAAGTGGGCATGGTTAGTAAAATGTTCCTGGATTTCATTTTGAAAATTTGATAAGCTTAAAGGATAAGTTCATCTTTTCTAACATGTTTCATCTGTATTCAGCTTCCAATAAAAAAATAATAAATGCACATTTATACCTGCAAAAAGATGTTCATTTATAATTTTTTTGAAAAGATGAACTTATCCTATAGATTTAATTTAAAGCCGACCTTGCACTCCAAGCAAGGTCCACTTGTTTAGCATGCAACCCCTCCCCCACCACCACCCAGACCCTTGCCAAAACAATGCATTTAACTTTGAAAAAAAACCTATGCGGGCAAAAAAGTAAAATAATATACTCCATTCCCTGCTGCTCAGAGTACAGGGGTGACATCACCATTTGTGCGACAAGATCCTGGGTATACTGACAACTCCAGATCTCATGAGATGACATTGCAGCAAAGTGCAGAATCCTCTTCTTGTGAGATTTGCAGTTTGCAATATTTCTGAGGATCTCACTGAAGCGATCATGACATCATTCTTGACTGGGCTCCAGGGGCAACATAAGTATAATATTCTAAAATATTTCCCCCCCCCACGCTTTTTTTTTTTTTTTTAAATATTTTAACTAAAATGCTCCAATAAACTGCAAAAAAAAATTAGAGGACCACAATAAATCAGAGGACTTTGCTATTCAAGTGCATGGTCCTTTTTGAATAAGTTGGCTACATTTGATTTTAATGTGTAAATTCAAGTTAAAAACACACTATATAGTATGAGTTTCAATAGTCATGTAATTTTGGATAGAGTGATCACAATCCATTTTAAACAGTTACTTTTTTTTAGAAGAGTTGTTAAAGTGATTGTAAAGTCTTAAATTGTATTTTTTAAAATAACCGGCTTATACTTTCCTGCTCTGTAATGGTAATGTACAGAGCAGCCCCAGTCCTCCTCTTCCGGGGTCCCTAGCCAGTACTCTATGTTCCTCCTCTTCTGGGTGTGCCCCCATAGGAAGCTACTTCCTATTGTGGCACACCTGGGTGATCAATCCCTAGCCACGCTGCCTCTGTCCACTGACACAGGACTAGGGCTCAGCACTAGCCCCCCCCCCCCCCTCCGCTCCCCCGTCACAGGATTTGATTGACAGCAGAGGAATCAATGGCTCATGTTGATCTCAGCAAATCCTGCAAGAGCGGAGACAAGAGAGATCCACTGAAGATGGGCAGTGTACTGGACTGTGTGAGAACTCAAGTATTAGGGGGAGGCTAGGGGGCGACATGTTAACCTAATCCTTTTTTACTTTAATGCAAAGACTGCATTAAGGTAAAAAATGTTTAGGCTTTTAAACCACTTCAAAGTTGTTGCTTTATTTTAATAATTCATATTATGGTTTTCTATAGTACCATGTGTACCGATTTCCCACTTTGAAACTGTGCACTGTAATAAAGGCTCTAATTTCTACATAACTTGGCAGTGTATGAGGGTTTGCACATTGTCCTTGGCACAGCATTTTTGCATTACTGCTCTTTTACTGCTGCTCTTTTACTGTACATTAGCCAACTAATTTCTCTAATTTATTTTAGTTTTTTATTACAGCTTATGTTGAAGTGGAACAAAGTGGATCTGTTTTTATTATTATTATTTTGTTTACATTATCTATAATTTGTTTTCCTTTATTAATATATATCATACATTACATGTTCTACCTGTGACTTTAGTACTCGCTGCAATTAAGGTTACACATTACTATGCCTGTTAAGGTAAAAGAAGCAGAAGCCAATTAACTTGATTTTTTGATTGTGGAATGAGAATGTGGCAAGAATTATGAACCCCACACAAGCATTAGGAGAAAATAAAAACTCTGATGTAGATGGTTCTCCTGGTTTTAGCTGAGCCCAGGGTTTCCTTATTTCAGGGCAATAATTCTAGCTTGTAGCTATGTTATGCATAGAAGAAATTTCACAACTGATATACAGATAGTTCATGCTTTTTACCATTGCCTATTGCACAGATCATAATGCTGAATTCAGCCGCAGAATTACAAAACTACATTGAGAAGACACAGCTCACAAGAGACCTAGGTGGCACACTGGATTATTGCCATAAAAACTGGCTTTTAAATCGGACGGTAAGACCTTTTTGTATTTTATCATGGGGTTTGGACTGATATTTGGCATGTGAACAGCCTGTATCAGATTGAGA
This sequence comes from Staurois parvus, assembly GCF_062004578.1. Classification (NCBI taxonomy): domain Eukaryota; kingdom Metazoa; phylum Chordata; class Amphibia; order Anura; family Ranidae; genus Staurois; species Staurois parvus. The sequence goes on along the minus strand of NW_028318430.1, from coordinate 9,681,558 downwards.
GCTGTCTTTGTGATTGTTATGCATTCTACAAATGCTGTGATTAGTCACTTTGGGCCCATTAGTGTTAAAGGGTCACTTCACCCAAATAGTGAAAAGAGAAATGGGCGTGATACAAGAAATGCCATCATCCCTATAAGAATACAGTGGAAAACCCTCTTGGCAATGGGACTTTTAAGGCACAAATTAAACCAAAAATATTATAAAGAATAGTTTAAAAAAATGTTTTATTCATACAGTATTGTAAATGGCATAAAGTTACAAAATATGGTGGTATCAACAAACGTGGTTTTACAGTAGATGATGGAAAATGAGTCATGCATGTATTTGCACATGGGAATGATAGTAATAAATAGTAAGCGCTCATAAATAGTGCAAGCAGCTGAACATATAGGAAAACACATAAAAAGTCCCAAAATACATATACAAAAGAAATGCAGCGCTCTAAAATTAATATTGGAATTAGTAGACACAGTCCAGTAAAACAGCAGTGCTCCTTGTTTCCAAGTGTAAATGGTAGAATTTTGCACTAACCAGAACGCGCATGGGTAATGCGCATATATGTGTAAATCCTGAAGATCCTTTTCTCCACTTAAGGCTGGTCAGGTATATGGCTTGGAAGAATGGAGATCCTACGCCCTCATGTGGTGGGAAATAATCCAGCAGGTCAAAGCTATGACGATCCAGATGAACCTCCACAGGAACTGGCACAGGAATCCCAAGGGCTACAAGGATGGAAAAGCTCCTCACAGGAGACACAGGGGAGCACTCATAGTGTAGTAATTTAAAACTTTATTTGAAAGCAGCACAGGTGCAGAATACAGGAGAATAGCCAAGTATGGGCAAACACACTGACCCTATTAGATGTCAAAATGGCCGCCGGGCCTCCTCGTGGCACCGGCGGCTTAATGTCAACGGCGTCCTAGGGTCCCACCTGACGCGTTTCGTGCGCGCGCACTTCCTCAGAGGTGGAACATAGGGCTGCCGTGACCGTTCGATCGTACTTAAATACCGTAATGCCGTATTCCGCGCATGCGCACTGATGCGGCGCCATCTTGCCGAAGTCCGTGCGTCCGCGATACTCAAGTGCGCATGCGCGGGTGCCATTTCACCGTGGGCCAGGAGAGAACGGGAATCACTGAAGAGCGGCTCCATATAAGCGGAGCTCGGCTGTCCGAGATAGGCTCACAGCGCATGCGCGAATGCCAACATCCCGTGTATACACAGTGCAGTCCCCCTGGCGCAGAGAAAAATGAGTCTCTGATGGTAAATGGCAGCAGAACACAGAGCAATAATAAATGTGTTCTTCCACTGACAGTTACATGAAACCAATGTCAGTTTGAGAAGGCCCTTTATCAGGGGCATCCCATACAGAATGATGCATATAAAAGAAGAATAATATAAAAACCAGATCAAAATAAACAGAGAGCTGGTAACAGTGCTGCTATAATAAAAGGCCATTAACTCCATATGCCCCAAACAAATGAAGCGGGGTTAATGGTAAATATAAAACCGATTGTAAATCAATCATAATGTCATGCCCCCACCGTAGGGAGAATTACCTATGGATAAAATTAGGGACACCACGGTGGAATGGCAAAATAGTAGTAGAATAACGCATGGGAATTGGTCAACAGAGATTCGATCAAGACCCATACATGGCATCATAACATATATAAAACGTGCAAGGTAAAATTCCAAAATTATGGAATAAAGATAAATAAAAAATAGAAAGAATTAAATAAAAAACAAAATGCAGTTGGCACCAGCACAATAGAAAGAACTGGTAAGGGTCAGAATGCAAATTGTACAAGCGCATGTAAAAGATGACAGAATTAATGAATGATCCTATATCAATACGCAATAAGGGCCTAAAACATGGTATAAACTGGTCCACTTAATTGACCTGAATATGTGAGTTGGTAATGGAAAATGGATAGTAATATGTCTAATACCAAAGGTGATGGACAAATCCACAAACTGTTGGTCAAGCACCGTAAAATTAACTGTTGTCAATGAAACAATTGACATCCAGTTCGATATTCAAACCTGCAGGATACAAAGTATCTAATTCAAAGATGTGTTTAGTCTCTAATTGTGAGACGGCCCTAGTTTTACAAGTACCTCTCCAATGTGGAGTCACAATGTCAATGCCCACAAATCTCAAGCTGGTAGGGTCTCTGTGGTGATGTTTCCTATAGTGGAGGGACAATGAGTGTTCCTTAAATCCCTTCTTGATGTTGTTAACATGTTCTCGGAGGCGGTCCCTAAGGCGCCTAGTAGTCCTGCCAATGTATTGCTTGAGACAGGGGCATTCCAGTAAATACACCACAAATCTGCTATTACAGCAGATAAATTTATCGATGTTATACGATCTCTTGGTTTGGTTGGAGGTATAGGTGTTTATCTTTCTTTTCCTCATACCATTACATTTACAGGCGATGCAATTGTTGCATGGGTGGAAACCCGTATAGTTAAACAGAATGGGAGGTGATTTAGGCATGGTAACAACATTAGGGGCTATTTTATCCCGCAAAGTGGACGATTTACGAAAGATAACCTCGGGTTTCTCCGGAAGTATCTTAGCAAGGGTGGTATCAGCCCTCAAAATCCCCCAGTTCTTAGTAACTATATGTTTAATGGATCTATATTGGGCAGAGAATGTTGTAATAAATGGGCATACCAAATTTTTCGGTGGTTTCGTCTGGGTATTTAGTAAATCATGCCTATCCATGTTGGTTATTGATTCCATAGTATCATTCAAAACCTTCCCGTCATATCCTTTCTCGAGGAATCGTTCTTTAAGGATATTGGCTTGCATATGGTAAGTGTCGATGTTAGTGCAGTTTCTTCTCAACCTAAGGAATTGTCCCTTTGGTATACCCGCCAACCAACTGGGGTGATGACAACTCCCTAGTGGGATGAAACTATTTCGATCGGTGGTTTTGAAAAAAGATTGGGTAGTGATGTGTCCACCTGTATTGATTAGAGTGAGATCTAGGAAATCAATTTCAGTGTTGCTAAACTTGTATGATAATTTAATATTCACAGAATTATTATTGAGGGTAGTGAAAAAATTTTTAAGTGATTGTTCCGTGCCATTCCAAAACAGGAGCACGTCATCAATATACCGCTTATAATACAGCAATTCAGGCCAGTCCATAGCATAGATGTTATCCTCCTCCCAATAGGACATGAACAAATTTGCCAGGCTGGGGGCAAACTTTGCCCCCATGGCAACCCCCTTGACTTGCAGATAGTAATTACTGTCAAACCACATGTAGTTCTTTGACATTGCAAAATTCAGAAGCTCCAGTATGAAATCGATATGTGGAGGGAGTAATGAGCTCTCATGTGTGAGGTAATACTTAGCGACTGTCATCCCATCTTTATGGTCAATATTGCTGTACAACGCCTCAACATCCGCTGTTACCAAAAAAGAGGATGGAGGAATAGAAATGTCTTTGATGGAATTCAGGACATGTTTCGTGTCCCTAAGATAGGAAGGGGTATGTAGTACTAGCGGTTGAAGATGGTGATCAATATAGGCCCCTATCCTAGAGCAGAGTGAATCGATCCCGCTCACTATTGGTCTGCCCGGGGGTTTTAGTGGATTTTTATGTACTTTGGGCAGTATGTACAAGACCGGTAAGCGAGGGGCCTTGGGACACAGAAATGCCTTCTCTTTTTTGTTAACAATAGATTTATCGTAGCCATTTTTAATAATAGTTTTGAGAGTGCGTTTATACTCTGATAAGGGGTCTTTATGAAGTGGTTGGTATGTAGACGTATCTCCAAGGATATTATATACCTCTGCTATGTAATCACTCTTATTTAAAATGACTACCCCTCCCCCCTTATCCGCAGGTCTTACTACGAGATCTTTCTGCTCTAGAAGGGATTTGATTGCTGTGTCTATTTTGGGATCTTTGTATATTTTCTTAATGGGAAGATTTTTTAGATCTTTCAATACTTGATCTCTAAATAGACTAACAGCTGAATTACTTTGTGGTGGGGGATTGAAAGTAGAAGCATTAGAAAGAGAAGTATATTGGCATGAGGGATGTTTAGTGATAGGGTTATTCATGAAGTATCTTTTGATCGATAACCTTCTTGCAAATTTCTGAATATCAATAAAGGCCTGGAACTTATTCATGGGCCTAGTTGGGGCAAATTTTAACCCTTTATCCAATAGACTTAATTCGTTATCAGAAAGCGAGGATGCACTAAGGTTGAAGATACCCTTCCCAATCATGTTCTCCTTCGCTTTGTTGGATCTATTGATTCTCCTCCCTCCCCTCTTGCCTCTATATTGTCGCTTCTTTTTCGTACCCTGCCCCTCTCTAAAAAATGATGACTATTATTAGAACGAATATCAGGGGTTCTAGGAGTAGGGGGTGCATAATAATCATCATATGGTGGTCTCCAATATTGATTTTGATAATCATTTGAATATTGATCCCTATAGTACCCCTGTTGTGGAGGGTAATGATGGTAATAATCTCTCGGATTATGAGAAGGATGTCTTTGGGTATGTATGGGGCCCGAGTTGTTGTTATTATGATGAGCCTTACGTTTATTTGGCTTTTTTTTGGAATGAGTGTTATGCGAATTGGGGTTTCCAGGTTTAGGATGGACATTTGGGTGCCATCTGTTATCCCTAGAGCCGATATTACTATCCGTTAATTCCGATAATGGATGGAATTGGTTATGAGTGGTGATGTTATATCTGGTTTGATTGGAGGTAGAAGGCCTAGCTCTACCCTGGGAGTTCATGGGAAGTTGCTGACCCATTTTATGGGCTGGGGTAGAAGGTGGAAAAGGTCCATTGCTACCTGCTACATTGTTGGTGTCCAAAGCTTGCCATTTGAATACCTGTTGTGTTTGATAATCAGTAAGATCCCTCATATATTTTTTCCGTTTTTTGTTTTTTTGCTCTAAATCAACATTTTCCAAATGTTTTTTTAGCTTATTAGATTCCATGATATAATCTTCATTAGTTTTATAAGGGGTGAGTTTCTCTTTCACCGAGTTGATCTCTTTATCTAAATACGTGAGTTTTTTCTTTTTCCTGGCAATTATAAATTTGATCATATCAATGCCAACTGTATTGAAATAGTGATACCATTCCAATAATGATGAAGTGTCATCAGTGTCAGGAGAAATGTCCCATCTCAGCGATCTAGGAACCATTTGTTCTTTAACATATTTCTCCAAAAAGGAAATATCCCAGATGGTTTTAATTTCAGAAGTGGTGAGATTGTGCAAATGAATGAACAATCCCCTAACATCTTCCATTTCATTAATTTGTGTAAATACATCATCTGGTATTAGAGACCTTGAAGCTCTAATGTCAAAGATGTCTCCCATGATGAGAGAAATGTTATAGAGCTGCTATACTAATAAATATGGTTAAGCAGAAATGGGAATGATAGTAATAAATAGTAAGCGCTCATAAATAGTGCAAGCAGCTGAACATATAGGAAAACACATAAAAAGTCCCAAAATACATATACAAAAGAAATGCAGCGCTCTAAAATTAATATTGGAATTAGTAGACACAGTCCAGTAAAACAGCAGTGCTCCTTGTTTCCAAGTGTAAATGGTAGAATTTTGCACTAACCAGAACGCGCATGGGTAATGCGCATATATGTGTAAATCCTGAAGATCCTTTTCTCCACTTAAGGCTGGTCAGGTATATGGCTTGGAAGAATGGAGATCCTACGCCCTCATGTGGTGGGAAATAATCCAGCAGGTCAAAGCTATGACGATCCAGATGAACCTCCACAGGAACTGGCACAGGAATCCCAAGGGCTACAAGGATGGAAAAGCTCCTCACAGGAGACACAGGGGAGCACTCATAGTGTAGTAATTTAAAACTTTATTTGAAAGCAGCACAGGTGCAGAATACAGGAGAATAGCCAAGTATGGGCAAACACACTGACCCTATTAGATGTCAAAATGGCCGCCGGGCCTCCTCGTGGCACCGGCGGCTTAATGTCAACGGCGTCCTAGGGTCCCACCTGACGCGTTTCGTGCGCACGCACTTCCTCAGAGGTGGAACATAGGGCTGCCGTGACCGTTCGATCGTACTTAAATACCGTAATGCCGTATTCCGCGCATGCGCACTGATGCGGCGCCATCTTGCCGAAGTCCGTGCGTCCGCGATACTCAAGTGCGCATGCGCGGGTGCCATTTCACCGTGGGCCAGGAGAGAACGGGAATCACTGAAGAGCGGCTCCATATAAGCGGAGCTCGGCTGTCCGAGATAGGCTCACAGCGCATGCGCGAATGCCAACATCCCGTGTATACACAGTGCAGTCCCCCTGGCGCAGAGAAAAATGAGTCTCTGATGGTAAATGGCAGCAGAACACAGAGCAATAATAAATGTGTTCTTCCACTGACAGTTACATGAAACCAATGTCAGTTTGAGAAGGCCCTTTATCAGGGGCATCCCATACAGAATGATGCATATAAAAGAAGAATAATATAAAAACCAGATCAAAATAAACAGAGAGCTGGTAACAGTGCTGCTATAATAAAAGGCCATTAACTCCATATGCCCCAAACAAATGAAGCGGGGTTAATGGTAAATATAAAACCGATTGTAAATCAATCATAATGTCATGCCCCCACCGTAGGGAGAATTACCTATGGATAAAATTAGGGACACCACGGTGGAATGGCAAAATAGTAGTAGAATAACGCATGGGAATTGGTCAACAGAGATTCGATCAAGACCCATACATGGCATCATAACATATATAAAACGTGCAAGGTAAAATTCCAAAATTATGGAATAAAGATAAATAAAAAATAGAAAGAATTAAATAAAAAACAAAATGCAGTTGGCACCAGCACAATAGAAAGAACTGGTAAGGGTCAGAATGCAAATTGTACAAGCGCATGTAAAAGATGACAGAATTAATGAATGATCCTATATCAATACGCAATAAGGGCCTAAAACATGGTATAAACTGGTCCACTTAATTGACCTGAATATGTGAGTTGGTAATGGAAAATGGATAGTAATATGTCTAATACCAAAGGTGATGGACAAATCCACAAACTGTTGGTCAAGCACCGTAAAATTAACTGTTGTCAATGAAACAATTGACATCCAGTTCGATATTCAAACCTGCAGGATACAAAGTATCTAATTCAAAGATGTGTTTAGTCTCTAATTGTGAGACGGCCCTAGTTTTACAAGTACCTCTCCAATGTGGAGTCACAATGTCAATGCCCACAAATCTCAAGCTGGTAGGGTCTCTGTGGTGATGTTTCCTATAGTGGAGGGACAATGAGTGTTCCTTAAATCCCTTCTTGATGTTGTTAACATGTTCTCGGAGGCGGTCCCTAAGGCGCCTAGTAGTCCTGCCAATGTATTGCTTGAGACAGGGGCATTCCAGTAAATACACCACAAATCTGCTATTACAGCAGATAAATTTATCGATGTTATACGATCTCTTGGTTTGGTTGGAGGTATAGGTGTTTATCTTTCTTTTCCTCATACCATTACATTTACAGGCGATGCAATTGTTGCATGGGTGGAAACCCGTATAGTTAAACAGAATGGGAGGTGATTTAGGCATGGTAACAACATTAGGGGCTATTTTATCCCGCAAAGTGGACGATTTACGAAAGATAACCTCGGGTTTCTCCGGAAGTATCTTAGCAAGGGTGGTATCAGCCCTCAAAATCCCCCAGTTCTTAGTAACTATATGTTTAATGGATCTATATTGGGCAGAGAATGTTGTAATAAATGGGCATACCAAATTTTTCGGTGGTTTCGTCTGGGTATTTAGTAAATCATGCCTATCCATGTTGGTTATTGATTCCATAGTATCATTCAAAACCTTCCCGTCATATCCTTTCTCGAGGAATCGTTCTTTAAGGATATTGGCTTGCATATGGTAAGTGTCGATGTTAGTGCAGTTTCTTCTCAACCTAAGGAATTGTCCCTTTGGTATACCCGCCAACCAACTGGGGTGATGAAAGATCTAAAAAATCTTCCCATTAAGAAAATATACAAAGATCCCAAAATAGACACAGCAATCAAATCCCTTCTAGAGCAGAAAGATCTCGTAGTAAGACCTGCGGATAAGGGGGGAGGGGTAGTCATTTTAAATAAGAGTGATTACATAGCAGAGGTATATAATATCCTTGGAGATACGTCTACATACCAACCACTTCATAAAGACCCCTTATCAGAGTATAAACGCACTCTCAAAACTATTATTAAAAATGGCTACGATAAATCTATTGTTAACAAAAAAGAGAAGGCATTTCTGTGTCCCAAGGCCCCTCGCTTACCGGTCTTGTACATACTGCCCAAAGTACATAAAAATCCACTAAAACCCCCGGGCAGACCAATAGTGAGCGGGATCGATTCACTCTGCTCTAGGATAGGGGCCTATATTGATCACCATCTTCAACCGCTAGTACTACATACCCCTTCCTATCTTAGGGACACGAAACATGTCCTGAATTCCATCAAAGACATTTCTATTCCTCCATCCTCTTTTTTGGTAACAGCGGATGTTGAGGCGTTGTACAGCAATATTGACCATAAAGATGGGATGACAGTCGCTAAGTATTACCTCACACATGAGAGCTCATTACTCCCTCCACATATCGATTTCATACTGGAGCTTCTGAATTTTGCAATGTCAAAGAACTACATGTGGTTTGACAGTAATTACTATCTGCAAGTCAAGGGGGTTGCCATGGGGGCAAAGTTTGCCCCCAGCCTGGCAAATTTGTTCATGTCCTATTGGGAGGAGGATAACATCTATGCTATGGACTGGCCTGAATTGCTGTATTATAAGCGGTATATTGATGACGTGCTCCTGTTTTGGAATGGCACGGAACAATCACTTAAAAATTTTTTCACTACCCTCAATAATAATTCTGTGAATATTAAATTATCATACAAGTTTAGCAACACTGAAATTGATTTCCTAGATCTCACTCTAATCAATACAGGTGGACACATCACTACCCAATCTTTTTTCAAAACCACCGATCGAAATAGTTTCATCCCACTAGGGAGTTGTCATCACCCCAGTTGGTTGGCGGGTATACCAAAGGGACAATTCCTTAGGTTGAGAAGAAACTGCACTAACATCGACACTTACCATATGCAAGCCAATATCCTTAAAGAACGATTCCTCGAGAAAGGATATGACGGGAAGGTTTTGAATGATACTATGGAATCAATAACCAACATGGATAGGCATGATTTACTAAATACCCAGACGAAACCACCGAAAAATTTGGTATGCCCATTTATTACAACATTCTCTGCCCAATATAGATCCATTAAACATATAGTTACTAAGAACTGGGGGATTTTGAGGGCTGATACCACCCTTGCTAAGATACTTCCGGAGAAACCCGAGGTTATCTTTCGTAAATCGTCCACTTTGCGGGATAAAATAGCCCCTAATGTTGTTACCATGCCTAAATCACCTCCCATTCTGTTTAACTATACGGGTTTCCACCCATGCAACAATTGCATCGCCTGTAAATGTAATGGTATGAGGAAAAGAAAGATAAACACCTATACCTCCAACCAAACCAAGAGATCGTATAACATCGATAAATTTATCTGCTGTAATAGCAGATTTGTGGTGTATTTACTGGAATGCCCCTGTCTCAAGCAATACATTGGCAGGACTACTAGGCGCCTTAGGGACCGCCTCCGAGAACATGTTAACAACATCAAGAAGGGATTTAAGGAACACTCATTGTCCCTCCACTATAGGAAACATCACCACAGAGACCCTACCAGCTTGAGATTTGTGGGCATTGACATTGTGACTCCACATTGGAGAGGTACTTGTAAAACTAGGGCCGTCTCACAATTAGAGACTAAACACATCTTTGAATTAGATACTTTGTATCCTGCAGGTTTGAATATCGAACTGGATGTCAATTGTTTCATTGACAACAGTTAATTTTACGGTGCTTGACCAACAGTTTGTGGATTTGTCCATCACCTTTGGTATTAGACATATTACTATCCATTTTCCATTACCAACTCACATATTCAGGTCAATTAAGTGGACCAGTTTATACCATGTTTTAGGCCCTTATTGCGTATTGATATAGGATCATTCATTAATTCTGTCATCTTTTACATGCGCTTGTACAATTTGCATTCTGACCCTTACCAGTTCTTTCTATTGTGCTGGTGCCAACTGCATTTTGTTTTTTATTTAATTCTTTCTATTTTTTATTTATCTTTATTCCATAATTTTGGAATTTTACCTTGCACGTTTTATATATGTTATGATGCCATGTATGGGTCTTGATCGAATCTCTGTTGACCAATTCCCATGCGTTATTCTACTACTATTTTGCCATTCCACCGTGGTGTCCCTAATTTTATCCATAGGTAATTCTCCCTACGGTGGGGGCATGACATTATGATTGATTTACAATCGGTTTTATATTTACCATTAACCCCGCTTCATTTGTTTGGGGCATATGGAGTTAATGGCCTTTTATTATAGCAGCACTGTTACCAGCTCTCTGTTTATTTTGATCTGGTTTTTATATTATTCTTCTTTTATATGCATCATTCTGTATGGGATGCCCCTGATAAAGGGCCTTCTCAAACTGACATTGGTTTCATGTAACTGTCAGTGGAAGAACACATTTATTATTGCTCTGTGTTCTGCTGCCATTTACCATCAGAGACTCATTTTTCTCTGCGCCAGGGGGACTGCACTGTGTATACACGGGATGTTGGCATTCGCGCATGCGCTGTGAGCCTATCTCGGACAGCCGAGCTCCGCTTATATGGAGCCGCTCTTCAGTGATTCCCGTTCTCTCCTGGCCCACGGTGAAATGGCACCCGCGCATGCGCACTTGAGTATCGCGGACGCACGGACTTCGGCAAGATGGCGCCGCATCAGTGCGCATGCGCGGAATACGGCATTACGGTATTTAAGTACGATCGAACGGTCACGGCAGCCCTATGTTCCACCTCTGAGGAAGTGCGTGCGCACGAAACGCGTCAGGTGGGACCCTAGGACGCCGTTGACATTAAGCCGCCGGTGCCACGAGGAGGCCCGGCGGCCATTTTGACATCTAATAGGGTCAGTGTGTTTGCCCATACTTGGCTATTCTCCTGTATTCTGCACCTGTGCTGCTTTCAAATAAAGTTTTAAATTACTACACTATGAGTGCTCCCCTGTGTCTCCTGTGAGGAGCTTTTCCATCCTTGTAGCCCTTGGGATTCCTGTGCCAGTTCCTGTGGAGGTTCATCTGGATCGTCATAGCTTTGACCTGCTGGATTATTTCCCACCACATGAGGGCGTAGGATCTCCATTCTTCCAAGCCATATACCTGACCAGCCTTAAGTGGAGAAAAGGATCTTCAGGATTTACACATATATGCGCATTACCCATGCGCGTTCTGGTTAGTGCAAAATTCTACCATTTACACTTGGAAACAAGGAGCACTGCTGTTTTACTGGACTGTGTCTACTAATTCCAATATTAATTTTAGAGCGCTGCATTTCTTTTGTATATGTATTTTGGGACTTTTTATGTGTTTTCCTATATGTTCAGCTGCTTGCACTATTTATGAGCGCTTACTATTTATTACTATCATTCCCATTTCTGCTTAACCATATTTATTAGTATAGCAGCTCTATAACATTTCTCTCATCATGGGAGACATCTTTGACATTAGAGCTTCAAGGTCTCTAATACCAGATGATGTATTTACACAAATTAATGAAATGGAAGATGTTAGGGGATTGTTCATTCATTTGCACAATCTCACCACTTCTGAAATTAAAACCATCTGGGATATTTCCTTTTTGGAGAAATATGTTAAAGAACAAATGGTTCCTAGATCGCTGAGATGGGACATTTCTCCTGACACTGATGACACTTCATCATTATTGGAATGGTATCACTATTTCAATACAGTTGGCATTGATATGATCAAATTTATAATTGCCAGGAAAAAGAAAAAACTCACGTATTTAGATAAAGAGATCAACTCGGTGAAAGAGAAACTCACCCCTTATAAAACTAATGAAGATTATATCATGGAATCTAATAAGCTAAAAAAACATTTGGAAAATGTTGATTTAGAGCAAAAAAACAAAAAACGGAAAAAATATATGAGGGATCTTACTGATTATCAAACACAACAGGTATTCAAATGGCAAGCTTTGGACACCAACAATGTAGCAGGTAGCAATGGACCTTTTCCACCTTCTACCCCAGCCCATAAAATGGGTCAGCAACTTCCCATGAACTCCCAGGGTAGAGCTAGGCCTTCTACCTCCAATCAAACCAGATATAACATCACCACTCATAACCAATTCCATCCATTATCGGAATTAACGGATAGTAATATCGGCTCTAGGGATAACAGATGGCACCCAAATGTCCATCCTAAACCTGGAAACCCCAATTCGCATAACACTCATTCCAAAAAAAAGCCAAATAAACGTAAGGCTCATCATAATAACAACAACTCGGGCCCCATACATACCCAAAGACATCCTTCTCATAATCCGAGAGATTATTACCATCATTACCCTCCACAACAGGGGTACTATAGGGATCAATATTCAAATGATTATCAAAATCAATATTGGAGACCACCATATGATGATTATTATGCACCCCCTACTCCTAGAACCCCTGATATTCGTTCTAATAATAGTCATCATTTTTTAGAGAGGGGCAGGGTACGAAAAAGAAGCGACAATATAGAGGCAAGAGGGGAGGGAGGAGAATCAATAGATCCAACAAAGCGAAGGAGAACATGATTGGGAAGGGTATCTTCAACCTTAGTGCATCCTCGCTTTCTGATAACGAATTAAGTCTATTGGATAAAGGGTTAAAATTTGCCCCAACTAGGCCCATGAATAAGTTCCAGGCCTTTATTGATATTCAGAAATTTGCAAGAAGGTTATCGATCAAAAGATACTTCATGAATAACCCTATCACTAAACATCCCTCATGCCAATATACTTCTCTTTCTAATGCTTCTACTTTCAATCCCCCACCACAAAGTAATTCAGCTGTTAGTCTATTTAGAGATCAAGTATTGAAAGATCTAAAAAATCTTCCCATTAAGAAAATATACAAAGATCCCAAAATAGACACAGCAATCAAATCCCTTCTAGAGCAGAAAGATCTCGTAGTAAGACCTGCGGATAAGGGGGGAGGGGTAGTCATTTTAAATAAGAGTGATTACATAGCAGAGGTATATAATATCCTTGGAGATACGTCTACATACCAACCACTTCATAAAGACCCCTTATCAGAGTATAAACGCACTCTCAAAACTATTATTAAAAATGGCTACGATAAATCTATTGTTAACAAAAAAGAGAAGGCATTTCTGTGTCCCAAGGCCCCTCGCTTACCGGTCTTGTACATACTGCCCAAAGTACATAAAAATCCACTAAAACCCCCGGGCAGACCAATAGTGAGCGGGATCGATTCACTCTGCTCTAGGATAGGGGCCTATATTGATCACCATCTTCAACCGCTAGTACTACATACCCCTTCCTATCTTAGGGACACGAAACATGTCCTGAATTCCATCAAAGACATTTCTATTCCTCCATCCTCTTTTTTGGTAACAGCGGATGTTGAGGCGTTGTACAGCAATATTGACCATAAAGATGGGATGACAGTCGCTAAGTATTACCTCACACATGAGAGCTCATTACTCCCTCCACATATCGATTTCATACTGGAGCTTCTGAATTTTGCAATGTCAAAGAACTACATGTGGTTTGACAGTAATTACTATCTGCAAGTCAAGGGGGTTGCCATGGGGGCAAAGTTTGCCCCCAGCCTGGCAAATTTGTTCATGTCCTATTGGGAGGAGGATAACATCTATGCTATGGACTGGCCTGAATTGCTGTATTATAAGCGGTATATTGATGACGTGCTCCTGTTTTGGAATGGCACGGAACAATCACTTAAAAATTTTTTCACTACCCTCAATAATAATTCTGTGAATATTAAATTATCATACAAGTTTAGCAACACTGAAATTGATTTCCTAGATCTCACTCTAATCAATACAGGTGGACACATCACTACCCAATCTTTTTTCAAAACCACCGATCGAAATAGTTTCATCCCACTAGGGAGTTGTCATCACCCCAGTTGGTTGGCGGGTATACCAAAGGGACAATTCCTTAGGTTGAGAAGAAACTGCACTAACATCGACACTTACCATATGCAAGCCAATATCCTTAAAGAACGATTCCTCGAGAAAGGATATGACGGGAAGGTTTTGAATGATACTATGGAATCAATAACCAACATGGATAGGCATGATTTACTAAATACCCAGACGAAACCACCGAAAAATTTGGTATGCCCATTTATTACAACATTCTCTGCCCAATATAGATCCATTAAACATATAGTTACTAAGAACTGGGGGATTTTGAGGGCTGATACCACCCTTGCTAAGATACTTCCGGAGAAACCCGAGGTTATCTTTCGTAAATCGTCCACTTTGCGGGATAAAATAGCCCCTAATGTTGTTACCATGCCTAAATCACCTCCCATTCTGTTTAACTATACGGGTTTCCACCCATGCAACAATTGCATCGCCTGTAAATGTAATGGTATGAGGAAAAGAAAGATAAACACCTATACCTCCAACCAAACCAAGAGATCGTATAACATCGATAAATTTATCTGCTGTAATAGCAGATTTGTGGTGTATTTACTGGAATGCCCCTGTCTCAAGCAATACATTGGCAGGACTACTAGGCGCCTTAGGGACCGCCTCCGAGAACATGTTAACAACATCAAGAAGGGATTTAAGGAACACTCATTGTCCCTCCACTATAGGAAACATCACCACAGAGACCCTACCAGCTTGAGATTTGTGGGCATTGACATTGTGACTCCACATTGGAGAGGTACTTGTAAAACTAGGGCCGTCTCACAATTAGAGACTAAACACATCTTTGAATTAGATACTTTGTATCCTGCAGGTTTGAATATCGAACTGGATGTCAATTGTTTCATTGACAACAGTTAATTTTACGGTGCTTGACCAACAGTTTGTGGATTTGTCCATCACCTTTGGTATTAGACATATTACTATCCATTTTCCATTACCAACTCACATATTCAGGTCAATTAAGTGGACCAGTTTATACCATGTTTTAGGCCCTTATTGCGTATTGATATAGGATCATTCATTAATTCTGTCATCTTTTACATGCGCTTGTACAATTTGCATTCTGACCCTTACCAGTTCTTTCTATTGTGCTGGTGCCAACTGCATTTTGTTTTTTATTTAATTCTTTCTATTTTTTATTTATCTTTATTCCATAATTTTGGAATTTTACCTTGCACGTTTTATATATGTTATGATGCCATGTATGGGTCTTGATCGAATCTCTGTTGACCAATTCCCATGCGTTATTCTACTACTATTTTGCCATTCCACCGTGGTGTCCCTAATTTTATCCATAGGTAATTCTCCCTACGGTGGGGGCATGACATTATGATTGATTTACAATCGGTTTTATATTTACCATTAACCCCGCTTCATTTGTTTGGGGCATATGGAGTTAATGGCCTTTTATTATAGCAGCACTGTTACCAGCTCTCTGTTTATTTTGATCTGGTTTTTATATTATTCTTCTTTTATATGCATCATTCTGTATGGGATGCCCCTGATAAAGGGCCTTCTCAAACTGACATTGGTTTCATGTAACTGTCAGTGGAAGAACACATTTATTATTGCTCTGTGTTCTGCTGCCATTTACCATCAGAGACTCATTTTTCTCTGCGCCAGGGGGACTGCACTGTGTATACACGGGATGTTGGCATTCGCGCATGCGCTGTGAGCCTATCTCGGACAGCCGAGCTCCGCTTATATGGAGCCGCTCTTCAGTGATTCCCGTTCTCTCCTGGCCCACGGTGAAATGGCACCCGCGCATGCGCACTTGAGTATCGCGGACGCACGGACTTCGGCAAGATGGCGCCGCATCAGTGCGCATGCGCGGAATACGGCATTACGGTATTTAAGTACGATCGAACGGTCACGGCAGCCCTATGTTCCACCTCTGAGGAAGTGCGTGCGCACGAAACGCGTCAGGTGGGACCCTAGGACGCCGTTGACATTAAGCCGCCGGTGCCACGAGGAGGCCCGGCGGCCATTTTGACATCTAATAGGGTCAGTGTGTTTGCCCATACTTGGCTATTCTCCTGTATTCTGCACCTGTGCTGCTTTCAAATAAAGTTTTAAATTACTACACTATGAGTGCTCCCCTGTGTCTCCTGTGAGGAGCTTTTCCATCCTTGTAGCCCTTGGGATTCCTGTGCCAGTTCCTGTGGAGGTTCATCTGGATCGTCATAGCTTTGACCTGCTGGATTATTTCCCACCACATGAGGGCGTAGGATCTCCATTCTTCCAAGCCATATACCTGACCAGCCTTAAGTGGAGAAAAGGATCTTCAGGATTTACACATATATGCGCATTACCCATGCGCGTTCTGGTTAGTGCAAAATTCTACCATTTACACTTGGAAACAAGGAGCACTGCTGTTTTACTGGACTGTGTCTACTAATTCCAATATTAATTTTAGAGCGCTGCATTTCTTTTGTATATGTATTTGCACATGACACGTTTCGAGACCAATCATAATCTCTTCTTCAGAAGTGCTCCAAAAGCATGACACACAGCCTCAGGTGGGGGCAGAAGATGTGAGAAAACTGCCAAGATTAAAATCATTAGTCAGGTGAGTGTAGCCGGTGACTCCACAATCCTCTCATAGTGGGAGTGAAGAAAGAAAAGGACAACCGTCGCTCTATTCGTCTCCTGGAGGGGCCCCTCTAAAGCCACCAAGGGGCGACCAAGTGGGATACCTAATCCCCAGTATTGGTCTAGGTAGTATAAGGGTGCATAAGTGGCAGGAGACACTTAATATGGGTAAGTGATGACTTGGCATCCAAATCCCAAAAACGGAAAACCTTATGGTGTTATAAGCCAGGTCTGATTAGACACCATGGCTGCATCACATTCGGTGATACCGCCATATTTTGTAACTTTATGCCTTTTACAATACTGTATAAATATTTTTTTTAAACTATTATTCCTTATAACATTTTTGGTTTCATTTGTGCTTTAAAAGTCCCATTGCTAAGAGGGTTTTTCCACTATATTCACTCAAATATGATCTTTTAATTATAGCTAGGGACATATGAGCTGAGTCAGTCCCTGGCTTCCTAATTTTTTTGCTACTTTGACAGTGAAATCTTTGACTCCTAAAAAAAATAGTTTGGGGTTTTCCCATTTTACCCTTTTATGTTCCAGCTTCTCCTTTTGCATTCTCCATGGTAAATAAAAAATCTAAAGGGATCATTTTGTAGCCCCTCATAATGGCCACAGTATGTGCGCAGGCCAGAACTAAACTGCAGATATCTTAACAGAGTCCTTGAGGAATAGAAGAATCTGTCAGGTGGTTTAGCACTTTTGCATCTATCGAAATGGAGTGCTAGTTCTAAATTGACTGACCCTTTAAGAAAAACTTCACGTAAATGTACAATTTTTATTTAAAAAAATAGACTGTATAAACAGCAGTTACATTGTGTTCCACTGGTTTGTTTTTCCTTCCGTCTTGTGCCTTCCCTTTTTATACTATAGTATAGATTATTCTATAGCATTGGTGGTCAACTGGCTACTTTCCTAACTTGCTGCAGCACTTCTGGCATGACCACTTTTTAACTCTTCGCTTACTTAATTTTGTTAGAGTGATTAGGAAAGTGAGGTGAGAGCCTACGACCAGAAAGGGAATAGCAGTTATTATGATATTGGTTGTAGATGATGCAATAATTTAAGAATTATTAGTACCACGAGCACATTTCAGATACTTACTATTGCCCCAGTAGACAGCACTATGAGCTTGTCTTTTGTGCTTGAACTTGTAATTGTAACATACATTTCTGCTAAAATTGAATACGTTATAAACTTTTTACTGTGACGCTTTGTTTTCCTAGGCTATAGAAATATAGAAAGTTGCTCATCAATATGTTATAAACCTATTACTGTGACATTTTGTTTTCCTAGGCTATAGAAATATAGAAAGTTGCTCATCAATATGTTATAAACCTATTACTGTGACATTTTGTTTTCCTAGGCTATAGAAAGTTTTGCTCTAATGGTGAAGCAGACTGCACAGACACTGCAAGTTTTTGGAACAGAGTTGGCCGAGACAGAGCTCCCCAATGATGTGTCTACAACCAGTGCTCTTCTAGCTGTGCACACTGAGAAGAAAGACAAGATGAAGGTGAATAATACACAACCATCTAAACTTGTGTCTACAGGGTTGGCCAAAGGCCCTCTTACTAGTACTGCCTTGGAATAGTACTTATAAACAGTGATGGAGGATTGCTGTTGATGTGTAAAGGTTGATTTAAAATAACACATTTTATCAATTTTTCCCACACATTATTACAGCGCTTTGCATACATATTCACACACACCCTTTTGTCTTTCACATTTTGTAGTGTTACAACCTGAAATTAAAACTTATTTAATTGAAATTTTTACCATGAAATTTACCTAGCATACTTAAAGAAATTCCAGGTTTTGGACCAGCTTGGACCAATGTAACTATGTATATACCATATCTGACCAATGCCCTGTGAAGCTGGAATTCACTGGCTGCTGATCGGAGAGCACCGGAGAGAAGGGTTGCTAAGCTCCATTGATGTTAGGGGACTAAGACGTATAGTGATACTGCAAGTAGTTAATCCAAATGCACACATTCCTGCATTTAAAAATGGCTGTGTGTATAATTGGGTGCTGCAGCTACCGTCGGCTGGAACGGAACAGAATCAGCAAGGGAGAATGTCACCAGCACACCAAGGGTCACCAATAAGGGTCCAAAAGTTTTAATGAATGATCGCATAGTTACAGCAAAGCAACATTTTGGAGTCTCGCAGGACCCCTTCATCAGGCATGTGAAATGTGTCAAATGCCTGATGAAGGGGTCCTGCAAGACTCCAAAACGTTGCCTTGCTGTAATTATAATTGTTTATTAAAAGTTTTGGACCTATATTGGTGATCATTGGTGTGCTGGTGACATTCTCACTTGCTGTATATGATACTGAATACCTGCAGAGAACACTGGGAGAGGACTAACATCTCATTGCGGTGTGTTAGGAGAGCGCTCACCCACCTTCTGTGTGTAGACATGGTAGGCTCAGAGACATTTATAGGATAAAATGAAAACATGGCCTTATTAGCTTGAACATAGCTTCCAACTGGCCTCCCATTTGAAGCTTCTATTGTAAATATGCCAATGGATATGCCAATGGATTAGCCAATGGATTAGCCTAAATAGAAATGGATTGAGATGTTCTGGGTATCCTTGGAAGGGAAGACCAGTCATGGCAATGGTCACCCTACTTAAAGAGGAAGACATATGAGAACAAATTTTGTTAGGTCTAGTGATCAGGTGAGAGCATCTGAATGAAGGTGGCTGGATTGCATTGTGTATGGTGAAGTGGAGATCTAAACAATTTCTGACGGAGTGTGTTCACAGTGTGCAGGACTTTCAGAACAGTTATTTCTCTCGCATAAGGAAAGAGACACATATGCAAGACTGTTGAAGGACTAAATAGAATTTGTTTTTTTTATAACGTGACTCTCGTTATCCTCGGTTGTATTGATGTCAAAAAAGGGCCCAACCTTTTATTGATCCTCTAAAGGGTGTCTCTGGGTTAACTTCCACCCAATCAAAAAGGTGTGGAGGGTCTGTTGGATAGGGGGTTGGAATGTCTTATGCTACAATCGGCACACCCTTGCTACCAATCCTGGCTACATATTTATTCCCATATGACAAAGTTTCACAATCTAAAGGCCAGCATTTTATATTGCAGAATGTAATTGAGATTTGTTATATACCAAATATTATATAGCTCTCTTATTTCTTTTAGGAGGTCCAATGTTTGTGTTTTGTGTTTAAACTATTGGTATCTTATACATAAGTCTAGTTTTTTTTTATAAAGATATATTACCTTTAGAAATCATGGAATATGAATTAGAACTGAGAGTTTGATATGTACAGTGGGTAAAATAAGTATTGAATACATTGTTGTTTTTCTCAGTAAATATATTTGCTACTGACATGAAATGTTCACCACATGTCGGTAACAACCCATGCAATCCATACATGCAAAGAAACCAAAACATGTTTATGTGTAATAAAATGGAAAGACACAGGAAAAAAGTTTTTAACACGCTAACTGAAATTTATTTAATACTTCGTACAAAATATTTTGTTGGTAATGACCACTTTAAGATGGCTCCAGTATGGAGAAACTGGTTGCATGCATTGCTCAGGTGGCCCATTCTTCCACACAGTCTTCAAATTTAGAAGGTTCTTTTGGCCTCTTCTATGAACTCTGACCTTTTTAGTTCTTTTCATAGATTTCCTACTGGATTCAAGTCAGTTGATTGTCTGGGCCATTCTAGCAGCTTTATTTTTTTTATTTCCTTGAAACCAATTGAGAGCTTCCTTGGCTTTGTGTTTGGGTTCATTGTCTTGCTGAAATGTCCACCCTCATTTCATCTTAATCATCCTGATTTTTATCAAAAATGTCTTGGTACATTTTTCCATTCACCCTTCCTTCAATGACATGAAGTTTGCCAGTACTGTATGCTAAAAAAAACACCCCACACCATGATGTTCCCACCTCCAAACTTCAATTGGTATGGTGTTTTTGGGGTGATGTGCAGTGCCAATTGGCCTCCAAACATGGTGTGTATTTTGGTCTCATATGACCAGACTATATTCTCCAAGTATTTCACAGACTTTTCTAAATGTTCTGCAGCAAACTTTAAACGAGCTTCATCATTTTTTCTTCAGCAATGGGGTCTTGCGTGGTGAGCGTGCATACAGGCCATGGCTCTTGAGTGCATTACTTAATGTTTTCTTTAAAAGAATTGTACCTGTTAATTCCAGGTCTTTGTGAAGCTCTCCAGAAGTGGTCCTTGGCACTTGGACAATGCGTCTGATAATTCTTTTCACTCCTCTCTCAGAAATCTTGCTAAGGACACCTGGTTGTGTACAGTTTATGGTGAAATTATATTCTTTTTACTTCTGGATTATGGCCCAATGAGTGCTCACTGGAACATTTCAGAAGTTTAGAAATCCTTCTGTAACCAATGTCATTAGTATGTTATGCAACAATAAGGATGCGAAGGTCTTGAGAGAGCTCTTTGCTTTTACCCATCATGAGATGTTTTTTGTGTGACACCTTGGTAATGAGACACCTTTTTTCAGGCCATCAGTTGAGACTAAACCAGGTGATATTAATTTGCACTGACAAGTGGCAGGACTGCTTTCTAATTACTGATAGATTTCAGCTGGTGTCTTGGCTTTCCATATCTTTTTGCATTTCCCTTTCTTCATGTGGTCAATAGTTTTTCCCTGTGTCATTCCATTTTATTACACATAAATTAAAAATGGCGACATGTTCAATACTTATTTTACCCGCTGTATAAAAATTCAGTTTGACTCCTAGATGTGTATTGCTGCTTTCCAGATTTTTTTATGACCGTGCAATTTATAACAAAGCCTCATTAGCAGTTCTTTGAAGGCCCTGCTAGGTACGTTTGGTAGAGTGGATATAGAAAGTGCACAACATGCAATTTGTGCGTGAGGCCCCTTTCACACGGGTGTTCCGTATGTCCGTTTTTCATCTGTCAGTTTACAAATGAAAAACTGACCCCCACGTATTTCTATGGACTTGTGGGTGGAAACAGATGAACATCTTTTTACATCCGTTAATGTCCACATCCGTTAACATCTGTGTTTTTTTTTTTTTTTTTGAATGGAAGAAAACCCTATTTTTCTTCTGCAAAAAAACCCAGAACGGACGAAAAACGTATGTCAACGGATCGTATGCAGCCCAGAAGGTCAGAAAGAGGGGGGGGGGAACGAGCGCCCCCCCCCCTTCCTGAACCATACCAGGCCACATGCCCTCAACATGGGGTGGTGCTTTGGGGCGGAGCCTTTTTTTTTTTTTTTTTCTTGGGGACGGCGGCAGGCATCATAATTGACATTGGATCTACTTCGGAGTACATTCTTTTATTTTCCTTCTTTTAATAAAGGACTTGTCAAAGACTGTCTCCTGTCTTTTCTCACACTACACTTTTTTTTTTTTTTCTGTGAATTAGTAGCGTTGTACCATGTACCCCATACTCATTCACATGGGGGAGGGGCCAGGATCTGGGGGCCCCTTTGCTAAAGGGGCTTCTAGATTCCAAGAAGCCCCCTGCCTGAAGACCCCCACAACTTAGGGTTGTGGGGAAGAGGCCCTTGTCCCCATCAACATGGGGACAAGGTGCTTTGGGGGGGTCCTACCCCAAAGCACCCCCCATTTTGAGGGCATGTGGCCTGGTATGGTTCAGGAGGGGGCGCTTGCTCGTCCCCCCCTTTCCTGACCCGCCGGGCTGCATGCTCGGATAAGGGTCTGGTATGGATGGAGGGGGGGACCCCAAGCCATTTTTTTAAATTGCTGGCTTTTTTTTTTTTTTTAACTACATTCAGCTGTCAGTGGGGAACCCTGCTGACAGCTGATGACTAAAAACGAATGAGTATACAGAAGAAAAACTGATGTAAACTCACCCGTTTTTTTTCTTTGAAAAAACGTGACTGAACTGATAGAAAGAAAAACGGAATGCCCGTGTAAAAGGACCCTTAGGAGAATGTGTCTGCAGACTGAGCAGTGCCTGCAGGAGAAACCTGGAGAGTGTGATGGGGGAGGGATACAGGGGAAAGAACAATTTGTGTGCTTTGGTCATGAGATCTTATTCAGGTAGGACCAGAAAGAGGCAGATTTACACAGTAGTAAATTGAAAGCAGAACCTATGCGGCTGTGACCAGACCCTCCGACAATTATTTATTCATCTGACATTCATTGAATATGCAATGGACGGTGCTGCTGCGCAGTAGGCTGCAATCCTGCCGTTTAATCAGGCGCAAGTCCATTTTCAAATATCTTAATGGCTCTGCTGCAATTGTTTTTACATAGAAGTTTATATATATATATATAATCATGAAAACAGACATTTGATTGTTGCATAAGTATATATCCCCCTAAAAAAAAAAAAAAAAAAAAAAAAATACCTCTTGCTGCAATTATATCTGCTTGTCTCTACCACCATGTCCATTCTTGGCAAAACCGATCTTGTTCTGTCAGCTTACCAGCAACAGTTTTAATTGCATCATAGATTCCATAGAAACTGTTAGTAGGTTGTCTTAATTCTTTCTGTAATTGCAAATGTTTAAAATTGCCATAAGAATGGCTTGGATAGTGGAGGAAAAAACTTTGCAGTATTCTGTACACTGGATCTGCTTCACTACTACATGTTCAGTGTACCATTCACTGAAGAGAGATTAACATTATTTATAGCACTATCCACTCTAATAGCAAAGGGACCGTTATTCAAACCACATATGTATAACCTTGATGCTATAGTTCATGGCAATTCCTTTTTATATATGTCTTTCATTGGTATTGCAGGATGACCTGAAGCTGGCTTTGAAGCAGGGTAGTGACATCTTGGAGCAAATTAAGCAACCTGTGAAAGAAACCCCAGAATACAAGATGAATCAAGACCAAATGGACAACCAGACAACTGTGGAGAGGTGAGAACAGTTGAGTAAAGCAGGTGGTAAGAGGTAAGAGAAATCCTTTCAAAAAGGGAAAATGTGAACTCAAGATTTAATGATTTATTGTTGCTGCCTCTTGTAAAAGATATTCCAGGATCAGTATACTGTATCTAGAATTATGCCTAGTGTACATGAGGTTGGGCTTTTATAAGAGACTATATAACAAGAGAAACCAATATAATGGTTTACTTTTTGGAACTTTAACAAATGTTTTATACGTGTGAGCTTCATAGATGTAAATATGTTTGTGAAATTTGTTCTTTTTCTGTAATATTAGTCTTCCACTACTTTTTCTAAGAGTTACTTTTTTTTTTTTTTTTTTAATGAAAAGCACAAATGAGAAACCATGTTGTTTTCCCCCCTGTATTTTATAAAGAATTAGCTGTTTTAAGAACTTTGTAGTTTGTCTGATTCCTTATATTTGCACCTCTGCCTCTGTCTCTCTCTGGGCAGTGCTTCACAATCTTTGCAGGGGGTTGGAAGGCACCGTGCAAACCTCTAGTGTCCAAAACCATATGGGCTCATGGCTGCTATAATACACTTTGATACTTCCCAGTAACTGTACAGATCACAGAAAAGCATTCTGAGCAGCAGAGAATATTACATAATTCAATTTGCTGCCATGTGTGGGGGATAGGAGCAAGATCTGGCAAGTGTACGTAAAAGTACATTACTCTTTTTAAACATGTTAGTGCATTTTTTTTCCCCTATTTTGTGCAGTGTGAGGCATTTGTGTTTGTAATATCTACTATTAGAACTTTAAATCTCTATCATCAGTTTCTTTTAAGCATATCTCTTACCAACAAGTCGTTCATAAGCTTAGCAGTCTGCTTTATGACAATCAGTTATATCTTGCAGCTTTCTGTAGCATGGTGCGCTCTCTTACCATATAGCATCCTTAGATGTCAACTTATGAGCTAAAGGGGCCACAAACGCGGAGCTGCATGTAATGTTCAGTATATGTAGTACTTGAGAGAATTGTCAGAAACTGCACTCCTAGTAGAGGAAATGAAGGTCTGAAAGTGTGAACATGCTACATTTTTGGCTAGTGATATGCTCTGGAAGACCATGGGAAACTGAGAACATGTTACGTGAGGCTAGTAGACATCAATGCATTTACACTAATCAATGTTCCCACTACAGACGCTGAGGTCCAAGAGCTGCACATCATTTATGTGTAGCGTTTACTCACGTAGGAGCTGCTATAAATTTCCCAAGTTTTTCCCTAGCCAGGTACATGAGCACGCACAGTCCTCAAGCAGTCTAGGGGTGTTCTTTTTGCCTTTATTTTTGGAGAACTTGGATGGGTTGAGGGAATTCAGTGGGATACTCCAAAAACAGAAACTATGTACAAGTTGTAGACCGTAATCTCCTTTCTATGCAGCTGAAGCAGAAGTCCTTGCATACAGCAAACTGTGAACTTGGCTTTGTAATAAAAGTAGTAAAAATACACAAGCAGCATCTTTCAGAGCAAGAAGAGCAGTGTCCCTTTACAGAGATGTAGATAGACTGAGCTCTTTGGAACTTTTCCCTTTAGAAAACACACTGCTGACTCTCTAGCACAAGAGGAGTGTCAAAAGTCCAAAAAACTCTCTAAGATCTCTCACATCCATCTGTACTCAGATTATACAGGGGCAGTTGGTTGCTTCCTTCCAACTTCCAAGTGACACCTTTTCTCCAGTGATGCCAGACTAGATCTTTAGCAGACAGACCCTCAGTCAGCTCTCTAGCTTCAGCATCCAGGCCCTCAGGTCCCCCACCTTAGGCCTCACAAACAGCAAGTACATGCCAGTGTTGCCCTGGAGGGCAGTAGCCCTCCAAGATGGACTGATCATCTGCAGGAAAAAACCCAGAAGCCCAGTCTTTCAGAGTATTTATGCAGTTACCCAGAAGATTTCAGGGCCTTGCTCCCTGGGATTGGTCGGGACTGCATAAATATTCATACTGCCATCTGCATAGCTCCACATCTGTGTGCCAGAGAATTCTACATTTGTCTGAAAAGCAGAGAGAGCTATCAGACTAGCAGCAGCTGAGAACACTGAACTGACCTGATTAATCATCTACAGTGAGCACACCTAGATTTGCCTAACACACTAATTGCAGCCACACTGGTTACAGTGAGCTAAATTTACCTAACAAAACACGGACATCTCCACTGAGCACAGTGATCTAGTACTAAATCTAACTAATCCTAGCAACCATCTAGGAAGGTGCTACATATGAAAGGGCCGCAGATTGGACTCCAGGGCTCTAGGTTCTTCTGTAATGTTGCAGCTGTTTCATGGCCTTAGAAATGCATTTTGTAGTGTTGCATGTACGAATGCTGCAGGTTCGTGGCTTTTCAAAAGCAGATTGTGAGAAGGCAACAGATTTCAGATATGGATAGAGACATGGCTCCAGAGAGGCAAAGCAGTTCTCATTTTCCTTATGTTAAAAGTATTGAAAACCCTCTGCCTGTGCATCTGTAATGTGTATGTAGTGCCCTCCTTGTTATCTAGGGGGAGCTAGAGCCCTGATTGATAGAGAGGAGGGCTGAGTAGCAGCCTAGGTATAATAGGCAGAAGGTAAAATTGTGGTCAGGAGCTGAGAGGCTCTGTAGCCCCTCTGGAATTTCTCCCTGCTCTAGGGCTTTGGAGGAAAGCCAGGAGGCAGTGGGTGGATCTGAGGAGTGGTTGGCTTGCACTCTTGAGGGATCCTAGCCAATCTCCAACAGAAGGCTTGGCAAAGGGCTGGGGCACCCTTAAGTGTTGAAGCCTGCTCAATTACAGGAGAGTTCAGGTGGAAGACAGTGAGGAAGATGTGAGGCTGAAGGCAGGAGGCTGCCAGGAGACCCAATGGGATGGAGCCTACCTGCAGGCCTGGAGCTGGAAAGGAAGAAAGTTTAGAACTGCACTGGCCCCCTGAGCAAGGACCACCTGTATGGCAGGGAAGTAACGACCCAGCTAAAAAGTCTGGTAGTAGCCAGCAAGCTAATAGTGGTACAGGAGAGAATCTGAGTGCATACCCCTGCACCCCTGTGATTTGCTACCTGCTGTATTTGGGATTGTCCACTTTTAAAGTAACAGGCACCAGGTCACCTGTTCACAGATACCTCCAAATTACTGGGTGAAGAAGAGGAGTTCATCTAGGGTCTGGGGTGGTACATTAAGGAGATGCTGGCTAGCTCTCCAACAAAGACTGTGCTGCAGTGAAGGCTTGTAGATCGTTGCAGGAACTTGTCCTCAGTTCATCCGTTTCCCTTAGACATCATGTACAGCCCTAACCCTATCCAGTTCAGATCCCCTAAAAAAAAAAATACAAAACCAATGCTCAAGGACTGATCTCTGATTCTTGATGCAAGCTGTGTGAAGATGCGTGTTGCCTGGCTGTGCAGGACTATAGGGGGACCTAAATCTCTAGCGATTCCTAAGGGGGTAGTGCTACATGTAGAAAATTAATCCTTTTTTATTTTCATGCAGGCTTATTGTACAGCTTAATGAAACAGAAACCGCTTTTGATGAATTTTGGTCTAAACACCAACTAAAGCTTGAACAGTGCCTGCAACTTCGGCACTTTGAGCTGAAATTTCGAGAGGTGAGTTTTAATATTATTTTTTAACGCCTTTAGGCTCCATGCACACTGGACGTTTTGATAACTCTGGTAACGTTAGCTGTGTAAAGTCACGTTAAAAACGTGAAATTTTCAGCTTTGTTTTAGCGCTTTTGCATTAGTGTTTAGCGCCATTTTTCCATGTTTTGTGGGGTTTTTTGTTGTTCGTTTTTTTTTTTGTAGTTTTTCACCCCCCAAAATTTTTTTGGGGTCAAAAAAAAAAAAAAGTCCAAAAACATCTGTTTGCGGTGTTTTACTGCGTTTTTCAGCATTAGAGCATTTTACAGCTGAAAAAACTCTTCTAGAAACCCACTAGTCCTGGGGTTTTTTTTTCCAGCCAAAAAACGTCCCTACCAAAAAAAGCTGATTTCAGTCTGTGTGCATGGACACATAGGATAACATGCTGGGGAGTTTACTGGTTGTAGAAAAAAAAGTCAAAAGCCAAAAACAGCCACTGTAAAAACACCCAGTGTACATGAGGACTTATACTGAAAAGAATAATTGAGACTTTGAATTTGCTATCTTAATTCCAAAATCCTGTGGTAAGGGCCTATCTTTGCAAATAACAAGAGGTGTTCCAGTTTTCTTATTCAAAATTAATTCTGTTATTTCTAAAACAAAGCTTGAAAGTTAAAGTATGCCATAACCCCCCCATAATATTTGGTTAATTACTCTAACAGTTACTGGCCTGTGTTCAATTTGAAAAACTGTTTGTTAACTTATCCACACACATTCACTCACTCTTTACTTTACGAAATAAACCAATGTAAGAGGTCAATCAGGCCAAATATTAATTTTTTTGCCCAGAAGTAACTGGGATCACAACATTTGTGCCTATTTGTTATGCAACTAAGATAATTAATTAATATAGGGGGTCTGCCACTAAAATAAATGTAGTTCACACTTTACAAGTACTCGCCTGCAATTTTATTTTTGGTAATACAAATGGTTTATACTTTACAAAATGTTACCTTTATTAGGCTAGCCATTAAATCCAATTTAATCTGAAAAAGGACATGTTAAGTATTGGTGGCTTTATGAATTTTGTTTGTTTTTTTTTAACCACAGATTAACTAATCTGGAAAAATATGAGTTTCAAACATACATGCTATGTCATTTACATTTCAATTTAGATTAAGGCTGCTCTGGACAGTATCTCTGAGAGGGCAACAACATACAGAGATGTGGGGAACAGCTGCTCACATGTAGAACACATCCTGAAGGATCTTTGCAGTTTTGAGGAAAAGTCCCAGGTAAGAATGGTCTTTCATTTTGTTTTGGACCTGCTGAACTTTTTTAGTTCTACATGTTTCATAAGTAATTTGTTTCATTCTATCCACTGAAAAAAAAAACAATTTGAGCTGTGCAATCATCTGAAACAAGCCACTTTACATTGAGCTATTTTTGACCACTAAGCATTTAATAATTTATGTCCTTCTGAAAACCAGTGTGCTTTTTCCTAGGAAGAGATACAGACTGCACAAGCGTTAGCAAGAGAAGGTGACCATCTTATTCTAAGCAATCACTATGCAGTTGACTCTATCCTTCCAAAATGTAATGAGCTTCATCACTTGTGTGGGAGCATCAGCAGTCACATCCAGCAGAGAAGGGAATATCTTTACAAGTCTTTAGAGCTACATCGACGCCTAGAGAAGGTCAGTGATCATTTGTTACTGTAAAAAAAATATTCTCATACTAGAAGTGCATGTTCGTGTGAATGGCCGTCTCTTGTGCATATCTGTTCTCTTTTAAAAACTTTGTTACATAAAATATTAAGTTATTGTTTTGCAAGTTTGTGCAGCTAGAGCATACATAAGGTCCACAAATATATTTGCATGTAGATAAAAATGTTGCAAATTAATTTATTTTAAATACCACCTTTTATGTTATCCTTATTTTAGACCCACTGATATCATCACTGGGTCTTTGTGCTTCACTAAGCAGTGCAGGCAGATCATGGCTGGTGGAAGAGGCCAGAAGGGTGCTGTACATGGCTTCCAGAAAACATTACTACACCCTGTCTCAGTACTCCTATCAAGAGCCCTCAGTCCTGATGCAAGTAGTAGGCCAGTTCATGGGGACATTATGAATATCAAAATGCCTTGAAGGGTAAATGTCAGTCTGAAGAAGTGTGGGCATAGGTAGCACCCACGTGTGATCGTAATGACGCATACAAATAAGAAAATCGTATGAAAATTTTTTCATATGAGGACCGATCATGACAATTAATGCAACAATATCCGAAGGAACAAGAGCGACAATGTTTCTCGTACGATACCAGATCGTTTTTTAATTTAATCAGTACAGTAGTCGTCCGACTAATACAAATACAGTGCAATACATTACTTATGAAAATTCTCATACGAAAGAAGAAAAATTTCAGAAGTTTAGTACCCTTTTAATTTCCAATAAGGAGACTGGCATGCAAAAAAAAAAAAAAAACCGGATGATCATTCGTCCGATATTCTTATGTGTACGGGGCATTACCTCCATGACTGAAAGAAGTACATTTCAATAAATCAAGGGTGGGCCAGAAACAGTCAGGCTACAGAGGAAAAGGCATAACATTGGACATCACCCAGCCAGGAAATTAACTCTTTCTGACTTGCTGCAGCTTCTAATGCACACTGTGAGAAGCTCAGAGTGTGTAGTGAAATCAGGGTAATGTAGGGCTGGAGTTCAGATTTAAGAATGCTTGTTATCCATTTATTTGAACAGAACATATGCACTGTGCTCATGAAACCTTTTCAGTTTGTTGTTCTCTACACAAATAGGATAGCAGTTTGCTCACCAGTGTGTTTTTGCCATTGACTGCAGATGCATAATAGTTATATAATTTATACAGTGTGGATCGAAAGTTTGGGCACCCCAGCTAAAAATGTGTATTAATGTGCATAAAGAAGCCAAGGAAAGATGGAAAAATCTCCAAGGCATCAAATTACAGATTAGACATTCTTATAATATGTCAACAAAAGTTAGATTTTATTTCCATCATTTACACTTTCAAAATAATAGAAAACAAAAACATGGCGTCTGCAAAAGTTTGGGCACCCTGCAGAATTTATAGCATGCACTGCCCCCTTTGCAAAGCTGAGACCTGCCAGTGTCATGGATTGTTCTCAATCATCGTCTGGGAAGACCAGGTGATGTCATTCTCAAAGGTTTTAAATGCCCAGACTCATCTGACCTTGCCCCAACAATCAGCACCATGGCTTCTTCTAAGCAGTTGTCTAGAAAACTGAAACTGAAAATAGTTGACGCTCACAAAGCTGGAGAAGGCTATAAGAAGATAGCAAAGCGTTTTCAGATGTCCATATCCTCTGTTCGGAATGTAATTAAGAAATGGCAGTCATCAGGAACAGTGGAAGTTAAAGCAAGATCTGGAAGACCAAAAAAAATATCAGACAGAACAGCTCGCAGGATTGTGAGAAAAACAATTCAAAACCCACGTTTGACTGCACGATCCCTCCAGAAAGATCTGGCAGACACTGGAGTTGTGGTACACTATTCCACTATAAAGAGATACTTGTACAAATATGGTCTTCATGGAAGAGTCATCAGAAGAAAACCTCTTCTACGTCCTCACCCCAAAAATCATCGTTTGAACTTTGCAAATGAACATATAGACAAGCCTGTTGCATTTTGGAAACAAGTTCTGTGGACCGATGAGGTTAAAATTGAACTTTTTGGCCGGAATGAGCAAAGGTACGTTTGGAGAAGAAGGGGCACAGAATTGAATGAAAAGAACCTCTGTCCAACTGTTAAGCATGGGGTTGGATCAATCATGCTTTGGGGTTGTGTTGCAGCCAGTGGCACAGGGAACATCTCACGAGTAGAAGGAAAAATGGATTCAATAAAATTTCAGCAAATTTTGGATGGTAACTTGATGCCATCTGTGAAAAAGCTGAAGTTAAAGAGGATGGCTTCTACAAATGGATAATGATCCTAAACACACCTCGAAATCCACGGGGGATTACATCAAGAGGCGTAAACTGAAGGTTTTGCCATGGCCTTCACAATCTCCTGACCTCAACATAATTGAAAATCTATGGATAGACCTTAAAAGAGCAGTGCGTGACAGACAGCCCAGAAATCTCAAAGAACTGGAAGACTTTTGTAAGGAAGAATGGGCAAAGATACCTCAGACAAGAATTGAAAGACTCTTGGCTGGCTACAAAAAGCGTTTACAAGCTGTGATACTTGCCAAAGGGAGCAGTACAAGATATTAACTCTGCAGGGTGCTCAAACTTTTGCAGACGCCATTTTTTTGTTTTCTGTTATTTTGAAAGTGTAAATGATGGAAATAAAATCTAACTTTTGTTGACATATTATAAGAACGTCTAATCTGTAATTTGATGCCTTTTGGAGATTTTTCCATCTTTCCTTGGCTTCTTTATGCACATTAATACAAATTTTTAGCTGGGGTGCCCAAACTTTCGATCCCCACTGTAGCTACTACAAATTTCTTGCTGTATTATTAAGTGGTGTCTTGCTGTACTTGGGAAGGTATAACAGAATATCCTGTGTTATTTCTAACCACCAGCCTTTCTTTCTTTCAGACAATGGAATGGTGTGATGAAGGCATTTATCTACTGGCTTCTCAACCAGTGGATAAGTTCCAGACTCAGGATGGGGCAGAATCAGCACTGCAAGAGATAGAAAGGTTCCTTGAAAGTGGTACTGAAAACATCATAAAGGACTTGCCTATAGTTTTGGCACAGTATGAAGCAATTCTCACAGCAGAGTTACAGGTAGATGGCAAAAAATTATGGATTTTAGCAGATTCTGTTGTTTGCTCCTAAAATTTAGGATCAATAATTGAATTTTGCACCACAGGAGCATGTCAATAAAGTGTTCCAAAAACAGCAAAGTACGCAAGAAATGTTTGAGAAGCGGAAAGGAAGCCTTAGAAAACTAGCCGCTAAACAGACCCGGCCTGTGCAGCCTGTAGCACCTAGACCAGAAGCCTTTGCCAAATCCCCCAATTCCTCTCCAGGTAATAAAACACCAATCTCATTAAACATTTCAGTATACTTATTGATATATCTGGGGTCATTTTTGGTACTGTGGACACACAAATTTCAGCTGTGTCAGTGTGTCCCCAACACCCATCATTTCTAAGACCAGAGAAAAGATGGGAGCTAGAGGGCCTACTGTTAAGGCTGTTCCACGATGATATATGTACACATGGATTCAACAGCCTTCAAGTTCCTATGTATATGGAGTTATAAGTCAAGCACTCCACAATGCCTGCCATCATACCGCTCACCCTCCTCCCCTGCACTAACCACCCTCCGTCTTACCCTCCACACTTCTCTTCTGCACATACTGAGTGCTTTACCTTTTTGTTTTTATATCCTCAACCTTTCCCATTAAGCACCGGCACACTTTTGTAAGATTTAATACACCAAACTTTACTAGTAATATGTCAATACCAGCAATAAGCAATGTAAATATTTTCTTAACAACAGTGTTTTGTATCAACATCTAGTTCTCCAAAGGGCCGCAGAGCTCAGAGGTAGTCCTGAAAATGTTCTTCAAAGAAGGATGAACTACCGGAGAACAAAGGTAAGCAATATTTTATACTTTATACCCCTTTTATATTGAAACATTTTGTGTTGACAGTGTATGAACACACACTGCAAGTAGCTAAATTCACATTTTCAGCATGTCAATGTTTCATTTTATTTGTAGAGTGAGGTGGATGGTCCAGTCAGGAGTTGTTCAGTGATGGAAGATGAAGAAAATCTGGCTGTACTAAGAAGGTACATTATACTGAGTGTTCTAGTATGATGAAAATAATATGGATTGATGGCAATTACTCATCGAGGCCAGGGGCGGACTGACAACTCATGGGGCCCCTGGGAAATAGGGGGCCCCTGTGTCCTTGCCCACACTCAAAGCACACCCAAAAAAGCCTATAAATAAGGTACCAGGAGCATTTCATGGGGCCCCCTATTGACCCCAGGCCCTCGGGCAGTGCCCGAGTGCTCGAATGGTCAGTCCGCCCCTGATCGAGGCTACAGCTTTTTTGAGTTTTCATTGGATTGTTAGAGCTCTGGCATAGCCATATTATTCTGATAGTAACTGTTGTGATAATGCATTCAAGCATTTGAGAATATTGATTTCTACATATTAGTTTCTCCATCTGCAACTAAAAAATAAGCCTCATGTTAAAAGCTGCTGCTTATGTGTATCATTTATTTGTTCCCTGATTATTTCTACACCACATAGAGAATAGAACTTTAGTCCAATTACAAATGTATATTTTATATTATATTGCAAAGGAAGAAGGGGGAAAACACAAACAACCTGTCAGATTTTTCTACATGCAATCAATGTCAGTAGCTATAGCTACTAGCAGTAATAATTGTGTTCCACCGGCTGGGAAGGTTCCCTGTGTCCCCCTCCAGCAGAACACTGCAGTAGGCATTCCCTCATCAACAATGACTGTTAATGGGGAAATTGAGCGATTCTTTCCTTCTGCATGTAGTGGAAGTAAAGAAAGTAGAATCATCTATAGGTTGCCTTTGGTAAGCACAGACACTTGACAGTGTTAATGAATGATGCACGCAATTGGGCATTTACTGAGACAGAATGGAGAAAACGCTACAAAAGTCTTTGTAATGTGATATATTTATTCTTCTGAGTCACAAACCACTCTCACCCTATAAAGATAGAAGGGGGACATCACTATTGAAATTCTGCAAATCTGTAGCTTCTTATCTCACCCGCAGCTTGCTAATTGGTCTATAAATGAGCATCGCCACACTGGTGAACACGTACCTGTGCTCTACCTCCTCTTCAACAATCAGCACCTGACAAATGCTAGGATAGGGGCATTGCACTGGCACGCCCAGTCTCAGCCATGTTGGAGATTAGAGGAAGTAAATATTAGAAAGCGCATTGAGGTGAATATGTATGAATCCATATTTTTGCCGGATATTTTGTATAAATGCTTGGTGTTCCACTTTAATGATGAAAGTGTAAGGGTAGAATTCTCATATTTTACACATAGATTGAAAGCTTTTTTCCTGGAAGGCATGTATCATAATGATGCTTTGTGATCATCCTTGGTCTAGATGCTGATCTGCGTATTTTGTTTCCAGGCATGTCATGAATGAACTAATTGAGACAGAAAGAGTATACGTTGAAGAACTTCTGTCTGTTCTTGAGGTACAGAGTTTGCTTTTTAACATTAATAAAGCTAAACTTGTTAATCCAACAATATCACAGTTTTAGAAATAATGTAGAAGTATGTTCAAAAAAAGCAAATTTGATGTAGGCTGCCAATATCTATAAATCTACCCTTTTTAAATTTCCTGATAACATGCTGCAAACACTTGTTGATTATATTGGGAGATCTGCTGAATAGCCACTTCCTTGGAGAGTGTAACAACATTTTGTCTTTCCTATTGAAATTTACATTAGTATTGTCAACTCCGCAGCCGTTGCAGCAGTATATGAGGATGCAAGAGTTGTGTGGCTAACAGATTTGTCACTGCTGTTTTTGTGCCATCATACTGTCTTTGGACAGCCACACCTAGCTTCAACCTCAAATACGTTCTAATAGAAGCTTGGCAAACGGGATATGAAGATTTTGCAGAAGATTGCATGTCTTAGGGAAATGACGTGCAAGCCCTGCTGGATCCCTCCCATCTTCTGTGATATCTTGCTGCATGCACATACAGGCTGCCTTTAAAGCAAATATTACATTTTTTTTTTTGTTCATAAATCTCTTTATTAACAAAGAAAATACCAATAACAAACAGAACATTAGCAATGTAGTGTGAACCGCTTCCCAACCACCCTATAGCAGAAATCTCCGGGTAGGGGGGTGCATGCGAGGTGCGCATCGCCATCCACACCGCCATTCGCGGCTGCAGCTGTCAATCACCGGGTCCCGACCGGTGATTACTCGCCTGTGTCTGGTGATTGCCGAGTATCTCCGATGGGGAGGTGAACTGTTTGTAAACAAAACAGTTCTCCTCCCTGCCATCTCGTGCACACTGCTTAGGATGGCTGTGCACAGCCATGCAAAGCAGTGTACTTACAGTGAAGCACAAACACACAACACATAGTAAAACAGCGCACAGTTAACCCTTTGATCATCCCTCATGTTAACCCCTTCCTGCACATTGCCATTAGTACAGTGTCAGTGCTTTTTTTTTTTTTTTTTTTAGCACTGATCACTGTATTGGTGTCAGTGACACCAAGTCAGTTCTCCCCAGTGTCAAAATGCCTGCCGCGGTCCGGCTATAAGTCGCTGATCGCCACCATTACTAGTAAAAATAAAAATCCCAGTATATATACCGCCATTTGTAAACGCTATAACTTTCATGTAAACCAGTTAATTTACACATATTGGGATTTTTTTAAAGCAAAGACATGTCGCAGAATACATTTTGGCTTAAATTTTATGCTGAAATTTAGATTTTTGTAAAAAGTAGTTTTACTGGATATCTTTAATAGCAAAAAGTCAAAAATATTGTTTGTTTTTTTTTATAGCGCAAAAAATAAAAAACACACAGGCGATCAAATACCACCGAAAGAAAGCTCCATTCATGGCAAAAAAAGGACATAAATTTCATTCGGTTGCAGTGTTGCATGACCGCACAATTGTCAGTCAAAGTAACGCAGTGACGTAACGCAAAAAAATGGCCTGGTCAGGAAGGGCGGTGAATCTTCTGGAGGGCAAGTGGTTAAAGTCCAGCAAATAAAGTGCATACCAAAACATCATATAAATCATGCAACAGGGGGTTGCAAACCATTAGCTATAAACAAGAGGTAGACATAGCAACCACAAATACCAAAGAACCCAATCATTGTCCACATTAGTAAGTACATTAAAGAGGGGGGACCTGGCAAATAGACGCTACTACAAGACTACCTTTTTTTATGTAAATTACTTTAAAACAGGAAAGATCCATTGCTGTTACATTCTACTATCCTTTTATCTGACTTCTACACGTTTGGGAATCATGGTCTTCTCTTATTTGCTGTGAAGGTTTACTTTGTCCATTTTAGACCATCACATAAAATAACTATGTATCACAGGGATCATTTGTGGTTTTTTTTTTTCTTAAGGGTTATGCTGCTGAAATGGAGAGTCCCTTAGTAATGCACCTGCTTTCTCCAATGCTTCACAATAAGAAGGATGTCTTGTTTGGCAATATGGAAGAGATCTACCACTTTCATAACAGGTCAGCCTTTTACTACACTTTCTTGACATTACCCTGACCTTGTATTGTGATACACCTTATCTGGAATATGCAGTTCAGTTTTGGGCACCAATTCACAAAAAGAACATTGGGGAACTGGAGAAAGTACAGAGAAGGGCAACCAAACTGATAAGAGGCATGGAGGAGCTCAGCTATGAGGAAAGATTAGAGGAACTGAATGTATTCTCTCTTGAGAAGAGGAGATTAAGGGGGGATATGATCAACATGTATAAATACATCAGTGGTTCATATAGTGAACTCGGTATAGAGCTATTCACCCTGAGGTCATCACAGGGGACAAGGGGGCACTCTTTACGTCTGGAGGAAAAGCAATTTAATCTCCAAACATGGAAAGGTTTCTTCACAGTGAGAGCTGTGAAAATTTGGAATAGACTCCCTCAAGAATTTGTTCTGGCCAGCTCAGTGGATTGCTTTAAAAAAGGCCTGGATTATTTCTTAGATACACAGAATATAACTGGATACTAACATTTATAGGTAAAGTTGATCCAGAGAATGTCTGATTGCCTCTCAGGGGATCAGGAAGTAATTTTTTTTCCCTGTAGGAACAATTTGGATCATGCTTTGCTGGGGGGTTTTTTGCCTTCCTCTGGATCAACTGTGAGCATAGGATTATAACTTTTGTTTTTTTTAATGGTTGAACTGGATGGACTTTTGTCTTTTTTTCAGCCAGACTATGTAACTATAGCTAGTGCATTGTAAGTAACAAACAGAAATCCGTCACAAGTGTGTTTTACACACTCTACATCTTGTTGAAGAAAAAGTATAGGGTTGATTTACTAAAACTAGAAAGTGCAGTTTTGCATAGAAACCAATCAGCTTCCAGTGGTTTTTTTTTTTCTTTATGTCAAAGCTTAATTGAACAAGCTGAAGTAAGAATCTAATTGGCTATCACGCACAGCTGCACCAGGGTTATAGTGTCTTCAGAGGTTTAATAAATAAAATACGTCAGCTCTCGTTAATAATCTTATGTGGTAGATGTGGTAATGTTTGAAAAACTGTTTTTATATGTATGTAGCACTACCCCCGAAGGAGCCGCTTGTATGTTTTCCACGGGCTCCCCTTGCTTCGAGTTGCAGCCAGGCAGAGTGTATTTCTGCAGCCAAATACACTCACACATATTTATGCTTGTTGTCTTCAATGACCAGTCTAGGGGATGCTTTATTTTTGGAGTTTATTGAAGAACTAGGGATAGAGATGGGCAATTGTAGTAGGATACTCCAAAATCAGAACTATTCATACTGAGGACATCTAGCTGATCTTAGTTGAACACTTTTGAAGTCTTAGCTGAAGCAGATAGCAGACTTCTAAACTACTTGTTGATACAAAGTAAAAGGGGAGTGCTCAAAGTCTTTTTTTGAAGTAGTAGCTCTCCAGTGATACCAAACAGATCTTTGGCAGACAGCGCTCCTCACTGAAGAACCAGGGTCTCTCTAACTTCAGGCCCTCAGGTCAACCCACCTGAGATCACATGGCAGCAAGTGCCAGGTGAGGCAGCCTGCCTCCAGCCTGGCTTGGTGCAATCCACCCCTGGGAAAGACACTGAACCTATGTGCTCTCAGAATATAAATGCCATTCCCAGCATTCAGTGGGGCCACCCTCCCCTGCAGTTGGCCTGGGCTGTATCCATATTCATGCTGTGCATTTGCTTAGCCCCTACCCATGTTCTGGAAGGCTCTTAGCTTCCTGAAGGCAGGTAGAACCCGGACAATCTCCAACAGCACCAGAGCAGCATGAGTAGACCTAACTGACCAATCACAGCACTCTGTTACGCAGAATACCACACTGGATTTACCCAACTATACACATCTTAGCACCAGACTAGGAGGGTGCTACATGTATAATTTAGGATTTATGTGCTGAATGTACAAAGGAGGAGCCATATTTGCTGGTTACATATGCTTCCTGCTTTGTGGTTTGTTGAGCCTCCTCAAAATGTAAATCACTGAACTGGCCACCTCATTTTAAAACAATACACTCCCTATGTGGCGGATATTTCAACAGTTTACAGACAAAATAGATGCACTGAGCCACTGTGAGCTCCTGAAGGTTGCTAGAGTACAAATCTCTATATTTATCACAATACCATAAGTAAGGAAGTGGAAGCATATAAGAATGTGAAATGCTACCAATAGGAATTATTTTAAACATAAATATGAACCCAGAATTTGAGTAATTTTTGGCATTGCAAATTAGGGTTGCCACCTCATCCCTTTTAAGCTGACCACACATTATTACACAGGTCCAGTGGCTTCTGTGGTTAATTAAACTCACTTAGTGCCTTATCTGCATTAAATTAGCCTCAGAACCTGTGTAATTAATGTGTTTGGTTTTAAAGTGATGAGGCGGCAACCCTACTGCAAATACATGTGAATTATGTATGTTTTCCACTTTGTTTCAAAAAATATTGCATTTTACCATTTCTGATTTTCATTTGTCTAGAAATGTATTACATTTTTTCCCTAAATAAATACCAGATTTTAACCATGATTATTTTGAGCATTATCTATTTCTTAGCAAAAGAGGGATGTATGAACCGTTTGTTAATCCAGTATTGACTTTGCTTTTTCTGGTTAGGATATTTTTGAGAGAACTGGAAAATTACACTGACTATCCGGAGCTAGTAGGAAGATGTTTTCTGGAAAGGGTAAGCAGATAGACTTGCAACTTTAATATGGGCACTTGCAAATCACGATTTAATCACAAATTAATAGGGAATAAATCTACATTGAGGACAAAGTGAAAAATTTAATTTACTGCAGGAAAAATTAAAGA
Organism: Staurois parvus; assembly: GCF_062004578.1. Lineage (NCBI taxonomy): Eukaryota > Metazoa > Chordata > Amphibia > Anura > Ranidae > Staurois > Staurois parvus. Next base: position 9,642,255 of record NW_028318430.1, on the reverse strand, counting down.
AATGAGGTTGTGTGTTTTAAAATGACTGTAATGAAAGCTGTATGGGGCCTGCCATTATTAGCCTCATTCAAAAAATAATAGATGACTAGCTGTGTCTAACGTCAGTACTTTTCAGTCGCATACCCAGATGTAGTATGCTGTAAATGACGAAAACTGCCAGAACAGGTTACAAACTCGGACAGCACTGATACCAAAACTTTAGCAAGGCAGCCAATGAAGAAAAAGCATTCTCAAAAACAAAGGTTAGCAATGGCAGCCTCCATTATTCTCTCATAAGTGTTTCCATTTAGTATACCCATAAATGGAGGTGTCTGGGGAAATAACAATTGGATGGGCTAATATACGGTTTTCTATATGTTACTGCTTTTCCCAAGATGAGCCAGCTCTGGAGGTGTAGAAAAACCCCAAAAATACTATGGGACTTTACTGGTATAGTATAGGACAGACTCACCTTCATAAAAATACAAATTCTATTAGGCAAGCCATAAAAGTGTATTTTAAAACCACTACATGGCTAAACAGCCCTAATATAGCAATGTCAACTCGTTTAACTTTTGCAGCATCTTTAGGACATGGAACATGGAGACAGAGAAAATATATATATATATATAGTGAAGGAAATAAGTATTTGATCCCTTGCTGATTTTGAATGTTTGCCCACTCACAAAGAAATGATCAGTCTAAAATTTGAATGGGAGGTGTATTGTAACACTGAGAGACAGAATAGCAACAAAAAATTCAAAAGAAATGCATGTCTAACAAATGATGCACTGATTTGCATGTTCATGAGGGAAATAAGTATTTGATCCCCTTCACAAAACATGACTTAGTACTTGGTGGCAAATCCCTTGTTGGCAATCAGAGGTCAGACGTTTCCTGTAGTTGGCCACCAGGTTTGCACACATCTCAGGAGGGATTTTGGCCCGCTCCTCTTGGCAGATCCTCTCCAAGTCTTTAAGGTTTGGTGGATGATGTTTGGCAACTCAAACTTTCAGCTCCCTCCACAGATTTTCAATCTGATTAAGGTCTGGAGACTGGCTAGGCCAGCAATGGGCAAACTACGGCCCGCGGGCCGTATACGGCCCGGTGGACCTTTTAATCCGGCCCGCGGAGCTAGGCTCCCTCTAGGCTCCTCTCGCAGTCCGCCCTGAAGACCGGTGTAGCATGAAAATCTGTCTCCTATGAGGATCTTTCCCCCTCGACGTATCTGCGCATGTGCCGGAGATTGCCGATCGGCTGCTAATGCCTGAAACTGGCACATGCGCAGATACGTCGAGGGGGACAGATCCTCATAGGAGACAGATTTTCATGCTACACCGGAACGGCGCTAGAACACGGCGAGAGGAACGCGTGGAGCAAAGGTAAGTGAATTGACACAGGGGGGACTTGGGGACTTAATATGGGGGATGAATTACTATAGGGGGGATGAATTACTATATGGGGGATGAATTACTATGGGGGTTGAATGACTATATGGGGGATGAATGACTATATGGGGATGAATTACTATATGGGGGATGAATTACTATGCTTACTATGGGGGAATATTACTATACTTACTATGGATGACACATACACATCATTCATCTACTCTTGGTCCGGCCCCCGGGTCCAATATATGAACCCATTGCGGCCCTCAAGTCAAAAAGTTTGCCCACCCCTGGGCTAGGCCATTCCAGGACCTTAATGTGCTTCTTCTTGAGCCACTCCTTTGTTGCCTTGGCCGTGTGTTTTGGGTCATTGTCATGCTGGGACACCCATCCACGACCCGTTTTCAATGCCCTGGCTGAGGGAAGAAGGTTCTCACCCAAGATTTGATGGTACATTGCCCTGTCCATCGTCCCTTTTTCTGCTAAGGGGACAGGACAACTGCACTGCATTAAACACCCCCAAAGCAGAATGTTTCCACCACCATGTTTGACAGTTGGGATGGTGTTCTTGGGGTCATAGGCAGAATTCCTCCTCCTCCAAAGACAGCAAGTTGAGTTGATGCCAAAGAGCTTGATATATATATGTGTATGTCTGTGTGTATGTATGTGTGTGAGAGAGAGAAAATGAATATATCTTTGAGGCACTATAGTGGCTATAATTATTTGATGTGAATGCCCTGTTTCTGTCACAGCAGCAGAGCATGGAGTCTATGGTTTTTATGTAAAATCAGTCTAAATTAGCACCATTGATAACATGGTGTAAATACTACATAACATTACAGGTAAAATACCATATGCTTCAGTTTTACTTGAACACAGAGAGGCATCATTTAAAGAACATTTCTAGTGTGATGAAAACCAACAGGTGACATTATACAGAGGTTACACAGTGAATAGAAGTATGGAATTGTGTAAACTACTAAAATATTTAATTTTACCAATAATACACTGTTTTCCCCAATGCAGATGGAAGATTTCCAGATATATGAGAAGTACTGCCAGAACAAGCCCAGGTCAGAGAGTCTGTGGCGCCAGTGCTCAGATGCAGCTTTTTTCCAGGTTACCATTAAGTACATTAGCCTTTTAAATCATATTTAAACTGATGGCAAAACCTAACATTAATTTTTGTGGTTGCAGGAATGTCAGAGGAAGCTTGATCATAAGCTTAGTCTGGACTCTTATTTACTAAAGCCTGTACAGAGGATAACGAAGTACCAGCTTTTACTGAAGGTAGATATTACTGATGAAAACACCTAAGTGTTATGTATTATGCGTGGGGGGCAGGGACAGACTGACCATTCCAGCACTTGGGCACGGCCCGGGGTCAGTAGGGGGCCCCATGAGATGCCCCTGATACCTTTTCATAGGCTTTTTTGGGTGTGGTTTGAATGTTGGCGAGGACACAAGGGCCCCATGATTTCCTATTGCCCGGGGGCGCCATGAGTTGTCAGTCCACCCCTGGTGGGGAGCGACCTGCAGTAACAATTTGTCTGTCATATTTGTAAGAAACAATATGTAACAATTTATTACTTTTTTAGTTTAAAAGTGATACTAAATCCAGGACCCTGCAGTCACTATATCTGGTCTCCCATGGTACACAGAACATGGAAATTTAATAAATATAAACTACTAAATACCTTTTCTCATCAGCAGTATACAGCAGTCTTGTGAGCTCTATCAGTGTCCACCTGAGCACTGGTTAATCTTTTAAGAGGAGTTTTCATTCTCCTCTGACTGTCCTATAAGGCTGACCCCTGACCCTCTGTCTGGACAGTGCTGATTGGCCCTGTGCTGATCACATGCACCTTCCCAAAGAAAACAAAACACTCTAGCCATACATGCTAAACTGTGCATGTGCAGAGTGACTCCTAGAGCTCTGTACGATCAGCAGATGGATTAGGGACAGTGAAAGGGGAGGATCAGAGAAGACAGGATCAAACAGCCTTTTTAAACAATGTCTAGGATTAACCCCTTAGGTTCCACAGTGAGTATAACAAGCATGCTTTACTGCATATACAGACTGATTTTACTGTTGTGGGTTAATAACACTTTAAAGTGGAACTCTACTGCATCTGAGTACCACAAGCCAAAAATGCAATAGAATTAATTTCTAATATTTAAAACAAACTTTTCCATCCATCCATGTCTCTGTGCTTTATTTTGCTGAGAAATCATTTTGAAAAATATCTCCTGGCATTTCTGGCAGTGGCCATCTTGAGTAAGGGCAGTTAATTTATGTAGCAGCTACTTCCTGGAATCCATCTGTCCTCAGCTCAGACATTGGCTGAGCTGAGAACCCTCCCCTCCTGAAGACTCCTGGGATGTATGACATAATTTGCCTAGCCATGGAAACCAGGCAGTGAATGAAGGAATGCCAAAAAAAAAAAAGTTAAAACAAGCATATATGATATACTTTCCTATCTATTTAATAATACTAGCAGCTTAAGTATTAGAAATAGTTCATGTTGATTGAGAGAGTGAAGTTCTACTTTAAGTATTAAATTGTAACATGTTTCTGAAATGAAAGGTTAACAACCATTTTTAAAGTGTATTTCAAAAACAGATTGCATGCTCATTCTTCTAAGCAAAAAGTCCAGCACAAGAGGTTTGTTAGAAAATATTCTGTCTTATACCGTCTTGCAAATTGGGTGACTTGTTTACAAGGACAGGAATGAAGGTGCAGAAGTGCACCAAGCACTATATTACAGCAAAAATGCCAACCTGATGAGATGAGAGATTTGCACTAAAATAATTTTCTATGATGTGATATATATTCTCAATATAAACCTTTTTTTCTTATTCAGGAGATGCTGAAGTACAGTAAGAACTGTGAAGGGGCTGAAGATCTGCAGGAAGCTTTGGCTTCTATTCTTGGTATACTCAAGGCTGTCAATGACTCAATGCACCAGATAGCCATCACTGGTTATGAGGCAAGTGATTACTTATTACTCATTTGGTACATAAACTTTATAACGTTAAAGGATAAGTTCACCTTTTGAAAAAAAATTAATTGAATGCACATCTTTTTGCAGATAAAATGTGCATTTTTTTTTTAATTTTTTTTTTTTTATTGGGAGCCTGTGAAGCATTGCACTAGTGATCAGCAGATCATGGATACAATGCAGGGCTGTTGCGTAATCTGTCTGCTCATATCTTGTACAGGCAGGCATTTACACACTGACTGGAAGCATCCGTAAACTACCTAGAGCGCTCAGCAGCGCTCTAGAAGTTTATTAATAACTACAAGCTGTCAGACGCAAAAGCCAACAGTAGTTTCCTATTCACAGAACTCTGCGAATAAATGAAGCATCTGGTTAGTCTGAGCCCCACAAGGAGTCCTTTTTTTTTTTTTTTTTTTTTTTTTTTTTTTTCTAAATTGTGACAGCAGGTGTGGGGTGAAAATCCCTTCTTGATGTCACAATGTCACAGCTGTGCAGTAGAATAACATTCTTACAGGATGTCTTCAAGCTGACCTCAATGCACTGTGTAATTGGGCAACTATGGGGGAAATGAGGTTTAATGTTGATAAATGTAAGGTTATGCACTTGGGGGCTAAGAATATGCATACATCATACATACTAGGGGGGTACAACTGGGGGAAGCAATGGTGGAGAAGGATCTGGGAGTTCTGGTAGATCACAAGCTTAATAATGGCATGCAATGCCAAGCTGTGGTTTCTAAAGTGAACAAAATCCTCTCTTCCAGAGAGAGAGATCTCATTTTACCCCTGTACAAATCATTAGTAATACCTCATCTGGAATATGCAGTTCCATTTTGGGCACCAATTCACAAAAAGAACACTGGGGAACTGGCGAAAGTACAGAGAAGGGCAACCAAACTGATAAGAGACATATAGGAGCTCAACTATGAGGAGAGATTAGAGGAACTGAATTTATTCTCTCTTGAGAAGAGGAGATTAAGGGGAGACATGATCAACATGTATAAATACATCAGTGGTTCATATAGTGAACTCTGTGTAGAGTTATTCACCCTGAGGTCATCACAGAGGACAAGGTGCACTCTTTACGTCTGGAGGAAAAGAAATTTAATCTCCAGATACAGAAAGGTTTCTTCACAGTAAGAGCTGTGAAAATGTGGAATAGACTCCCTCAAGAGCTGGTTCTGGCCAGCTCAGTGGATTTCTTCAAAAAAGGTCTGGATTCTTTATTAGATACACAGAATATAACTGGATACTAACATTTATAGGTAAAGTTGATCCAGGGAATATCCGATTGCCTTTCCGGGATCAGGAAGGAAGTTTTTTTCAAGCAGGAGCAAATTGGACCATGCTTTGCTGGGTTTCTTCTGCCTTCCTCTGGATCAACTGTGAGCATAGGATTACAACAATTTTTTTTTTAAATGGCTGAACTGAATGGACTTTTGTCTTTTTTTTTCAGCCAGGCTATGTAACTATGTAGCTTGGACTTGGGGGGGGGGGGGGGGGGGGTGTTTGGCTTCAGCAGTAACCCTGAATACAGATGTAGCATGTTATAAAAGGTGAACGTAGCCTTTAACGTTTCACTGCAGCCTTCTGTAATTTAGGCATAGGTAAAGTGAAGCAATTCCCACCTGGTAACCTATATACATTGTGAGGATTTCAGCAAACTTTATTGCAGATTTCTGCCTGATCATCATCATATCATTTCTGTGAGTGAGAATGGGATGGTCTGTCTTCATTACCACCTGATCAGTATACGTGTTGTAGTAAGAGCACTGGCCATGGACGTAAAGCTGGCAATTCACCATTTTCATCAAATCGGTATTGCAAATATAATCATCAGACGCTAAGCAATTTACCATGCACAAGTATGATATACCACCAGAATTCAGTCAGGATTAACAGGACAGTAAATTGGGAGCTTTAATACAGTTTATTAAAAGACTAATCCAAAACTGGAAAAAAGTCTTCAAAAGTGACCAGAATTTTTTTGCTAAATTAGATTAGGGAAATCTAAACTAACATTTTTGTTTCTTTGCAGTTTCAAAAGAAAAAAAATGGAATTATAAGTTTGATTACTCCACCAAATTGCAACTTATATGGCCAACTTTAGGCTAGGTGTACACAGCTAATTAAATCTCTGTGCTATGGAGAGTTTTAACTACTTGTTGGAAGTCTCTACATGTGCAGAATACTGAGGTTTATCTGAATCCAATGAGATAGCTGTCAACAATCAGATTAAACTCTCAGCTGCAAGGAGATTTGATGGCCAACTCAACCTTTAAGACTGTTACATCATCATTTAGGATGTACCATGGCACCAAACAGCTGTCAGATTTTAAATTGGAACAGCTGTGCATGGCTCTGCCCAGACAGCCTTGCCATTTGTTAAGAGTCCTGTCTGCCACCATAGAAGACGGACTTGTAGTTCTCAATGGAACACAGATGCATTGATCACCCCATTCAGAGTCCATTGACACTTCTGCCAGGTCTCTAAAACAACATATATATGATTCAATTTTCTTTCCTGCAACCACAGGTTGCAGAAAAGAAAATCATTCAATTCCCTCATCAACAAAATCCGTGTTGATGAGGGAATTCCTCCTACAGTGCTATTGTGTTCTGCTGGTGGGGAGCTTTCTCTACTGGCAGAACACAATGATTAATGTTGTCGACTATGGCAGTGCAGTAATTGCATGCACAATATCTGACAGGCTGGTTGTACCGAAGTTGATCGATGCATCGATTTCAGTACAACCAGCCTACCCATAGATGGATTGAATCTCAGCCAGTCCCTGCTGAACCAGCCAAGATTTGATCCATCTATGGTCAGCTTAACTGAAAGCCTATACCTAAGTAGGGACATAGAGCTGGAGGAATAGGCTGCATGAGCCTGGGATTGTACCGGAGATCAGTTGCAATGCTTTGCAGGTTCGGAATAATAATAAATGCACATTCTTTTTCTGCAAATATATTTGTGTTTATTATTTTTCTGTAAAAGAAAATTGATTTATTTGTATAACAATCCAACATGTCAGCACAACAGTGCACCAATCAGCAACACTTTCAAGGGAGAGCAAGCCTTTCTGATTGGTGCATGGTAGTGCTGTCATGTTGGATTAATTTATGGACACAGCTGCTCCTGCACGGAGAGCAGCAATACTTCTGCAGCTAATCCTTAGGATTTGGGGTTGATGCTGGGGAGAAAGAGAAAAGCTCAGTAGTGAATGATACTTGGCAATTTAAGGTTTTTGGAAAAATGTTAAGTTGTGTTTGATTTACATGTTTTTGTCATCTGTCATAGAAAATAGTCACATGTGGGGCAGGATTGAGTCTCTTCTTTCAATCTTCATTTTAGTCAATTTTGTTAATTTACAATCGTATTAATTTAAAAGGTTACACATGTATGCTTTCCTTGGTAAATAATCATCAATACTCAATGTTTATTCCAGGGTAACTTGAATGATCTTGGGAAACTATTGATGCAAGGTTCTTTCAATGTGTGGACTGAGCATAAAAAAGGTCATTCCAAGGTAAAGGACCTAGCAAGGTTTAAACCAATGCAGAGACACTTGTTTCTCCATGAGAAGGCCGTGCTGTTCTGCAAGAAGAGGGAAGAGAATGGGGAGGGCTATGAGAAGGCCCCCTCTTACAGCTTCAAACATTCCTTAAATGTAAGTATGTTTTCACCACACCATTATGACCCTGTAAAGCTACAACACTTCAGATGAGCATGTTAATAGTGGTGATTAAAAAGAGTACCAGGCTATCTTAGTATAGAACTGTTTTAAAATATAAGTATTAATAAATGCTTGTATGTCATTGGCAAATATTTAATTAAGTAGCCTGAAAAATTGTTCTTCTAAGGGGTGCACCCAGATTTTTAGAGTAGCAATATTCTTATTCTTTTCAAAGTGCTAACATAATAGTGACATAGTGATCTAAATAAAGATGTGACTTACTGACCCAGGAGAGAAGACACAGGAGAAAATGTACAGAAACATTAGACACCACAGGCAAGGAAATGGCTGTGGCTTAGGGGAAGCAGATTAGTTAACAGGTGAAGAGCAGTTGGTGTATAGAGTAGGATGATAATCTAATAGGGCCAACAATAGAATTCTAGAGCAGTGTTTCTCAATCTTTTTTCACTCAAGGCACCCTTTAAAATTATGAACAATCTCAAGGCACCCTTTAACATTCTGCACAATCTCAAGGCACCCCATTCTAAAATGTAAAAAAACTATTCTAATAGTTTTACATAATGCAGCAACATCCATATGCATAGGACACCCAAAGAGGTGATTTATTCTTCCAAAGCAAATTTTCCTTGGCAAACTGGTACTGACTAGTATACCAGTGTTTTTCTCCTTTAGTTTCTCTCCCTCACTCAGCTAATGTGACCCCACGTGACCATGTGACCATGATGTCCTCCTTATCAACTAATGTTGTACTTGGTTGTTAGGATACCGGCAGGTTGTAAAAGTGCGCAATGAAAACCTATGGCTTTGTGTAACTAAAAGGTAGGCTTGATCCACCTGCTGTCTTGTATACAATTAATGGGCAGTTTTTAAGCATATTACCAAGGCACTCCTAAAAAGGCCTGGAGGCACCCCAGGGTGCCGGGGCACCCTGGTTGAGAGAGGCTGTTCTAGAACATGGCGGATGCTCTAGAGAAATCTTAGTCATGCATGAGATTACAAGCAATAAATACATTAAAGGGTTGATTTACTAAAGGAAATAGACTGTGCACTGTGCTAGGGCTTTGGCTCCAGAGCTTAGTAAATGAGGAAAAGCTCTGCTGACTTCCATCATCCAATCCTGTGTCGGCAAAAATGCTGTATTATTTTCCTTACATGTGACTGGATATTTGCAAAGTGAAGCTGCACCTCATTTACTAAGCTCTGGAGCAAATGCTCTTGCAGAGTGCAACTGCACTTGCAAAGCGCAGTCTATTTGCCTTTAGTAAATCAACCCCCTAAGTAGGTCAGAGGGGAACATAAGGAACAGTGTGGAAAATATTTCTCTAGGAGATCAGTAATACAGGTAGTGAATGTTTAAAGGCAATTAAAGTAAATTGAAAATTTGTTACCAGGTTGACTGCAAGCGAGCATCCACAACTTTTTAATTGGACAGAACTTGGTCTGGTCATGGGCGATTGAAAGAGTGCTAACGCTTAGACTGTAGCCTATCAGTGTAGCTTTAGTTCTTTATTGTAGTCTGGATTTAGCTATGAACTTTAAAGGATGAATATGTTTAAACACACTGAATTGCAAAAGATTCTTAACAAAAATCTTGTTCACGTTTGCCAAAAAGACATTGTTTAAATGGCAAACAAGTCAAATAAATACTAAATTGAGGTTTATTGTTCTTTATAATGCCAAAGATCTTCTTTAATAATTTTTTTGGAAACCATAACAAATCTCTGCATCTATCTGTCTAGTTACTAAAACATTTTTTTTCTTGTTTGCTAGATGGCAAATGTTGGAATAACTGAGTATGTAAAAGGGGACAGCAAAAAATTTGAAATCTCTTACAATTTAAGAGAAGAAGTTTACATTGTTCAGGTAAGGTTATTTTGCTTTCTGCTGCTAATGCCTCATTATGAACATTAAAGATGAACTGCACTCAGTGATCATGATCCAGAAGTATGACGTTCCATACAATAAATTTGTAGTTCTTTGTCTCTATATCAGACCCATAAAATTCACTGGGGAATCTTTGGTATCTATGCAAATGTAAATATACAACAACCAGGAGAGAGAGGCTAATGTAAAGTGATTGGAATATGGAGTACTGATTCAATTTCTACCATATAGGTAGCTTAAGCACAGTGGCTAAATGGTTAGCACTTCCGCCTGGCAGTAGTAGCGTCGGTGGTTCAAATCCCAGCCATAGCACCCCCTGCCTGGAGTTTGCATGTTCTCCCTGTGCCTGCATGGGTTTCCTCCGGGTACTCCGGGTTCCTTCCCCACTCCAAAGACATGCTGGTAGGTTAATTGGCTCCTGTCTAAATTGGCCCTAGAATATGTATGTATGAATGTGAATTAGAGACCTTAGATTGTACGCCCCTTGAGGGTTAGGGACTGATGTGAATGTACAATATGTTTGTAAAGCACTGCATAAATGAATGGCTCTATAGAAGTACCTGAAATAAATAAGTAAAAAGTACTTTTTAAGTATTGAATTTGATGCTGGTGAAAAACGTGATGATTTGTTCAACCTGTTGTGTTAAGGAAGATAATGTAGACTATATGAGCTGCTTCAGCACTAAATATTGATTTAGTAGATTCCTAAAATCATTGTGCTTTTAACTGCTTTACATCTGCAATCTGTAAATGAGTGTTCTCAGGCACAGCTCCCCACACTGTTGGGAAATGACACTATAGTACAGCTGTGAATAAGTGGTGTGCACCTGTGCATGCTCCTAGTCCTGATACTAAGCTGTCAATGACAGGCACAGTTCTCAGGCTAAAGATATGGAATCAATCAGCATGCTTCTCAAACATGTGGACCACCATGACAGCCAATCATGGTGATCGCTAGCATATTGTTTACAAACATATGCCTGCAAATTGCACTGGTTAAAGAGATACACAGTTATACTGTTTAGAATTACTGTGTAGAAAAAATATGTTGTTTTATAAACTGTTGTGTATAAAATAATCACCTGGATAGGAAAGAACAGACAGCAATAAAAACAATTTTTGAAAGTTTGAATCCTTACCCATGCAAATTAAAACTATATTTTTATTTATGTCTTTGTCACGGTTGGAGAACTTTCTCATCACTTTCTGTCCTAACAGGTGATGATGGAATTCTTTATAGAGAGATGGCAATAACAATTTGACAAAGACTGTAGCCCTCTTAATTTTTGAGAATTAAAATTGAGGCGCCACACCACTAAGAGGTCCAGATGCAAATTAATTCTATTGAAGGTCAGGGGTACATTTTGGACTGTACCCCTGACTTTTAATGGAACATTGTTGTATCTGGACCTCTTAGCAGTCATGTGGCACTTCAGTTTCAATTATCGTTACATTACACTACAAGCCAAAGAGACTCTGGGGTGCCTGCCCAGAAACCCGATCATTTACACCAACATAAATACTTTAAGTTAACAATTCCAGTAAGATAACCCAGTGGGTCCAGAGCTATCTTTCCACTTTCCTCAACTTGCTTTAAGTTTGAGACCATATTGCATTTAGTATGGAAGTATGCAATAAGTGCTAATGTTATTGGGCAGGAGTTTGTGTACCAAGGATTGTTATATAACTTTATGTATACAGTATATTTAGTCTAGGTTTAATAAGTTACCATATGCCATGTGCAAGACTTTAGAGAACGCTCTTTGGAAGGTGCATTTAAGTGAGTCTGTCTTCTAATTCTACCATATGTCAATATCTCCGACAGGCTCAAACACCTGAAATTAAAGCTACCTGGGTAAATGAAATTAGAAAGGTGTTGACCAGCCAGCTACAAGCATGCATAGGTAAATTCCTCCTTTTTTTTCTGCTTGCCTTTTCCAACTTGTTTGCTTCATATAGCTCAGATATATTTTATTAAGATCTCCAATCTAATGTTAATTGCATTTACTTTAGTCTAGCTTTTATTACATAAAGCATATTTTACTTGGTTGATATAAAGGTGTGTTTGGTGTGTTTTCAGAAGCCAGCCAGCACAAATCAGTTGAGCAGACCAAGAGTTCTCCACTACCAACTCAGTCTAGCACCAGGTGAGCAAGGAACACATCATCAACAATGTCCATACTCCTTTTACCACAGCTAGGGCACTTCATTCCAATTTGTTGAGCCTTTTGGAGGCGATTAGGTATTTATACTGCTAAATATTTTGCATCTTTTCAAGCTAAATAGATGCCTGGGAATCAAAAAAATGCTAATGTTAGATGAATACTATTAAGCATGTGACAACTGAAAAAATCAATGCTTAAGTTTCCCAGTGCACCTTTCAAGAAGGTATGTGTACCTTTTATGTGTATGATAAGACAACACCTTTGAATTCTATTTAGTTTGGCATGATGCTACATCAACTTATGCTGAATGTAATCTCCCAACTCCCTCATTTGACAGCATCTTTGGTAAATTGTAGCAAAAGTAAAGCAAGTTAAAATATAGCTAATTTGGAACAGGCATGACTATTTAAGGGCCCAATTTGGCAGTGCATTAAAACACACACATTCTTTTTGCATTAATTCTATTCATTTTAAATGGACGCCAACACACTCCAGTGTGTCCATACAGAATCAGACATGTCCCTTTTTTGTAATGCAACACAAGACCATATCCTATGCGTTGCCCTGCATTGTAGAGTGCAATGACACAGGTGCATTGGGGTGCCATCAGGGGCATTTTATTAAAACAATGGGTCTGTGTGCAAGATCATAAGTTGGGCTCCATTGATTGAACAATGCAGTGTGCTTAGTGCTCCTCAGTGAAGAGTGGGTATGGTAATCATTGTGCCAGGAGTTTTGCTAGAATTGTTAAACACCTGGGTCAACTTTGGGCATACCAAGTAGAAGAATAATGCAGTGGGTGTGGCTAAATTTCATTTAACAGTGGGAGGGGCCTAGGGACATGATTAAGTCTGTCCCCCAGTACAATCCCCCCAAGTGAGTCAGAGTGACCTAGGTGGAATATACTGGAGGGCAGGTTGACCCCCAGTACAATCCCTACAATAGTTGACTTTTCAGCTTTGCAATGGTTGTGCAAATGTTTATCAAATCACTCTTTTACTAAAAATACAATAAAATCTTTATTAGCACACATAAACACAACATAACCTACAAATTCCTTTTAAATGCCTACTAAGGCCTAGTTCACATCAGGCATACTAAAGTGTACACTCGTGTGAAGGCCATGCTTATGCACACGGGTGCACAGGTGTTACATACATCCCTGTGCAGGCAGTCCCATTAATATCAATTGAGACTCAGCAGTTGCATGGACACAGTTGCTGCTCCCAATCTGACATTCATATGGGTGTGGGTACACAGCCCCAAATGCAGCTGGTATGAGTTCAGGGACATGCGCCCGTACCCACACAGATGTCAAATTGAGAGCAGCATCTGTGTCCATGCAGATGCTGCTTCCCTATTGACTTCAGTGGGATTGCGTGCACGATGATGTACAGTGCCTTGTAGGTAAATACGGCCTTGCATAGAATCCTAATTCCCTTTCACTGCAGATGAATGAATAGAAGTCTTTGCACAGAGGTCTCATTTATCCTCAAACTGAAGCATATTTACTTGGTTTCAGAGATGAATTAACACATGAGGTACCAGTACCGATCACTCACTGTGTTCATTCAGAAATGGACCGGTAAATGTGACAGGTTTACCAGCCCCACCTCCCCTCTATCCTGAACACTGCACAGATCTCTTGCCTCAGCATCAGCTGCTAACAGCCAGCAGCTCTGCATGAAGGGGACCTCCCCTCTATCCTGAACACTGCACAGATCTCCTGCCTCAGCATCAGCTGCTAACAGCCAGCAGCTCTGCATGAAGGGGACCCAGAGGATCGGTGAGGAACGGGGTCATTGCATGGGGGGTCGGCGTGTTGGGAGGAACTATTTGCAGAGTTAAATGCCCCTGTGGCTCCCCTTCAGCACCTGAAGCTAGCAGAAAGAGGAGGAAAAGACAGCAGATGCAGGGGAGTTACAGAGGATTAATGGGGTTATCGGCCGTGCTTTTGGGGGATCAATATGCAGTGTGTGACAGAGCACAGTGAGTCCTTCCCTACACCTGCACACTGGATGATATGCCACTGGGTGCCATTTAAAATACATGGCATCATATCGCACCAACTCATTACTGTGACAAAAGTAGAGCTTATCCCTTATGGTAGACATGCTTCTGCATAAAAAGGTATCAGGGGAAAAAAAATGTTTACAGCTATGTGGCCTCCTCCTATGTTGCCTATTGGTATGGTAACTGAGCATATTGTGTCAATCATCTATATAATTATTTGTTGGTATGTGTTTTACAGATTATATTTTGACATGAGGTCTGAGGCAAGTTTTTCTCACTAATCTTTGATTTCAGTCCTCTGAGAAGTAAATCGGGAAAGGCTAAAAAGCTGGAAGAAAGAAAAACTGAACCCTTATTAAGTCCTGAATCTACTCTAGTGACATTACCAAAGTACCTTGAGAAAAGTAAAGGTAAGTTGAATATTTTATAATCTGTGCTTTGAGGATCCTACCATTTAGGAAAAGTAGGGAAGTGACAGTTTTTAGGTGGAAAGTGCCAGTATGTCACTGCATATACAAATGGACCTGCTATCTTCCTAGCTGTGCTGGTGCTTCTTGTATTCTTCCTTCTTTGCTGTATGCATGTATGTGTTCCACACAGGTCTATTTCTTTTGTCTTCTGTGTCTTTCTTGTTTCTAGATGGCACAGTTACTAGCCCTACCTCAGAATCTTCTGCAGTTTCAAAAAAGCGCTTCACTTTGCAGGGTTTTCCTAACCTCAAAACTCAGAAAGGTAACCTAACACCTGCCAGATACTTTGCACTAACCGTACTCTCTTCCACTTTCTCTCCTCTGCGTTTTCTTTAACTTCAGACATCAATACATAGCATACACAAGATTGGCCAAAAGTGTATATAGCACTTCATGGAGTATGCATAAGTGTGTTTTCAGCTATGGTGAAAATATGGGTGGCCATAGACCGGTGGAGAAGAGTTGAGAGATATAACTTCTCTGATCTTATCCTGTGCTTTTTGCTGGACTCTCATAATCTTTTTTTACCAGATTCGGGTGACCTATAGATATTGAAATAAAAAGCAATTCCCTTTTCTTTGGAAGACAGGGAAAGATAATATACTGTAATCAGAGATTTTTCAACATGATAGGGAACTATCTCCAGTAATGCTCCTACATGAATAGTCAGGTTTGCTATGACAACCACCCTTGCAATTGATACCAAAGCAATAACCCTGTTATGATATTTCAGTCTTTGTTACTTGTCACTCAATGTACAGTTTGCACATACAGAACACTGTTATATGAAGTAAACAATAGTTGCCCAAAGCAAAAAATCCAATTCCAGCGTGGAAAGAGGAAACTTATTTGCTTTGGGCAAAACAAACTGTGAATAGGCCATGTAATGTTTGGCCAGTTATCTAGTGTGTGATGGACAACGTGCTGGAGTTTTCCATTGTGACTCCACTTTTTACAAAATTTAAGTCCATAAGTCAGGTTTATTCACCTCCTAGGTCATTCTATTGTGGATTAAAGGCAAAGAAGTGAACAGTCAGTGCAGTATATAGCAAGCCAGTTTTAATTTATTAAAATGCGTTGGAAGTATACCTGGTTTGTTGCTATGTACAACACTGACATATTTTATGTCAACAGTCGGTCCATATTGTCTGACCACAGCAAGCATGCATATAGGTTCATAGTATGGAAATGGAGAAAGACCAGTTACTTCTGGAGAAAGACCAGTTACTTCTGTTTCTACTAATACTGATTCTGTGGAAAAATGTCTGTCTTCTAACCATTCTTTGTAACTGTATCAGTAATCCACTAATATGAATTATGTTTCTTCCGCTAACAACTTCACCATTAAAAATTGTGTTCTAACTTGCTGCCTTTGAGTTTTTTTTGGAATGATATTCTGCTGTGTTGATTTTAGCAGAAAGCAATAAGAACACCAGTTTTCAGTCCCCATCAGAATCATTCAGTTATAATAGGTTACTGAAATCCAGTAAAGATTTTAGTGTTTGACCAGTTTCCTGCTTGTGCTTTTACTCATTGTCAATAAAAGTCTAGGCCGTATCAGTATTGTAGCAACAATCACTGCTCTAAATAACTTCTTTTCATTAAGCCTCTCAATTCTGCGCTTTTATGAAGTAGGAGGGTTGAGGGTAGACTAGGTTACAATGTATCAACAAATATACATTCATTATCTGAACTGCTTGTGCAACATTTGCACTTTTTTAATCACTTCGCCATTACATTAAGTCAAACACAAAATAATATAAACATAATAACATATAATATAAACACAAAATGTGGAATGGTCAAGTTTGCTACTAAGTATTTACCATAGCATGTTCTATTTCCATACATTAAAATAGTGTGACATTGTGTATAATACATCTGCTAAAACAAATGTAACTTTTATCCCAAAACTCCACAGTACTGTACATAATGTGAAACTTCAGTTTAGAAAAAAATAACCCTTTGCAGGGTTCAACATGTTGACCTTTGCTCAGCTATTTAAACCATGCCTTATATTAGCTGGATGTGCCACTTTACACAAATACTCACTTACTGGATGTTTAGTGATGATTTCCAAATGAGTGGCTGAGATCCCATAGATCTGTACTAACCTGGATAACAATTAATTTGAAAAGAAGCGGGATAATCACTGACAGACACACAGACCAGTACCATACATGCACCGTGATCTGCATTTACCACCATATTTGATAGCTGCATCAAAATTACTGCAATAGCAGACCAATGCAATAGGTTGTGATCTGATTTGGTAATTTGGTGTTCGTCCTTAGGATACAAACACTTTTAAGATGACATTTCTTATATCCTAAAAGTTAATGATCTAAATACAATTTTGAGCAAGTTCTAAGAATCCTAGCTGTCTAGTTCCACAGATCATTAGATAAAATGTTTGATGGCCTTTGCCTGCTAATTTTCTTTACATGCCATTCTAATGTGTGCTTTTCAGAGTTTCCCATATAATAGGTTGAGATGATTGTAGCCATATTAGTGCACTTGTGACAGAAACAACTGAGTACGGTCTGTGATACCTTTTTTATTTGCACTAACATACAGTTTTTCAAGACAAGCTTTCGGGGGGGGGGGGGGGTACCCCCTTCTTCAAGGTCCGAGCAGTAGTGCTTGGACCTTGAAGGGGGTACACCCCAAAAGCTTGTCCTGAAAAATTGTATGTTAGTGCAAATTAGAGTATTACGGACATTACTCAATTGTTTCTGCCATATAATAGAGAAATATTATAGAGCAAATAGAGACTGTACTGTGGAAGACCACTCTGCTCAAATTCTACTCAAATTTTAAACTGGAGCCCATCCATCATCCCACAATAAACTCAAAGGTAACTTTTGACATTGATCACCCTATCCTCTCCAGACCTTCAATACCTGTATTTCTCTGTTTTTTTCCTCTTCATCCTCCTGCAGCTTCCCCTACCAGCCCTGACAAAAAAACTAAACGCCATGAAGTAAAGAGTGACCCAACTCCATTTGGTTTAAGAGGTAGAGTGATTCAATTGTTTCATCCTTCAGATTATTACTGCACATTGCATGAATGCAGCACATGAAATCACGAGTAGAAGAAATAATGATTAATTCAGTGTTTGAAAATGTGATTGTGTATGTGTAATACAAACCATTACTGTTTATATCCGAGCATATGTTATTTTTACAATTGATCACTTATAAAGTACATAGATGAATTTTAATGCTACAAATGGATCAGTCAAACTTGAACCTTAATATTGAAATTGGACATGTTCAGCTTTGTGATTTGTTCCTAGATGAATGTTTTATAGTGTATCTAAAGTTAAATCGAGTTTATACTGTTCTCTGTCTCCACTTGGGAGATTCTGTCTATTTTTTTCTCTTCCAGAACAGGAATAGATGGAAATTTTTTTAATGGGGACATCTGGTGATGTCTGTCAAATGGTATTTTCCTCTCACTTTAGAGAGATTACCTTCCTGTTTGCAAGGCAGGAGGTAAATAGGAAAATCTCCCAAATGGCACACAGATAGCAAAAAAAAGTGTGTTAATCATTTTCTACCTCATCTTAAATTTTTGGCTTTAGATTCACTTTAAAGGTACCGTAACTGATTTAAAAGAGGGCTTATTCACACCTTTGTGCTTAAGGTGCACTTACCTTAATTTTTACATAAAGTGCTTAAAGAGTTTTAGCCTTTTTATTTTCAGTGACACAGTTCTGATCTTTATTTTTAAAGTCCGCTATATATGGATCCAAACATGGTCGATTGAGCAGAGATTGGCTGAATTCCATTCCATGTATGGGCATGCTGGTTGTGCACAAGTTGATCTATCAATCAACCTGTGGGAAAGCTTTCCCTGCTATCAGAATACAATAACACAATAGGAGGGATTCCCCTATCCACATCGAGTGTGTGTGTATGAGGAAATGATAAATGGGCTTCCTTAGTGGGTTGTGTGATTACTAATTTTTGGTGCAGTTTCCTGAAAACACATTTTGAGAGAGGGATGAATTGAACCATGTTTGAAATGCATTTTAAAAAATAAGTGCACATCTCCTAAGCCCCCCCAGATGCTCACAGCCAGTCACATGTTTGGAAATAATGACAACCTTAGAAAATCAGAATAGACCGCTATCACTTGTGTAAAGTTGCAGGTGTGGACAGCCACTTATGGTAGTTTGCTGTCACCTTAGTGCATGCCTGGGCTGCGTGCTCAAGATTTAAAGTGTTACTAAACCCACAATATTAAAATTAGTCTGTGTATGCAGTAATGCATGCTTGTTATACTCACTGTGGAACCTAAGGTGTTAATCCTTCGCACTGTGTAAAAAGGATGTTTGATCCTTTCTTCTCTGATCTTCCCCTTCTTCTATTGTCCCCAATCCATCTGCTGATAGAACAGAGCCTTGGGGGCAAGCTGCACATGCTTAGTTTGGTGTGCATTGCTAGACGGGTTTTTTTTTTTCTTGGGAGAGTGCATGTGATCAGCACAGAGGGTTAGGGGTCATACAGCCCCATAGGACAACCCGTGGAGAATGAAAACACATCCTACAAGCTTTAACCAGTGCTCTGCTGGACCTTGTTAGAGGTCACAATACTGTTCTAACTGCTGAGGAGAAAAGGTATTTAGCAGTTTATATTTACTAAAATAATTGCATTTCCATGTTCGGTGTACTGTGGTAGAACAGATAAAGTGAATGCAGGGTCCTGGGATTAGTAACACTCTGGGGCGGACTGACCATTTGGAAACCTGGGCACTGCCCGAGGGCCCGGGGTCAGTAGGAGGCCCCATGAGATGCCCCTGGTACCTTTTTAATAGGCTTTTTTGAGTTTGGGTAAGGACACGGGCCCCATGTTCCCTTGTTTCCCGGGGCCCCAGGAGTTGTCAGTCCGCCCCTGGTAACACTTTAAGAGAAGTGGGGTGAACACCATGGTATGCTACGGGGTGATTTTGTTTAGACTAGAGGGAGGGGTTTTCCAAAAATGCACATATCTGGAACCACACAAAATATACAGAATGCCTGAGAATATTGTGCTTTAAAGTACAGTAGTGTAAATGAGCCCTAAATAAAACATTCTGTGTTTGTATGTGCAAGTATCCGGAATCTGTACACAACTCATGTTACTCTGTCATTTCAAGAACATCCATTTCTGAATTTCTCCTACATATTACCGGGTATCTTTAGAACTTATGAACCCAAAAGCAACTGGTGCACTTGAGTTGGAACTATGTTTTCATTTGCAGTGATATTGCTTTGTTACAATCAGTATTTATCAATCTCCCATCCATATAAGAAATATTAGAATGATAGAACTTACAATCAGCTCTTTCACAGATAAATGTTCCGTTCTCACACTGACGAAGTCCAAATGGCTTAGTACATCTCACCTGACCTCAGCAGACAGACGTCGAATAGGTACTGGGCAAAAAAATGCGTGCTTGTTTTTGAAGTGCATAAAGAGAGCTTCTTGTTCTGGCATGCATTTGGCTTTGTTTGCGGTGCACATAATGTGGTTAAAATTCACGAAAAAGACTTGTATGATTTTTTAATACATACTATTTTCCTAATATACGTATTTAGATAGATACATTCTGAAGGTGCTAATTTTTAGCTAAGAAACAAAACACATAGATTTAACAAGTGGCATGGGAGCACAATGTAGAACCTGCAAAGGGCCTATTGCCTTGGGGGACTCATCTGTGACCCTGAATCAAAAATACTTGTCTCTCTCCTCCAAACTATACCAGTTGAAGCATTATTTTCACCACATCTTCAATGGCTTTAGAAGGCTTTCAAATTCTTAAATGCCTTATTTTGTTTGAGGCCATTGTGTGTATGGTAGGTGACCTTGTTGGATATCATGGGGCTGTTCCTTTTTGAATTGGGGCTAAAAGAGTTTATCTATGTTTCTGGGTCTGATTGTAAAGTAGTATATTAACCATTGTGTTTGTATGTTGCATTGTGGTAGAAATAGCCCATAAATATCCTCAATAACTGCATGTAAACAAAGTAACTCTGTGCTTCCAGGGATATCATCTATACCTGTATGAGCTGTATAGCACCAGGGATGTAAGAAAAAAAAAAGCTCTTGTTAACCAGAAGCATACACTTATGAGAAGTTTTTTATTTTTGTTTTTTTTACATCCTTGATGCTATATATGGTGCCCATTTAAAGATAATCCTTTACATACTCCTCACCAGTGATAAGCTTCAGTGTGTTAAGACTTGAATTCAAACCCACATGTGCGAGCCTACCATGAAGCTGACACCTGTACATGCCAACCATCAATGGCAGAGGCATTCCCCACCTTACAGACTCACTTACACATGCCACTTGTATATCTGTGGCACAGGGATTGCCCCTACCACAGATAATTGGTCCGTATAGGTGACAACTTCTTTCTGGGCTTGCACACATGGGTTCATCAGTTGTCATCCTTCATTATCCCACAGACCTACATCTGTACTCATCTTAAACCTCAGTTTTCCTCCAAATTTCCATCAATCCTCATCCAAGCAAACAGGCATAAATATCAGATTAAAGCCATACACTGTTTTGTTATACAGATTTTTGTTTAGTTTTTTGGCTCAGGAAGAAGGCTGAAAGAAAATTAACCAGCAGATTCCTCTATTCACAAAAGCGTAATGAACAGAGGACTACCTCCACCCAAGACATATTTTGCATTCACTGCTCAGAGACTGCAGCTGCTGATTGACAGAAAAATTTGTAACATGTACCTTCAATAAAAAAAGAAAAACTTTTAGTATTGCTTTAATATCCAGCTCCTTTTTCACCACTTAGTCTGACAAGAATAGGTGGAATTTGCCTTTGAGCTCAGGCTGCCTTAGTGGCTTACCCCTAAGGAGCATATCTTTGATACCCAGGGGCACACAGGAAGTGGATGGAATGATGTCATTCAAACCAGAAAAGGACCAGTTTTGATTTTCAGAACAGTGAGACTTCAGGTGACAGCGCCAAAGAGGGGAAGAGTATTGCAATAAGAATTGTTTTTACTTGAACAAGGCCGAGGCTACCTATTTTTTTACATTTTAATTTATTAACAGTCTGGAAAGTACTTAGGCAGCCTTTAATATCCAGAAACACAAAACATTATGAACCCAGTCAATATCCAAAGACTTCGATGGGGAGGTTTCCCAGTGAAGATGACGTGAGGGGATCAACTGAGCAGAAATTTTAAGAGGAATTCTTTTTAGGGAGAGCAGACATAATAACTGTACTTTAAAGTTGTCCTTTCCTTTTTAACGACAGTTGTCCTCTCCATTTGAGGACAATTATGTTTTGAGGAAGAAGGAGCACAACTGATTGCTTATGATTATTTGCCTGACAGCACATCTATATATGGAGTACAGTAATCCAAGTGTTGGTTTGGAGGCTGACTGATCTAAAACAAATAAAAACAGGCATTTAGAGGATGACAGAGGCATGTTATGTTTTGAAAGACAACTAATTTTGTTTTGAGTGCGTTTGGCAAAGTCTTGAAGGACTGGGATGGGATTTGGAGAGAGAGTCTACTGAGGAAAAACCTAAAATGGGCAACGTAGCAATTAGTCTTATCACCGATAACGATATCACACTCATATGCATATATCATTATTAGGTTGGAACAGAACATCCCAGTCACTGGATGTCTCGGAAGAAAATAATGATGGATGGTCCAGTGGGGAAGATCCAATTAATTCTTCTGATGCGGAGGAAGAAGGTGGAGAAACAGGGGATAAAAAGTTGGTAAGTACTGTAGAATTTTCTGAGCCACATATAATACTTCTTTAGTGTCTATAGGCGATTTTGTGAATAATTAAAGAGCCAGTGAAGTAAAAAATGAAGTGATTTTATTTTATCACAAAATGGCTTAAAATAACAATGTAAAGTGTATCCTGAACAGTTCCATGTAGGTAAAACAGAAATGTCAAAATTGAAGTTATAAAGATGTGTCACCATTGTTTTCATGGCCGATTGTCCTTCATGTGCTCTTGTCTTGTGCTTGTCCTTCTGAGCTTTTAGCACGACGGAAGTGACGAGTTCTTGTCTTGGAGAATGCACCTGTTCCAGCTTCTCAGAATGTGAAGAACGACAGTGTCTCCATGCTTTGCTTGTGCGTGTCTGTTTCAATGGACAGACGTGTTTGTGTGTGCGCACGCGTCGTGTGAGTGACCTCCCGCATCTTCTAGGATGCCTTTTTATGATGCTTGTAAGCATCATAATTTGTGATCTTAGAACCTTGTATGACAAACAATACTGCTTAGCAGAGCAATTTCATTGAAGGGAGGGGACACTACATATATGGTCTTTTGATTGACAGGCCCATATGTAATGACCATAAGCGGATGATGTTGCATCAGCCTGCTCATATTTAAATGATAATATAAACGAAGAATGTATCTCAACAATGTTGTATAAACAAAAATCTACGTATATAACAATATTACCAACTTCTAAAACAGGCTAAATACACTCAGATACTATTAGAATATATTATTGCATACTAATTCTATTTTAGTGACTCTCATGACATTCTACACTAAAGTCCTTTTAACCAGCCATGCCTTTTTATAGAATACTCAGCTCTCAAATGGATAACGCTGCTAACTTCTGGCTCAGCTATAACTGAAGAAATTAACACGAACACTGGTTCAAGGCCATTCACACATTGTATTATTAATTATGATTAATCATAAAAACCAAATATTTTGCAAGCTTGCCATCAATATAATATAAGTGCCAAATTATGAATTTGATATTCATGTTTATCAAGTACCATAAATGTTCTGCATAAACTTAACAAACACTTTAATAGTGTTTTATGTACTATTTTTTATTTTTATTCAATATTATGACTTTAGGAAATTATACATTGCATTAGAATTGAGCTCATCCAGTATGATCTAGTATTCTCCATCTAGTAGTATGAATTTATGTAAAGTAATAGCTGAGGTATGGTTTCCATAGTGTTAGCAATTATCAACCAATCAATCCAAAATTGTTCAAATTTACTGGCATTCGCTCTAGGATATACCCAAAGCAAGTTATAGACATGAGATGGCTATTGGAAGATCCCACTGCTGAAGTATTTTGCAGCTACAGCTTTTTCCATAACCATGCACAATCTTTTTGGCTGAACTCAAAGGAAGACCCTAGCAATTGTTTGGGAAAATTCATACCAAATTATCAGTTTTTCTGCCCACTGAATGTAGCCAGTTAGTGGTTGTCTGCCGAGGTCACAATGTAAAATGCAATAATAGCAGACATTAGAAAGTAATGTAGGTAAACCTATAAAGTCACATCATGAAAGTATATTCCAATAACCAACAAAGACTTGATTAGGATAGCCCAATATTAAAGTCAGCCATAGATAGATCGAAACTCGTCAGGAACAGACTGAATTTCAATCCACCTCTGGGCAGGCTAGTTGTACTTAAGTCCACAATCAGCTGCAGTACAGCCAACCTGTCAGGTTTTTTTCATAATATATGGCCTACCTAAATTTACTGCATATTCCCTCTATGAAAATTGCGGAAAAGCAAATTTATACTATGCAGTAATAGTAAACAACTGTTTCTAAATCTACCTTAAACAACTCCTATCTATTGATAGTGAAAAATGTCTTCAAGCAATTCTTGAGAGTATGGAAATCCCATGTGATTCTCACCAGTACAGATACAATTGACTTCCCTAGGAAGAAATGCACACTATTGTATCTCAAGCTTTTGTGTAATGAAATTATGAGCTACTTGTAAGTGTAATGTCCTTTTTGTTTTTTCAGTGCCCTGGGAAATATACAGTAATGGCGGATTATGGAAAGAGTGGTTCAGAGGAACTTCTAGTGAAAAGTGGAGATACAGTTCAGCTTATACGTGAAGAGGAGGAGGGAATGTGGTAAGGAGTGCATAGTGTCTTGTTGATTTCACAATACAGTATATACTGTGAATGCTGATAAGACCTAGTACTTTATGTCATATTCTATAATTTAATCCAATTTCAACATTTGCTATAGTGACCAATTTTCGGCATAACTCTATAGTGACTACTGAGTCAGAGAAAGATCAAATATAAAAATATGTATGCTTTTTAATGTGTGGAATATGCATGAACAAAAAAATCTCCAGATGTATCTGTAGTGCTACACCCATAGGAGCCACTGGAAATTAGCTTAGGTACACAGTCACTCGCTTCCTCAATAACAAATCTAGGGGTGGTGGTTTTATTTTTGGAGAACTTGGATAGGGATGAGGGAATTGAGTGGGATACTCCAAAAACAGAAACTATGTACATATATTTCTGTAAGGCTGATGCGGACCTTGCATATAGCAAACTGTGGACTTGGCTTGTAGTAGAACAGTAA
This sequence comes from Staurois parvus, assembly GCF_062004578.1. Taxonomy (NCBI): domain Eukaryota; kingdom Metazoa; phylum Chordata; class Amphibia; order Anura; family Ranidae; genus Staurois; species Staurois parvus. The sequence goes on along the minus strand of NW_028318430.1, from coordinate 9,617,289 downwards.
AAGCACTCAGGCTTCCTTCTTTAGAGCAACAAGATCAGTAAAGCACACTGCTTTTGTTTGCTCTAAAGAAAGAAGCCAGATTCTGTACAGAGAACTAGGGAGAGACTAAGCTCTTCGGGATATTAGCCGACGTCTCCTGTAGCAAACAAACACACACAGCTGACTCTTTACCCCACAAGGAGTGGGGTGGCAGCAGCTCGAAAAGTCTCTAAGATCTCTCAGCTGTCTGTACTCACGAATGGTCCAGGGACAGCGGGTTGCCTCCTTCCAACTTCCAAGCAACACTTTTCTCCAGACTAGATCTTCAACAGTCAGCCCCTCAGTCAGCTCTCAGTAACTTCAGCATCCAGGCCCTCAGGTCACCCACCTGAGGCCTCTTGAACAGCAAGCATATGGCAGGATAGCCCAGGGGTGCAAACCGCACCCCCTTAGGATGTGCTCCTCTCCTACTGGAAAAGGCCCAGAGCTCAGTGTGCTCAGAGAATATATACATTTACCCAGGATTGGCCAGGGCTGTATAAATATTCAGGGTTGCTATCTGCCTAGCCCCACATCTATAATCCAGAAGGTTCTACTGATTTCTGGAAAGCAGAGGGAGTTATCAGACTGACAGCAACGGAGAACACTGAACAGACTTAACTAATGAGTTGCAGCCACACTAATTACAGCAAGGCAAGCTAAATTTACCTGACAAAAATACACAACGCTCCACTAAACACAGTGAGCCAGCACTAAACCTAACTAATCCTAGCATCTATCTAGGAGGGTGCTACATATCTATTCTTGGAATACTTGTATGATCAAAAGAGGGTTAGCCACTGCTATTTAAACGGAATGTCACCTTTACTCCCCCCTAGTTGATATTTGTTGTATACGAAGTATCTCACACATTTATTTTATAACAGCTGTGGTTAGGATGTGAGTGCCTAGTGTTGAATAGCCCTATACCTTGCTGTTCGGGCAAGTTGCACAATGTATGTAGAATTGGTCACAGCAGAGAGTTCAGTTTGAATTTGCAGTTTTATCAGGGACTGTACTCATGTAATTATTTTCATGTGAAAATTAGATCTTTCATTCAAATATCAAAAAAGGTAATCATGGCAAACCATTGTTTCCAGCCCAAAGTGACTGCCTAGCAAAGGAATCCTGCATGTTATTGTTTGATAATTACCTGTTTTGTGGTTTTAATACAAGACCCCAATTTGTTATGATTAGGTGCTGGTAAAGATTGTTTTTATTTATTTATAAGATTTATTGCATGCTTAACATTTGATGGTGCCATCCATAGCTTTTGGCACCTAGCAGGACATTAAGGGAAAGCTTGTATAGTTTTCAGATGAGTTATGCCATCAGGAATGATTCCAGTATAGAAGAACATTTTATGTATGATTTGTGTGTGCAGTGAATAAAGGTGCTTTTTCTGTTACTAAAAATGCTACAGGTTTGTGAAGAATCTAAGTACCAACAAAGAAGGAATAGTGCCTGCCAGCAACCTAATGACTCTCGTTGGGACTTCCAAGTCAGTGCATTCTCTAAGCAGTTCAGGTGAGCTCCTGTATAGCTGGACTTTGGATTTTTTTTTTCACTGGTGATGGTAATACATCTCTGTTTTAATCATTGTACAGAATCAGGAACAGCTTCCAGCACTTTAAGCACCTCGTCAAGTTGCAGTGAAAGCTGTAATGCCAGCAGCACCAGCTTTTCAGATATCAAGGGCTGAACTTCAACAAAGTATGAATGCAGGAATGACCCGGTTGGCTAAGTCAAGACTGAAAAATGAATGGGAAGAACAGGGAAGAAAAATGGCTGGTAGAGGTCCAAGAATGAAGATGAATACCTGTTCCACCAAATAGGCACAAAGTGCCTTTAAAGCTCTCCCTACCCTGATCAGTTGCATGCTAGCAATCTAAGCCAATGACTAGGGTATTCAAGGAGGAATGATGCCATGTGCCAGAGTGAACCATATTTGAACTCTGCACTTTCTATATTTGAAGTTCAGTTTACACAACTAAAACCAGTGTTTACACCATCTACATTTCACCTTCCAGTGGTGAATACCATCACCACTGCAGGACTACGTGTCTCAGCACGACATCAAATATGGATGGTGCTGTAGCTCCACATTCCAAGACCGTGCACCTTCTGCAAGTGCATCCAGTTCTTCACATGCAGGTGCAAAATGAATCTATAAAGACTATTATACTTTGTACCTTTTTTTTTTTTTTTTTTTTTTTTTTTTACACTGTGTTGTTTAGACCAGCTCAATGTTTTGTGACTCAATTTTTAAAAGAAAGAAAACACTGTCAGTTTTACATGGCGCAAGAATTTGATACAAGATTATTTTTTTCCATACTTCAGAAGCAAGCCTTTGTAACCGTATAGAACACTCTAGAGTGAAGTTTCAGTTTAACTTGCATTGTCATTTGTGGAAAATAGTTAATCCAAAACACTGATTTGATTAGGCATTTCCAGGATGCCTTTGGGAAAACATAAACCATAGCATACACGAAGGCTTGGTTCACACTACTGCCATGACAATTTGTCACACTTTTTAGTGTGATTATGTAGTGACTTTGATGTGACTTGGTTGCCGTTTTGCATATTTTATGGGAAATTATAAATCACACCAAAGTAGTACAAGAATCCTTTCCAAAATCGCTCCGTGCCGAGTTGCATTGATGAGAACGGGCACCATCAAACGTGAGATTTTGGTCGCATCAGAAATCACACCAGTGTGAACCAGCATTTTAAACACACTAGTAAAAATAAAATTCTATAGAGCACTTTTATCTTTATTATCAGAAGGAATATGAGGGAGAATAACGTTCTGGGCTCAGCAGATGTTTTCTTCAACACTGTACTACCCATATTATATTTCTTGCTGTAAGGTACCTGTACATGGAGTAAACTTGCCATGAAAGCTAAACCATTTCATCTCAAATTGTCAGGGTGTTGATCATGATATTGATCAACACCTTGTACATTGGTTGGAAAGCTTTTTTAATGATTTTATGCTGGTACTGTGTGTGGAACTTCCAAGGGAGGTTGTCATATGTTCGCTGTGTGTTTACCATGAGTAAAAGCGGAATCATCCCTATACATTTCTTGTGGAGGGTCAAAAACTTCATGTATGGGTATCATTACTTAATACTTAACTCCTTGTTTCATTGAGCATACATGTAGCTCCTAATCTCTTATTGCCAGCTGGGCTGGTTTTTAGAATTGAAATAGATGGTTTATAAGTGTTTCTTTTTTCATTATTTTCAGATCACTGTTTTGCTTATCTGGCCTTGGTTATATGCATTCTTTCTCATAGAGGCAAAATGTTATTTGGTCATAGCAATGGATGATTAAATCTGGATCATTTTGACAAGACATATTAAATTGCTGGTTTCCCTGTTAAAATTATGGCCTGAAAGGTGTCTTCCCACGTTTCTCTCCTTCCAGCCCTGATCACTTTCAAAAACTCTGAGCATACAGTGCTTCTTCCCAGCTTCATCCTAAATAGGAGCGCTAGAGTGCTCGGTCAGCAAATAAAAAGTTAATAAAAGGACTTTCCCCTTAAAAAGAGAGTTAATGAATTGCCTATCCCACTGCTCATTCTACGGATTTTTCTGTCACTACAAGACATGGTAATGAGGTAGGGGGCGGAGGAAAGGAACCACAGGTTTCTGAGAGGGACAATGTTTCCAACACACTAAATTTACATCTTTTTTATAATGAAATAAATGGAATATTTCTAAATTTAAGTAGAATGTACCTCCTATCTCTATTTTCCTTTTGTTTCATCTCTCAAATGCAAGCTTTTTACTACTCTTCTTAGACTTCCTGTTCAAAGGTGGCTACATTTGTTCTCCTTGTGTATGTGAATGTAACCACCCTTCCCTGCTTGGCCTCAAGATGGACCACACATCAACCTGCAGACACATTAAGCTGTATTGGAGTTGTAGTACACAGAGTGGTGCATGGGACCAGAAATAATGGCACTACTCACTCTACAGTAGTAGCGGTGAGATGCATCAGTGGAGAATAGGCAGTAAACACATGACAAAAAAGAAGCCTGAAAACAATGGTAAGAGACTTTTAAACAAAAAAAAATCAGAACCATGGTATCCTTGATCTTTTGGAATTATTGAGTTTAGTGTTAAAGTGTGCTGGATTCTAAATATTCTTCAGCCACTATAGCTCAGCAACATAGTGAAGACCTGTGGCATGGACAGCAAGACAAGGTAAGTATTAACTTTTTTTGAATAATGAGAATCTTGCTTTAAAGGGAAAATGGCCCAGAAAACATTGTGGGATAGACTACTCACGAACTTCTATGGTCAGCTCTACTTAACCTGAAATACTGTGCAAAGATGCTTTCATGGTCTTGTTAAAGTTGTTCACAAGCAATTGCATTAAAGTGGCAGTTTTGGCCAGCTTAAACATAAGTTGCCAATGATTGTGCAGTAAGCAAGAGTACCAAATAGGAAATAGTTTGATATTGAAAGGGTAAATTGATGATGTGGTCTTAAAGTAACTGCCAGGAAAAAGCAGTCATGATGTGACTATTACTTTTGCTTCTACAATCATCTAATTTCTGATAACATTAGTGGTTATAATAATTCCAGCGCTGCTGTGTAGAATAATTTTGCGCTAGACCTGATGCACAGAACTAATTTCCCAGAGTAGACTGAATACTTATATATTTTTTTTTTATTACTGAAAAGCCTATTCATGATGTGTTGATTTTGGGGAGGGTTTCCATTTAGAGACATCAACTGCGATGTACCCTTAAAGTGTTACTAAACCCACAACCGTAAAATCAGTCTGTATATGCAGTAAAGCATGCTGGTTATACTCACTGTGGACCCTAAGGGGTTAATCCTTTGATCCTGACTTCTCTGAGACTCCTTTTCTTCCAGTGTATCCCTCTTATCTCCTGATAAGACATAAGACAATGTGGAGTCACTCTGCATATGCTCAGTTTAGTGTGTATTACTATTAGGGAGGTTTTTGTTTTTCGTCCAAGAGTGTGATCAGCACAGGGTCAATCCGCACTGTCCAGACAGAGGTCATGGGGTCTGCATTCTAGAGCAGAAAAAACTCATCCTACAAGCTTTAATCAGTGCTCTGCTGGACACTGATAGAAGTCACAAGACTGCTGTAACTGCTGATGAGAAAAGGTATTTAGCAGTTTATATTTACTAAAATAATTGCACTTCCATGTTCTGTGTACTGTGGGAGACCAGATAGTTAATGCAGGGTTATGGGTAGAGTGAATTCAGGGTTATAGGTTTAGTAACTCTTTCAAAATATCAATGTTTGGGATGCTAAAAGGAAATTGATGTTAAAAGAAAGCAACTGACCTCACATGAGCAGCTCTGTAACAATACTGCCCAATCTCAGCCTTTAATACTATTTTCTTTTTGGTATTTAGATTATAACAGTGGTTTTATGTAAAATATTCTCTATATTAGGTTTCTTGGAACATTGTGATATAAAACATTTTAAAAAATGGGTTGAACAAGTTTCTATTAAATGTAAGCTTGTGTATATCAGTAACGCGATTATAAAGGCTGAATTGATTGTTGCATTCTTTGTATGAAGGTAAAAAACCTTCATTATGAAGCTCCCCCCTCAGCCCCCCTAATACTTACCTAAGCCCAATCCCGATCCAGAGTTGTGCACAAGAGCTGAGGCTCATCTGGTTCTCTCCCTCCTCATTGGCTCCCATTGCTGTTAATCACAGCCAGTAGAGAGGGAGCAGAGGTGGGGCCGTACCGCGCTCTGTGTGTCTTATGGACACACAGAGCAGGCTCATTAATGAGCATGCACAAGTGGCCCCAGAGTAAGCAGCTTGCTCTGGGGGCACTTAGCAGGGGGGAAGAGTGGGAGGAACCAAGAAGAAGAGAATCAGGGCTGCTCTGTGCAAAACCATTGCACAGAGCAGGTAAGTATGACATGTTTTTAAAAAAAGCTGAGCCTTTAGTATTCCTTTAGGTCCCCTTAATGATAGAAGGATCAACTAATTATTGAGATGTTTTTGCAGTGTTGCAGATCTAGGCATTAACACGTTAAAAACTGATCTTGGGTGACTAGGCCACTGGCCAGCACGGAACTTTGGACAGAGGTGGGAACAATATGATGTTTGTATAGAGAGGCCCATGCACTTACAGGAAATAGGGTCGCAGATCTCTGTTGATTTGAGGAAAAAAACGTTTTTTTTTTCAGTGATCAGATTGTTTGTGAAGTTTTACTGCCATATGTTGCCTATGAAAGCTTTTAGGTTTCCTCAAGTTAAGTTCTAGAGCATTTTCCAACAATTCCATGTAACTGGGTACATGCTTCGGGTACTGTGTATACATTTAGTATTTCAATGTTTGTCCCCTCCCATTTGAGCATAATTTATTTTTAAATGCACTTCAGTAATCTGTGGACCTTGAATCTAAACATTTCATTTTCTTGTATAAAACTACAAGGTAAGGAGGTTTACTAAATAGCAACAGTCTGTGAAATTTAGCGGGGTATCCAGCAGAGAAGCCAGCCATTATATATGCCTTTCATTCTGAAGACTTTTCACTGACAAAAATATATTCCAAATAGGTTTGACCAAATACTAGAGAAAATGAATTGCTGAATTTACCGACATAGATGTATATGCTTATATTCTAAAAGCAGAAAATATTGAGGCTGGATTACTAAAAGAATTGAGAATCTTCACACAATAAACTATGAACATTCACTTCAGTTATCCAATCATGCAAAAAGCTAATTTATGTATGGAATAAATCTGCGAATGAGTGAAGCGAAAATTCACACAATTTATTGTTTGAACATCCACAACTCCTATACTAAATCAGCCCAATTTTATTTGTAATTGTGAATTCTATTTTTATAAAAAGTATGGAAGAGCATGCATGATGACAGTTTTTCTATAAAAGAATGCACCGAATCCATAAAAAGAGTTGATGGATCTGTTAAGTGATTGATTGAATCAATGCAGACATGAATAAATATATGTTCAAAAACCCTTCACATAACACAGGGTTGCACATTAAATAAAAGACAACATTAAGGCTCAGTTCACAATAGCATTGAAAGTAGGCATTTGAGGGATGTTTTTAATGCTGCTCAAACGCCTATGAAAATGATGCACATGGCAGCACACAGTGCTGTTCACACTGAAGCATTAGCGTTGCATCAAAATTGACGCCTCGTGGAGTCAGGAGAAGTTTAAGCCTTTCAATGCCTCCCATTCAAGTCTATGGTGACGCTCCTCAAACGCCTGGCAGGTGTTTGCAGGGTGTTAATACCATTAAGTTCATTATAGGCATTTGTGGTGCACTTTTAATTCTTGTAAAACGCCTCAAAACCATGCATAAGGTGTTTGTGGTGTGGTTTTAATGCTTGTAAAACGCCTGTCTAGCACTATAGGGGCGTTTGCGAAGAAGTCGAGTATGAACAAGCCCTAAGGGTCCATGCACACAGGCTTAAACAAACCGCTGCTTCTAGAGGAGACTCAGGGTCGGACTGACCATTTGGAAACTCGGGCACTGCCCGGGGTCAGTAGGGGGCACCATGAGATGCCCCTGGTACCTTTTTTTTTTTTTTTTTTTTTTCCCCCATAGGCTTGAGTTTGGGCAAGGACATAGGGGCCCCATGATCCCCTATTGCCCGGGGGCCCCATGAGTTGTCAGTCCGCTCCTGGGAGGAGTTTAACGTTTTGCCTGTAGAAGCAGCTCAATGTTATCCTATGTGCAGTGGTGTACTTAGATTTTGTTTTTTTTGTGTTGCCTAGGGCAGCACAAAACCTAACCTGTTTAGTGTTTAAAACTTTAGAGGCAGAAAAAGAAAATCCTTCTGTCTTGCGTTTTTGAGAGCAGTTTTCTGGTAAAATAAAACACTAAACACCTGTCTAAATTAGCTTTTTTTTTTTGAAGCCCAATGTGCATGGACCCTAAAAATGCATGCACTTCATTATATTCCCCCAGAATTAATAATTCTTACCAGTCAAAAGTTGCACCAAAAAGTTTTTCTCTTTGATATATCAAAAACATTTTTTATTGGGACCAATTTTTTTTTTAGATTGGAGCAATCCAAGAACTCATAGGTGCTACAGTTTGTGACACTTGTTAAATATTAAGAGCAGGCTGCCATTTCTGAATTTTTTTCAAGCCTGCCTCTATGCCAATAGATGTGTTAGCTAGTACCAAACTAGTTAGCTCAAACTTTTCCAAATGAAGAATTTGCAATATTTCTGTATATATTTTATTTAAATAAAAAAAAATTGCCTTGTGATAGTGCGAACATTAGGAATAAGCTTGCTGTACAGCGATCACTGCATGCATACCGCCATTGTGTCCCAGCTGCATAGTTGGAGAGCAATGTCCTTCCATTGTATAGCAGCTCATTAGCTTTTTTTTTTCTAATTATGCTGGACATACAGTTGTGGGCTAATGCTTATTTTGGCTGGCGTGATGTTATTCTAGTCTTTTTGGCTAAACATGCTTAGCCTAAGCAGGAAGATGGAAGATATCTCAAACTGTGCAGCTACGTCCCCATTTCATGAAAAGGTCACTTGGCACAATGACTTTTAAAATGTGTTCTGCGTTAAGGACAAAGTTTGTACATTTTCCCCATTAGCCTTATTATCCTGGATCAAATTTTTTTTAAAAGTTCTTTGTTCGAAAGAAAATGTGCGTAATTCAGCAAAGATAGATTCAAATGTAATCTCTTAAAGGACCACGCTTTTTTTTTTTTTTTTCTGTGTTGCAAAATATATTCTCTTGAAGTTGAAGCCTTTCACTGTTTCAGTTAGTATGCTGTTTCATTGGTAATAAATGCTAAAGCATGATACATACAAAAGGGAATCCGGATCAAGTGACAATCTGTTACCCCTCAGACACAAAACACCATTACTAGGGTGACTGTGTTGTATAGAGATGTATATTCAATGGTGATACAGCAATTTGCACAGACGTGGGCTTCTCTACTATATTGTAAGTTATTTGTAAATACTTTGTACAATATTTGACTGTTATTGAAGAATAATGTGTAGACATTTGTGGTAAACCTTATTTTTTTCATGGGACTTTGTCGATATTTGCCTGTGATTTATAAGTACTTGTCACTGCACTTTACAGGAAACATCTCATGTCTTTATTTTTCAGCCATTGATGTAAATTTTAGTACAGAATGTGAAATACTGTATGTATGAAGATTTCCTGGAAACATTTCAGCAACACTTATTGTATTTCCCTACTGTATGTCTTTATAAAAAAAATACTAATTTTAAATTGTGTTTTGTGGTCTCTTAAGAAAAAAATTGCAAAGACAGCTGATGGATAGAAATATGTTTTTTTTTCTACAGGAGTTTCATTCCAAACACCCGTGTATTCTCAGTTCATAAAGGTGTGCACAATACTCTGCTCTAATTTTTCAGTTTGGATAGAATAAGGGAGGTTTATAGCCACTGTCAGTTTTTTGTTTTGTTTTGTTTTTTTTTACTATCTGTGTTCCATTGGGGAGATTTTCTTTCACTTCCTGTGAGAGGAAATTCTCTTTTGCAGGGGAATCCCCGGTTGTCACCGGCCCTAGTGTCTCTATTAGAAGATTTACCCTCTATTCCTGTTCTAGTGACAACCCATTATTTGGAATTTTTTTTCACTTTTGCGCTCGTTCTTTTTACCATTATCACTAAGTAGAGGGCGTGAGTCTCCCTAACAGGGTCACAAACAGCAATAAAAATCTAATAGGTGTTCTAATCCATATCTACACTATCCAAACCTTCATTAAAAAAATGTTTTGTCTTTATACTTTAACCCATCCCATCTGCCCCAGCATCCCTTTTACCAGGCCATTATGCCCAGGGGGCAGGAAGGACTTCCTAATCATGTGATCACTATGATTGGCTGTTACAGTGGTCATAAGATTAGAAGGGGGGTTCCTGTCTGTTTCCAATCATTGGTACAGACCAACAGCTGTCTTTGACAGCTCAGTCTCTGTGCTGGGAGCACACAGTGAACGCGCTTTCAGCACAGAAATCTATGCTGCCCTTCAGGGTGGACTGACAGCTCATGGGGACCCCGGGCAATAGGGGATCATGGGGCCCCTGTGTCCTTGCTCAAACTCAAAAAAGCCTATGAAAAAGGTACCAGGGGCATCTCATGGGGCCCCCTACTGACCCCAGGCCCTCGGCAGTGCCCGAGTTTCCAAATGGCCAGTCCGCCCCTGCTGCCCATAGATGTGTGGCAAGTGGTCATTACAGCCGACCCTTTTTGCCTCTGCACATATGCGTTATGTGGGTGGCAAGACATTAAGTAGCAAAATTGAAAATTAAACACCTGCTATTCCGGTGACCCCAGAACCACTGCTCCATTTGCAAGCTATCTCTGGCTGAAGTCCATAGGGAAACCAACACTTCCAGGACTGCTGATGATCCTTGTGTCCCCCTCATTATTCACTGACTTCCAGGTCATAAATAGCAAACCAATAAACATGGCAGGGGATCTATGAAGACCGGCACACTCAAAATTGTTCATTTCATTTTAGACTTTAGTCAAGGATTTCTCGGGAATATAGTGGCTTTCTGGTGGCAACGGAAAGGTTAGTGTTCACTTGCTTTTTTTCTATTGACTATTTTGAATAGTATGACCATTTTCAATTTTGATACCTAATGACTGAGTTGCTTTAAAGTCAAATTCCAGATTTCGTGTCACTTGAAATAGTTTGAGCCAAGCTGGCTCAAACAAACCATTTCCATTACTAGACGATGCAGCTGCTGTGTGTGCTATAATGTACTGTAGTAGTGTTATTCAGGCCATACATGGGTCGAATTCCGAACAATTTTTTTGATCACAAATCGAAAACATTGTTCATTCTGTAAATCCGATGGTGCCACCAACGATTTCGAAAATTAGTCATTTCTCACACATTTTCCAGCATGCCCGATAAACGAAATGGGGAGGAACCCTGAAAGTCGGTCAGTGCCATTGCCTGACTAACAATCAGCCGATTATTCTTAGGTCCGTTTTTCAAATGAAAAATAGTTTGGAAATCGACCCATGTATGGCCGGCCTTAGCTACACTAAGTGGTGCTGTGTTCCAGTAGCAGTACGGCCGATTTTCAGTCTGTTACTGGAATAAAAGAGTCAGCCTAAGTGTTTCGTGTCATTCGGGAGAAGCCTTGTATTGTTAGCACTGAAACATGTCTTCCTGTGATTGGTTAGGGTGAAGAGGTGGACAGATGGTGTCAAGATTTCCACTTTGGCCAATCAGAATAACCTTTGTATTTTATAAAAATACAAGGCTTCTCCTGAATGGTGGAAAAGCACACAGGCCAACTATTTTTAATTCTGGCAGAAGATGGTAAATTGGCCCATATTGCTGCTGGCACACCACCCCACTTACTGCATGTAGCGAATGCTGCTACAGTACATTATACCACACACAGCGACCACATTGTTCTGGAATGGAAGCTTGGTCCTAACAAACTATTTAAAAAGTAACTCCACTTTTGTGGGAAAAAAATAGAAAATTAAAAAAAAGTATACACAATTGAAACACAAGTCATATGGTAATTGAATGTTATTAAAAATTACTTTCCCTTTCGCTCTGCAGCACTCTCATTTTCTGTAAAATGTAGTTCAATATGGCTACCTGGAGGTGTTCTGTGCACAGATGGTGTACAGAACACCCCCCAGAAAGGCTATTTCCTGTTTGAGTGATTGGCTCACAGTTTCTCCCAGAAGTCTGCACAAAGATACAAATCAGATTTTTGGCATCCCCTGCAACAAAAATATCCTTTGAGATATTTCCAAAAAAAAAACTAATCTAAAGCCCTGCAGGTGCAGCAGCTGATCGATAGTTATGAAATTGCTCCCATAGAGATTCACTGTGCACATGGACACAGACAAACAGCCATTTCTTTAGAATAACAAAAGGTAGGACTCTACAACAAAGTTTGGGTGAGCAATGCACATTGCAAGGATTTTAACAGAGGGGAATAGTTTTTTTTTTCTCAGCAAAAGTGGAGTTAATCTTTAAAGTGACGTGAAACTTGGAATTCTACTGTAAATCGAGTCTTCAGCCAATAGAATAGGGAAGCTTAATTGGGGAAATTCCCCTTCACTTCCTGTTTCGGAGGCAAAGTTTCCAGTGAAGGGAATAGGGGAAAGCTAGAATCCCTTTTAGCTTTTTATTACTGTCTGTGTCCTTGAAGATTTTCTCTCCCTTTCTTAAATGGATTGTCATAGAGACAGGATGTGACCTCCAACCCTTCCTCCATAGTATGTCTTAAGATGGGGAAAATCACAGCCTTGTACTTTAATTGCAGTCACAGAGGATGGTAAAAGCAATTACCATTTTTCTGTATACACATGATGTTTCAAGCAAAATGAATTTAGATGAGCAGATTGCAAGAATTATGAAACAAAGGGAATAATTAGTTTCTGTATCTTGCAATCTTACATCCAGAACTGTTGGATGGGACTGTTAATACTACTAGGTACTGTACATTTTTAAAATGTCTAATCTATCCCATGCGTGTGCTTAGCTATAATATTCCTTCTGCTGCTCTAGATGCATGATTGACAATGTGTGATATAGCCAGCATAGAGAAAACCTAAGAGGAATATACAGGCTGCAATAGCTGTCCAAATATGCTGCTTGCTTGGGTGTCATTCTGATCCAGCTGTTTCAATAATTGTACACCACATAGATCAGGAGTTCTAAGTTCTCTCTGACTCCAGTGACTTTGTCAGTGACAGCTACCGCCTAGTATTTTCAGCCATAGCCTTAATATTTTTCTAACTTCTGGCTACACTAGTGCTACAGGGCAGCACGGGTGTGCAAAATCACATGTGTATATATACGTGACTTTGCATTTCTGGGTAGGGAGCATGTGCCCTACCCGTGCCGCCATTCACTGGCATGGCTGTCCCACCAGATCCCGGCTGGCGATTACTCGCTGGTGCCCAGTGATTGCCAAGGATCTCCGATAGGGAGGAGAACTGTATGTAAATGGCACATCCATCCAAACCAGTGAGATTACAGCGAACCACACACACAGCGCTTACTATGAAACAGCGCACAGTTAACCCTTTGATTACCCCTCATGTTAACCTTTTCCAGCTCAGTGCCATTAGTACAGTATCAGTGCTTTTTTATTTTATTTTTTTTAGCACTGATCACTGTATTGGTGTCCCTAGAGATGTCAGTGACACCAAGACAGTTCCCCCCAGTGTCAGAATGCCCATGGCAGTCCCACAGACCCGCTATCAGTCGCTGATCACCATTACTAGTAAAAATAAATAAAATAAAAAAAATTCTAGTATCTAAACCGCCATTTGTAGATGCTATAACTTTTATGTAAACCAATTAATTTATACGTATTGGGATTTTTTTTTTTTTTTTTTTAGCAAATACATTTTACCCTAAATTTCTGATGGCATTTGATTTTGTTTTTTTTTTTTACTGTGCAAAAAATAAAAACCGCACAGGTGATCAAATACCACCGGAAGCTCAATTTTTTGGGGGAAAATAAGGACATAAATTTAATTTGGGTGCAGCATTGCATGACTGTGCAATTGTCAAAGTAGCGCAGGGTCGTAATGCAAAAAAATGGCCTGGCCAGGAAGGTGGGTAAATCCCTTGGAGGGCAAATGGTTAAAATTGAAACCTGAAACCGATATAAAATGTATTTATTAAAAATTGCTGATAATTAAAATCTAAGCAGTATAAACATTTGAATTAGTCTAGATTTCAGGAAGCAGTATGGTTAATTTACACAATTTTGGGATCCACTCTGGTGGCACCATCTGCTTTCATTAGGGGTTATACCCTTTAAATCTGCAGGTACTGTGTGCATGGACGCTACTACCTTAGAAAGTAAAATACTGCTGGACTATGATCATCAAATCATGTGCATACAAAAATGCTATTTTTTCATTTTCCTTGCACGTGATTGCGTTTTCTTTGCAAAGTAAACCCACCACATTCACTAAGCTCCAGGGCAAATGCCCTTGCAAGGTGCAACTTGCTTTGCAAAATGAGCAGCCAAGTTGCCTTTAGTAAATCAACTCTATAGAGTCTGATAGGCTGACACAAGGGTGGACTAGCAACTCATGGGGCCCCCACCCAATAAGGGATAATGGGGCCTGTGTCCTTGCCCACACTCAAACCACACCCAAAAAAGCCTATTAAAGGTACCAGGGGCATCTCATGGGGCCCCTACTGACCCCGGGCCCTTGGGCAGTGCCAGAGTTCCCAATTGGTCAGTCCGCCCCTGGGCTGACCGCAGTCGGGCTGGATGGTGCTCCTGTGCCCTCCGGCCACAGCTAAACACCAAAGTCCCATGACCTCAGACTATACACCCGGTGTGCATGGGTCTTTTGACTTCTTTCATCACCTGCTGCACCCCTTACAGTTCTGTTGCTGGATTTCACTACAAAAGAGCAGAGATGATGGAGAAAAGATGGGGAACATTTTTTTTTTGTGACTTTTGAGGTTTGCTGATACCCCTCTAACCCAACTGCCCTAGGAGCTAGACCACATATGCCATTATGCTTCATGCAATATTGCCAACCAGAATACAGAGAGCAGTAAATGACCATTGGGTCTTTCACTTCCCCCATTTCACACAAAATTAGAAACACATGTTTTTGCTAGAGTTTCCTATCTAATAGTAATCATTTTGAGATGGTCAAAATGTGAAAAGACTCACACTCGTGCGCTGCTACACCCTGAATAAAAATAAACAAAGGAAGATTGCTGCATCCACTCACTAAGGCTAGGTTCACATCTGTGCAGGTGGTGCTGCTGTGGATCCGCACGGAACTCCGTGCAGCCGCACGACCTGCACAGAGAAATGCAGACCCACGGGCAGGTACCATTAGTTCTAATTGCATGCTGCCTGCACTGGAAAACGCAACCGTACTGGGAACCGAGGTTCCCATGTGGGCTGCATTTTCCAAAGAAGTGCAGGGACTTCTTCCCTGCGTGTCACGGGCAAGGGAGTCCATTCAAATGAATGGGCTCTCGTGCCCATGCAAAACGCGGCCCACACGGCCGCATATATGTGAACCGGGGCTAAGTGTAATCCCACTTAAAATTTATATAAACCAATGTGTAGTGCGCTAACTCCTCAGCCAGACATAAATGAAATTTAAAAAAATCCTCCAGTAATCCCATGCAAAATAAATCCACACTTCAATAAAAGTCCAACTCCCAAATCACAGAATGTCCAAATCAGAGCGTTTTATAATCACTTTCCAGAAGACGTGCTTCTGCTCAAGATACATATATATATCTATATTGTAGTGCAACACCATTTACCGTATTTTTCGCCGTATAAGACACACTTTTTCTTCCCCAAAACTGGGGGGGAAATGTCAGTGCGTCTTATGGGGCGAATATGGAGCGGCTGGTCCGGTATTTCCATCGCAGCCGTGTCAGAATACTGGGCCGGCCGCTCAGCTCTGCAGCGGGACCTTACCTGTTCCTCTATCCAGTGGTGTGCTGTCTTCCCATCTTCTGTAGTGTGGGCACTGGGCATGACAGCCGGGTGCCAAGTGCGCATGTGCAAGAAGCGGTGCTTTTTGTGAATGGTAAGGCGGTACCTGGTACACATGATAGATCCCAGAAGCCACCGGACCAATCACAAAGCGCAAGTGCTTCTCGCTCATGCGCACTGGGCACCCGGCTGTCATGCTGAGCGCCATTACAGAAGCCGGGAAGACAGTGCGCGGCTGGATCGAGGAACAGGTAAGATCAAACAAAAACTCTGCGGAAGTAAGAGCGGGTACCTGTCAAATTCAGGTACCCGCTCCCCACCTCCCCAAAGGTCAGCAGTCCTCTGTACTGTCCACAGTCTCTGGTCATCCCTGTGCTGTCCGCAGTCTCTGGTCATCCCTGTGCTGTCCGCAGTCTCTGGTCATCCCTGTGCTGTCCGCAGTCTCTGGTCATCTCCTGTACTGTGTCTGCAGTCCATTAGTTCAGAATTTTTTTTTCCTGTTTTCTGCTTCTAAAACCTAGGTGCGTCTTATGGTCAGGTGCGTCTTATACAGCGAAAAATACGGTACATTAAAACTAATGGTTGAGTGCACAAAACCTATACGCTCACATTAGAGCAAAACACACTGTGTTGTAAAGTGTTCCCTTCAACACATACAAAAGTGCTTCCCATCACCAATGAGTGTGCCACGCACTCACCTTCTTCCTTGACCCATATGTCATATGTATACAAAAACCAAACATGCTTATGACCTATGTTTTTGGAATCATGATTAAAGAAATGTTGGAATCATCACCACATGATAATTTGTAGGTCAGACTTAAAGGTGAGCAGGGAGAGTATCTTGAGCACAAGTACGTCTTCTGGAAAGTGATTATTAAATGCACTAATTTGGACATTCTGTGATTAGGGAGTTGGACTTTCATTGGAGTGTGGATTTATCTTGCGTGGGATTACTGGAGGATTCTTTAATTTATATGTCTGGATGAGGAGTTAGCGCACTACACATTCTTGGTTTATATAATCTTTTTGAGGTGAAATAAGAACTGCCTCTATTCTCCTCCAGTTGTATGGGTAGGTATGAAATGGCTGCGTCTGTTAAATGAGGTGGGCCAGCATTGAGCCTTCTTAGCTGAATGCATGAACCTGCAACAGAGTAGAAGCCTCCTTTTTCTTTGTATTGTTCACCTCTGGCTGTCTACTGTCCCATTTCATTTTTATTACATTGGGCTCTGTGGAAATGGCTTCCTCTAGCACCAAGGTAAACAATTCATTTTTCCAAGGGGACACATGAGAAACTGGGACTGGTGTGAAGGTCCGAACTTCTGCTCAATATTAATCTTGGACCCGGGAAGGGTTGTAAGTGTGTACACATATAGAGAACATATATCTGGTGCTAGGCATAATAGGTACAAAATAGATGAAATAAGTCCCTTTCAGACAGGTGCTCGAGAATGTAGTAAAGACAGGCAACTAAGATGTGGTTTTACCCCCCCCTTGGACACCTACCTGAACTATAAAATAACAGCTGGATGGGACTGTTCACATGCTGCGGCCACAGCATTGGAGTGGAGTTTGACAAGCCTATTGAGTTCAATGGGGCATTGCCACATTCGATGCATTTAAATGTAGCACAGTAGTGTAGGATGAAATCAAGGCAATGTAATGCCTCCTCACTGCTTGTCCAATGCTCTCTGAACAGTCCTGTGACTAGAAGGAGAGAGCCTGAGATCAGTAAAGTGGGTATTTCTGCAGATTCTGATCTGGAGTGAAGAACAGGTGCACGTCTCCTGGAGTTTGCAGTGGGCAGGTGCTTACGTAGGAAGAACTTAGCCAGGTGGCAGAAGGAAGTCGCGACGTCTCTTAGGAATCGTTCTCCCACCAGAACTCAGCCTCCCTGCTGTACTGATCAGTTCCTCTCCACATGGATATTGGGGAAGAGGAAGTTGACAGGCTCAGAGAAGCATGCTGACAGTGGGAGCATCAAGGGCCAGAGAGTGACAGCCTAAAGGCCAGATGTGGCCCTGGGGCCACTGTTTGCTCAGGTCTACTCTACCAATACATTTGATAATTTCTGTTACATATTTGTAGGCTTACCACTTAGATGCACTGCTTCCTAGAGGTTATGTGACCTGCATTCCAGTATGCTACTGGCAAATATGGCTTACATACATGGTGATTCCAGCAATCATTTTGTCTGTTTAAATAGACCAGGGGAGTCCAAACCAGGGGTGGACTGACAACTCATGGGGCCCCCGGGCAATAGGGGATCATGGGGCCCCTGTGTCCTTGCCTAAACTCAAAAAAGCTTATGATAAAGGTACCAGGGGCATCTCATGGGCCCCCCTACTGACCCTGGGCCCTCGGGCAGTGCCCGAGTTTCCAAATGGTCAGTCCGCCCCTGGTCCAAACCTTCTAAACAAAGGGACAGTTTATTGTACTTCAGATATTAGGAGGTGGACTGTGGGCCCCTGGTAATAGACAATGCCTCTGACTATGTGATCAATGAGAGTAAAAAAAAAAAAAAAAAAGACATAGCACCTCTAGTGAGCAGGAGTGAGAATAGTGTCCCATCATTGGTATTGGAGGAATAGTGCCTTATGGTTGGTGTCACTGGGAGAAATTGTGCCCCATTGTTGGTGTCATTGGGAGAAATAATGCCCCGTCGTTGGTGTCATTGGGAGGAATGGTGCCCCAAATTCTGGATAGGGTCAAACAAAGGGCTATGTTTCGGCCTGTGAGCTGCAGTTTGGACACTGCTAACACAGACCCATATGGCATCGAACTGGAAAGTATAATCTGAAAAAACTGGATGGTGCCAAATAGAAACCACAAACTCAGGAACTGTGAAAAGGGACAAAATTATTTTTAAAAAGTAACTATAACTGTATACATTTTTTCTTGGTCAAAAATGCTGTGTAAATGGGCCCTCTTGACATAGTATATCCAGCTGACAAAATACAGAAATGCTTGGACAAATATAAAGTGGAAATTTCTGTGCAATGGTTGTATTCTATCTATCTACACAAAATCCACTAGATTCCAAGGAGAATACAGGCACAAAAACTAGAGATAGGATAGTCCACCACAAACCAATGTGGTGCAATTGGAAAGATCAAAGCAGTGTAGCAAGTCAGGACCTGCAGGGCAGAACATACCAACAGCTGTCCTTGTTATTCTATCCCCTCCTCCATCTATTTCCTAATTTTGAACAATGGACTTTGTACTAGCAATGTTCTCCTGAAAACAGAGCTCCAGGAGAGGAAAACCTTCCCCATCATGGGGCTAGGGCAGAGGGAAACCCTGTTGTTCTGCTTTATTTTCATCTTTACTCCTCTTCTAACATTTGCAGGTAAGCAATAAAATGTGGTAAATGATATTTAGTCAATTAAATACAGGAATGTTAGTATTGTATTTGATAAAAAAAAAAAAGTTGCTACATTTAATATAGTATTCTACATAGTGGTATATGGTGGCATATGTAGTTGGGGGAAAAAAAACCTATTTATTACAGTACAAATAATTTCAGAGAAATAAAACCAATTGAAAAAGTCAAACCTGACCTCCAGCATCAAAACAGTTCTTTATAAATGAAATATATGTACAGTTTAAATGTAAAAATATTTATAGTATCTCATCTGATAGTCAAGTCATTCAGTTTCAGCTATTGTCCCTGACCGAGGACCTTTAAAGATGGCAAGAGTGTTGCAACCTTTCTAATTTAAAAATGGTGTTTTTTTTTTTAGCAGAAACACAACTTATGGGAAAGCTAGATTTTCCAAGAAATCTGTTTACTACATATTTTGAGCTACTATTGTATTGCTTGGTGAAGTATATTTTCTTGATAGTACTTAATACACAACTATGCAGGTTCCTGCCTTCTTTGGCTACCTTTGTTAGACAGTGCAAACTACCTTTTACGCGATAAGTCACTTTGGTTTTTTAATCTAAGAATAATACTAAGGTGAAAGGGTCAGTTGGGCACAACCATTGTGCAGAACTACAAAACTGAAAGCAAAGAATGCATACTGTGTGTAAAAAGTAGGATTCCCCACAAACATATGCAGTATAATGTCAAACTATGTTCACAATCAAGGCTTTTAAAACATGAACAGCTGCAGATTCTGCCCCACTTTGTGACATGACACTACTGTGCCATCTAACAATGTAATATATTTGTTCACCTAACTTGCAGCCTTGGAAGATGTTGGTGAAGGTCTGTGCAACTCTTTTTCAACCATTTTGTCCTATAGCCCTGTGTTTCAGTAACTAGGTCCCTGAAATTCAAGGAGACAAAAGAATGAGTGCTGCATCTAACAGGATACAAATCTTCCATTGCCCATCATTGTTTACCTGTGAACAGTCACTCGATTAAAGAAAACTATGAATTTCGGTGGTATTCAGTGAAAAGCTTCATGAGTCACTGCCGCTTCTCGAATACAGTGGGTACAGAAACAAATCCCCCCCCCCCCCTTAAATCACATTTTGTTGCTTTACAGCCTGAAATGAAGACTCATAGTTTTTGTTTTATCCCGCTGTATTTATAACTTATGACATCCAAGTGAAAGATATAACACTAACATGTCAGAAAAAGAATGTAAACAAATTCAAAAACAGAATCACCGAGTTGGAAAAAGGATCACCCCCTTGTGTCAGTATTTTGTTGAACCACCTTTTGCTTTAACCGCTTGGATTTACCCCCCTTCCTGACCAGGCCATTTTTTGCAATACAGCACTGCGTTATTTTAACGGACAATTGCGCGGTCATGCAACACTGCACCCAAATTAAATTTATGTTCTTTTTTTTCCCCACAAATAGAGCTTTCTTTCTGTGATATTTGATCGCCTGTGTGCTTTTCATTTTTTGCGCTATAAAATAAAAAATGCCAATTTTGAAATAAAAACAATATTTTTGACTTTTTGCTATTAAACATGTTCAGTAAAAAAAATTTAAAAAAAGCACATTTTGTCATAAATTTAGTCCAAAATGTATTCTGCTACATGTCTTTGCTAAAAACAAAAATCCCAATACGTGTAAATTAATTGGTTTACGTGAAAGTTATAGCATCTACAAATGGCAGTATAGATACTGGAATTTTTTTTTTTGTTTACTAGTAATGGCGGCGATCAGCAACTTATAGAGGGACTGTGGTTGGCATTCTGACACTGGGGGGAACTGACTGTCACTGACATCCCCAGACATGATCAGTGCTAATAAAAAGCACTGACACTGTACCAATGATACTGGGCAGGATGGGGATAACATCTGGGGCAATCAAAGGGTTAACTGTGTGCGTGCTTGACACTTAAGTACACTGCTTTGTCTGCTATGCAGAGCCATACAAAGCAGTGTGCTGGAGCTGACAAGGGAGAGATCTGTATTGTTTACATACAGGTCTCTCCCCTGTCTGTGACACATGGTGATTGCCGGGTGCCTGTGGGGAATCACCCGGTGATCGACAGGTGAGGCGGCCAATGATGGCGGGGTAGGGCGTGTGCGCGGCTCACGGCGCCCCCTACCCAGAATGCAAAATCACATCTATACTGTATATGTGATTTTGCGCACCCCAGCTGCTCTGTAGCAGTATATCTGCTATAGGGTGCAGGGAAAGCAGTTAATTCCAGCCTTTAGTCTGTTTGGGATATGTCTCTACTAACTTTGCACATCTAGACTTTGCAATATTTGCCCACTCTTCTTTACTGAACTACTCAGGGTCAGTTAAACTTGACCATTTGTGGACTGCAGTCTTCAAGCCATTCCACAGATTTTCAATGAGGTTTAAGTCTGGGCTCTGACTAGGCCATGCAAGGATATTTACCTTTTCGTCCTTCAACCACTGTGTGGTCATTTCTACTGTGCTTTGGGTCATTGTCATGTTGGAAGGTAAACATTCTTCACATTGCTAACTTTCTGAGGGCAGCAGATTTTCCTCAAGTAATTGACGCTATTTTGCCCCATCCATTTTTCCTTCTATCCTGACAAGTGCTCAGTCCCAGCTGCAGGGAAACACTCCAATAACAGGATATTAGCACCTCCATGCTTTACTGCAGAAATGCTGTTATTTGGATGATGAGCTGTATTGGATTTCTGCCAGACATATCGTTTAGTGTTGAGGCCAAATAATTCCATTTTAGTCTCATCAGACCATAACACCTTTTTTCCCTGTGGCCTCAGAATCTTCATGGTGTGTTTTGGCAAAGCTCAGTGGTGACTGCATTTGGCATTTTTCTTGCAACCCTCCCATACAAGCCACATTTGTGGAGAATTTGTGATATTTTTGCCACATGAATACAATAATCACTCTTTGTCATACATTCCTGCAACTGCTTAAGAGTTGCTGTAGGCGTCTCAGTAGCCAGTTTCCTCCTGGCTCTTTCATCCAGTTTGGAGCAATGTCCTGATCCAGGGAGGGTCTGTGTTGTATCAAATACCTTCCACTTCTTAGTAATAGACTTCACTGTGCTTCTAGGCATTTATAAAGCCTTTGAAATGTTTTTGTATCCATCTCCTGACTCGTGCCTGTCCAAAACTTTATCCCAGTGATCTTGCCACCCATAGTTGATTGTTTGCTTCAGTTGCAGTATCAGGGACTGAAATGCTCCAGGAAAGCTCTTTTATACTGAGCTAATCAAAATGATCACAGCTGAAAATCAGGTGGCTTTGTTTGCCATTGAGAAGGTGATTAGCTACGTTACACTTGATTGAGTTTACAAGTGATCCTTTTTTCCAACTCAGTGATGTTTTTGATTTTTTTTTCTGACATGTTGGTGTTATATCTTTCACTTGGATGTTATATGTTGCAGTAAATATAACTGGATAAAACAAAAACTGTGTCTGTCTTCATTCCAGGCTGCAAAGGAACAAAATGTGATTATTATAAAAAGGGGTGATTCTTTTCTATACTGTGAAGTGAAGCAAAAAGAGCACACCAACCTTGCACATTATCTCAGTAATTCTGTGATTTTAATAAACAAAATATACAGTTGCAAGAAAAAGTATGTGAACCCCTTGGGATTACGTGGCGTTTTGCATGAATTGGGCATAAAATGTGCTCTGAACGTCATCAAAGTCACAACAATAGAAGAACACAGTCTGCTGAACATAATACTACACAAACATTAGATGTTGCCATGGTTTAATTGCACATAACATGTAAACATTCACAGTGCAGGGAGGAAAAAGTATGTGAGGCCCTAGCTTAATGACTTCTCCCAGAGCTAATTGGAGCCAGGAGTGAGCCAACCTTGACTCCAATCAGTGTGATGATATTGGATGTGTTGCTGACAGCTGTCCTGCCCTTAAAAAACACACACCTGTTTTGGGTTTACTGGTTTCAAGAAGCACTGTCTGATGTGAACCATGCCTCGCAGAAAAGAGCTCTCAGAAGACCTACCATTAAGAATTGTTGACTTGCATGAAGCTGGAAAGGGTTACAAAAGTATCTCCAAAAGCCTTGATGTTCATGTGTCCACGGTAAGACAGACTGTCTACAAATGGAGAAAGTTTAGCACTGTTGCTACTCTCCCTAGGCGTGATCATCCTGTAAAAATGACTGCAAGAGCACAGCGCAGAATGCTGCATGAGGCAAAGAAGAATCCCAGAGTGTCAGCTAAAGACCTACAGAAATCTCTGGCACATGCTAACATTTTTGTTGACACATCTACAATAAAGAAAACATTAAACAAGAATGGAGTACATGGGAGGACACCACGGAGGAAGCCATTCCCGTCCAAAAAGAATATTGCAGCACGTTTGAAGTTTGCAAAAGAGCACCTGGATGTTCCACAGCACTACTGGCAAAATATACTGTGGACAGATGAAACCAAGATTGAGTTGTTTGGGAAGAACACACAACACTATGTGTGGAGAAAAAAAGGCACAGCACACCAACATCAAAACCTCATCCCCACTGTGAAACATGGCGGAGGGAGCATCATGGTTTGGGGCTGCTTTGTTGCCTCAGGGCCTGGACGGATTGTTGTCATTGATGGGAAAATGAATTCCAGAGTTTATCAAGACATTTTGCAGGAAAACGTAAGACCATCTGTCCGCCAACTGAAGCTCCGCAGAGGATGGGTGATGCAACAGGACAATGACCCAAAGCATACAAGTAATTAAACAAAACAATGGCTGCAACAGCACAGAATACGCCTTCTGGAGTGGCCCAGTCAGAGTCCTGACCTCAACCCGATTGAAATGCTGTGGCATGACCTTAAGAGAGCGATTCACACCAGACATCCCAAGAATATTGCTACACTGAAACAGTTTTGTGAAGAGGAGTGGTCCAAAATTACTCCAGATCGTTGTGCAGGTCTGATCTGCAACTACGGGAACCGTTTGGTTGAGGTTATTGCTGCCAAAGGAGGGTCAACCAGTTATTAAGTCCAAAGGTTCACATACTTTTTCCTCCCTGCACTGTGAATGTTTACATGTTATGTGCAATTAAACCATGGCAACATCTAATGTTTGTGTAGCATTATGTTCAGCAGACTGTGTTCTTCTATTGTTGTGACTTAGATGACGTTCAGAGCACATTTTATGCCCAATTCATGCAAAACTCCACGTAATCCCAAGGGGTTCACATACTTTTTCTTGCAACTGTATATACTCCCAAACAAGGATGTAAAACAAGCAGTAGAGATCCTCAAAGGAACTAGGGAATGTAGAGCCAGTGTGAGTCATGCCACGAGGGTAGACTCTCAAAGTGAGGTTGACGCATTTTGAAGGGAGACCCTTCTTCATCAGAGCTAACCATAGGGTTCGCCATGTGACTTTTGCCTTGAATTAATCCATATCAGTGCCAAAGGAGACCAATAAAGCTACCTTTTCTATACTGAGCTCATACATGAGTGGCTAAGATTGATTGTATCACCTACAGTGCCTAATCTTATCTATGAATTCATCAATGTCTGTCCATCAGTCTGTTGTGACAATATACCAAGTCTGGTCCTGCACCTTCTGCTTCCCAATCATTCTATTGGACAAATAAGCTATCCATCACATTAAATGACCAATAGGAAAGCTCAGTGGGTGGTTGGGGATGGGACTAAAATCAAGCTTTAAAGTACATTTAAATGCACAATTTTTGTTTTTCACAGATTGGAGAGCACCTCCAGATGTGAACACCTGTCAGATTGTTATTGCTGTCTATGCCCCCATTAGAGAGATTCATCTTCTCTATCTGTCCTGTTTACTGTTATTACTGAGAGTGAAATTTACAAGAAAATCACAAATTTTGGGTTGTCACCAGAACAGGAATTGAGTAGAAATCTTCCAATGGGGACACTAGTTCTGGTATCAACCATGGATTTGTGCTCACTTCCTGTTCTGGATATGTGACAGGAAGTGAAGGGAAACCTCCCCATTGGGACACAGAGGTTAAACCCTCCCTCACTTACTTTAATGGAAAAAAGTTTTGCCTTTAGTTTTCCTTTAATTATTCCCGTAACAAATGCATTATTTCTGAATGTATAAAGTGATGCGTTTTGCAAATGCTTGTTTTTGCAACACTTATAGTGTATTCGAACCAATATATATTTACCCATCTCTTTGGTTGTTTTATGCGATTTGCTTTGCAGTTTTTCTAAACAATAAAGAGGCGGCCAGTGTGTTGAAGAGTAGGACGAGGAGAGCCAACTCCTTTTTTGAGGAGTGGAAGGCACCCTCTTTGGAGCGGGAATGCATTGAAGAAACCTGCTCATATGAAGAGGCCAGGGAAATTTTCAAGGATGAGCGACGTTTGGTAATCACATACATTTCTCTAATAAGAGACCATAATGTTAGGTCATAGATTTCATGACATTACACAAGTACCATTAACAAAAAAAATGGGAGGCTGTAAGAATTGGTGGTTGTGGTCTGCCCACAGAGAAGAAATGCTATATTTATTTTTATTAGAATTTTATACAATGAGATGTCTGTTTAAAGCCCAATTGAACTATCAGTTTAAGAGCCAGTTCACACTACATGTGCTTCAGTTGCTTTTTTTCTGTATCCAAAACGCACAGAAAGTAGGTTATATGGTTGTCAACGTCATAGTTCACATCAGTGCTTGTAGTTCCAGTGCGTTCCAGTTGCAGAAACAAAAGTAGAACATGCTGCATATTTTCTGCACAGAACTGTACTGGAACGCAGGAAAATGCATCAAAACTGCACCGGAACGCACTAAAAACGCACTGGAAAGCACACGCCTCTATTTAGATTGAAGAAAAAAGGGGAAAAATGAACTCAAATGCATACAAAACGCACTGGAATGTGTCAAAAATGCATCAAAAATGCACCAAGAACGCAAATGCAAAAACGCATCCGGAACGCATCTGGACTGCATTTAAATAGTGTGAACTGGTTCTAAATCTGTGTAAGGCTCCATGCACACTGGCTTAATTTTAAAGTGTTACTAAACCCAGGACCCTACATTCAATATATCTGTTCTCCTGCAGTACACAGAACATGGAAATGCAATTATTTTAGTAAATATAAACTGCTAAATACCTTTTCTCATCAGCAGTTAGAGCAGTCTTGTGACTTATATCAGTGTCTGGCAGAGAACTTGCTAAAGCTTGTAGGAGGTTTTTCATTCTGCTGTAGGAGGATGCAGAACCCCTGACTTCTGTCTGGACAGCATTGATTGGCCCTGTGCTGATCACATGCACTCTCCCAAGAAAAGAAAAATTCTCTAGCAATACACACCAAAATAAGCAAGTGCAGTTTGTCTCCAAGCCTCTGTTCTATCGAGAGATTTATTGGGGACAGTAGAAGGGGAGGATCAGAGCAGTCAGGATCTGTAATGCAATGCTGGATGCAATAACTAAAAGCAAGTCATATACACACAGGTACATTTAACCAGTATTTACACCATTAATTATTCTAATCACATGAAAGACCCTCTACCAAATGAAACCTGCCCTGGCACATCATAACATTCACTCAGCACTCCAAGAAATAACAGCATCCAACTGCAATATTCTTGCACTGTCAAAACCTTCACTTTTAATATCACATGACACACAGGAGGATATATCTTATAGTCATTACAATCTGCATAATAACACCAATAATAATGTGAGCATTACAGAATGAAATAGATGCATCTTTTGACAGCATTAGAATTAATACATTATCAAAGCTATGGGAAGACGGGAAGCAACAGACCCCTTCGGAACCATAATACACAGGGGGTCACGGGGAAGCCGTAAACGCGACCAAACGATGAGCCCATATAGCCTTGGCAAGAGTCCCAGCATCAGAGCGTCCTTGTCTGCATAGGAAGGCTCCCATTGATTACACTTAAACTCCACGTTTTTAAACCCTTTTTCTGGCAGCTTCCCCAAAGTAGGCAGGCAGGCACCACACCCACTCTAGGAGGAGCTAGCAGAAAGGTTCCGTGAAGACAACAGAGTCACGCCCAGCCACTACACTGCGTTATCTAAGAATATCACTCTTTTGCTTCAAAGCAGCTTCTTATCTACCCTAAACTTTCTTATCTAATGTAACATTTCTAGATGTCATGAACATGTTTAATCCCACAAACAAGTTCTTATCTGCTTTAAGCAGTGTAATATGTTGTGACTCTGTTCCTTGGACCTAGAGAAATGACATCAGTCATTTCTCATGCTCCTGGCATCTGGGAAACGATGCTGTATTGTAAAAATTACCCAAGAAACAAAAGTTCCAAGGTCATCATATTTCATAGGCATTACAGGATCAAACATCCTTTTTGCAGAAAATTAACCCCCTTAGGTTCCACAGTGAGTATAACACTTTACTGCATATACAGACTGATTTTACTGTTGTGTGTTTAGTAACACTTTAACTTTTTTTTCTGCAAGCAAATAGTGTTATCCTATGTACCCATGCACACTACAGTATTTCAGTTCAGAAGCATTTTTGAAGCTTCAGCTTCTAGGAGCGGAAAAAAATCTTTTTTTGCATTTTTGGGAGCGATTTGCTGGCAGAAAAAATGCAGAATGCTCCTAAATGTTGCTAATTTCTGCTAAGAGCCAGTTTCCAGCGTGTTTCTTTTTCTAAGGACTGGGCCGGCAAGCCATCCGCTATGTCCTTAACAATGGTTGACTCATCAGCTGTCAGCAGGCTTCCCTGCTGACACCTAAATGTAAACAAAAGAATTGCTGGCAATTAAAATTTGATTTAAAAAAATGGCACAGGAGTTCCCCTCCAATCCATACTAGATCCACCGGGTCTAGTATGGATTTTAAGTAAAACCCCTGGCTAAAATAAAAAAAAAAAAGTGTGGGGTCCCCCCCTCAATCCTTACCAGACCCACATCCGAGCATGCAGCCTGGCAGGCCAGGAAAGGGGGGGACAAGTGAGCCCCCCCTTCCTGAATTATACCCAGCCATGTGCCCTCAACATGGAGGACTGGTGAAGACAAGGGCCTCTTCCCCACAATCCTAGGCGATGGTTGTGGGGGTCCAGCATGCCCCAGTCAATCACACCACAGGGAGGCAGGGTCACCAGGTGATGTTGATGGGTGATCCTGCCCCTTAGTTTTTTTTTTATTGTGGCAGGAGGCAGAAGAGCTGTCAGACGGTGGGAGCCAGCGACAAGTGCAGAGCTTTTTTTTTTCCAGGTCGGCGGTGGTGGAGTTTATCGTGATTGATGTTGGATCTACTTCAGGGGACATTGTTTTTTTTTTCAATAAACAACTTCTCAAAACTGTCTCTGTGTTTTTATTTATTTTTGACACTTTTTTTGGTGAATGAATCATTCAGATGGGGGAGGGTGGGATCTGTGGGCCCCCTTGTTATAGGGGTCTTCCAGATACCCATAAGCCCCCTGCCTGCAAACCCCCATAACCACTACCCAGGGATGTGGGATAGAGGCCCTTGTCCCCATCAACATGGGGACAAGGTGCTTTGGGGGGCCCTACCCCAAAGCACCCCCCATTTTGAGGGCATGTGGCCTGGAATGGTTCAGGAGGGGAACAATGGCTGCCAGGCTGCATGCTCAGATAAGGGTCTGGTATGGATTTTGAGGGGGACCCCCATGCCATTTTTTTAAATGTTGGTGTGGGGGTTCTCTCAAATCCCATACCAGACCCTTACTTGTGGAGGGATCCCATGAGTTTTTTTTTTTAAATTTTGGTGTGTGGTTCCCCTTAAAATCCATGCAAGACTTGAAGGGCTTGGTATGGATTGGGGGGGGGGGGGAACCCCAGACTGTTTTTGTATTTAAATTTTAATCACAGGCAATTCTTGATTAGTAATTGGTTGTTAAGGATGCGGCTGACCAGCTTGTCACCTGCTCCTTAACAATCAGATATACATTGCTAAATGTCAGCAAATTGTCAGCCGAAAAATGGAAAAATACTGGAAAAAAAACTCTCATATGATTGCTTTTTATCCAGTGTTTTTCTGGTGTTTTTGTCTGCTCCTAGTGTGCTTTGAGCCAAATACATTCCAGGTGTGTTGAAACAAAAGATGTGCAAATCCTTCCAGTTTGTATTGGTGGGAGGAATAGTTCCCCATCCTTGGTATTGGTATGACAAATAATGCCTTATTGTTGGTGCCAGTAGGAGGAATAGTGCCCCGTCATTCATGTTAGCAAGAAGAAAATAGTCCCATCATTGGTATCAGTGGGAGGAATAGTGCCCAATCATTTGAATTGGTGTGAAGGATAGTGCACCATTGTTGGTGTCAGTGGTAGGAATAGTTGGTATTGATGGGAGAAATAGTGCCCCATCTTTGGTGCCAGTGGGAAAAATGATGCCCTGTTGTTGGTGTCAGTGGGAGGAATAGTGGTCCATCATTATTGGTCAGAGCAATAGTGCCCCATCTTTGGTGCCAGTGGGAAAAATGATGTCCTGTTGTTGGTGTCAGTTGGAAGAATAGTGTCCCATCATTGGTACTAGTGGGAAGAATAGTGCACTGTATATGTTTTGATACCACTGGAATATATTTAGTTGATATAAATGTGGGGCTCAATTGAATTATAATAATTGTTCATATGTTTAGACCAGTAAATAATTGTTACATTTTGTTACTATTTTTTCTTCTGCTAGAGAGAATTTTGGAGGACATACACAGGTATGCTAAAACAAAGCATTCTAATAGGAAGTTGGGGAGGGGTCATTATAGACAAATATTATATATTGTTTGTTTACAGATGCCGATGACTGCCTCTCCAACCCCTGCTTGAATGGAGGTATCTGCAGTGACCATTTTCAGTTATATGTCTGCACCTGTCCAGAAGGTTATGAGGGTAGAAACTGTGAAACAAGTAAGCTTTTCTTTATACATGCTGGCCATAGCTAATGCTGAATATTCTGACTGGTGTACTGTTGTATTAGTGATTTATCCCATACTGAGACCTCTATGCCTGGCCTGTATAAGCAGATACAATCACTGCAGACAGTCTTTATCGTATAGCTGAACTCACCAACACCCTTTTCTCATCTAAGGAAATTTTTATTGCATGCAGAAGTTACAGCAGACAACAAGATGTGGCAGATGATTGAAAAGACAGTATTTGCAACTCAAAACATGGTAATGTGTTCACACATGTGAGCAGATTATATGTGGCTTAGACACTAGCAGCCACATTCAGTCCAATAAAGACAGAGTGAAAAGGAAATACATCCCAAGTAGGAGGAACACGGGATGGAAAACAGAAAAGATGGTGCAATAACCAAAATGACCACAAGATGGCAAAGCACAAGTTACATTAACCACTTGCCCTCCAGAGGATTTACCCCCCTTAATGACCAGGCCTCTTTTTGCTATTCGACGCTGCACTTTTTCAACTGAAATTGCGCAGTCATGCAATGCTGTACCCAAACGAAATTTATGGGGTTTTTTTCACACAAGTAGAGCTTTCTTTCAGTGGTATTTGATCACCTGTGCTCTTTTTAGTTTTCTTGCTATAAACAAAAAAAAGACCAAAAGTTTGAAGAAAAACTATATTTTTTACTTTTGGCTATAAAAATTATATAGGAAACTCAAATTTAGTCATACATTTAGGCCAAAATGTATTCTGCTGCATGTTTTTAGTAAAAAAAATCCCAATAAATGTATATTGTTTGCTTTGTGTGAAAGTTATATCGTCTACAAGCTATGGTATAGATACTGCAATTTACTCCATTTTTTGCTATACAGAGCTGCACTAGTTTAACTGACAATTGCACGGTCATGCAATATGGTAAATAAATCACATTTACATCCTTTTTTTCACACAAATAGAGCTTTCTTTCAGTGGTATTTGATCACCTGTGCACTTTTTATTTTTGGTGCTATAAACAAAATTTTTTGAAAACAAAATTTTAAAAACCCGATATTTTCTCATTTCTGTCATAAAAAGTATAAAAAACCTCAAATTTCATCATAAATTTAGGCAAAAATGTATTCTGCTACATGTCTTTGGTTAAAAAAATCCCAATAAGTATATATTACAAATGAAGCGAGCACAGATAATATGGTAGCCACTAGCACAAAAGGCAAGGTAACAAACCAACAGTAATCAATTAAAATTTGATTTATTAAGTGTACATTGATTGCTTTGTGTGAAAGTTATAGCATCTACAAACTATGGTATAGATCAGGGGTGGGCAACTGTGGCCCTCCAGCTGTTGGTGAACTACAAGTCCCATCATGCCTCTGCCTTTGGGAGTCATGCTTGTAACTGTCAGTTTTGCAATGCCTCATGGGATAGTTCTACAACAGCTGGAGGGCCACAGTTGCCCACCCCTGGTATAGATAATAGAATTTACACAGCTTTTACTTTCTGATTGCCCATTTCTTGAGGTGCTAAAATACCAGGACAGTACAAACACCCCCAAATGACCCCTTTTCGAAAAGTAGACACCCTAAGCTATCTGCTGAGAGGCATATCGAGTCCATTGAAGATTTATTTTTTTTCCACAAGTTTTTTGAAAATGACAAAAACATATTTTTTTTACACAAAGTTGTCATTTAAATGATATATTTCTCACACACGCCATGGGTATAAGTGGATTTACACCCCAAAATACATTCTGCTATGTTTACCGAGTATGGGGATATCACATGTGTGAGACTTTTTGGGAGCCTAGCCACAAACAGGAGCCTGAAATCCAATGACTACTTTGAAAGCCTGAAGGTGCGTAACTTCCTCATTTCACTTCCTCACTTCCTCTCTCAGCTTCGGAGGCCCTGAAATGCCAGGATAGCACCAACCCCCCCCCCCCCCCATGACCCCTTTTTGGAAAGTAGACACCCCAAGGAATTTAAAAAGAGGCATGGTGAGTATTTTGCAGATCTCATTTTTTCTCACAAGGTTTTGAAATATAAAAAAAGAAAAAAATATATGTTTTTGTTTCCTTTCTTTATTTTCCAATAACTTGTGGCAACAAACGAGATCTGCAAAATACTAACAATGCTTCTTATCAAATTCCTTGGGGTGTCTACTTTCCAAAAATAGGTCATTTGGTGGGGGTTGGTGCTATCCTGGCATTTCAGGGCCTCCGAAGCTGTGATAAGTAGTCAGGAAGTGTAATGAGGAATAAAGCCCTTTAAAAACCTGAAGGTGCTTATTGGATTTTGGGGTCCTGTACTTGGCTATACTGCCAAAAAGTCTCTCACATGTGGTACCCCCATACTCGGGAGAAGTAGCGGAATGTATTTTGGGGAGTAATTCCACATATACCCATGGCATGTGTGAGCATTAAATCATTTAAGTGACAATTTTGTGTAACAAAAAAAAAATTTCTTTTTTTTTGTCATTTTCCAAAAACTTGTAGTAAAAAAAACAGAGCATCTGATTCAATATGCCTCTCAGAAAATAGTTTGGGGTGACTACTTTCAAAAAAGGGGTCGTTTTGGGGGGTGGGGGCATTTTATGCCCAGCATCAGAAGTTTATGCCACGCATCACTCAAAAAAATAAAAAAAAAATCAGTATTTTTGCTAGGAAATTACTTTGAACCCCCAAACATTATATATATTTTTTAAAGCAGACGCCCTAGTGAATAAAATGGTGGGTGCTACAACTTTTTATGTCACAGAGTACTCGCACAGCGATTTTTGAAATGCAAATTTTAAAAAATACACTTTTTTTACTTTTAATGCACAAAAACACAATATATTGGCCAATTATTTGGTAAGATATAAAAGATGATGGTATGCCGAGTAAATAGATAACAAACATGACATGCTTTAAAACTGCGCATGCCCTGTGCAATGGCGACAATCTGCATACATTTTTAATATCCATAGGCAACACTTTAAAAGCCTTTACAAGCTACCATTTTAGATTTACAGAGGTCTAGTGCTAGAATCACTGCCCTTGATCTGACGTTTGTGGTGAGGTGATACCTCACATGCATGGTGCAACTGCTGTTTGCATACCGACACAGGGTCAACGTTCGCACACGTTTTTAATTATTGTTAATTTATTTTTTATTTTGGCCTAAATGTATGACTAACTTTGAGTTTACTATATATTTTTTATAGCCAAAAGTAAAAAATATTGTTTTTCTTCAAAATATTTGGTCTTTTTTTGTTTATAGCGTGAAAAATAAAAAGCGCACAGGTGATCAAATACCACAGAAAGAAAGCTCTATTTGTGTGAAAAAAGGATGTAAGTTTTGTTTGGGTACAGCATTGCATGACCTCACAATTATCAGTTGAAATAGTAAATCCTCAGGATGGCAAGTGGTTAAAGACAGAGTGAAAAGAAAATACATCACAAGTGACACAGGATGGAAGACAGAAAAACATGGTGCAATAACCAAAATGACCACAGCATGGCAGTATCTAAACCAACTATACTGAAAACTAATAAACAATGGCTTAAGTAAATTAACTATAGAAATTCTCAATTCACAGTAATATGAACATTAACCATGACTATGCATTGTATCATTATTATACAGTATTTATAAAGCGCAAATAGTTCGCTCAGCGCTGTACATTACAATGAGAGACAATACATGAGACAGTACAATAACAATACAATGCAATACACGAGGGGTTCAAGGACCCTGCTCCTTGGAGCTTACAATCTAGGAGGGGGGGGATAGTGGTACAGGAGGAAAAGCTGTGGGGGATGGAGTGGTAGGAAGAGTGAAGGAGATCGGCAATTAGCAGGGGGCGGGGTAGGCTTCCCTGAAGAGGTGGGTTTTCAGGGTGTGCCTAAAGGAGAGGAGAGGAGAGTAGGTGATAGTCTGATGGATTGGGGTAGGGAGTTCCAGAGGATGAGTGATGCCCTGGAGAAGTCCTGGAGGCGGGCATGGGAGGAGGAGACCAGGGAACTAGAGAGAAGGAGGTCTTGTGAGTAGCGGAGAGTGCGTTTTGGGTGGTATTTGGATATTAGGTCGGTGATGTAGTTTGGGGCAGTATTATGGACAGCTTTGTACATCAGTGTAAGCATTTTGAATTTGATCCGTTGGGCAATCATTATATATTTACACAACAAGTGTAACCACACACTGAATGCTTAAAGTGTATTTTCACTTTTGCAGCCTAATTGAGATAACATAACAGTTTTCCCCTGCTATATCGTGTTATGGAGGGTCAGGGTAGTGGTTGTAACCCTACAAAAAAAAAATTACTGTTCCTATCCCTTAAGACACAAGGTATAGCACAGTGCTTTTGCCATGTCAATTGTCTCTTTCTATGTTGTACAATACCTAGTTGATTCTGCCTGTTCCTGTGTTCCTCCTCCTATTTACACTGACCACGTTTATCATGACTGCTGATGCATTATAGCATGGTCACTTTTACATCCCTGCTCCTCTTTGTTAAACACTTGCCTACTGGGCACGTTTGCCCACTTCCTGCCCAGGCCAATTTTCAGCTTTCAGTGCTGTTGCACTTTGAATGAGAATTGAGCGGTCATGCAATACTGTGCCCATATGAAATTTTTATCATTTTTATTTCACACAAATATAACTTTCTTTTGGTGGTATTTAATCACCACTGGGTTTTTATTTTTTGCATTATAAACGAAAACTGGATTTTTTCTACATACTTAAGTGTAAAATACATTTCTTGGAGTACATCACGGGACGCAGAGCAGGCTATATGCCACCTATAGGTGAGTGGACACTGGCCAACCAATCAGAGAGGAAGTCCTCCCTTATATAACCCCTCCTACACAGGAAGTACTTCAGTTTTTGTAGCAAGCAATGAAATTCCAGAAAGAGGGGAGGGACCTCGTATCCTGTAATGTACTCCAAGAAATGGATTTTACAAGTAAGTATGTAGAAAAAATCCAGTTTTCTATATTGTACATCACAGGACACTGAACAGGCTATCCATTACTATGTGGGAAGTCCCAAAGCAATAAAGAAATTTGAGTGAAGGATGAAACCATGATAACCACCATCAATAATCCCTCAAGACCGTCTCAGAATGTGTGAACCGAAGACCATGTAGTAGTCTTGCAAACCTGAGCCACTGATACCTGATGGCGGATTGCCCAAGATGCCCCCACACTCCTGGTAAAGTGTGCCTTCACCCAAAAGGGTGGGACCTTACCTTTCAAACCCTAGGCTTGAATGATCAATTGGCTGATCCAATGTGAAATAGTTGCCTTGGATGCTACCTGCCCCTTCCTAGGCCCCTCTGGCAGCCCAAACAGAGCATCTGACCTCCTGACCTGTGCCGACCCCTTCAAGAAGACCCTTACAGTACCACATCCAAGGTATGCACAGATCTTTCTCTTGCTGACTGAAAGAAATGAAGAATGAAAGAATGAAGGCAGAACGATGTCCTGATTGTGATGAAAACTAAAAACCAGCTTTGGTAAAAAAAAAGTCGGTTGAGGTTGCAACACCACCTTATGATGCAAAACCAGCAATGGTTCTTTGCAAGAAAAATCTGCCAGTTTTCACACTCTTCTTGCAGAAGTGATTGCCACTAGAAATAAAACCTTATAAGTCCACAGGACCAATGGAATCTCTCTAATAGGTTCAAATGGTGGTTTTTGCAAAACCTCCAAAACCAAGTTCAGGTCCCAAGGACACAAAGTTAACCTTAGAGGAGGAGCAATATGCATTACTCCCTGTAAAAAAGTGCAAACCGAAGAGTGAGACGCAATGGACCTTTGGAAAAAATGGCTAATGCTGAAAGCTGGCCCTTAATGTTACCAACAGCCAATTTCTTCTCCAGTCCTGTTTGAAGAAACAACAGAATCCTACCATACTTTCGTGGGTGCCATTTCCGGAC
This sequence comes from Staurois parvus, assembly GCF_062004578.1. Lineage (NCBI taxonomy): Eukaryota > Metazoa > Chordata > Amphibia > Anura > Ranidae > Staurois > Staurois parvus. Next base: position 9,581,632 of record NW_028318430.1, on the reverse strand, counting down.
CTCAGACCAGGAAATGTAAGCCTTCCAAGTTCTGTAATAAATGTTCCTAGAGACTACCTTTCTAGCCCCCAACATGATAGGGATGACAGAATTTGATACTCCCCTATCTTTTAAGATCTGGGTTTCAATAGCAATGCAATCAAATTTAGCGACCGTAAAGATAGGTGCAATATAGGACCTTGAGACCGCCTGCCCAACACGGCAGGGGCCACAGCTCGTCTACTGCCCTCTCACTATGTCCGCGCAAGAATTTTTGTGTAAACTCCTGGGAGCCATGGCCAGCCCACATGGTAGTGCTATGGACTGGAATGAATATCAGCACATGTAGGTATGCGTCTTTGATGTCTATAGACGCTAAAAAAAATCTTCCTGTAAAGAGGAACAAACCAATTGCATACGAAAAGAATTGACATTTAGAAACTTATTCAGCCCCTTAATGTCCAAAATGGGTCTTCCATCCCCATTTGGCTTTGGGACTGTGAACAGGTTTGAATAAAACCCCTGAACACCTTTTGTCCACTGGAACCTTTGCGATCGCCCCCTGAGACAATAGGCAATCGGCTGCCTGTAACAAAGTTCTTCTCTTCTCTGGATTCATCGGTACATTTGATTTTAGAAACCAGGGAAGGGGGAAGACCCAAAATTCTAATCTGTACCCCACAAAAATCTCACTGGTTTATTGTGAAATGCAAACACCGCCAGATTACCCCCTCCCCTTGAGTCCAATGGACCTGAGGGCAGTGTACCTGCCTCTCTGCTGGCTACCTCTTTGGGGACCCTTTAAGTAAAAAAGGACAGCAACTATATTGTCACCTACCTATGCAGTCCCGCATGGATATACAGTTGTGTTCAAAATAATAGTGTGTTGAAAAAAGTGAATAAAGCTCAAAATCCTTCTAACAGCTTTTATTTCCATACACACAAATGCATTGGGAATACTACACATTCTATTCCAAATCAAAACATGAAGGAAAATATATCAAATTTGTGTTGTTCTTCTAAAACAATTGAAGAAAAGTGAATATTAGACTGTTCAAAAAAATAGCAGTGTTTGTATTCTTCTTTACAAACTCAAACATTCACTATATAAACTGAAAAATGTTTGAAGATTTTGCTTTCCTTTGAATCACTTAATTAGTATTTAGTTTTATAAGTTTCTGAGAACTGCTGTACATCTGTGTTGCATGGAGTCAACCAACTTCTGGCACCTGTGAACAGGTATTCCAGCCCAGGATGATTGGACTACATTCCACAATTCTTCTCTATTTCTTGGTTTTTCCTCAGAAACTGCATTTTTGATGTCACCCCACAAGTTTTCTATTGGATTAAGATCCGGGGATTGGGCTGGCCACTCCATAACGTCAGTCTTGTTGGTCTGGAACCAAGATGTTGAACGTTTACTGGTGTGTTTGGGGTCGTTGTCTTGTTGGAACACCCATTTCAATGGCATTTCCTCTTCAGCATAAGGCAGCATGACCTCTTCAAGTATTCTGATGTATTCAAACTCATCCATGATCCCTGGTATGCGATAAATAGGCCCAACACCGTAGTATGAGAAACATCCCCATATCATGATGCTTGCACCACCATGCTTCACTGTCTTCACAGTGTACTGTGGCTTGAATTCAGTGTTTGGGGGTCGTCTGACAAACTGTCTCCGGCCACTAGACCCAAAAAGAACAATCTTACTTTCATCAGTCCACAAAATGTTGCACCATTTCTCTTTAGGCCAGTCAATGTGCTCTTTGGCAAATTGTAACCTCTTCAGCACATGTCTTTTTTTCAACAGTGGGACTTTGCAGGGGCTTCTTGCAGATAGCTTGGCTTCACATAGGCATCTTCTAATTGTAACAGTACTCACAGGTAACTTTACACCTTGTTTGATCTTCCTGGAGCTGATTGTTGGCTGAGTCCTTGCCATTTTGGCTATTCTTCTATCCATTCGAATGGTATTTGTTCGCTTTCTTCCACGTTTTTCAGGTTTTGGTTGCCATTTTAAAGCATTTGCGATCATTTTAGCTGAGCAGCCTATCATTTTCTGTACTTCTTTATATGTTTTCCCCTCTCCAATCAACTTTTTAATCAAGGTACGCTGTTCTTCTGAACAATGTCTGGAATGACCCATTTTCCTCAAAATTTCAGAGAGAAATGCACTGTAACCAGCATGTACAACATTTTCTGCCTTCCTTCCTTAAATAAGGGCAATAATTGCAACCTGTTTTTCAAAGAATGAATGACCTCACTAATAGAACTCCACACTGCTATTATTTTGAACATGCCCCTTTCAATTAGTGATTCAATTACACAGAATCAGCAGCATGCATGTCATGACTGTTGGGTCTGTTGGATTTCTATTACTCTACTACACCTGCTTGTAAATTATTTGCCATGTAGATATATCATTTCTACCAAAAACAGTGATTGATCAGGTTAGTGATGTCTGACTGCTGTTATTTTGAACACAACTGAATACCCATAGCCATCTTAGTCTACAGTTATGTGATCACATAGGCAAGCAAGCATGCAGCTATGCAGGTACACAGGCGTAAGTATGCAAATTATACCATTACCCAGTTCACACAAGTATGCATGTAAGTACACAATTTATGCAGTTTATGCAAGCGTAGGTATGCAGTTTATGTTAGTATGCATTTCAGTATGCATGTACAAATGCGGCCCAGGCAACAGGCACGCATGTACGGATGTGGCCCACGCATCAAGCACGCATGCATGGATGTGACCCAGGCATCAGGCATGCAGGTACGGATGCCGCCCAGGCATCAGGCACGCAGGAACGGATGCCGCCCAGGCATCAGGCACATTGGAATGGATGCCACCCAGGCATCAAACACGCAGGAAAGGATGCCGCCCAGGCATCAGGCACGAAGGTACGGATGCCGCCCAGGCATAAGGCACGCAGGAAAGGACTTGCTGTCTTCCTGCTCTCACTGCACCATCTGTATCTCCCTCTTTCCCCCTCCCTTCCTGTCATTTCCGTGGTCTGTGTGAAACCCCTCCTATCCCTGCGCCTCCCCTTCTGAAACTGAAACTAAACCAGCAGAGGAATGTAAGCCCCTCCCACTGGAGTCCCTCTGCTTTTGAGTAAGATCAGAGAAAACCATGTGACTGCACAGAAGCACTGCTGGGTAAAGGTATTTAGAGATTATTGCTGCCATTACTATTGCCCCATAAGTGAACCTATCATGGGTGTTTACTGTGGAGAATTTACAACCACTTTAATATTTGCCACTAGTAATTCTGTCTGTAATTTGCTGGCAGATCTCATTATTAATTGTAAACTATTGATTTAGTGTGGACTAAGAGTCCGGTGATTATCTGCTCCTGTCCTAATTAATCTTGCTAGCTTTGGAATGTGTGCACACTGGAAGAGACTCACGCTGACACACATAAGTTCAGTCTATGAACACTTCTAGTTTATTATAATGAGAAAGTGAGCTTATATATGCAAGATGATGCAAACATCACGTGAGAGCCGCATAAGTTTTATATTAGTCTTTGAGTGGTCACTTTACACGAAAACAATCTCCTTTCAGAATATAGGAGTAATCTTCTACTTCTTATCTCTGAAAAGAAATATTCCATTGTTCTCAAGTTCACTCGATGGGAGGGGTTGCTGAGCAGACATTTCTTGAGCAAGGATTTCTTAAAGTACCAAAAAGCCCAGCAATAAAAAAAAAATATACACACAACACATATATACTGTATATTCATACAAAACATTTAGAAATATAAAAATATAAAAGTAGATATGTATAAAATGTATAGAAATATGTATATATTCAACAAGAAACCAAATAGGCATTTTACCATGTCCATCACACTATATTGGAACATGATCTGTCCAAATAAAGCTTTGAAGATCTCAGGGCTTGGGTTCTGTGTTGTATGTGCCCTCTACTTTCACTTTCAAATTGTTCAGAGTAACTTACAGTCTGCCCCCATGTCTGCTCAAAAAAACACCTAGAAAGGTAAGGCTTTTTTGATATTATTATTATTTTTAAGCATGCAGTGTAAATGGGGAAACACATAACAAACATACTGTACGAGATGGGACTATTTAATTCTTGGAATGGACCAGTAATAACCATATAAAACATCTATGCATTTTTAAAAAGATAAGATGAAATTTGAAGACAACATTCTTTCTAATCCTCTGTCCAGATTCAAGGCTCCATATTTGTGGAAATCTTTCTCATTCCCTAATCCTTCCTTAAAATCTGCCGCACTGTTTCCCAGTTCATGTTCAGTTCTTCTGCCATCATTCGCACATTCAATCTTCGATCTGAGTGTACGTGGGTTTGCACTCTGTCTACTTTTGCATCCATCCTTTGTGGTTTTGGCTACCCACTGTGTCATTGTGGACATCTTCCAACCCCTCCTTAAACTGCCTATGCCTTTCAAAAACATTTGATTTCTTTATAGAATGTTTACCATAAACCTGTTGTAACAGAGCTAAAGTTTCTCTCACACTTTTGTGCAATTTTCACACAAAATTTGATGTTTATCTGCTGCTCCAGATTCCTGCCACTCATTTTCCTCCAACAATGCAACGCATATATGTGTTATTTCTTTTACTACTCCATAAAGACTGAGTCAAGTGGTCTGATACCCAGGTGAGTGCAAGTTAGAACATGTCAGAACATACTTGCATGTGAATGGCTGTGTGACTCACCACCATAGTGCTATGCCGTGAGCATTCCAGGAATTAATTTGTCACCTTGTATAGTGGTTTCTCAAACGTAACTGCAAAAGTGAAAATATGCCTTAAGAATTTGTAGAATTGATGGGAAATTATTGCGCAGAATAAGATGAAAAAATGTGGTCCTACTTTCAGAAAATGCATTAACATTTAAAATTTAGTGTCACTTTAAGGTCCAAATAAAGAATTGGGACATGATAACATGTACTTCTAAGGGTCACAACATATTTTGTAGCAAAGTGGAAACTCATTCCAAAGTGTTAGCCATGTAAGGTAAGTACTGACCTGATAGATTCATTTTTGGGTTTAATGTCTAATAATTGGTATCTTCTGCTAGCAGTCCCTGGCATAGGATGTTTGAGTCATTGAAACTTTAAAGCAATAAACAAAGTATGATAATATGTTTATTTCCTCAGATGTGGAGGAGTTAATGACGTGTGAAAATGATAATGGACAATGTGATCAGTTCTGTCATAGCTCTGTGGAAGAGCGCCGACAGTGTGTGTGTATGGAAGGCTATGCTCTGGGTGAAGATGGAATATCATGCATTCCTACAGGTGAGTGATATAGCACAGCCATTTTTAAAGAATCTCTAGGAAACATTCAAATTCTCACCTACATATAGAGCAGTGGTTCTCAACCTGTGGGTCGCGACCCCTTTGGGGGTCGAACGACCGTTTCACAGGGGTCCCCTAAGACCATCAGAAAACACATATTTCCGATGTGTAAAGAGCAGCTGCTGTGTTGAAAGCAGCTACTCTGTTAAAAGCAGCTACTGTGTTGAAAGCAGCAGTATTGGAGGTAAAAGGACACTCATGAATTATAATTACTGGGTAAATAATTTTATGGTTGGGGGTCACCACAACATGAGGAACTGTATTAAAGGGTCGCGGCATTAGGAAGGTTGAGAACCACTGATATAGAGGGAGCCAGAGTGAAAATACACCAGATAGATCCTGACATGCTCTAGGATACAATCAGACTGAGAAAAAACACAAAGATATACTTTTTTGTCAACTACTAACCACTTGCCCTCCTGAGGATTTAACCCCCTTCCTGACCAGGCCATTTTTTGTGTTACGGCGCTGCTTTACTTTGACAATTTTGCGGTCATGCAACACTGCACCTAAATGAAATTTACGCCCTTATTTTCCCATGAATTTAGCCATCTTTCAGTGGTATTTTTTCAATTGTATGTTTTTTATTTTTTGCACTATAAAAAAAAAAGTCGGAAAATTTTGAGGAAAAAAAACTATATTATTGACTTTTTGCTATTAAACACGTCTAGTAAAAAAACTTAAAAAAATCAAATTTCATCATAAATTTAGGCCAAAATGTATTCTGCTACATGTCTTTGCTAAAAAAAAATCCCAGTACGTGTAAATTAATTGGTTTATGTGAAAGTTCTAGCGTTTACAAATGGAGATATACTGTATATACTGGGATTTTTTGTTTTTTTTTAACTAATAATGGCGGCAAATAGCGACTTATAGTGGGACTGCAGCAGACATTCTGATACTGGGGGGAGCTGCCTTGGTGTCCCTGACATCCCCAGTGACCCCAATACAGTGATCAGTGCTAAAAAAAAAAAAGCACGAACACTGTACTAATGACACTGGGCAGGAAGGGGTTAACATGAGGGGTGATCAAAGGGTTAACTGTGTGCTGTGTGTGTTTTACTATGGGTCGGTGTCTGTGTGCTTCACTGTAAGTACACTGCTCTGGATGGCTGTGCTGTGAACGGGTAGGGGATCGTGCGTGCCTGGCGCACGCCCCCCTACCCAGAAATGCAAAATCATGTATATATACGTGATTTTGTGAACCAGTGCCACCCTGTAGCAGTATTTCTGCTATAGGGCAGGCAGGAAGCGGCTAATCTCCCCACCCCTCATGTGCTGATGATAAACAAATGCAAACATTTTTTGTATTCCAGCCTGGTGACAACTATAGCTGCCTCGATACATACAATTGAGGAGTGAGTGTAGATAATCAAACCCCACTGAACTTAATAGCAGATGAATGTTAAATATCAGTTATGGCAATTTTCTAGCATAATAGGCAAGGGATGGTCAAACTAATGACATGGGGGCTGAGCACTGCCCTGGGGGACATGTATGAAAGCAAAAATGTTTTTTAAAGAATTCCTTTTGGCTGAGAGCCTTAAGGGTCTGCTATCAATTTTGGGGGAACCCAAAGCTATTTTTATTTTTAACTGTCCCATCCCTTTGCTTACATGGCCAGGTTTTCCCGGACATGGAAAAGAATGGGCCAGTGGTGTCACTGGCTGTTAGAGACTCAGGGTGTTTGCATACTTAAAGCGGAGCTCCACCCAAAAGGGGAAGTTCCACTTTAAGGACTGGTCCCTTGCTCCCTATTAAGGATTGGTGCCTTTGGGGAGCAGGTACCCAAAATTGACAGGTACCCTCTCCCGCTTCTGCTGCAATCGCCTAGGTGATAGGAAGCTGGAGTAGTTGTTGTCCCTCCCTTCCCCGTAGTCTTCTGGGACATGTGACAGATCCCAGAAAACTATGGGACCGTTCAGAAAGTGCCGCACTACTCGCACATGTTCAATGGGTACCTGACTGTGAAGCCGCACTAAAGATGCCAGTGCCGTGAACACAGGAGGGCTGGTGAAATGGGCTTTGGGGAGGACACCGCGGGATCGTGGGACAGATGAGTGGCTGTTTTTTAAAAGTCAGCAGCTGCAGTTTTTGTAGCAACTGAATCATATTTTTTCACCTTTTCACTGGATCTCCACTTTAAATCTACTGACTGCAGGAAAATCTCATGTATAATAGCGGAAGTAATACCGCTCTTGTACATGATGTTCAGCTCCTGCTGAATGGGTAAATGTTCAGGCATTCATCTAAAAGCCTGAACAGCCAAGATTCGGTTTGAACTAGTGTACAGACTAAAACTTCAGTTTATTGCTACTCCTTACTTGTGTTTTAAAAAGTCTGCTGTTTGCAGAGGTAATTAGCTCAGGGTGATGTTTACATACAGTATATGAGTGGATGAGTCAGAGGATTACCTCATTCCTTTTCTTGGCACTCAGTGGATGCTTCAGTGACAGAGATAGCTACTTTTGCTGTCCCATCTCTGTAGCTAACCCATAGTGCTCTGGATATCCTTCGTCATGTGTGCTAATTTTATATGTAAACACTATTGAATAAAATCTTTTAAACTTATAAAAATGTACCCCAAACTATTATAGTTTCCCTCTAAACATGTTGCCTGTTCATTGCAGCATGTTTGTGTTCTATGCTATTGCAGCACTCACCCCTGGAAGGGCCACTGAGAATAACCAAGGTCACCCTCATTAGCACAGAGGCAGCCAGTCACAAGCACAGTTCCATACACACTGACAATACAGGCTCAGTCTAGGGGATGTCTTTTTTAGAATTTATTGCTGAATAACTTGAACAGGAGATAGGTTCAGGGAGCAGGATACTCCAAAACAAAAATAGCAATAAATGGGAGGACAGACTTCTTAGTAGATCTTCACAGGAGCAGGCACACACTGCAGTCCCAAGTCAAGTCTTACTCATAATGTTCCAGGAGCAGTCTGCTACCCAGAATCCATAGGTAGATCCTCAATGAGAGAGATAAAAGATCCTTCACCAACACTTTAGGACAGTGGCCTCCAGCAAATAATCATTTAACAATCATCTCCAGGCCATCAGCCAAGCACCTGCTGAGGCCTGGACTGCTGTTTCCTTTCTCAGTAGCTATCTCCCAGGTGCAGCATCTCCAGGAGAACAGAAACCGTCCCTGGAGAGGAAAGGAAACTCTAGAATCCTCTCAAATATTTATTACATCCCCAGCCAACTTGTGGATGCCTCCTTCCAGGGATTGGCTGGGGAATAATAAATATTTATACTGGACATTTCACTCTCCCTGCTCTATAGTCTGGAACCTTTCCCAGAAGCAGGTGAGAAAAGTCAAACACCCAGTTTAGGAAACCCTGACCAGCTAAAAACAAGAGTACTGCTTCACTGAGTGCAGTGAAGCCACAAACTAAATTTAGCCTAGAGGAGGGTACTACGCTATAACTAGCCTCAATATTTTTCAGTAACCTATCCATGTGGACAAATACCTGTGTTGAAGAAAAAGAAAGCACTTCTTCGGATTGTTGGCGGTGAACAGTGTCCAAAGGGGGAGTGTCCCTGGCAGGTGAGCCTACATATCCTAGTAGCAATAGCATTTTGATCTCCCCCCTAATGATTCCCGCTGAATTCCAGCATTAATGTCACTTTCCGGTGCCAGCCGCATGAGTCTAATAGAGCCTATCCTCTCTTCTTTCTTCTGATGACCAATATATGCAGAATTCTTCCTACTGACTATTAAAGTAATGGGTCACTACACTGACCATCAATGTAAACGAGGCCCTTCTCCCAATGTCTATGAATTTTAGGGGTCCCTGCTCCCTCTGGCCACCAATGTAAAGGGGACCCTCTCCAATTACACTGAACACCAATGTAACTGGGGCATTCATACTGACTGCCTATGTAATAGGGTCATTCACACAGAGCACCAATGTAATGGGGTATTCACACTGACCATCAAAGTAATGCAGGTGTTTACACTAAGCACCAATGTAAGGGAGGCATTTACGCTGTCCACCAATATAATGCTGATATGAGCATTGAGCACCAATCTAACAGGGTCATTTGCCCTAAGCACCAGTGTAATGGGAGTAGAGCATTAACATCAGTGACCAGTGACCCTAATATAATGGTGTAAATTCCCCTGCTATATTGTTGGTCAGTTTAATTGCCCCCCTTACGCTTAATTTCGGAGAAAGGTCATAGTATATTGATCACTGTAATGCCCCTATCAATGGTGTCAGTGGGTGAAGAGCCCACTATTCTTGGTGTCAGTGGGAAAAAGGCCCTCTTTTTGTGCACATTGATTACTTACCTATGGGGCAGCACAGTGGCTAAATGGTTAGCACTTCCGCCTTGCAGTACTAGGGTCGTTGGCTCAAATCCCAGCCACAGCATCACCTGCCTGGAGTTTTCATGTTCTCTCTGTGCCTGCGTGGGTTTCCTCTGGATACTCCGGTTTCCTTCCACACTCCATAGACATGCTGTTAGGTTAATTGGATCCTGTAAAAATTGGCCCTAGTATGTGTATGTATGAATGTAAGTTAGGGACCTTAGATTGAATGCCCCTTGAGGGTTAGGGACTGATGTGTATGTACAATATATATGTGTAAAGCGCTGTGTAAATTGACGGCGCTATATAAGTACGTGAAATAAATAAATAAAATAAATACCTGAAGTACCTGAATCCCCATTGGATCTACACTGCTGGCTTTTCTTACTGATGTCACGGGAACTATGCAGGTACCATAAGGTGAAAATCAATCCATACATTCACCCAGCTGAAGTACTATCATTCATGTACCTTGGCTGTTCTCCAGCCTTTGAGAGCCTGATGCTCCTTAGAAACAAGAGCATTCCCTACCTGTAATGGGCTACAGGACCTCAAAGGCCATTGTTTTCCTGCATTGGCTGCACAGGCCATAATCCATGTCTATGATTTGCACATCAAAAATTATCATATTGGTTGTCTATCTACTGTAGTATTACTAGTATGATTATTTAAACACACAACTAAATGTATTTATTGCCTTATTATTATAGCTCTATCCTAGTATATTGCATTTTACAGAGAGCATACAAACTGTACGTACATAATTGTCTAAGGTTAGTAAAAAAAAAACAAAAAAAACAATTACACAGGAAGGAAGTACAAACTTCCTTCGGATAGTGTTCTAGACTAGTGAGAACTGGACCCAAGATACTGGCGCTGCAATAACAATACCCACACTGCTCATCAACTGTGTTAGATATTTCTCAAGTATTGCTTTTGTTTTGCAATGTATATGAAGCATTGTTACAAGGCAGAATATAACCATTTTGTATGTTTGCAGGCTAGGCTGGTCTTGGACAAAAGACCTGAAACTATTTGTGGAGGGACCTTAATTGCACCAAACTGGGTTATCACTGCTGCACACTGTGTAAAGCCAAATTTTGTAAACAAATTATCCGCTGTGCTTGGTAAGTATAAATGAGACAAACAAAAAATAAATAATGACAATCTGTCAATCATCAATTGTTGTTGATGTTTCAGGGGCTTTAAAAGCCCCTATATGTCATAGGGACATGAACAGAATGAAAACATTTGTTGGATCCGTTAACAGTTTCATTTTGCTGCATTTGATAAATTAAAATAATTTGTTTTTGTAATCTGTTTAGTTTTTTGAATGGATTAGAATTTTCAAAAGTATTAGAATCAAATCGGAAATACTGAATATCAAAATTTAGTTAGGTATTGCTTGTTCATATACTGTTTACATATATGTGATTTTATCAGATAATACCAATTTTCACAACATAAAAGCCTCCATTATGGGCCCCACAGAATATGTTACATAAAATTATAGGTAAGTTATCATCATTATCACATATACAAATTGTGGGACTACAGGAGTATCAATATGTGCTGGACCCCAAATACCTTGATGCTATGCATGAAATACCACTAAATGTTTCTATAGGAAATTATGGTGGAAATGTTATGTGATGTATACAAAATTAATTAAATGAACTAACATAAAACTCACATGATCAAAGCTACTATCTGTTTGTATACCTTACATGCATAACAATTATGTCGAATATAGTCATTAAAAGCATGTTATGCCTTCACTTATGCACACCATCCACTGGCACAAGAATAGGGTTGGAGGGGATCGATCTACTTGGGTACAACCAACATGTCGGATTTTCCATTCAATTATTGTCAGCAGCTATAGCCACTAGCAATAGTGACAGGTTGTTCTCCCAGCAGAGACACTGAGCCCCCCACATCCACCCCCCATCAAGAGAACACAAGAGCTCCACAGGAGGGATTCCCCCATCAATACTAGCTGTTCATGGGGGAATCTAGCGATATTTCTTTCCTGCAACCCATGGTGTAAGGAATAGTGCCCCATCCTTGGTGTCAGTGGCAGGAATTATGCCTCATTGTTGGTGTCAATGGGAGGAATAGTACCCCAATCGTTAGTGTTAGTGTATGGAATAGTGAATGGAATAATGCCCCATCATTTGGTGTCAGTGGGAGGAATAGTTCCTTGTATTGTTGGTGTCAGTGGCAGCAATTATGTCCAATTGTTGGTGTCAGTTGGAAAATGGTGCCTTGGATAAGTGGGGGAAATAGCGCACAATCATTGATGTCAGTGGGAGGAATAGTGCCCAATTGTTGGTGTCAGTAGGAAGAATAGTACCACATCGCTGGTGTCAGAGGATGGAATAGTGAATGGTCCATCATTGGTGTCAGTGGTAGTAGTTATGGCCAATTGCTGGTGTCAGTGGGAGGAATAGTTCCATATATAAGTGGGAGTAATATTGCACTAAGGGCTGAATAAAAGCAAGCAAAGGGTCAGATCTGGCCCCCGGGTCACTGATCTAAGTGACCGAAAGCTACGAGCATTTCATCATTTCGGTTTCACCAGATATAAGCAGCGCCATATTAAAATTGGGAAAGCATCTGTCAAAACTGATCTTGCTGTGATCATATGCTTTAAGGGCGGAGGAGAGATCTGGAGTCTAATAGACCCCAGATTTCTTAGAAAAGAGTACCTGTCACTGCCTATTGCTTTCACAGGAGATATTTGCATTCCCTGTGATAACAATAAAAGTGAAAGGGATAGTGTAAAAAATAAGCAAAACAAATAATTAAATAATTTAAAAAAAAACATCCCCTCCGTGCTCACGCGCAAAAGCAAACGCAAGCGGAGTTCCCGTGTCGGCATGTAAACAGAGATTGCACCATGCATGTGAAATATCACCACAAACGTCAAATTGAGGGCAGTAATTCTAGCACTAGACCTCCTGTGTAAATCTAAAGTGGTAATCTGTAAAGGCTTTTAAAGCATCGCCTATGGATATTAAAAATGTATGTAGTTTGTTGCCGTTGCATAGGCGTGCACAATTTTAAAGCATGTCATGTTTTGTATCCATTCAAGTGGCGTAACATCTTTTATAGTTTATCAAACAATTGGGCAATATATTGTGTTTTTGTGCTTTAAAATTCTAAAAAGTGCATTTTTTTCGAAAAAAAATTGCATTTGAAAAATCGCTGCGCAAATACTGTGACGTAAAAAATTTCAACACCCACTGTTTTATTCTCTAGGGCCTCTGCTTTAAAAAACATATAATGTTTGGGGATTCAAAGTAATTTTCTAGCAAAAAAAAACATTTTTTTCATGTTTTTCAAGTGTCAGAAAAGGCTTGTTCTTCAAGTGGTTAGAAGAGTTGGTGATGTGTGGCATAAGCTTCTAATGTTGGCCTTGAAATGCCAGGATAGTAGAAGCACTCCCCCCCCCCCCCCCCCCCCAAATGACCCCTTTTTGGAAAGTAGACACTCCAAGGTATTTGCTAAGGGGCATGGTGAGTATTTTTCAAATCTCATTTGTTTGGAAAACGAAGAAAGGACATGAAAATAATGTATTTTTTATTTTCTTTTTTTCTTTTTCAAAACCCTGTGATAAAAAATGATATCTGTAAAATACTCACCATGACTCTTATCAAATTCCTTGAGTTGCCTGCGGTCCAAAAAAGGGTCATTGGGGGGGAGGGGGGTGTTTGTACTATCCTGGCATTTTAGGGCCTCCAAAATTGTGATAGGTAGTGAGGAATTGACACGAGGAAATACTGTATACCCTTTGAAAGCCTGAAGGTGGTCATTGGATTTTTGGGGCCTGTATGTAACTAGACTGCCAAAACGTCACTCACTAGTGGTATTCCCATACTTGGGAGAAGTAGCAGAACGAGTTTTGGGGTGTTATTACACATATGCCCATGGCATGCATGAGCAATATGTCATTTAAGCTCTGTTGTCATTTTCCAAAAATTTGTGACAAAAAATAAATTCTTGCATGGACTCAAAATACCTCTCAGCAAATTCCTTTGGGTGTCTACCTTCCAAAAATGGGTAATTTAGGGGGGTTTTGTACTGGCATTTTAGCACTTTAGAAATGTGTTAGGCAGTCAGAAAGCTGCGTAAATTTCAATATACAGTATATAACATAGTTTGTAGACGCTATAACTTTTTTTTGTTACCAAAGACATGTAGCAGAATACATTTTTGCTTAAATTTTTTACTAACTTTGAGTTTACTGGATATTTTTTATAACCGAAAGTAGAAAACTTTTTATTTTCAAAATTTTCAGTCTTTTTTTCATTTATATCACAAAAAATAAAAAACCCAGTGGTGACCAAATACCACCAAAAGAAAGCTCTAAGTGTGGAAAAAGGACATACATTTTGTTTGGGTACAGCGTTACATGGCTGCGCAATTACCAGTTGAAATTGTGCAATGCCGAATAGCAAAACAGGGCCTGGTCAGTAAATCTTCCGGAGGACAAGTTGCTAAGGTACACTAATAAGCACAGTCTTTGAAGGAAATCAGCAATATGTTTACATTTCGTATTCATTTTCGAATTCGATTCAAGTTTGGATAACACTGTTCAACAGGTAAAAAGTTTTGGGCATAAAATTAGCTAATCTTACATAATTTTGGGGTGCTGAAAACGAAAATGACCCTAAAAAATGTTGATTGGCTCTAGTTTCCATGATATATTCACCCATCTAATGACGTAAGCCATTCAAAATTATGATGCAACTTCAGCTGCATATTGCGCAATTGATACTGGTGACCAATAGAAAATTGCATGTATACTGAGATGATGCAATATTAGCCTTTAATTGCATCACTTCACTGCATAAAATCTGCAGTATCTGTAGCTGATTGTAGTTCGACAGCGTCTTTACATTTTGTTTTATGCTTATATAGGCTACTCAGTAATGCCTCGAACTTGTGTGAATAAAGCAGATAATTTCTGCTATATCTGCGGTGAAATAACTTTTAGCTCACAAAAAAGGAGGATAACAGGAATTATTAAGAAAGCCTACAACTTGTATTTTGGCTGCAAGATAGGAGACCAGGACAAGAGCTGGGCACCACATATATGCTGCAATTCTTGTGGGACGGCACTGGAGCAATGGTTGAATGGAAAAAAGGCATCTATGCCTTTCGCTGTGCCAATGATTTGGAGAGAGCCAACAGATCATGTTAGTAATTGTAAAAGGGCTAAATAAGAAGAAAAAGTTATATCTGTGCACTATCCAAATATTCCATCGGCAATACGTCCAGTTCCTCATGGAGAGGGGCTACCAATTCCTAAAGCACCAGAATCCTTCGTGGTTGAGTCAAGTGAGGAAGAACCTGAAGCGTGTAGTCACGTGCAGTTGTAAGAGATAGCCCTTTCCTCGAATGCAAGAGAAAAGCCAAAAGAAGCAAAACCGCCACAAACTGAAGACAAAACTAGTGAGAATCCTAAGTATTAAAATAATTCAACTTAGCTTATGGCTATAATTTTTCTTGGTAATCCTATGCAATATATTATGCCATTTAGGCTTTGTTATGTAGTCAATATCACTTGCTTTATATTTGTGGAAAGACATCTATCTATATAATTATTGTGCATTATGTAGTCATTACGCCTATAGTAGAAAACTTTCCGTTTACAGAAAAACTAGAGCCAATTGACAAATTTCATTGTTAAATTTGAACTCAGAATGTGAAATTCATTAAGAAATGGATCCTTTTGTTTCCAAAACTGGCAAAAAATAAAAATTTGTTGAACAGTGTAATTTGCTATTTCAAACGTAATTTTGGATTCATTTAAATTTGCTCCTATTGTAATTCAGAATTCAGATACATCCAAATCTCTAAATAATGAAATTAGGTGAAATTTACTGGTAGATTTAACAGATATCCTTGAGACCTTGCATGGGGACTAAGAGAACACTGTAAGTTAAGATATGGGGGCATAGTTCTATTCTAATATCAATATTTATCATCACTGCAGTGCGATTATTATTATTATTACTCCTATTATTAAATTATCTTCTTCCTTTGCAGGTGACCATAAAATCAGCGTCCTTGAAGGAACAGAACAAGAGCGCAGAGTAGTTCAAATAATTATTCATGAAAATTATCGTAAGGTTACAGCAAACTATGACCATGACATTGCGCTTCTTAGATTGAATGCTTCCGTCAATTACACAGACTATGTGGTTCCCATGTGCCTGCCGGAGACACAGTTTTCTGTAAGAGTTCTCTTGCACCTCAGCAGCTCATCCACAGTCAGCGGCTGGGGTCGCCTGTTGGAAGGTGGGGCAACTCCTGACATCTTGATGAGGGTAAAACTGCCTCGAGTTAAGAGTCAGCAGTGTAGAGAACAAACAGGGTTGAATATTACAGAAAATATGTTTTGTGCTGGCTACACCGATGGCTCCAAAGATGCATGTAAAGGTGACAGTGGTGGCCCATATATCACAAAGTATAAAGGAACATATTACCTCACTGGTATTGTCAGCTGGGGCCTGGGCTGTGCTAAAGTAGACAAGTATGGTGTTTATACAAGAGTGTCCCGATATACAACGTGGATAAACAAGCACATGAATCATACTACTACTTGAATGTGCTTGTTACCTGGCATAATCTACATCTATTTAAATATTCGAAATAAAGTGTCTGTTGATCTTTGTTACATAAAATGAGTACGTCCTCATACTGTCATTTAAGGCTAACCTATAACCTACACAAAGCAGAGCAATAAATGAATGTCTTAATAAACACAGCATACAGCTAAATGTGATTTATTGTATACTCCCTTTTTTCATGTGTGCACACATTTGCAATCATCATATGTATGTATATAGAATAACAGAGTCTGCGGCTTGCATACAGTGTCAAATCATGCTGGCCGTGCTTCAGTGATCCCTGATCCTGATCCTTGATCCATGATCCTGACATGCTTCAGTGATCCTTGATCAGGCACCAAATGTTGCAGTGTGACTGACTCTAAATAGATGCAATAAATTTACATATTTATGCAGTGCTGACAATTTATGCAGCACTTTATATGTTGTACATTCACATCAGTACATGCAACCTATCCAGCGATGTCCTGACAAAATCCTCTTCTCTGCAGCTGCCACTCCTGAGCCATCTTATGTTGCCTAGGACAGCACAAAACCCAAATACACCACTGAGCATGAGGCAATACCTAGATCCTACAGAGGTTGCACAGGCAGAACAACTCCTCCAGGATGGCACATCAATACGTGCCATTGCCAGAAGACTGCTGTGTCTCCTAGCACAGTCTCAAGAGCATATAGGAGATTCCAGGAGACAGGCAGTTACTGTAGGAGAGATCTCCAATATAATCCAAAAACCAGCGCTCAGATCTTCATGCTGCATAGGATCATGGAATTTGTCACTCGCTGAGGTGCAGCTCTCTAAAGATTAGGGAATCTTGATGCTAACAAAAAACTGTGATAAAAGGAAATTTATTGTAATAAAACAAATGGATACTCACAAACCAATAAGTGATAAGAATAGAGAAAGAGCCACAGATGAAGGTCCCAGACAGCGGGGATCCTATAGTGGAAAGTCTAACACGTTTCGGGAGTCAAGCTCCCTTCCTCAGAGCTGCTTACAGATGCAGGTCCCAGACAGTGGGGATACTATAGTGGAAAGTGCTAACGCATTTCAGGAGTCGAGCTCCCTTCCTCAGAGCTGCCACGGTAATGCACGAGGAGAGTGGACAGGGCTGTAGAAGGTCCTTAACCCATCAGCAGGACCGGTATCTGCTCCTTTGTGCAAGGAGAAACAGGATGAGCACTGGCAGAGCCCCACAAAATTACCCCCTCAGGACACTGGTACTTGTGAATGTCTCTGACCAAACAATCAGAAACAGACTTTGAGGGTGGCCTGAGAGCCCGACATCCTCTAGTGCTCATGGCCCGACACCATAGAGCTCGATTGGAGAAGCCGTGGAGAACATTATGCTGCCTGTAACATCGTTCAGCATGACCGTTTTGGTGGTGGGTCAGTGATGGTCTGGGAAGGCATTTCCATGGAGGGACGCACAGACCTCTACAGGCTAGACAATGGCACCCTGACTGCCATTAGGTATTGGGATGAATTCCTTAGACCCATTGTCAGACCCTACGCTGGTGCTGTGGATCCTGGGTTCCTCCTGGTGCACGACAATGCCGTCCTCATGTGGCGAGAGTATGCAGGCAGTTCCTGGAGGATGAAGGAATTGATACCATTGAATGGACCCTATGCTTGCCTGACCTAAATCCAATAGAACACCTCTGGGATATCATGTTTCGGTCCATCAGATGCCACCAGGTTGCACCTTAGACTGTCCATGAGCTCAGTGATGCCCTGGTCCAGGGGGGCCATACAAACTACTGAGTACCATTTTGAGTTGCTGTAATGAAATTTCTGCAAAATGGACTAGCCTGCTGCATCATTTTTTCACTTTGAATTTCAGGGTGTCTTTGAATTCAGTCCTCTGTATATTGGTAATTTTCATTTCCAACAAACGATGGGGCATCGTTATGTTCCTAACACATTACGCAATCCATATCAGTATAGATATCCTTCGTGATATTTTTCCCCATTGAGATCTGATTTTCAAAATGTTCCTTTAACCCCTTTGCCCCCCTTCCACACCAGGCCATTTTTTGCAATACGGTGCTGTGCTATTTTACCGGACAATTGCGCTGTCATGCAATGCTGCACCCAAATTAAATTTACATCCTTTTTTTCCCAAATAGAGCTTTCTTTTGGTGGTATTTGATTGCCTCTGCATTTTTTATTTTTTGTACTATAAAGAAAACATTTGGAAAAAAAACCTAATATTTTTGACACTTTGCTATTAAACATGTCCAGTAAAAAATTTTTTTTTTAAATCTAATTTTGTCATAAATTTAGGCCAAAATGTATTCCGCTACATGTCTCTGCTAAAAAAAAATCCCCAATACATGTAAATACATGTAAATTAATTAGTATACGTATAAAGTTATACCATTTACAAATGGCAGTATGTAGCACACCCTTGGGTGATGCTTGGCTAGATATATAGGTTCAGCTCCCACCTGAATCTGGTGACACCTCCGATTATACCCAGAACACTTCGACACTCTGAGAATATTTTTGATGGATTTTATTGAAGAAGACAAACCCTGAAAAAGAACTAGCTGATTTAACACAGGTAATGTACTTAAAACACAGATACCACTTTGCATAACACAGTTAATAAGAAGTCACAACTCACTCGCCAAATTCTCCAAAAACTGACTAGTATCACACTGACTAGGGTGACATATGAGAGTGACATTGACACATGAAACAATAACTGTTACTGAGATTTAGCAGTTTATTGACACTTGCTAGAGCAATACTATCTAGAGCAGAAATGTCCTACCTAACCACTGGCCAGTGGGATGAAACTTAAAGTCTCTCAACGTTGGGGCCCTTTAATCAATGGAAGAGCGCTCACTCTCTGCATGGGAGAGTATTTGTAATCCAGGGGTAGCAGGATAGCACAGTCTCCTTTAAGCAGAATCTTCCAGTGAACATTGCAATAGAAGAAAAACAACACTTCAACAAATCTTTACCATACAGGTGAAATCCTGATATACTGACACTTGCTCAGTATATTCAGAACACCAAGCTTCTGTGCGGACTTGAAACTAAACACACTCTTCAGCCACAGCACAAGTCTTGAGGAGAAAACCAGTAATATACAGAGACATAGTTCTCTCATCAATCAGCAGCAGGAATAGCTAATTCTGAGCAGCTTGGGCTTTCCAAGATCTGTGTCACTCTGAGAATTAGAGAGCAGGCTTTCTCATGACCATTCTCCAGAGATGAACAGAAAGTGCAGCAATATCAAAATCCCCTTTTATCACAGAGTACTCACTGTTTCTGGATTGTCCTCTAGATAGTATTAGACAGTAGTAGAAATAATGTCTCTTTCAGCAGCTCCAGACTTTGAGAGAGACATGCGCTTGAGTGGCTGTAATCCTGAGTGTCAGGCAGGACAATCCTTGATTTCCACACTGTCCTCCTGCAACAATTCCTCTGCTACACACTCCCACCCCAGGGGCTCTAGCAGCACAGAGAGTGAGACTTTACACCAGGAGCCCTTGCTCCATGCGGTCCCCTGAAAATGTCTGCTTCCCCACATGTGCTTCTTCTTCCTTTTTTCCTCTCTCCTTTCCCCCACAGCCCATCATAAGTTCAGCTCCAACAGTGCTGCTATTGGTGGATCCTTCTCAGCTGTAGCACCAACCAATTAGAGCACAGTCCTGCTTTTCCTGTCTGTCACTCACAAAGAGAGAAAAGAAAAAAAAACCCTTTGCAACTGCTCTTTAAGATTTAAAGCAACCAGCACATCTCTACAAGTATATATATATAGATACAGGATTTTTTTATTTTTATTTTGTTACTAGTAATGGCGGCGATCAGCGACTTATAGCGGGACTGCGGCATTCTGCCACTGGTGGGGAACTGACTTTCACTGACATCCCAAGTGACAGCAATACAGTGATCAGTGACACTGACACTGTTCTAGTGACACTGGGCAGGAAGGGGTTAACATCTGGGGCCATCAAAGGGTTAGGGTTAACTGTGTGCTGTTTTACTATGTGTGCTTTACACTGTAAGCACATTGCTTTGTCCATACAGTGCTGCTGTATGAAACCTCCTCTCAGCAACACTTTGCTGAGAGGAGGTTTAATACAGCAGCACTGTACGGACAGGACACAGGATAAAGCACTATGTTTTGGTTATCTTTTTTGGCATTTGATCTGATGGAGGAGGATTACTAGGACAGTGAAGGAAACCCAGACCCACTGGACAGCACTACCATCTCACCACAGTCCAAATAAGGGACACATGCTATATATGACCTGACTTAGCGGTTTGGTCATATGCAGAAGGTGAGAGCACAACCAGTGGAGGTGTACACATATTGTTTTTGGATATATTACACAAGGTGACCTGAGGAGCATTCCATTTCTACATGACAGTGGGTGCAAGATAACCACGGATTTTGCATGGACACTTATACAATAGTTCATTTGTTGGATGATTTAAGTTGTTTATTAATTGATAGTGGAGCACGGCACCACATTGCTATTTAACCACTTCAATACCCCTTTTACCCCCTTCCTGCCCAGGCCAATTTTCAGCTTTCAGCACTTTTGCACTTTGAATGACAGTTGCGCAGTCATGCAACACTGTACCCATATGAAATTTTTATCATTTTTTCCACACAAATAGAGCTTTCTTATGGTGGTATTTAATTACCACTGAGTTTTTTATTGTTTGCTAAATAAAACAAAAAGCTTTGCTCTTCGTTTCTATTATAAAATTTTGCAAATAAATAACATTTCTTCATAAATTTAGGTCAACATGCATTGTGCTGCATTTATTTGGTGAAAATAATAATAATAATAATTGAATTTGTATTTTTTTTCAAACGTTTCTATTATTTTTTATTACATTTTTTCACTATTTTATTTTTCAGCACACTGTGACCAAAGCAATACAATGTTAACATAGTAACATTGAACTACTCTGGGCAAATAATCAGCATTTTTTTTTATACATTATGATTGCTAATACCCATGTATTTCATTGATATTTGCAATCTTTGTTACTGAATGAAACTTTTTGTTGTGATTAGCTGTGATTGGGCAAAGCTCATCACATGATACAGATGGGCTGTGATTGGCCCTGTCTGTATCATGTGACTGCTTTGATCAATCAGGGCTAACAACATAATTGTATACAATAGATGGCATGACAGGAAGCCATTCATTGTATACAATTGACATGTGATTGGTCACAGCGGTCACATGACACTGGGCCGGTGCAGTGATAGGTCATCGGTTGTGTTCTGTGGACACAGATCGCGCCGCTGCGCAGCCACATGAGCGTCTCGTTTTGACAGGATGTCATATGACGCCCAGTCACAACGGGGAGTGTCCCACCTGCCCATCAATCTGCTATAGGCGGGAAGGTGTAAAGAAATATATTCAATTCAGCTGACCATGACATACCAGTGATTTGTAGCTACATAGATAAGCATTGTAGTCAGTTACGGTAGCAACTCTAGCTGATTACAAATGACCCAAGACACCAGACAAAGAAGTTTTTAGCTACTACAAAGTTGCTATTCGGAAGTGGCCCGCTTGAGAGAAGGCTGTACTAAAATGCAATTATCACTCCTTTAGAGTACAATATATATATATATTGTAAAGCGCTGCGTAAACTGTTGAAACTATAGAAATCCTTTATAATAATAATCCTGTGAAATAATTATTAAAGCTGATATTTTGTGTAAGACACACGGCGGTGATCGGCTGACATTATGCCAGGCATAAAATTCTGACCGGTTTCCCATTCAGGTTGTACAGGGCAGCTGCGGCACCCCAGGTAAGGGAATCTTGAATTTTATGTACGGCACATTTTCAGCCTCTCACCATTCTAATGGTGTCTACATCTACAGGAGAAAAATGAAATATTTCAGGACACATCAGGGGTTTCAGTATTCTTTAAACAAACAGTGTGTTCACAAGTTATACAGAGAAGTTCCTATTATACCTGTAGAATAGCAGTGGACTCTTAGGACAGGTCCTCAGATGAAATACAGAAACTGTTTCATACTGCCTGGCTGTAGCCTTGCTGTTCTGTAAGAGCATACGGAATAACATGGGTTCTCAGGAAATGTCAGCTCAGGCTTATCTCATTTCCCTGCACACACTTCTTTTTCCTGGACGTTATGGCCATGCAATTCTGAGAATGGTGAACAGAAGTGTATGTTCCCATCATAAAAATAATAAGGGCACAGTATATAAACAATGAATTATCATCACTATTTTACAGCACACAGTATGATCAATTTACAGTAAGTCAGTAAGGCTTTTAAAATGGGGATACATTTCAGGGCGTCCACTAACCTAACAAAAGTTTGTAACGCTACTGTACAAAAATATATAAACACTACATTTCTTGCAGGTGTGAAAGTGACAACATATTTTGCATTGAAAACAGAAGTGATATAACATTATTTTGCATCCACTGTGTGATGAGACACCTAGCTCTCAGTTGGGAAGCCTTACTTTCATCATTCACTGTGTGCGCTGCTAGTAACGTGAAGTACTAACACAGAGTACCATGTTACTACTAGTAACATAGAGTAACATGGAGCTTACTGAGTTTCAGAGAGGGAAAATAGTGCCGCTTAGATGGTACCTCTGTGACTGAAGTTGGCAATTTATTTGCCGTGTCGCAAGGTACAGTATCAAAGGTTATGACGGCGTACACAGTTTTTGGGAAAACGTTATCTGATGAGCATAAGCGCAGTCAGCATGGTCAACTGATCAAAAGAGACAAAAGGACATTGCGCAGGATTGTGACCCGGTATAAGAAAACATCTGCTGCAAAAGTGACTGCAGAGCTCAATCTCCGTCTTCATGGGGCTGAGATTAAAGTGATACTAAACCCAGGACCCTGCATTCACTATATCTGGTCTCCCACAGTACACACAACATGGAAATGCAGTTATTTTAGTAAATATAAACTGCTAAATACCTTTTCTCATCAGTAGAGCAGTCTTGTGGCTTCAGCAGAGCACTGGTTAAAGCTTGTAGGAGGAGTTTTCTTTTTGCTCTAGAAGGATTCAGAACCTCTGACCTCTGTCTGGACAGTGCTGATTGGCCCTGTGCTGATCACATGCACTCTCCCAAGAAAGGAGAAAAAAACCTCTCTAGCAATACACACCAAATTGAGCATGTGTAGAGTGTCTCCACACAATATGCCTTATCAGGAGATAAGAGGGGGACACCGATAGAAGAGGAGGATCAGAGAAGTTGGGATCAAACAGCATTTTTACACAATGCAGAGGATTAACCCCTTAGGTTCCACAGTGAGTATATCAAGCATGCTTTACTGCATATACAGACTGATTTTTACTGTTGTGGGTTTAGTAACACTTTAAGCTCTGCAGTCACTTTTGCAGCACGTTTTCTTATTCCGGGCTAGCTAAGTGGGCACCAACAATTTGCCCACTGTGGAGCTCAGTAAGCTCCATGTTACTAGTGTACACAGTGCATACGCTGTGAATGACAAAAGTGAGGCTTTTCACTTGTTAGCTAGGTGTCTCATCGCACAGCATAAGCAAAAGAATGCAGTCACTTTTGCAGCACGTTTTCTTATTCCAGGCCAGCTAAGCGGGCACCAACAATTTGCCCACTGTGGATCTCAGTAAGCTCCCTGTTACTAGCAGTGCACACAGTGAATGATGAAAGTGAGGCTTCCGACCTGTTAGCTAGGTGTCTCGTCACACAGCGGAAGTATAAGAATGCAGTCACTTTTGCAGCACATATAGTGAGGAACAGAAGTATTTGAACACCCTGCGATTTTGCAAGTTCTCCCACTTAGAAATCATGGAGGGGTCTGAAATTCACATTGTAGGTGCATTCCCACTCTGAGAGACAGAATTAAAGAAAAAAATTCAGGAAATCACATTGTATGATTTTTAAAGAATTTATTTGTCTTGCACTGCTGAACATAAATATTTGAACACCTAAGAAACAGCAAGAATTCTGGCTCTCAAAGACCTGTTACTGTGCCTTTAAAAAGTCCACCTCTACTCCGCTCATTAATCTAACTTAGTAGCAACTGTCTGAGCTCTTTAAAGACACCTGTCCACCCCACAGTCAGTCAGACACCAACTACTACCATGGGCAAGACCAGAGAGCTGTCAAAAGACACCAGAGACAAAATTGTGGACCTCCACAAGGCTAGAAAGGGCTACGGGGCAATTGCCAAGCAGCTTGGTGAAAATAGATCAACTGTTGGAGCAATTGTTAGAAAATGGAAGAGGCTAAAGATGACCGTCAGTCTCCCTCGGACTGGGGTTCCATGCAAGATTTCACCTCGTGGGGTATCACTGATGATAAGAAAGGTGAGGAATCAGTCCAGAACTACAAGGGAGGAGCTGGTCAATGACATGAAGAGAGCTGGGACCACAGTTTCAAAGGTCACTGTCGGTAGAACACTACGCCGTCATGGTTTCAAATCATCCATTGCACGGAAGGTTCCCCTCCTCAAGTCATCACATGTCCAGGCCTGTCTGAAGTTTGTCAATGACCATCTGGATGATCCAGAGGAGGCATGGGAGAAAGTCATGTGGTCAGATGAGACCAAAGTAGAACTTTTTGGTCTAAACTTCACTCGTCATGTTTGGCGGAAAAAGAAGGATGAGTTGCATCCCAAGAACACCATCCCAACTGTGAAGCATGGGGGTGGTAACATTATGCTTTGGGGGTGCTTTTCTGCAAAGGGGACAGGACGACTGTACTGTATTAAGGAGAGAATGAATGGGGCATTTATTGTGAGATTTTGAGCAACAACATCCTTCCCTCAGTCAGAGCATTGAAGATGGGTCGTGGCTGGGTCTTCCAACATGACAACGACCCGAAGCACACAGCCAGGATAACCAGGGAGTGGCTCCGTAAGAAGCATATCAAGGTTCTGGAGTGGCCTAGCCAGTCTCCAGACCTAAATCCAATAGAACATCTTTGGAGGGAGCTGAAACTCCGTGTTGCTCAGCGACAGCCCCGAAACCTGACAGATCTAGAGGAGATCTGTGTGGAGGAGTGGGCCAAAATCCCTGTTGCAGTGTGTGCAAACCTGGTCAAGAACTACAGGAAATGTTTGACCTCTGTAATTGCAAATAAAGGCTTTTGTACCAAATATTAACACTGATTTTCTCAGGTGTTCAAATACTTATGTTCAGCAGTGCAAGACAAATAAATTCTTTAAAAATCATACAATGTGATTTCCTGAATTTTTTTTTTAATTCTGTCTCTCAGAGTGGGAATGCACCTACAATGTGAATTTCAGACCCCTCCATGATTTCTAAGTGGGAGAACTTGAAAAATCCACGGGTGTTCAAATACTTCACTGTATGTTCTTATTCTGGGCCAGCTAAGCGGACACTGACAATTTGCCCACTGTGGAGCTCAGTAAGCTCCATGTTACTAGCAGTGCATACAGTGAATGACGAAAGTGAGGCTTCCCACCTGTTAGCTAGGTGTCTCATCACACAGCGGAAGCAAAAGAATGCAGTCACTTTTGCAGCACATATTTTCTTATTCCAGGCATGCTAAGCGGACACCGAAAATTTGCCCACTGTGGAGCTCAGTAAGCTCCATGTAACTAGCAGCACATGCAGTGAATGACGAAAGTGAGGCTTCCGACCTGTTAGCTAGGTGTCTCATCACACAGCGGAAGCATAAGAATGCAGTCACTTTTGCAGCACATATTTTCTTATTCCGGGCCAGCTAAGCGGACACCAACAGTTTGCCCACTGTGGAGCTCAGTAAGCTCCATGTTACTAGCAGCACACGCAGTGAATGACGAAAGTGAGGCTTCCGACCTGTTAGCTAGGTGTCTCATCACACAGCGGAAGCATAAGAATGCAGTCACTTTTGCAGCACATATTTTCTTATTCCGGGCCAGCTAAGCGGACACCAACAGTTTGCCCACTGTGGAGCTCAGTAAGCTCCATGTTACTAGCAGCACACATTATGAATGACATAAGTGAGGCTTCCCACCTGTTAGCTAGGTGTCTCATCACACAGCGGAAGCAAAATAATGTTACATCACTTTTGCTTTCATCAAGAAACATGTCACTTTCAAACCTTCAAATCATGTAGTGTTTCCTTCTTTTTTTTCTAACCCCCATATATGTGTCCAATTTACACCACACCACTGGTATAATGTGTGGCACAGTGCAGCACAGAAAAATGCAGCATGTCCACATTTTTCTTGGCACACTGGATGACCGCACACGTCGCTGCACTGCAGCACAAGGCACCAGGCTGGTATTGGTAGACATGAATGAAGTATCTGTGACCATCATTAGGGGTTCCTGCTCTTCTTGTTGGAATTTTGTTTATTTTCTATTATAGAGAATCAGGGGCAGACTGACCATTTGAGCACTCGGGCACTGCCCGAGGGCCCAAGGTCAGTAGGGGGCCCCATGAGATGCCCCTGGTACCTTTCAGAGGCTTTTTTTTGGTGTGGTTTGAGTGTGGGCGAGGACACAGGGGCCCCATGATCCCCTATTGCCCGGGGGCCCCATGAGTTGTTAGTCCGCCCCTGCAGAGAATGCAATAGGAGGAGCTGAAACACACAAAGGGTGAGAAAATCCCCATAACACTCTGGAGGACAGGAGTCAGGATTAATGACACTGGAATCTCACTGTCAGAGTATCCAAGAGGCCAGGAACTGACTGAGCCCACCAGGCTCCACCTATAATGAACATATTCCTATTAGGTGGATCATCCCTTCAAAGCATCACCATGTTTTATTTTCCTATAGTGCTGATCTTTTGCATGCAGTATTTTCCAGAACTCTTCAGTCATACAGATTTGTTTATCAATCGTGGATTTGTGTGTGTTATATAATGTAAGTAAAGGTGGTGAATTCAATGAATGCAATCATTGTTTATATATCATCACTGCATTGAATGTTCACTTAACAAAGATTTTCCAACCCGGTTAGGTCTGATCCCCATGCAGGACTTTGAATGTAATCTGGTTATGAGCCATTCGATATGTCAGTGCTCAGTCTGTTCTTTGCCCTTTGAATATGTGAACTGAACAAATACAAGGTATCTGAATGCAGAGGGACAAGTTGCATAATATAATACAAACAAACATATTTTCAGAAATTGCCGTCTCTATGTAGTCCCTTTCTTTCCATTGCATTGGGTATATTCTAAACATAACATTTAGGTTGTCAATGGCTTCTAATGAGATGTGGCTTTAACAGAGAGGACTGTCCGCTTTCTTTTCAGTATTTTGTTTTCGGGGCAGGAATTTCCTAATTTCCCTTAGCAAGCTGCAGCTTGAACTCGTGACTCTCATTGTCACATCAGCTACACAAAGGGAATTGAGAGATTTCCTTAAATAAGATCACAGCATGGCTGGAAAGACATACCTGATCATTCTAACATTTCTACCTGTCGTTCTCCTGGAACAGCCACAAAATGGTAAGAATATCTCTTATTTAAATGTGTTGGGTGCCTTGGGTGACACTTTATTGTGTGGAAAGTCTTCTGATGGTATACATCAGGGATCTCCAAACTTTCTAAACAAAGGGCCAGTTTACTGGCTTTCAGATTTTAGGGGGGCCAGACTGTGGCCATTGGGAGTAGAAATTGTCCTATGTCATTGGGAGTAAACAGTGCATCTTTGGCATTAGGGGAGGAATAGTGCCCTACTCTTGGTGGAAGTTGGAGAAATAGTGCCCCAATGTTGGTGTCAGTGGGAAGTATGGTGTCCGTTGTTAGTGACAGTGGGAGCAATAGTGCCTCATGATTTGTTTCAGAGAGGAATAGTGCCCAGTTGTTTGTGTAAATGGGAGGAATAGTGCCCCATCGTAGGTGTCAATGGGAGGAATAGTGCCCTATTCTTGGTGAAAGTTGGAAAAATAATGCCCCTTTGTTGGTGTCAGTGGGAAGTATGGTGCCTTGTTGCTAGTGACAGTGGGAATAGTGCCTCATGGTTTGTTTCAGTGAGAGGAATAGTGCCAAATTGTTGGTGTAAATGGGAGGAATAGTGTCCCATCGTAGGTGTCAATGGGAGGAATAGTGCCTGTTGCTGATGTCAATAGCAGGAATTATGCCCCCTTGTTGTTGTCAGTGAGAGGAATAGTATCTTGTATCAGTGGGGCCCCAAGGGCCAGATAAGGGCAAGCAAAGAGCCACATCCGGCCCCTGGGCCGTAGTTTGGAGACCACTAGTATACGTATATTAGCTATATAAGAGGTAATGGTATGCGTAAATGTTCGCATAATCTAAATGATTTTCCAATCTGTGATATATATATATATATATACTGTATATACACACAATTGCAGCAGAGCCATTAAGATATTTGAAAATGGACTTGCGCCTGATTAAATAACGATAGGATTGCAGCCTACTGCGCAGCAGCACCAACCATTGCATATTCATGAATGTCAGATGAATAAATAATTGTCTGAGGGTCTGGTCACAGCCGCATAGTGTTCTACTTCCACAAATCAGAGAACGTAAGTCAGAAGAGAATTCTCTATCATGTTATAGTACTGTTATGTATATTTAATGTTTGAATAGCATAGGAATATGTTTAATTATCCAATGCTATTTCTGCAGTGCGTCAGCAAAATATATTAAAATTCATGTGTAATTCTAATGCTTGACATATACATAAATTACCAATAATGTCAATATTAAAATATAATAAAGGCTTCAGTACATATTTCAATAGATAAGGGACCTTACAGATATTTGAAATTTGCTGTAATACAGTATGTTTTCTGTAATTGGACAAGGCCATGTGCAATGCCTGATAATTAGTTCTAAAATTGAAAATCCTTTCCATTTAGAATAGATTTGTCTCGATAGGTTTACTTTTGCTAAACTAGTTCCAAGATACTTGTACAAGTACAAACTCAGCCTAATATTAAACTCTCTAGCAATTTTAGCACCTGATTTATTAATTTACTAAGCATGTATCTTGTTTATCTTTTAATCTTTGCTTATATACCAGTTTAAGCTGCTACCATGAGCACTGCCCCAGATTTCCTGTTTCAGGGTTGCTCCTTTAATTTGCTGCATCCTATGGAGCCATCCTTGCATGCAGAGACTAGAGTTGTGTCTTCCTACCCTTTGTACATCAATAGAAGAACATAGCCATGGGGCACTATCTGCTCCCCCTATTCCTCCTCCTCCTTTTTCTAAGCTAACAGACTGGCTGGAGAGTGCACTGTCCACTGTCAAGTCTTTCCTGTGAAGGCTGGAAGTTCAGGGAAGCAGCACTGTGAGATCAAGAGCTAGTAGCACTTAAAATTGTAAACTGCAAGTACTGGGGTAAGTATGCTAACACATGGTTTACTGGGAAATGTTTATTTTACTGTGTTCAGCAATAAAACGCTGAGGATTTAATGCTACTTTAAATTGTAATTAAACTGTTAATAAACCCAGGACCCTGCATTCACTCTGTCTGGTCTCCCACAGTACATAGAATATGGAAATGCAATTATTTTAGTAACTTTAAACTGCTAAATACCTTTTTTCATCAGCAGTTAGAGCAGTCTTGTGACTTCTATCAGTTTCCAGCAGAACACTGGTTAAAGCTTGTAGGAGGAGTTTTCATTCTCCCCTGATTGTCCTATGAGGCTGCAGGACCCCTAACCCTCTGTCTGTACAGTGCTGACTGGCCCTGTGCTGATCACATGCACTCTACAAAGAAATTAAAGCTCTCTAGCAATACACACCAAACTGAGCATATGCAGCTTGCCCCCAAGGTTCTGTTCTATCAGCAGTTAGATTAGGGACAGTAGAAGAAGGGGAGGATCAGCGAAGAGAGGATCAAACATCCTTTTTGCATAATGCAGGGGATTAACCACTTAAGTTCCACAGTGAGTATACCAAGCATGCTTTACTGAATTTACAGACTGATTGTACTTTTGTGGGTTTATTAACACTTTAATTGCTCCACTTAAGTGTATCTTTTATAAATGAAGAGATATGCACAGAAATATATTTTCTCATAGAACCTTTTCCAGCCTCTCAGAAGGTGAAAATGTATTGGGTAGTAAAAAAAATTGCATCTCCAAGTCCACATAATATTTGCTTTTATCCCTGATCCATGAACTCCTCCTATTGTTAAGAAATTCAGGAGGTTGGAGTTTTGGACCAGTGTGAATGGAAGAGTATGTTATCACTGGCATGCATTATGACGTCATTACATGTATGTCAGTTAATGTTAACCTGTGAGGATGGAAATATGGGATGTGCCATTGTTTGCTTATTTGTAAATGTGCAGGTTCCAGAGCTGTCATCATCATTATGACTTCATTAACCAAGTGGGCCTGGGAGAAGAATAAACACAGCAAAATCTGAAAATCCTGAACTCCTGTCCTGCATGCTTGTTTCTGGACAGTGACTCAGTGAAGCAGGGTCAGAATGACATCTGTAGACTCAGCACCCTTGAAAACAAGGCAGCAATGACAGCTACCATATTTTGTCCTCACTAGTTTCCTTTAGGGATCATCGAAATGGACAAAAGACATCAGAGGTTTGAAGTTCAGCATGCCCTTAAGAAGATGTTTTTTTTTTAAACAGAGTTTAACTTCCATCCAAAGTATCTTGTAGTTGTAAACCTCCGACACGAATTACGAACAAAGCATATCCTTCTATAGTGTGTACTTGTCTCAATCACGCACTAAGTGTCATTTATCTCTGCTGCTTCATTCCTCTGCTATCAGCATGAGTCACTTTTAACAAGTTTTCCTGACACCAAGAGAAAAATGGTGACAGGGAATGGACCTTCAACAGATTGACAACCTCAGCTCTGTTCCTGTGAGCTGTGTGAAGGGGGGGGGGTGTCTCTTCCCTCCAATCAACTCTCAGAGCTCCCCTAACAGAGCTCTGCAGAGTGTAACTTCAGCTCTCCGCCCCTTTTTACTGAACTGTCAGACAAGCTTTGTAAGCTCAGTACTTTGAACGGATGTAGAGAAGAGAATACTGCAGATAAACAGGTACAACTTATGTGGGAGGATTTGTTTTATCTGTGCGTATCACCAGAAGCCACTCACTTCACTTGGTATATGCAGGGTTTACAATCACTGTGTTACATTAGATTCAGAGTACAATTTCCAATTAATGGTATGTCTGAAAGCACAGACGCATGCAAACCATACCCTATTTTACACAGTTTTATACATATACAGTCAGGTCCATAAATATTGGGACATCCACACAATTCTAACATTTTTGGCTCTATACACCACCACAATGGATTTGAAATGAAATGAACAAGATGTGCTTTAACTGCAGACTGTCAGCTTTAATTTGAGGGTGTTTACATCCAAATCAGGTGAACAGTGTAGGAATTACAACAGTTTGCATATGTGCCACCCGCTTGTTAAGGGACCAAAAGTAATGGGACAATTGGCTTCTCAGCTGTTCCATGGTCAGGTGTGTGTTATTCCCTCATTATCCCAATTACAATGAGCAGATAAAAGGTCCAGAGTTCATTTCAAGTGTGCTATTTGCATTTGGAATCTGTTGCTGTCAACTCTCAAGATGAGATCCAAAGAGCTGTCACTATCAGTGAAGCAAGCCATCATTAGGCTGAAAAAACAAAACAAACCCATCAGAGAGATAGCAAAAACATTAGGCGTGGCCAAAACAACTGTTTGGAACATTCTTAAAAAGAAGGAACGCACCGGTGAGCTCAGCAACACAAAAAGACCCGGAAGACCACGGAAAACAACTGTGGTGGATGACCAAAGAATTCTTTCCCTGGTGAAGAAAACACCCTTCACAACAGTTGGCCAGATCAAGAACACTCTCCAGGAGGTAGGTGTATGTGTGTCAAAGTCAACAATCAAGAGAAGACTTCACCAGAGTGAATACAGAGGGTTCACCACAAGATGTAAACCATTGGTGAGCCTCAAAAACAGGAAGGCCAGATTAGAGTTTGCCATACGACATCTAAAAAAGCCTTCACAGTTCTGGAACAACATCCTATGGACAGATGAGACCAAGATCAACTTGTACCAGAGTGATGGGAAGAGAAGAGTATGGAGAAGGAAAGGAACTGCTCATGATCCTAAGCATACCACCTCATCCGTGAAGCATGGTGGTGGTAGTGTCATGGCGTGGGCATGTATGGCTGCCAATGGAACTGGTTCTCTTGTATTTATTGATGATGTGACTGCTGACAAAAGCAGCAGGATGAATTCTGAAGTGTTTCGGGCAATATTATCTGCTCATATTCAGCCAAATGCTTCAGAACTCATTGGACGCCGCTTCACAGTGCAGATGGACAATGACCCAAAGCATACTGCAAAAGCAACCAAAGAGTTTTTTTAGGGAAAGAAGTGGAATGTTATGCAATGGCCAAGTCAATCACCTGACCTGAATCCGATTGAGCATGCATTTCACTTGCTGAAGAGAAAACTGAAGGGAAAATGCCCCAAGAACAAGCAGGAACTGAAGACAGTTGCAGTAGAGGCCTGGCAGAGCATCACCAGGGATGAAACCCAGCGTCTGGTGATGTCTATGAGTTCCAGACTTCAGGCTGTAATTGACTGCAAAGGATTTGCAACCAAGTATTAAAAAGTGAAAGTTTGATTTATGATTATTATTCTGTCCCATTACTTTTGGTCCCTTAACAAGTGGGAGGCACATATGCAAACTGTTGTAATTCCTACACCGTTCACCTGATTTGGATGTAAATACCCTCAAATTAAAGCACATCTTGTTTGTTTCATTTCAAATCCATTGCGGTGCTGTATAAAGCCAAAAATGTTCGAATTGTGTGGATGTCCCAATATTTATGGACCTGACTGTAATTTGTCTTAAGGGACATTCAGAGTATGTTTTTACTGGACTTCTTCTTAAAATAAAGGCTGCCTGGCTTTCTTTGTCTTTAGTGCTTTCTGAGCCTCTGACCTGGAAGAAGCATACAGATTAGGGCCTGTGTTGCTTGGCTTTTGTATAGGAAAGCAAAACCCACCTGAAACGAGTCAAAACACAGGTCAGAAATATGTAATCTGCAGGTCAAATGCACCTGTCAATGACTTCTGAAGGATCGCCAAAGCATCTCAAACTGACTTCAAATAGATACCATTGATGCAAGCCCGAAAATGGCACTGGTCCTTAGAGAAAAAAAGTGAAGACAGAACACCTGAGTTTATTCCAGGTTGGAGATTTTGGAATTGGGGATGAGCTTGGGCATGTGCGGATCCTAGTTTGAACCCATGTGAGTGAGCATGTTAGGAAGATGTCATCTCTACTGTGCCAGGGGTAAGCAGCCGAGGCATTCCCCACCCTGCAGATGCACGTATACATGCCCCTTGTGGTGGCTGGGGACTGCCTTGGCCTCTTATGATTGGCACAGTAGAGGTGACAGCTTCTTGGCAGCTCAGTTCATGTGGATTTGGACTAGGATCTGAACACACCCAAGGTCATCTCTATTAGGAAGTACTGAAGCCCCTGGATCAGTATGACAGCCAAGTAATTAGTATTTTTAGCAGAGAAGCAGAGGTCAGGAATTTTAGCCTTCATATTTCTTTTTTTTAGTAGAGGATGTCTTACATTAAGATGAAGATTTGTTCAGTGGCACCACCTCGCTTGAACTGTAGAACAGTGTGGTTTTTGTATACGGTCCTCTCTACAGACCTTACAGGATAGTTCAATGTCTGCCAAAAGTATGCTTGAATCTGTTCGAGTAAAGCTCTGTTAATTGACATGACTCTGGATGTAACAGTCATTCTTGAATTGCAGTTTTTGTGAATCATGACATGGCACACAGCATTTTGGGGAGGTTCAAGCGTGCAAATTCAGCTTTTGAAGAATTTAAGAAGGGAAATCTGGAAAGAGAGTGTCGTGAGGAAACCTGCAGCTACGAGGAAGCTCGGGAGATATTTGAGGATGATGTGAAAACTGTAAGGATTGCTTGCATGTCTGATATTTTGTTAAAGCCCTTCCTTAAAGATTCTGGAGCATCTCTAGAAAGTCCAGTGGAAATTGTTTTGTCCAAAAAACCCCATTATTTTTTGTTGAAGATTCAGTTGATATACTCTTGTAAATGTGTTACACTTTGTTAACAGGTTGTCCTGTTTGCACAAAACAGTTACTTTTCATGGATAAAAGAATCTTCTTACAGTCTGATAATTTCTGCAGATTTCCTTGTGTATTTCCACTTTTCCAGGCATGTTATGCAAAGAGGTAGAACCCGATCACTCACAGGGCAACCTAGACAGGAGCCTATGGCCCGGTGAATGTCCAGGGGGGCCAGCTACAACATTCATGCTCCTGAAGACCATGGCAATACAGACAATGCAAATAGGGTGGCATTTAGGAATCAAACCTACCATCCGGCCTAGGGCCCAATTCTGCTTTATCCCTCTTTGCCAAGAGGTAAAAATACAAGGTGCACGCTGTGCCAATAATGCACTTGAATTCCAGGTATGGATATATTTTCAGTTACATTGGCCCAGCTTGGACCGATGGAACTATGTATATACTGTATCTGGCTGGTCTTCTACTACAGTGATCTCCATTAGTTTCTGAGTCTCATGCAGGGGCGGACTGACCATTGCGGCAATGGGCCACTGCCCGAGGTCCCGGGGTCAATAGGGGGCCCCATGAGATGCCCCTGGTACCTCCCATAGGCTGTTTTGGGTGTGGTTTGAGTGTGGGCAAAGACACAGGGGCCCCATGATCCCCTATTGCCCGGGGGCCCCATGAGTTGCCAGTCCGCCCCTGGTCCCATGTCACTATTGTTCTCAAATCTTCCTATCCTGTCTGCCTTTCCTCTGCAAATTGGCAACTCGTCTGTCTTAATGTAAACCTGGAGCTGTAGTAATATGCCAACAAGTTCTTTTTTTTTTATCACACTCTTTTCACACAGAGTGAAGTCTGGTCTGATCAGCAGGAGACCTGTGAGCAGAACCTCTGCTGAACAGGATGGATGTCATTTTTTTTACATTTGTGTCCATTCAGTTTATGCCTGGCGGACACAGTCAGACCCATGACAACTTTATGGGCAGCTGGATGTAAATGGATTGCGCTGATTGTTTACATCAGGCTACCTTCGATCTTTCACGTTTAGGTCTCGAAAAAACAACAGTCTTTTTCCATTTCTTTCCATGCCTGGATGGACTCAGAGGTAGACAGGTGTAAGGCCCCTTTCAGATGGGGCAGACTCTATCAAGCAGATCCTCCTGCTCAGCGGAGGATCTCTCCGCTGATCCCTGCTGAGAAGGCAGATGACAGATCTGTGTCCGCTCCACTATGCAAAGCAGACACGGACACAGCCCGCTGTTCTCTTTAGGGCAGTCATATGGAAATGGACCGCCTGTCCGTTTTCATCCGACTATCGTCTGATCCAATCTGCCGGAGAGGTGGGGAATCGATCCCTATCCGTCTGTTTTTAGCGGACGGGATTGGATTGGATGCGGGTGGGTGTCAGTGTACACAGGTTCGCTGACATCTGCCACTTCATAGAGAACTATGGATGGTCTGATCGGGTCTGCCTGAAAAAACGATCGATCTTTCTATGTGAAAGAAGTCAAAATGGACACAAGTCTGTTTACATCTGCCAGTCCATAGGGCTGCATAGAGTTTCCCATCAGATCACCTGAGAAGATGACAGGTGGACTTGACTGGAATGCTCTTACATCTGCCTGTTCCGAAGCATTGTGTTAATGCACAAGTGTTAGCATGCTTTGTGTTAAGGAAGCCCATTCAAATGAATGGACTGCCATTTCACTAGAATGGACAAAAAAATCTGATATTTATTTCAGTTACTTATATAGCGCCGTCAATTTACGCAGCGCTTTACATATATATTGTACATTCACATCAGTCCCTAACCCTCAAGGGGTGTACAATCTAAAGTCCCTAACTTACATTCATACATACACATACTAGGGACAATTTAGACAGGAGCGTGGAGTGTGGGAGGAAAGCGGAGTACCCGGAGTAAACCCATGCAGTCACAGGGAGAACATGCAAACTCCAGGCAGGTGGTGCCGTGGCTGGGATTCAAACCAACGACCCTAGTACGGCCAGGCGGAAGTGCTAACCATTTAGCCACTGTGCTGCCCCACAGGGGCAACATTTTGTCTAAAGCAATTAAATTAATCCATATTCAGTCAAGTAGACCCTTGCACTACATAGAGTATATGTTGGTAGATTGTTCAGAAAGACTGTAACGTGTGGCGGGCTTTAAAGCATTATTGAACCCAAAAGCAAACCTATATTATATTGCAGCTTACCAATTCTTAGATGTGGAGGCTATATTATTTTTTTTATTTTATTTTCACCAGGTGATCCTGCCAGTTCGTCTGATGTTTTTCAACAGAACAAGCTCTACTGCAAATGTAGCAGTTAGAGCATTGAGACAAACCATTTACCATTGACAAGGGTGCTTGCAATGATCAGCTTTTATTTATTCATGTAAAACCCTTATCCAAAAAGAAAAAACTGCTGTGACTGCTTGTGTAACTACAGTGTGAGCTGGAGTTTGGCTTCAATGGTTAGATGTACTAGCAGATTTAAATACACTAACACTCCACGCCCCTCAGACTGACAATGCTGCTGTCCAAAGGTTCCCCTGTGCTCTTTCATCCAGAGTGAGGACACTCTAATACAGGTGTGTTATAGCCTAGATCACTAGGTGAAAACAGAAGCCTAAAGAAGAAAACTAATGCAGCTACCACATTTAAATATTGGTAAGCTGCAATGTATTTAATTTATGTTTTGGGTTTAATACTGCTTTAAAAGTTGCGTGACCTATACCCATAAAACCTCTTATCCTTTATCAATGGCCAATAGAAAGACTTGGGTGGTCAAGTGGGCAGGTCCAAGGTCAACTTTTACAGACTTTCCTAACATTTTAAGCTGTTCCCATCTCTCAATTTATTGACCATTTGACATTTGTTTTTCACAGGAGGTAAAATTGCTGCTAATGCATTTTTGCTCTCAGTTTGAATTGTCAAGTTTTTTTGTCTTTTTACGTATTTTCTTTTTCGCCTTTGTACATTTGAATTGCTATTACGATTTCTTTTTTTCTTCCTTCGATTTGATTTCTCCAGTTTTCATTAATGAACCCATGAATTTTTAAATGTTTTTCTAGTGAATAAATTGGCTTGATTAAAATCTTTTTCGATTTGTTTTATTAACATTACATGTGTTTCATTTTTCCTTAACAGCAAGAATTCTGGAACATATATCTTGGTAAGACCATTATTGAAAGTTTGGGGAAGTAACTGAAAACAAAGATCGTCCTAAAAGAATGGTCATTGGATCAAGGTCTCTAGGTCTGCATTCAGTGTCGGCTAGTTTGTTATTATATCTACTGGAGGAACCTCTAGAGAACCAGATCAACAGTGTTGGATTGGGATACCTGGGGCCTACTAGAGGAAGGAAATGACAATATGGGACAACTTTATAGTGGTGACTCAGCTGTGAATATTGGGTGTAGAATATTGTGAGTGGGTGTGAAGTAGGGACATAGTATGAGGGTAACAGGCCTTCATATTATATGGTGCCACCATCGTACATTATATTATGATACTATTACATGTTGTACAAAAAGGTCATCATAGCAAATTATATCAAGCTGCAACAACAGTTATATTACCCAGCAAGCATACCATGCCATATTGACAATTCTATTAGTCAGTAAGAACTTAACAAACTGCCACAACAGATTCACTGCTTCCAAAGTCAGCACATTATACATACCTCCCAACTTTACATTTTAGGAAAGAGGGACACTTGGGTGTAGAGAAAAAATGCAGAGAATAGTGGATGTGCTTGAGTTGTGTTCACTGCTGTGCATGGCTTAAAAGGCTGTGGTTAAGTAAAATCTGAACCCACTTGCATTACACACTGTACACATACCCCCCAGTCCAGGGGCGGACTGACCATTTGGAAACTCGGGCTCTGCCCGAGGGCCCGGGGTCAGTAGGGGGCCCCATGAGGTGCCCCTGGTACCTTTTTCATAGGCTTTTTGAGTTTGGGCAGGGACACAGGGGCCCCGTGATCCCCTATTGCCCGGGGGCCCCATGAGTTGTCAGTCCGCCCCTGCCCCAGTCTGTCTACAACCGTGCCACAGCCTGGATTTACGAGATGCCGGATTTTAATCTGAGACAGCTGGGGTGTGTGTATATATTGCTCCACAACAGAAATCTCTGTAATGTATTATATTTTGTCAGTCAACGGAATATGAAATAAGTGGGTAAAATAGTATTGTCTCACTCAGTCAGTACCCTATTTACTTTTTAGCATTAATCCTCCAATTATTTTTAGTATGTTTTCCTCACAAGCAGTTTTTTTTTTCACACATTGGTTTTCACCCTATCACCTACTATTGAAGTGTTACTAAACCCACAACAGTAAAGTCAGTCTGTATATGCAGTAAAGCATGCTTATTATACACACTATTGAACCTAAGGGGTTAATCCTCTGCATTGTGTAAAAAGGATGTTTGATCCTGTCTTCTGTGATCCTCTCCTTCTTCCACAGTCCCCAATCCATCTGCTGATTGAACAGAGCCTTGGGGCAAGCTGCACGTGCTCAGTTTGGTTTGTATTGCTAGAGAGTTTTTTTTTTCTTGGGAGCATGCATGTGATCAGCACAAGGAGAATCGGAGCTATCCAGACAGAGGGTCGGGATCATGCACCCTCATAGAGCAGTGAGAGGAGAATGAAAACTCCTCCTACAAACTTTAACCAGTGCTCTGCTGGACACTGATAGAAGTCACAAGACTGCTATATGCTGTTGATGAGAAAAAGTATTTAGCAGTTTATATTTACTAAAATAATTGCATTTCCATGTTCTGTGTACTGTGAAAGACCAGATATAGTGAATGCAGGGTCCTGGTGTTAGTAACACTTTAATATAAAACCTTCCAAGCCATTTACAACTTGGAATTGACCCAGTCCCAGATCTCTGAGTAGCAAACCTCAACCAAACCTCTGCCAAGTACCCCCACAACTTTCCTGCCACAGTTAGGATTGGTTCAGCACAATCCCATGTTCCGCCATCTCCTTTCCTGTGCCAAATCCGAACCGCAATACAATTAAAAATCTATGGTGGAAATTAAAGAGAATGGTCCATTACAAGGCTCCAACCTGCAAAGCTGATCTTGCAACTGCAATAAGAGAAAGTTGGAGCCGGATTGATGAAGAATACAGTTTGTCAATAGTTAAATCCATGCCTCAGACAATTCAAGCTGTTAAAAAAAGCCAGAGGTGGTGCATCAAAGTACTAGTGTGGTATACTGTAGTGGTTTTTTTTCATAATATTTTCCTCAGAATTGATTGATTCCATATTTTTTTCCTTTTTTTGATCTACAAAAACAGTTGCAAATGACTAGAGTTTTCTTTCTTTTTTATTTTTTTTAAGTGTTTCTTAGTCAGAAGGTTGGAATGTTAAATGAAAATAGTTTTGAGGCATGTCTGTGATTGTTTTTTTTTTCCCCACAAACTTAGACAATTGAATGAACATTTTCCAAGAGTGGTGATTCTATACTTTTTGCCAGTTTTTTCTGACTGATATAAATAAATTTTGACACCCTGATAGTCCTTCATATCTAGAATTGTTGGCTGGATGCAATCCAATGATGGCATATGGTTATATTGATTAGATATACTATACAACCTATAGGGTTTTTCTGTATTAAAACATATTAGCATAGTTGCCAATATTGGAAAATTAGAAGGGACATCTATAAAGCAAAAAACAAAATGGTGGCGTGTAAAGCGTGTCGAGTGTATTGGGGACAGGGGGAAATAAAGTGGTTGTGACCAATAGAATGGGTGTGGCTTTGTTTAGGGAGGTCACAATTAATCTACAGTAAAAAAAAAGGTAAGGTCACTCCACTGGTTGAACACAGGCATGTATGTCTGCAAATCACAAAAGTGAATAAACACTTTGGGATTGATTTACTAAAACTGGAGAGTGCATAATCTTGTGCAGCTGTGCATGGTAGCCAATCAGCTTCTAACTTTAGCTTGTTCAATTAACAAAAATTCTGGAAGCGGATTGGTTTCTATGCAGAGCTGCACCAGATGTTGCACTCTCCAGTTTTAGTAAATCAACCCCATTTTGTCAGGAAAATAAGTTCACATGTATGGATTTCAACTGTCTCTTTACCTGTCTGGCTGGGTTTCAGAACTCATTTCTATTTGTATACTCTAGATGGAGACCAGTGTAATCCTAATCCTTGTTTTTATGGTGGATCATGCAAAGATGGCATTGGTGGATTTACTTGTCTCTGTAATGCAGGCTTTGAGGGCAAAAAATGTGAAGCTGGTAAGTCCTTATTAAGTCCTTAGCAAAAAAGCAACTGGTAACTACCATATGCGTTTACGGTTGTTAATGTTTACTGAAATACATCTCTGGTGTCCAGATCTAGTTATATATTTTCCGTCCCTCAAAGTCCAACTGTTTTGCTCTAACCAACCCCCTCCCTGTTCAAAACCCAGTTGACTTTCATATTGTAGCAACACACGGCTTGCTTTAATGCAGAAGTTTGTCCCCTCCTAGTCTGGCATCCAGGACACCATTTTTCTCTTAGTATGAGGATCCAAAAATTCTATTGATCAATGAAGGAAGAATTATGCTTTTGCATATGACAGTTAATAGGTGTTCCTGGATTGCCATGATTACATATTCCCTATGATCTCACAATGATTTCTTCCTTCTTGGTGACTACAGCATTTTTTTCTTTCAAACATCTAGACTATTACTTCTCGTGTTCAGTCCATATTACCTGAGGAAGCATAATTTTGCATAATGCATCAAGCAATTGTTCCTTTTCCCATTGTAAAATATGGCTGATGGATAGAATAGTATATTTACTATAATATTATAAGAGAGTTTGAATGACAATGCAAGGGAACAATGGTGATATAAGGACATCTGTATCTGGTAATGTATGTAATGACTTATCACAAAGATTTGCTTTATTTTTTGTATATATATATATAATCAGAATTACACCTTCAAAGTCCCATCTACTTGTTTATGCTTTGGATATATTTTACTGTTCTGTTAGCAAATTGCTTCTAAATGGACCTCGTCATGAACAGGATGCCTTGACGAGTGTGTACTGCCTCCAGAAGCCTTGCTGCCCTAGGCTACAACCTGTGTTGGCCATGCAGAAACCTTAGTGGTATCTAATGACATTTTCCAATCTGTGGTTAAATTGTGTTATATACACTGCTCTCTGGAAGAAACGATACACCTGTGTGATTTATGGTTGTCCCAGTAAGGACTGCATTCAGTTAGCTGATGAACTCCATTCAACTAGCTGAAAGCAGCTCCTACTTATAATACTATAAACAGAATGGTCGGCCATGTTTATAATACTTAAAGCTGGCCTGTAACCCCCCCCCCCATTCCTTATTTATAATGCCCATTCATGTTTTAGCCCTTTGAGGACCGTAAGGTTTTGGAACACCAAAAGAATACATTTTTTTGTTTTTAAAGTTTGTACACTTCAGTTGCTGTAACTAAGCCATTTCATGAAATAATTGGCAAAAAGCTACATCCATTTGTTGTTTGTTGATAAGAACTAATATTTTGACTCAAATCAAAAAAAAAAAAGAGTTTTAAGTTCTTAATCAGATGATACACGCAATTAAAAACATGGGACAAATACGTCCCTTGGTCCTCAAAGGGTTAAAATGTATTAACTATGAATCCCATGGCTTTGAATTGACCTGACAGCCCTTGTAGAGCAAAAGCGCATGTCTATGGTCACTGTGTGCACAAATCCCTGTGAGCTAGAACAGTCCAGCACTAACATTCCCCCATTTCTCATCTACTGCAATATCACGCCTATAAACCATGTAGTGGGCACTACTAAGTGGGCAGACCATAGTCAAAGCATTTTGTTAAATCCCCCCCACCCCCCAGACCAGGCCTGTATTTGAATTCTACTGCAGATGTTACTAAAGTCCACACTAATGTGTATGGTGCTTTATGTTTCAGTTATCCTAAAAATGTGCAGCCTAAACAATGGTGGCTGTGAACAGTATTGCAAAGTGGAGGGCAGAGAGGTAGTCTGTTCATGTACCGCTGGCTATACCCTGGCAGATGATGGCAAATCCTGTGTTTCAAGTGGTAAGAAAGCTTCATTACAAATTGTTAAAAATGATGGGTTACAACATGTCAATTCATATACTTGTGTGCTCGTTTTGTAGCCAGAGCCTTCCCAACACAGACATATCACAGTGTTCTATAGCTCCAGCACATAAATTTCCTGGATGGTGATTTCACGCCATCCAGCATGTATGTGAACGTTCTCATTTATCCAGGTGATGGTAAAACTAGAAGTAGGGATGGTAACCCTATTACTAGTATTGCTAAATGCAACAGCTTCCTGCTAGGGCTGGTAATTACGGAGGTCCCCATACCATTGGGAATCCACTGGCAATGTTGTTTTAAGAAATTTTGCATTTTTATGTTTCACTTCAAGCATTAATGAAATTCCTGCTCCCTTCCAAACTTCTTTTGCTTTAGTACATGTCCCCCAGGGCAGTGTCCAATGTTGTTTAACAAACTACCCCATAATTGAATTCATATACAGCTAGCAGTAATTAGTCACATTTACCTGGAATTGCTGTTACTGTTGCCACTCAACCAAGCCCATTACCACATTCAGATTTAAACACAGAGTATAATTAAAGTGGTTCTAAAGCCTCAAGGTTTAAGGTTTTACTTTAATAGATTCTCTGCATTAAGGTAGAAAACCTTCTGTGTTGCAGGTTTCCCCCCTTACATTTACTTGACCCTGATCTCGATCCATTGATACTGTAAGCATAAGAGCAGTAGCTTTCTGCTCTCTTCCTCCTCACAGTGCAGATTGATTGCAGAGAGAGCCATTGGCTCCTGCTGCTGCCAATCAAATCCTTTGAGGAAGGAGCGGGGCAAGGCAAAGCCCCAGTGTCTGTGTCAATGGGCTTGGAAGCGAACCTGAACAAGTACCCCCCCCCATAGCAAGTGGCTTGCTGGGAGAGTATTTAGAAGGGTGGAGAAAACAGGAGCTCCAGCGGGGAACCCCAGAAAAGGAGGATCAGAACTGCTCTGTGCAAAACCATTGCACAGAGCAGGTAAGTATAACATGTTTGTTATTTAAAAAAACAAAAGGTTTAATATCACTTTAAATTATTATTTATTTATTTTTTTGCTCAATAAAAAATGTAGACAGTGAAATGATGGGTGAAGTAATGTTGTGGTGCATGTCAAACTATTAGCATAACTCTCTTAGGTCAGCCTTTCTCAACCTTTTTAATATGGAGGAACCCCGGAAATAACTTTCCGGTCTCAGGAAACCCCTGCTAATATTTATGTGATGGTCACTGGGAACAATTCTCCTTTCACTTGCAGTCATTGGGAAGAATGCTTTCCTTACAAATAATGAAAAGATCATTGATGTCAGCAGTTACTTATCTGAGAGTCTCAAATTGTTCATTGCTCATGGAATCCCTAGCAACCTGTGGAACATACCTGAGGCTTAATGAAACCCTGGTTCAGAAAGGCTGTCTTAGATTTTCTGAATTCAATGAACTGAAATCTTATCTGGATGCCCTAGGTCAGAGCACTCAGCACATTCTTATTGCTTCCTACAATGTCTTACTGTATATAGACCAAAAGTCCCTTTTGGAATTCAAGTGCAAGTCCAGTCAAGACTTTTTATGTATCCATAGGTTTGATTCTTTGTCACAGGAACATGAAGTAAGGGGACATCTTATACATGGACACATATACAGTATCAATAACAAGGGGATTCTAACCTTCCTCCCATTCTACTATAAAGTGGGGTTTTTTTTCAATCTCTGTTGGAGGAATTTTCCTTCAGTTCTTGTCCTAGTGGCAACATTGTTATTAGTAAAAGTAGTGAGGGGCTTGCTCCTCAATGGAGCTACCAACAGCAATACAAATCTATTAAGACCTGACAGAGATTCTAATCTTTCCCCTCCCAATCAAAAATATGTTTTGGTTGTGGTTTGCTAATGATGAGTTTTGGATGAATATCAGACAGGAACAATATGTGTGTACTGGCTATGACTATGTCATATGACTGTCAATATTTTATAAAAGTAGCTATGGCCCATCAGAGATAGGTCATAGCCATGACCCTGTAGACCAATGTCATCTATGACTAGTGGCAGGAGGAGCTGAGTTGGCTGTTAAAGTGTTACTAAGCCCACAACAGTAAAATCAGTCTGTATATGTAGTAAAGCGTGCCTGTTATACTCACTATTGAACCTAAGGGATAAATGCTCTGTATTGTTTAAAAAGGATGCTTGATCCTCTCTTCTCCGATCATCCCCTTCTTCCTTCTTTTTTTTCTGGGAGAGTGCATGTGATCAGCACAAGGCCAATCAGCACTGTCCAGACAGAGTGTCAGGGTCCTGCAGCCTCATAGGACAATCAGGGGAGAATGAAAACTAATGCAAGCTTTAACTAGTACTCTGCTGGACACTGATAGAAGTCACAAGACTTCTCTAACTGCTGATGGGAAAAGGTATTTAGCAGTTCCATGTTCTGTGTACTGTGGAAGACCAGATATAGCGAATGCAGGGTCATGGGTCTAG
Organism: Staurois parvus; assembly: GCF_062004578.1. Taxonomy (NCBI): domain Eukaryota; kingdom Metazoa; phylum Chordata; class Amphibia; order Anura; family Ranidae; genus Staurois; species Staurois parvus. The sequence continues at coordinate 9,536,778 of NW_028318430.1, read as the reverse complement.
TAACACTTTAATATAAAGCTTTCCAAGCCATTTACAGCCTGAAATTGACCCAGTCCCAGACCCCTGAGTAGCAACCCTCAACCAAACCTCCACCAAGAGATAGGTCATAGCCATGACCCTGTGGACCAATGGCTTACAGTTGTCACCTATGATTGGTGGCAGGAGGAACTGAGTTGGCTGTTAAAGTGTTACTAAACCCACAACAGTAAAATCAGACTGTATATGCAGGAAAGCATGCTTGTTATACTCACTGTGGAACCTGAGGGGTTAATCCTCTGCATTGTGTAAAAAGGATGCTTGATCTTGTCTTCTCTGATCCTCCCCTACTTTCTCTGTCCCCAATCCATCTGCCATAGTTAGAGCAGTAGTGGCAAGTCTGCACATGCTCTCTTTGGTGTGTATTGCTAGAGGATTTTATTTTTCTTTTTGGGAGGGTGTATGTGATTGGCACAAGTCCACTCAGCGCTGTCCACACAGAGGTTCAGGAGTTATACAGCCTCATAGGAAGGTCAGAGGAGAATGAAAACTCCTCCTACAAGATTACCAAGGGCTGGACACTGATAGAAGTCACAAGACTGCTCTAACTGAGGATGAGAAAAGGTATTTAGTAGTTTATATTTACTAAAATAATTGCATTTCCATGTTCTGTGTTTACAGAACATGTTCATCCCTGAGCCACTGCGTCCATAAAACACACAGAGCCACAGCTTGGCCCTACCCCCTGCTCTCTCCTCATTGGCCTACTGGCTATGATTGACAGCAGCGGAAGCCAATGGTCCCCCCGCTGCTTTCTCAGCCGAGGCTGCCGAGAACATCGCTGGACCGGAGGGGACTCAGGTAAGGATTGGAGGGGGCTAGGGGGGGCGCTGCACACAGAAGGTTATTTACCTTCATGCACAGAATGCATGAAGGTAAAAAACCTTTAGCCTTTAGAACCACTTTAAGCAGCAATGACAAAAAAGATAAGGAAGACAATGTACAGGTTTTTATTATGATTATTTTGGGTGGCTATTTCCTCTTTTCTTAATTTACATTTCATAGCGATTATAGACTTTGTTTGTGTGATTTAGAGAGCTATCCCTGTGGAAAAAGAGCAGCAATGTCAAGATCCAAAAGGTCAGTCTCTGAGGAAGTGGAAAAGGATGCCTCACATAAGGCAAACAATAGCATGAGTCCTGCTGACTCTGCAACACCAAGCAGCAGTGACCAAAAAGAAGTTGTATCAACAGCCTCTCCAGATTATAATCTAGACTTCGATACATCAGGAAGAATTGTGGGTGGAAGAGATTGTAAACTTGGTGAATGTCCATGGCAGGTAAAATGTTCAGCATATTAAATCTTTATGTAAATTATCAGAATACTGTATATGCAAAACATATCATTTATACTATCAATATCATTGTCTCTATTATTTTTTTTTTTACTTTTACTGTCATTTGAAAGAGTTCTAAATTTTACTACCTCTAGGAGATGGTGAATCTCCCTAATGGGGACACAAACAGCAATAAAAAACTGACAAGTATTTTAATCTCACTTTACTCCATCCAAAACTGAAAAAAAACCTTTAGCTTTTAGTTATATTCCCGTCCGGCCCATGTACATAAACAACCGGACGGGAGCAGTGCAGAAGTATGTTGCCATTCATAAACAGCGCCCGCATTTACAGCCTGTGCACGCTCCCTGGGAGCGTGCAGCACTGCGATCCGGTGCCCGCTGTGTCTGGAGGTCCCGATCATGTGATCACTGATTGGTCAATCAGTGATCACATGAATAGTAGTAAGCAAGATGTCACTTCTGACATCATTGCTTACTACTAGTGAAATCTGTGAATGATCACAGAAGTCACATGGTACAAGGCTTGTGATTAATCACAGCTCTCACAGTATTTCTCAATGGCTGCAAGAATGCAAAAAAAAAACTTTAGCCTTTAGTAGCCTCAAGTCCTGGGATATTGATCTGGTCAGTTAAGTAACAGAGGGGGTTGTTAATCAGTTTCAGCTGCTTTGGTGTTAATGAAATTAACAACAGGTGCACTAGATGGGCAACAAAGAGACGACCCCCAATACAGGAATGGTTTTACAGGTGGAGGCCAGTGCCATTTTTTTCCCCTACTTGTCTTTTCTGACAGTTTTTCACTAGTTTTGCATTTGGATAAGGTCAGTGTCAGAGGTTGCACAGGCAGGTAAACTCCTCCAGGATGGCACATCAATACGTGCCATTGCCAGAAGGTGTGCTGCGTCTCCCAACACAGTCTCAAGAGCATGGACGAGATTCCAGGAGACATGCAGTTCCTCTAGGAGAGCTGGACAGGGCAGTAGAAGGTCATTAACCCATCAGCAGGACCAGCATCTGCTCCTTTGTGCAAGGAGGAACAGGAAGAGCACTACCAGAGCCCCACAAAATGACCTCCAGCAGGGCACTGGTGTAAATTTCTCTGACCAAACAATCAGGAACAGACTGTATGAGGGTGGCCTGAGGGCCCGTTGTCCTCTAGTGGGCCTTGTGCTCACCGCCCGGCACCACAGGGCTCGATTGGCATTTGCCATCTAACACCAGAATTGGCTCCCTTTGCCTTTCACAAATGAGAGCAGGCTCACCCTGAGCACATGTGACAGACATGAAAGGGTCTGGAGAAGCCATGGAGAACATTATGCTGTCTGTAACATCGTTTAGCATGACCGTTGGAGGGACGCACAGACCTCTACAGGCTAGACAATGGCACCGTGACTGCCATTAGGTATTGGGATGAAATCCTTGGACCCATTGTCATACCCTACTCTGGGTCCCGGGTTCCTCCTGGTGCATGACAATGCCCGGCCACATGTGGCGAGAGTATGCAGGCAGTTCCTTAAGGATGAAGGAATTGATACCATTGAATGGCCCCCACACTCGCCTGACCTAAATCCAATAGAACACCTCTGGGATATTATGTTTCGGTCCATATGATGCTGCCAGGTTGTACCTCAGAATGTCCTGGTCCAGATCTGGGAGGAAAAACCCCAGGACACCATCTGTCATCTTACTATGAGCATGCCCCGACATTATCAGGCATGCATGCAAGCAAGCATGTGGGGGCCATACAAACTACTGAGTACCATTTTGAATTGCTGCAAAGAAATTTCAGCAAAATGGACTAGCCTGCTGCATAATTTTTTCACTTTGATTTTCGGGGTGTCATTGAATTCAGTCCTCTGTAGGTTGATAATTTTCATTTCCATGAAATGATGGGGCATCCTTACATTCCTAACACATTACCCAGTCCATATCAGTATAGATATCCAGCATGATATTTTTCCCCATCGAGATCTGATGTGTTTTCAAAGTGTTCCTTTAATTTATTTGAGCAGTGTGTATTATCATAGAATTCCCAACTCTAGGAAATATTTTTGTTTTAAATGGAGATGGCAGTTTAGCAACTCTGGTAAGTTTGAAATGCAGCCTGGGTGTCACTCTACTAGAATATGTTTTTATTGCTGACTGTGTCACTCTTGGGTAATTTGATTTCATTCCAGTTTTGTCTGATGCCCATCAAATTGACAAAAAATTAGGAAAAATCTCTCAAATATTAATACAGACAATAAACATTTGAGTGGCTATTAACCACTTCAGGATGTTAGATGTAGGTGATAGACCCTAAAACAACAGTTCCTAGAGCAAATCTCCTATGCCTTGTGTTCCTTGCCATGGCTCCCGTTGCTGTTATGAGCAAATCCCAGCTGTTTGTGTAAAATGACACTTGTAATAGATCATCAAAGAATATGATGTAGCAATGTATTGTTACATTGTATTTATTCAGTTTCACTCATATTTAGAACAATAGGTTTACTTTTGATCTTCATATGTCATCAGTTAAAGTATTAATAAAGGCAAAACATTTTTTTAGTTTTGGTTAGAGCGGAGAGGGATTAAAACACTTGTCAGTTTTTATTGTTGCCTGTGCCCCCATTAGGGAGAATTTGTCTCTGTTTGTCATGTTTACCATTATCATTGAATGTGAAAGAAAAAGAAAATCCCAAATTTTGGGTTGTTCCCAGAAAAGTAATAGAGGGGAAATCGTTATATGGGGATACTAGTTCTGGTGACATGGGGGCCCCCAAGAAATTACCTTAATTTGCAGGGATCTCCTCTCACTTCTTGTTTGGCCATGAGACAGGAAATGAAGGTACAGTTGTGTTCAAAATAATAGCAGTCAGACATCACTAACCTGATCAATCACTGTTTTTGGTAGAAATTATATTTCTACATGGCAAATAATTTACTAGCAGGTGTAGTAGAGTAATAGAAATCCAACAGACCCAACAGCCATGACATGCATGCTGCTGATTCTGTGTAATTGAATCACTAATTGAAAGGGGCATGTTCAAAATAATAGCAGTGTGGAGTTCTATTAGTGAGGTCATTCATTCTTTGAAAAGCAGGTGGCAATTATTGCCCTTATTTAAGGAAGGAGGGCAGCAAATGTTGTACATGCTGGTTACAGTGCATTTCTCTCTGAAATTCTGAGGAAAATGGGTCGTTCCAGACAGCGTACCTTGATTAAAAAGTTGATTGGAGAGGGGAAAACACATAAAGAAGTGCAGAAAATGATAGGCTGCTCAGCTAAAATGATCGCAAATGCTTTAAAATGGCAACCAAAACCTGAAAGACATGGAAGAAAGCAAAAAACTACCATTCGAATGGATAGAAGAATAGCCAAAATGGCAAGGACTCAGCCAACAATCAGCTCCAGGAAGATCAAAGAAGGTCTAACGTTACCTGTGAGTACTGTTACAATTAGAAGACGCCTATGTGAAGCCAAGCTATCTGCAAGAAGCCCCCGCAAAGTCCCACTGTTGAAAAAAAGACGTGCTGAAGAGGTTACAATTTGCTAAAGAGCACATTGACTGGCCTAAGGAGAAATGGTGCAACATTTTGTGGACTGATAAAAGTACGATTGTTCTTTTTGGGTCTAGTGGCCGGAGACAGTTTGTCAGACGACCCCCAAACACTGAATTCAAGCCACAGTACACTGTGAAGACAGTGAAGCATGGTTGTGCAAGCATCATGATATGGGGATGTTTCTCATACTACGGTGTTGGGCCTATTTATTGCATACCACGGATCATGGATGAGTTTGAATACATCAGGATACTTGAAGAGGTCATGCTGCCTTATGCTGAAGAGGAAATGCCCCTGAAATGGGTGTTCCAACAAGACAACGACTCCAAACACACCAGTAAATGTGCAACAGTTTCTGAGGCAAAACCAAGAAATAGAGAAGAACTGTGGAATGTAGTCCAATCATCCTGGGCTGGAATACCTGTTCACAGGTGCCAGGAGTTGGTTGACTCCATGCAACACAGATGTACAGCAGTTCTCTTCAAACATTTTTCAGTTTATATAGTGAATGTTTGAGTTTGTAAAGAAGAATACAAACACTGCTATTTTTCTAATATTTAGTCTAATATTTACTTTTCTTAAAATTTTTTAGAGGAACAACACAAATTTGATATATTTTTCTTCAAGTTTTGATTTGGAATAGAATGTGTAGTGTTCCCAATGCATTTGTGTGTATTGAAATAAAAGCTTTTAGAAGGATTTTGAGCTTTATTCACTTTTTTCAACACACTATTATTTTGAACACAACTGTAAATTTCCCTGATGGGACATAGAGGGCAAAAATAAACCTTATAGGCATTATAACTCTCCCTTATTCTATCCAAAATGAAAAAAAAAAGTTTTGCCTATAGTTCTACTTTAACGGATAAATTTACCTTTAAGAACACGTTTGTAACCCTGTTTGTAACATGTTCCCAATGCTGCAGCTGCCGCCCGCTGCTCCCTCCTCAATCTACCAGAAGTACAGGGAGAAGTTCCCCATACTATCTGTCACATGGCCATGTCATTAATTTACAGAGTCCTGTGATTGAATGCACTACAAGTCCCGACAGCCTAGCATCTTAGCGGTTCTCAATAAACTACCACAGTGCTTTGGAGAGCCGTGGTAGTTTCGTGGTAGTTCATTGAATCCCCATGTCAGTATATCTGTTTGCTTGTACATCCCGTATGAGCAAGCAGATATACTGACAGATCTGCAATGCTTTACAGACTCCTGTAGCCAAAAATAATAAATGCACATTTTTTACCTGCAAAAAATGTGCATTTATTATTTTTGTGCAAAGTTGAACTTATCCTTTAACCGCTTCCTGACTGCCTTATAGCAGATGTACTGCTACAGGGCAGCACAGATGTGCACAATCATGTATATATACATGATTTTTCATTGCTGTGTAGGAGGTGCACGCAAGGTATGCACACATGCTACCCATGCCACTATTTGCGGCCGCGGCTGTCAATCACCGGGTCCCAGCTGGTGATTGACAAGGATCTCCGACGGGGAGGAGAACTGCATGTAAACAATACAGTTCTCCCTGTCAGCTCGTGCACACTGCTTTGAATGGCTGTGCACAACACAGCCATCCAAAGTGAAACACCAACACACAGCACATAGTAAAACAGCACACAGTTAACCCTTTGATCGCCCCTCATAATAACCCCTTCCTGCCCAGTGCCATTAGTACAGTGTCAGTGCTTTTGTTTACCACTGATCACTGTATTGGTGTCTCTGGGGATATCAGTGACACCAAGTCAGTTCCCCCCATGTCAGAATACCCTCCGTAGTCCCGCTATAAGTCGCTGATCACTGCCATTACTAGTAAAAATAAAGAAGAGATAATTCCAGTATATTCTGCCATTTGTAAATGCTATAACTTTCACGTAAACCAATTAATTTACATGTACTGGGATTTTTTTTTAGCAAAGACGTGTAGTAGAATACATTTTGGCCTATATTTGTGATGAAATTTGTTTGTTTTTTTTACTGGGTATGTTTAATAGCAAAAAGTCAAAAATATTGTTTTTCTTTCTCAATATTGTCGGTCTCTTTTTTATAGCACAAAAAATTAAAACCGCAGAGGAAATTAAAAAAAACTAAAGAAAGCTCTATTTGTGGGAAAAAAGGACGTAAATTTCATTTGGGTGCAGCGTTCCATGACCGCGCAATTGTCAGTTAAAATAACACAATGTCGTAATGCAAAAAATGGCCTGGTCAGGAAGGGGGGTAAATCCTCAAGAGGGCAAATGCAAACAAACAAGTAAAAAACAATTTAAACAAAATGTATTCATACCTAATTTCTCTTTAATCCTAATCAGTCCTAGTTATTTCTTCCTTCATTACTCCTCTTAGCTAATGTTTTTCTGATATTTGTGTAAGTTCTAATTTTTATTATTTAAAGTTTTTTTTTTCTTTTGGCTTGTTTGATAGAATTTTTAAATTTTTAATAGTTTTTAATAAAAAAATGCACAAAACTGTAAAAAAGACATTTCATGTATAAATTAGCTCTACAAAGTTAGCTCTGTCAGAGGGCCCCATCTAAATAGTTCATAGTTCTGGACAGAGTTTTGTTAAAGACATTAGTCTGTGCCAATGAAACTTAAACAGTATAAAAAAAGTAAAATATTCTTTCTAAAGTTGTCTCTGTGCATCTTCACAGGCTCTCTTGATAAGTGATGAAAATGAGCCTTTTTGTGGTGGAACGATCCTGTCCAATCAGTTTATCCTCACTGCAGCTCACTGCATGAATCAGACCAAATTCTTCAAAGTTGTTGTTGGTAAGTATTAGAGAAGACCATGTTTAACCCAGAGAAGTGAATGGTAACATACCCTGCTTGCTCATTTGTTCATTTTTTCATCATAGTATTGCCATAGTGCACCGGGTCCACTTTTAACACTTGGTCTACTCTGTATTACCTCTTTCACCCTTCTGCTTCTCCTAACATCTGGAGACATTTCCCTAAATCCTGGGCCACCATCTTTGTCCTTTGATCAACATGCCCGGCACCCGTATTCTCTAACAGCAGCTGCAATCCACACAATCTAGTCACTATTCCTCTTCTCCAATTTTCAAATATACACATGACACAATGTTAAAATAAATTTTACATGTCTTTATTACACTGATTTAAGAATAATCTTTGAATGTAGGTCCGTCCGTGTTTCGTGATATGACCATTGATCTAGAACTCAGAAGTATAGGTACAGTAATCACTTCCACAGTCAGAATTCAATTTCACTTATAAATAAGTGTTTTGTTGGTGAGTCAGTGGGAAACTCTGTCCTGTCATACCTTGCTGGCCCATGGGAGGACCACCACTAGGGAGATGTGATCAACTTAAAAAAAGAATGATTTACTAATTGCATAAGGATGGTGCTGATCCTATTCATCATCAACTGTCATTCCCAATAAGGGGCCATGGAAAGAAATATCAATCTCATATGGGCAGGAAGATGAGTGAAACACACCGCATGGTACCAACAAACAAGCATCTATATGGGATTGATATTATTTCCATGGCCCCTTATAGGGAATGACAGTTGATGATGTAGAGGATCAGCACCATCATTATGCAATTAGTAACTCATTCTTGATTAAGTTGATCACATCTCCCTAGTGGTAGTCTTCCCATTGGCCAGTAAGACATGCCAGGACAGAGTTCCCCACTGACTCACCAACAAAATGCTTATTTATAAGTGAAATTGAATTCTGACTGTGGAAGTGATTACTGTACCTATACTTCTGAAATAATCCCGCAAAATGTGTTGTCCTACATTCAAAGATCTCTGAGGACTTCTAGGCTACAGTTCTTCCATCAATCTATGTGGAAGCCAAGTGGTAAAACGAACATCCAGTTTTAAATGTGTTTTTAATTAAACAAATGCTTTTTTTAAAATCAGTGTAATAACGACATGTAAAATATCTTTTAACATTTGTGTCGTGTATATTTGACCATTGGAGGGCTATTTAAAGTCCCACTATCTTTTTTTTTTTTGCAATGTCCTTGATGGGGATTACACCCTCCAATGGTATAACCCAGGAGTAATACCCCCCCCCCCATACATACACTGCTCAAAAAAATTAAAGGAACGCTTCTTAATCAGAGTATAGCATCAGGTCAATTAAACTCCTGGGATTTTGAGCTGGTCAGTTAAGTAGCAGAGGGGTTGTTAATCAGTTTCAGCTGCTTTGATGTTAATAAAATTAACAACAGGTGCACTAGATGGGCAACAAACAGGAATGGTTTTACAGGTGGAGGCCACTGAAATTTTTTTTTTCCCTACACATCTTTTCTTACTGTTTTTCACTAGTTTTGCATTTGGCTGGGGTGAAAGTTACTGCTGGTAGTATGAGGCGATTCATTGCCCCTACAGAGGTTGCACAGGCAGTCTAACTACTCCAGGATGCCACATCAATATGCGCCATTGCTAGAAGGTTTGCTGTGTCTCCCAGCACAGTCTCAAGAGCATGGAGGAGATTCCAGGAGACATGCAGTTACTCTAGTAGAGCCGGCCAGGATGAGCACTGGTAGAACCCTACATTATGACCTCCAACAGGCCACTGGTGTGAATGTCTCTGACCAAACAAGCAGAAACAGACTTCATGAGGGTGCCCTGAGGGCCAGACATCCTCTAGTGGGGCCCTGTGCTCACTGCCCAGCACAACAGAGCTTGATTGGCATTTGCCATTGAACACCAGAATTGGCAGGTCCAGCACTGGCACCCCGTGTTTTTCACAAATCAAAACAGGTTCACCCTGAGCACATGTGACAGACGTGAAAGGGTCTGGAGAAGCTGTGGGGAATGTAATGCTATGTGTAACATCGTTCAGCATGACCATTTTGCTGGTGGGTCAGTGATGGTCTAGGGAGGAATATCCATGCAGGGACACACAAACCTCTACAGGCTAAATAATGGCACCCTGACTGCCATTAGGTATCTGGATGAAATCCTTGGACCCATTGTCCCACCCTACGCAGGTGCAGGGGTTTCCTGGGTTCCTCCTGGTGCACGACAATGCCCAGCCTTATGTGGCGAGAGTATGCAGACAGTTCTTGGAGGATGAAGGAATTGATACCATTGAATGGCCCCCATGCTTGCCTGACCCAAATCCAACAGAACACCTCTGGCATATCATGTTTCTCTCCATCCAACACTGCCAGGTTGCACCTCAGAATGTCCAGGAGCTCAGTGATGCCCTGGTGCAGATCTGAAAGGAAATACCCCAGGATACCATCTGTCCTTTCATTAGGAACATGCCCCGACATTATCAGGCATGCATACACACACGTGAGGGCCATACAAACTACTGAGTACCATTTTGAGTTGCTGCAATGAAATTTCAGCAAAATGGACTAGCCTTCTACATCATTTTTTCACTTTGATTTTTAGAAATCTTTGAATTCAGTCCTCTGTAGGTTGATAATTTTCATTTCCATCAAACAATGGAGCATCCTTACATTCCTAACACATTACCCAGTTCAGTATAGATATCCAGCATGATATTTTTCCCCATTGAAATCTGATGTGTTTTCAAAGTGTTCCTTTCATATTTTTTTTTCATTTTTGAAGAGTGTATATTAATTCTCAGGAATAAACAGAAATAATTTGGCAGCCGTCTTATATGTATTTTATCTGTGTATTTATTTTCCTGCCTGGCATTCTGCTTTAATGGGTAAATCCATCAGTGCCAATACAGTTATATATGGGATTTGGATGGAGATGTTCGTAAAAAGTTTATTTATATAATAATGTGTCATTCCTTAATTTTTGTAATTCCATTAGAATAACATTCTTTCCCCCCATTTCTTAAGAATTCTACTTTGTGTAATTTTGCAGGAGAGGTAAACACAGTAAAGAATGACGGCACTGAATCTACACACAAGGTTGAGAAAATAATTGTTCATCCGAAGTTCGTCAGAGCCACCTATGATTTTGATATTGCTGTAGTGAAGCTAAAAGAAGCCATTAACTACACTGATAATGTTATTCCGGCTTGCCTTCCTGATCCTGACTTTGCAGATGAAGTACTGATGAATGAGAGACAGGCCATGGTGAGCGGATTTGGACGTCTTTTTGAGCGAGGGGTTCAAGCTACAAAGCTTCAGATGCTTAATGTTCCCTACGTTGACAGACAGACTTGCAAAGAGTCTAGTAAGTTTAAAATCACAGAAAACATGTTCTGTGCTGGCTACGACAAGGAGGTAAAAGATGCTTGCCAGGGAGACAGTGGGGGCCCACACGTCACCCCATACAAAGACACGTACTTTGTGACTGGGATCGTTAGCTGGGGAGAGGGCTGTGCACAGCAAGGCAAGTATGGTGTTTACACCAAAGTATCCAGATTACATAAATGGCTTAAAGGGGTAATGAAAAGGCACCAGTAGTGTAAGTCAAAGTCTGTTGTTCCATCAAAAGGTCATAAAAGAAAAACTGATTTATGTAAAAAGTCATTCATTAACATACACATAAATGCACATACAGGTTCTTAAACCTTGTTAGAACTGCACATAATCGAAGATGATCCAACTTTTGCTGTTTATTCCATCATACTATCTTATGTTATCAGCATGGACTAATGAAATTCCTCTGGGCTTTGGTGCTACGTTTTTTGCTTCTCTTATCTTTTATAAACCACTGTGTACACCAGGGTTTCTCCAAAGGTTGCTAGGGATTCCTTGAGCAATGAGCAATATCTGTCCCTCATATAAGTTTTCACTGACACCTCTGATCATTGTAGCTATTTGTAAGGGAGTAATTCTTCCCAATGACTACAAGTGTATGGAGCATTGCTCCCACTGGCCATCTCACTAATGTATCATGAATAGATATAGTAATTTTTAGCAATGGGTTCCCTGAAACTGGAAAGTTATTTCAAGGGTTCCTCTGTGTTGAAAAGGTTGAGAAAGGCTGGTGCAGACCTTTTGTTAACAATTTTACAGAATGGCATAGGCATAAAGAGTTATTATTCTTAAGAGTACTAAACCACAGCAACCAATCAGAATCAATCCTGCCATGATTTGACTGCATAGAGTGCATTCTGATTGGCTTCTGTATGTTACTGTAGTAATAATAATAATTTAAAAAAAACAGAAGATAAAAGAATGGGTATGGGATATGAAGGACAAATAAATGTGGCTTTATTGTGAATTGAATGTAATGCAATAACATAAATAAGGTAGGAGTTATGCTTGTGTATTACGTATAGCCTCATGGACCCATGGCCCCTACTGTACCCCATGAAGTTAAGCCCTGGAGAAGCAAATATTTCAGTGAAAAAAGTTGACTTTTATGTCCTTCATTGGGGCTATAAATTCTAATAACCTCCTGTATTATTTACATGAATTTCTGAAAGAGCAATAAATCAATTAAGTGTATATACAAAAACTGTGTTTCAGCTTAGTGACCATCTAACGTCCACTCCTTTTACAATAAACACCAACACTAAAAAACACAGAGACGTAACAATGAACTAGAGTATTAGCTATTTAGAAGCCTATTTAGAGTTGAGATACAAACATAATAAAAAAAAGAGTGGAGAAGGGATAGAACCTCTGTGAGACCTTTGCACCTATGAATGAGCACAGAAGTATTTCAGTCTGGTAGGAATTGCAGGCTGAATGTAAATTAAAGTAAACTGCATATGCCCAGCAGAACAAATAATAACACTGCAGCAAGAAGTGTGGGAGCTCCAACAAATGGGGGCCCAGAAAACAATGACAACCTAGTGGAAGTTCTAAATGTTACCAATGATATCCAAAACTCTAATAAAAAAAAAAGTCTTGTCTGGAGTTACATTTTAATAGTAAGCATGCAAAACATCTGTGACTGCACATGTTCATTTTATGGATTATTATATACTGTAATGATATGTTTGAATAAGACAATAATTCACTGACGCTAACCTGCTGAAATTATATCAACCGACAAGTAACAGATAAAGAATGCCTATGTTCAGGAACTGCTGGCTGCTAAACTACTTTGGAATATTTTAATACAAGTTGCAAAACATGTATCATTTTATATGTTTGCTCATACTTGTATGCATATTTGTAGTTGGTTACTACCGGTTTACCTATTTTTTAAGCCAACATTCTTATGTAATACATTCATATACATATTTAATAAAAAAAATAGTGCTTTCACGAAAAATATAACATCTTGCACTTATGTAAATTAAGTGTTTCAATAAAGGGACAGTTTTCAAAAATGTGGATTGATACATATAGTATATAGTAGAAAATGTGTGTGCTTTGTTTGCAAACTAGTATATTAAATTACTGATATTAAAACAAAATCTTGTATATCTGCAACTACAGCTATACTGAACTGAATACTCTAGATAACTAACTCTATTGCATCATAAATGACAGTAAAGGGAGATTTTCAACATTTATATACATCCCAAACTATTCCAGTTGCAGCAGGAATGTCACAATTCACTGGGTTCCTAGAGTACTGGGCTTGGTGAAAGGTTAAAGTAGTTTGGGCAAATATACTGTAGGTGGTTCCTTATGTGTCCTAATTTTTAATTTAGAGAGTTTGGGTATTATGTTTTAATTGACTCTGTCCAACATTCCTATCATCACAGTAGAAAAATGAAAAGCAGTAGTAGTTATTTCTGCACATAGATGTAAGACATTCTTTGACAGTCTTCTCCATGGTACAGCTATGGGAATTCTTCCCTTCTTTATTGTTTACTCATGGCTGAAAGGCAGGTAAGAGAACCAATCAAAAAATGATGTTTGCCACAGAACTGGCCATCAAGGGATGAATTGTCCCAGTTTTATCTTTCAACGCATATGGAAGCAAGAAAAATGTACTTCTTATTGAGAAACCTTTTCAAATGGCTTGTTTTTGTACATACAACTTTTGTTCATAGTTAAAATGGTACAGCAACATTTTTTAAACATCATTTAGGATAGGAGTTTCACATTTGGAAAATTTCTACTAACGTTTTCCACCTGAGACAGTGGTCACCAAGGCAAAACATGAAGAGAAATATCTACCACATTGACAGTGAAGATATTATGGGAAAGGGTTTCTGTTTTTATTTCTGCCTGTGTCCTCAGAGATGTCCTAATAACAGTTACACCAGGAAGAAAGGGGAAATCTCTTCACTGGGGGGATAAAGAAAATAAAAACATAGCAGAAGTTGTAACCTTGAATTACACTTTAAATAGGTTTAAAAGCATTGGGTTACAGCTCTCACAAACTCCAGAAGTTCTGGTCCAGAAGAAGGCAACAACAACACCCCTAGAACTGCTAAACATTTTACCAAATAGGAGGGAAAAAATATTTCTAATCCCACCAAGCCAGCCAGATCAAGTCTCTAGGTCAAAATAGACTTTGGAATACTAAATAACATAGAATAGTGCAAATACCATGACAGGAGTATTGCCTCACATGTAGAGTTCACAGACTGTTCGTACATATTGGATCAACTAAGGTAAGGACACCTTTACAAAGCCAGATAAGTAGGTTAAACAACTGCAGTTCAGAAAAAAACAGTACTTGTTTTTGAAAATGTACTGTAATGGCCATGTTTGGTCCAATATATCAAACAAGAACATGCAGCGCTACTATAATTCCATGATATAATTATATAGAGTGTCTAGACAAAAAATGGTATTGTGAACACCACTTAATCATAAGGTGATTATGGTAATATCTAAACCGTCCAAAAATTATGAGAATGGTGACTATGAATCTTCAACAAGAGTGTCCTTGCAGTGCATCGTGTCAAATCTCAGTGAAACAATAGTGAAGAAATTGGTGACTTTTGTGACCTTGTTTGTTCCCACAGAGATGAGTGTAGATTGCACTAACAAGAAAGCACAATGGTAATGCGCATTTGAGTGTTAACCAACTCCTGGTCATCTGCCTATTGAAACTGGATCACTGGGAAAGGTCATCTGGCCTGCAACAGCTGGGCAGAAATCACAACCTCTAGGTCTCCAGGTACCAGGGGATATCTACTCGTCTCACCAGCAGTGGGAGATTCCTCGATCACTGTGTGGCCACCAGATCATCCCAAATATGCCTTGGAGGGGGGGCTCAGGAGTAACGAGCCAGAACAACAAAAAATACTGATAGTGTGGTATTTTTATTATCCACCAAGATATAATAGATACAACATCAGATATGCTACTCACATGCTGTAGTAGGTAGGTAGCTAGGTAGTAGTAAAAATCCCTTTGACAACGTGCAAGCGCACGAAACGCGTTAGAGAGGTGCCCTATATACCCTGTGACGTCACACTACACGGCCCCTGTGGACAGCCGGTGGCCATTTTGGATTTTTACTACTACCTAGCTACCCATCTATTACAGCATGTATTATTTTTACTATTTTTATTCGCTGAAAATAATTACTATACCGTATTGACACTGTGATCCTATGCAAACATTAGTCCGAATACCTGTATAAATGTTGTAGATGTTTTAAGTAATCTTGATGTAGTGCCTTTGGTTGTGCTGACATCGGTGTATTGCTTTTTTATCAGCAGTACTTGTTGTACCTTAGCAAAGGCTTAAGAACAGGTGTGTCAAACTCAAGTTCATCGCAGGCCACATCAGCAAGATGGTTGTCCTCAAACTGCCATTTGTATGTGTAAAACTAGATGTCCAGAGCACCCCGCCATCCTTAAATCAGATGTCAAGAGACCCCCACCCCCTTTTACATCACAATGCACCCCCTTGCCTTGTGCTGCTGCAAGGAAGAAGTTGGGGATGGAGCTGGGAAGCAGAAAGTGGGGGGTCTGGAGGAAGATCAGAGGAAGGCTGGAATCAGCTTCAACAGTCTGCTGAATGCTGAGACCAGGGGAGGCTGAGATGAGGGGGTGCTGAGGCTGCACAGAGAGGTGCAGGATTTGTAGAAGGAGTTGTGTCCTCCTCTTTGCTGCCAACTGCTGAGATGGAGGGGGGAGGGCAGACGAGAGCCTCTCTGTGGCTGCATGGAGAAGTACAGGATATCCCTGAGGAGTTCTATCCTCCTCTTTGACTGTCTGATGCTGACTGCTGAGGCAAGGTGGAGGCGGAGATGAGGGGGTTGCCACAGCTGCAGAAGAGGTGCGAGGGCCACATGAAATGACCTGGGGGGGGCAAATTCTGCCCGCGGACCTTGTATTTGACACAAGTACTTTAGAACATGTCTGGGAAACTTGGTTTCCAACCAAACTAGGAAAGAGGAGATGCTGGCACTCATCCTAAAATATTCCTTTACCAGTGGCTTCACACACATAAAATGCAGTTCACAACTAGCAGCAACATAACAATTTTGAAGCTGCAGCTTATGAAGTCAGTTTCATAAGAAATAGCATAATGAATTTTGAGAATTTGACCAGATGGCATCTACAATTTGGCTATGTTTATAGAATGATACCCCATGAAGTGAGAACCATTCCAGGTAAGAACTATGAATGTGCACGTAAATGACAGTTGTGAGTCTCCTCTAATGATTGGGCACCAATCTACACACAGAACAGAGTCATTCCATAATCACATGGGTTTGTTTGCCTCCCACAAAGGAATGCACTATGACAACTGGGTTCTCTGGATTACAGCTGTGTTAGGGCAGTAACGTGTTAAAAAGATACAACGTACACCTCATTTTTATAAAAAGTAATTTAAAAAAACTAAAAAATATACTTTCAGTTACATTTTCATCCATTATCAGCCTTTAATAAAAATTTTTGAGCAGAGTATTTTTTAAAACCATGTATCAAACTAAAGTATTATATGCACTTACAAAATATTATAACAATATTTTCGTAGTTAAATTAGCCATGGAGTTGTTGTCAGGTTAACCAATGCTGTTTGCTGCAGCTAAATTTGGTCTATATATTTATAAGCTCCTTCCCTTTGCTCCTCCCACCACTTCATTCAGCCATGAGGAAAGATGGAAATACCTATTACTTCTGAGTATGAAGATGCATGTGACTCATCCCTTGTTACATGTCACATGTGGACAGGGAGGCAATCAGCTCTGTGTACACTATGTTACCATGCTGTTTATATGGACATAGGTGCAACAAATATTCTCACATACTATACTGTTCATCATTAGATCAGCCACTAGGTGGTACTGTCCACTAAAATAGTTTAAAGTGATATTAAATCCTCATTTTTTTAAGCACTTTCCGTTGCCGGTTTAAACAATCACTGATTATGCAGCATCTTCATGTTTTAATCCTTGCTTATTCCAGTTCAAACCAGTTTAAGCCAGAGCCATGACCGCTGCCCTAAGTTTCCTGTTTCAGAGTGTCTCCTTCCTCTTGCAGTGTTCTGTGGAGTCACTCTTGCATGCAGGAGCTAGAGTTATGTCTCTCTACACTGTACTCATCAGTAGAAATACATGGCCTAGGATGCCAAAGCACTTGCCTGCTCCTCCCTCCTCCTCCTCTAATAAACACTATTGGTTTAATACTTCTCTCTCTTGGAACTTCATGGGTATAATGTAATTTCCTGTCAATAAAATAAGAAGTCTCAGCCATGTGTCCAGCAACATCTTGACTGATAAGAATCATATCTGCTGTAGCTTTCCAACAAACGTCAACTGGAATTCTGACTTGAACTTACAGAGGACTGATTGGAGTGATGGGGATCACAAAGAAGGTAAATATTTGCTGCCGGTGGATGGGGGGGATTATAGTGAACCTATTTATTTGCCCTGAATAAGCAATGCACAGTTTTACTTTAAAAAAAGCGAGCCAAAGCTCTTTTGACCCTACTTTTCTTATGGATCACAAGAGTGCAGTTTGTTTCTCAGTAGTCCAGGCTCTGGATCGATCCTGACCAGGGGCGGACTGACCATTTGGAAACTCGGGCACTGCCCGAGGGCCCGGGGTCAGTAGGGGGCCCCATGAGATGCCTCTGGTACCTTTTTCATAGGCTTTTTTGAGTTTGGGCAAGGACACGGGCCCCATGATCCCCTATTGCCCAGGGGCCCCATGAGTTGTCAGTCCGCCCCTGATCCTGACTTTACAGTTGGGATCCACTCAGATGTCTGGACTGGCAGCTGGCTCAACTTCTGAGAGCCTGTGCTAGCCCCTCCACAGCCCAGCGCTCCAGTGAGCACTGGAGGGTAAGAGCAGAGAGCCGGTGATTAAAGACAAAGAGTGAAAAGCTGTCTTTTTTTGCTTAGTTCTCAGTCTTAGAGGTGGGGGGGACAGATGCAGCATCGATCCACCTAGGCGAATATAATTTTTTTGGTTCAGAATCCCAAACTTCTCTTTAGATATTAGAAATACTGTATATTCTCTAGTAGGACAACATGTACTGGTTGTATATTTACAAATGATGCTGTAAGACCTGGCTTACACTCACGGTTGGTGTGGGGGGGTTAAAAACAGGCAGCTGAGCTACAGTTTTAACTGCCACCCTTCATCTTACACGGCAGCCTGGAAAGGTTGTGCATGCTGCTTTGCTTCACAGCCATGGCAAAAATTATACCTTCTGCTGCATTTGGCAGGCAGTATCACTGCAGAACCTGAGCCATTCATCTGCCCTGGAACCACATGCAATGTAATTGGTTGTGGTGCACTGGTGAGGGTTTTACAGGATAAAAACAGGTGATGAGAAAGCAACATGTTGCCTCTCAGTCACCTGTCAAAAGCCCTCTAAAAAGCGATACACTGCAGACTGCTTTTCAGAAGGCAATACAGGTATAAATGAGCACTAAGAAAAAGTTCCACACTTTATAAAATCAACAACTTTCAAGTGCAATATATAATTTCCACTGTTCCCTATTGCTGCTAGTAAAATGCCTTCATATGACTGAGAGGTATCAATCTTTATAAATAATTATGTTGATAGTGAAGGAAGAATATCTATTAGAAGACATTTATATCTGAGATGCATTGAACTATGCAGGATATTGTTTATTTCTTACACTGGATATTAAACTGGAAGGCAGGGGTTTTCTTTTATTTGTCCTGAATCATTTTTGCTGCAATGTTATTTGACAACTTCACAAAAGCTCTGTCAGTTACACAAAAGAGACCTTTGCCCTCAAAGTTTACGTCCATAGGACCCTGAACTCTGAACTTTAAGAGAAGCTTCTATTTACCAACTCTTAGGACAGAACTCGTTTTTCAAATTCCCAAGTGACCAAAATGGCTAATTTGATGCAGACGACAGGCATATTCTTCCTATTATTTCTCATTCCCCAAGCAGAGCAAACAGGTAAGATTATAAACAGTATGTACTTTTATTTATAGTACACTAGAAGGTGAGGATCCTATTGTCTTCATACACGCTGTTAGTTTATAGAATATTTTGTAATGTCATATTTTATTGTAATATTATAATATATTCTGCCTCAAGATAAAGAATAGAATTTGTAAACAGCTAATTATTGGTTAGCGTAATAGTTTAGTAGTGAGGAGAGATTCTTTAGAGATATTAAGTCCTGGGTTTATTTCAGGAACCCAACTGCAGTTTGTAAATACTTCTCTTGTTTGCCGGGTTTTTATGGGTGCCCAAATTGTCTATCAGAGTTTGGGTATTAACTTGATTCTGATCAAACAGGGTCGAGAAAATTGTGTGACTGTACAAGGGTTTTAGATGGTACACACGACAAAAGCTAGAGCATATACTTTATAAAGCATCTAATAATAAGTAAGAACTATGTAACACTGCCAATATTTGTAATATATATGTACAGTATATACAGTACTTTGCAAAAGTTTTAAGCAGGAGTGAAAAAATGCTGCAAATTAAGAATGCTTTCTAAAAATAGAAGTGTTATTGAGCAGTACAATAATGAGTGTCTGCAGGCAACAGTGAAGCATGGTGGAGGTTCCTTGCAAGTTTGGGGCTGCATTATGCAAATGGAGTTGGAGATTTGATCAGGATCAATGGTGTCTTCGGTGCTGAGAAATACAGGCAGATACCTAGCTATCATGCCATACCATCAGGGAGGTGTGTGATTGGCCCCAAATTTATTCTGCAGCAGGACAGCGACCACAAACATACAGCCAATGTCATTAAGAACTAATAACATGAATAATGAAGAAACAGAAGGATTTTAAGCAGCCTACATCCACAGAAGATTTATGGTTGGTTCTCCAAGTATATAGTATAAATATATGTATTATTATAATGATCTCCCAGGGAAAGTCTGGATTAATGGTTAGTTCTCCAAGATGTGTGGAACAACCTACCTGCCCATTCCCTTTAAAAACTGTGTGCACAAGCATGGTCTATACCTAGAAGAATTGATGCTAGCTGGAAGCCAAAGGGTAGTCACACCAAATATTGATTTGACTTGGATTTCTCTACTGTCAATTTACTTTCCAATTTGTTAACTGATAAAAAATTAATACTTCTACTTCTGAAAGCATTTTTAATTTTCAAACTTTTTTCACACCTGCCTATATAAATATATGTATTATTATAATGATCTCCTAGGGAAAGTCTAGTTTCAAAACATATTTTGCGATATAAAGATTGAACGGTATTGTAGATAGATAGATAGATAGATAGATAGATAGATAGATAGATAGATAGATAGATCGATCTCTAAATTACCTTCAGGTTTCATTTGCCAGTCCTAGAATTGTTCTCTATCCAAATAGAAATCTCCATCCCCATGTCACTGAGTGGAATTGAAGCTGTTATAAAATATACTTAATAATGTATATAAACAATACTAGCTCAAACTACACCCACAATGTAATTACAAATTAAAATTTCAAATTAGATGACACATTTAAATAAAAAAACACATAAATGTAACAGGGTTCAGGCAGGAAATATAGGCATTATAGAACAATGATGAAGTTAAAAAACTCTTCGTACTGTGAAAAACTCTCAATGGTGCTCAAACCCAATCCATTTGTAGAATAACCAAGCACATAATTTTGAAACACATTTAACGTTGCTAGTGGAAGTTAGAGATCTGAATCAGTCAGATAACTGCAGGTACTTGCATAATACTGGAGCCTATGGGTATATAAGTACATTTAAGCTACTTTTTTTTAGACAATAGCCATAAACATTCGACAGTAAGTAAGCAGCTTAGTTAGGCCTCAATATAACAGAGAGTGATGAGGCAGATTTTATCTTAAAATAAACAGAGTGTACTATTTGAGAAAAAAGGCACAAATATTGTACAGTGACTGAACAGTATGCAAGCAGCTTGGTTTGGCAGTATTATAGTAGAGAGACAAGATGGGCTTTAACTTGAAATAGAAATTAGAGTTTAATATTTGAGAGACAATAGCCCAAAATACTGTACAGTGGATGTACAGTGCAGCTCCAAATAGCAGAGGGCATCAGCTGCAGAAAAAAAAAAGCTACATGATAACAACCCTCAGGTCTGGTGGTCTGATACAAGCTTTTTAAGCTGCAATCCCTCTCAAAAATGTAGACACCTCTTGGGCTGGAGCACCCAAGAGTGGAAGATTCCCAGCTGCAATTTCTTTTTTGCTGCTGTCTAAAGAGAGGTAGAGGTGCTATCACATGGAGGTAGACGTGCAGAGCCAAGCATTGCTAATGTAACCTCTTCCTTCTCGTCCCTCTCTTTCTATGTGATTATGGCATTAGAAGAGTCTCTGTGGATCTGTTTTTCTTCCCACTCCATCAATGGCTTATCATATAGGATCCCTACACTACTTTTGAGGAGGAAACTAAAATGGTCAACTGTGTTGAGCCAGTGTTTAGTGACACCTAGTGACAACACCTCTTGTGTTCCTCTTAGAGCACACAGTGGGTGGCCTTATAGATGGAAGCACTCACAAAACACATTCACTGCAACCTCCCCCATATTTTGCATAAAGTTCCCGGCCTGGCTGGTCCAACCTTGACCACCTACTACCACTTTTTATTATTATTTTTATTATTTATCTATTTGCAATTTTTTTCCCTGTAAGGCCATCACTACCCAGTTCAAATAAATATGGGTAGGGGCGGCAATTTAAATAGTTTACAAAACCACAACTTAAAGGATAAGTTTACATCTTTAAAAAAAAATAATACATGCACAAATTTTTGCAGGTAGTAAAAATTATATTTTTTTCAGTGTCTGTTAGAAAGCTGGAGAAAGTGTGAATGAACTACAAGAGTCATTGAGAACTGCAAGCCATCTGCCGCAGTGGAAGACTGGACTTCAGTTTCTTCATTCACAGATCTCTGCAAATGAATGTCGTGGCAGTTCTGTTGGAGCCCCACACAGCCGAGTCAATTTTAAAATGTGACAGCGGCTGTTCCGGGGGCTATGAGGGGGGTGAGAGGGGGTGCTGTATAGTAACATGTTACGTCACACCCTAAATATGGGTGTACCGTGTAACATCTAACTAAAGCTTAACTTAAGCTATAAAGTTGTGTTCTGTTTGTGGAAGCTTGCAGATGACTGTGAACCCTGAAGTCTGTTTCATGGCATATCATGGCAAAGAGAATAGTGCCCCTGAATCATGCATTATGAGAACCAGTAAAATAACCTCCCTTCCTCCAGTTCCTGGCCTTGTCTGCCCCACAGAAATAAATTCCCAGCTGCATTTTATCTTACATTTACTTTGTATTTACGTTTTTATTTTTTTCCTTTGTTAGGCTCTCCCTGCCCAAGTCAAGCAAACACTGATACAGATGGCAATGGAAACTGGATAAAAATATTGGCAGCAGGAAAGGATACTACAAGGAACCCAATTGGATTTTATGGGATGCATTTAAATTCCCATTCAGTTCTTATTGGTCTTTTCTTGTGAATCCAGGGACAAAAGAGAAAGGGTAGGCAGCAGCAAAAATTAAGCATACAGTCATATGACTATAGGCTGCCCACTCTTCCTCAGAATGAAGCCTTAAAACTCAAAGCAGCACTCATCAACATCCTCTCCAAGTTTTCACAGGTGTGGAAGAAATAATGTCCCCAAACCACCACGCCAAATGCCTGTATGTCACCTTAGCATTTAAACTTCCATACCAGGTGGCAAAAACAGGCCCTTCCCTTTAGTTTTTTTGCCTTTTCAGGCAAAAAACTGCTGCCAACATTTCCATCTCTTGGCAGCTTCTTTTTCCATGCTCTCCTTCTCTTTGCCAAAAAATAAAAAAAATGTCCCTCTGTGCCATCTGACTTAACATATGGCCCTGTTTTTACTGTTTTGTGTGTATACATTTAGGCCTGTGCTTTTGTCCTAAAAAAGTGGTGCCTGTGGGCAATTTGTGCAAGACCTAAGGTGCAAAGGAGCATCCTGGTATTCACTAGCACACTCCACAAGGAGCGAAGGACTTTGATGCAGAATGGCTCCCAGGTTGCAGCCCTTGGGTACACAGAATGGCATTTTTACGCTGTGCTTAAAACCTAAGTTTAGCTAAAATCAAAAACATATAAATCAGCACAAGGAATACAACTAAGAGCCAATCCAGCCTATATGCCATGAAAGAAGTTTTACCACATAGTAAAACGTCTGTCACAGCAGGGACACATAGGAAACAATTATTTCCTATATGTCCCATTCACATTGCAACACAGCCCAGCTCTCTGCTGCGGTAAAATGCAGACATGTGCATTTTATCACAGCTCACCAGGCCGAATCGCACTGTAACGCTGGGCACGTATTGTGCTGCATGACATTACAGTGAATGAAGTGTACACTTTGTACACTTCAAATAAAGCTTGTACAAAGCAAAATAAAAAATGGAGACGTGTGATGCTCTGAATTGGGCACCACATTGCTCCATAGCACAGCCAGCAATGCAGAGCAGCCGGAGCAGTTAATTGCTGTGCCTGCTCTGCAATGTGGTGTGAATTCACCCTTAAAGTTAATATGATGTGTCCCTTGTGCTGATTCTTCTTTCAACAGAGGAAGTCTTACTCCGTTCTACACCCCCCACCCCACAGTTCAAAGGAAAGTAGGACAGAGGAAGAATTCTCATAAAAGAAGTGTTAGACAGTGTAATTTGTGCTGGGAAAACTTTTGCTTTGTTTGTGCTGTGCAAAGACCTTTTACCTCTGCTTTACAGACCACCATGTTTTCCCTATCACAGATAAAACAATTTGTCTATAGTGCTGCTATGATGAAGGGGTCCTGCATAGCTCCAACATGTTGCACATTTATAGCTGTGATGTGATCCATGACATACTGCCGATAAATGCTTATATTCAGTTTTCTAAGGTGGGAAGAGGGGCACAAACATAGCACAAAGTAATGTAGGTAAAGGACACACCTCTTTCACACCATAAGTTAAGAAGCCCATAAATATTTAATACACAAAAGAAGATTGGTTAAACCGACGTTTGCTTTTCTCACCACTGCGTTTTACGTATACCGACTTTTCAAATTAACAATTGCAATAATTTAGAAGTTGGATAAAAGCCCCCTACTCCACCAGGGCACATTGAACCCCTCTACCTCCTTTGCCATTCCCTCTCCTCCTAGTCTCCTTCCCTTTTTCTTTTCCTTTATTCTGCAGAACGCTCCACCACTGCCACTTATAGGGCAGGTACCTCACTCTCTCCACTATTTATTATGGACTCCTTGGAAGCAGATTAACTGTTCCTACCAAATGTCAGGTTTCATGTTTACGGCCCGGACAAGATGATCTGTGTATGGGTGATTTCCTTGTGGCTGACACTGAATCCCTGCTTACTGGGGTCTGGATACCCTAACACCAAATGCTACTATGGAATTAATTTTGTCATGCTCTTTCTTTTAACAAGTTGCATTATGCCTATGTGTGGTCTTTTGATAGCCCTTAAGGTAGTCAGCTGTCTCTTTAACTTCCCACGTTGGAGGAACCTGAATATTGTACTATAGATAGTTAAATCTTGTTTATAGATATACAGTATGACTCTTGGCTTGTGCAACATGCAAATGTAAGCCCTGTAGGATTGTTTTGTATTTTTGTGTAAATTTTCTATTTTTTCAATAAAAATATTATAAAAAAATTGGACAAAAGGTTCCCAGTATATATATATATATATATATATATATATATATATATATATATATATATACTGCTCAAAACAGTTAAAGGAACACTTTGAAAACACATCAGATCTCAATGGGGAAAAGTATCATGTTGGATATCTATACTGATACGGACTGGGTAATGTGCTAGGAATGTAAGGATGCCCAATTGTTTGATTGAAATGAAAATGATCAACCTACAGAGGACTGAATTCAAAACACCCCAAAAATCAAAATGAAAAAATGATGCAGCAGGCTAGTCCATTTTGCTGAAATATCATTGCAGCAACTCAAAATGGTACTCAGCAGTTTGTATGGCCCCCATGTGCTTGTATGCATGCCTGACAACCTCCCAGATCTGGACCAGGGCATAACTGAGCTCATAGACATTCTTAGATTCAACCTGGCGGCGGCGGATGGACTGAAACATGATATCCCAGAGGTTTTCTATTGGATTTAGGTCAGGCGAGTGTGGGGGCCATTCAATGGTATCAACTCCTTCATCCTCCAGAAACTGCCTGCATACTCTTGCCACATGAGGCCGTGCATTGTCATGCACTAGGAGGAACCCACTGCACCAGCGTAGTGTCTGACAATGGGTCCAAGGATTTCATCCCGATACCTAATGGCAGTTAGGGTGCCATTGTCTAGCCTGTAGATGTCTGTGCATCTCTCCATGCATATGCCTCCGCAGACCTTCACTGACCCACCACCAAAATGGTCATGCTGAATGATGTTACAGGCAGCATAACGTTCTCCATGGCTTCTCCAGACCCTTTCACGTCTGTCACATATGCTCAGGGTGAACCTGATCTCATCTGTGAAAAGCACATGGCACCAATAGCGGACCTGCCAATTCTGGTGTTCAATGGCAAATGTCAATCAAGCTCTATGGTTCTGGGCAGTGAGCACAGGGCCCACTAGAGGACATCGGGCCCTCAGGGCACCCTCATGAAGTCTGTTTCTGATTGTTTGGCCTGCTGGAGGTCATATTGTAGGGCTCTTCCAGTGCTCATCCAGTTCCTCCTTGCACAAAGGAGCAGATACCAGTCTTTACCTTCTACAGCCCTGTCCAGCACTAGAGTAACTGACTCTCTCCTGGAATCTCCTCCATGCTCTTGAGACTGTGCTGGGAGACACAGCAAACCTTCTGGCAATGGCACGTATTGATGTGCCATCCTGGAGGAGCTGGACTGCCTGTGCAAACTCTGTAGGCTCTAGGTATCGCTTCATGCTACCAGTAGTGACACTGACCCTAGACAAATCTAGTGAAAAACAGTCAGAAAAGATGAGTAGGAAAAAAATGTCAGTGGCCTCCACCTGTAAAACCATTCCTGTTTTGGGGGTTGTCTCATTGTTGCCAACTAGTGCAACTGTTGTGAATTTCATTAACACCAAAGCAGCTGAAACTGATTAACAACCCTCTCTGCTACTTAACTGGCCAAATCAATATCCCAGGAATTTAACCACTTGCCTACTGGGCACTTATACTTCCTTTGTCCCCAGATCAATTTTCAGCTTTCAGCGCTGTTGCAGTTTGAATGACAATTGCATGGTCATGCAACACTGTACCCATATGACATTTTTATCATTTTCTCACACAAACAGAGCTTTCTTTTGGTGGTATTTAATCGCCACTATGTTTTTATTTTTTGCACTATAAACAGAAAAAGAGCAAAACATTTTTCAAAAATAAAATTTTCATTTGTTTCTATTATAAAATTTTGCAAACAATTAATTTTTCTCCTTCACTAATGTGCGTTGATGAGGCTTCACTGATAGGCACCACTGATGGGCACTGATGAGGTGGCATAGATAGGCAACACAAACGGGCGGCACTGATTGGCGGCACTGCCGCACAGCACTGCTGGGCGGCACTGATCAGGGCACTGATGATCAGTGCCGTTCTGCTAGGTGACAGCTGTCAGTTATCGGCAGTACTTTCCTCATGCTGTGACAGCGTGAGGAAAGTGCTGCCGATTACCGGCAACTGTATTTACTCTGTGATCTGCTGTGTCATCACAGCTGATTACATGATAAAAGGCCGCTGTGATTGGCCTTTTACCTCATCACGTGATCAGCTGTGTCCATAGGACACAGCGATCATGGAGAGCGCCGGGTGCGCGCTGCTGGGGGCGCTTTCTGGGAGGACATCATATGACACCCTCCGAGAACTGGAGAACCATGCTGTAGCCGTCATTCGGCTATAGTGCAGTTACCAAGTGGTTAATTGACTTGATGCTATACTCTGATTAAAAAGCGTTCCTTTAATTTTTTGAGCAATGTAGTTTCTCTCAACACACTAAACTGCTACATTTGAGGGAAAGCTTGTGCTTTTGAAAAACAGACTTACTGTGGAAGATCACCTGGATCGGAAAGAAAGCCTTAAAAAGAAAACTAAGGCAGCCCTAACATCTAAGAATTGTTAAGCTACAATATAATAAAAAGTTTACTTTGGATTTAATACTGCTTTAATGCAGCTAAAGATTTCCAGTGTCCAACAAAGCAACATTGACAGCTGCTCAGATCAGTTTGTAACTAGCACTTGTTTTTGTGACATGACTTTAACTTGAATAATGTACAAGTAAATTGCTCTTGCGAGAATATTTATATTGTGTTTGGAGAATACCTCTGTACTGTGTGAATAACTAGATTACTGATTTATTCATCTTTTTTTAGCATCACTTAGAAAAAAAAACTTTACACTTCAAACTTACATTACCTCCTCCACTGGCATTCCTGTGTTTAGGACAATGTTATAGAAACCATTTCCTACACATTTTACAGGTCCACCTGTACAAAATATTACTGTACGTGACTGCATAGTATTTCCTGTCTTCTTGTACCACAGTCAGAACAAAACAAAATGAAGAGTAGAAAGTTGCATACAAACCCATCAAGTTTATTGATGAAATCTACACATTAATAAAAAATACAATTATTTTTGCAACGGCTAAGCCTATTAATATCCTTTTCTAGTTTTTCTATCAGCTGAAAATGCAAACAAAATAATACAGAGGCACAAGAGAGCAAACTTCATCATTATAGAGGAACTGCTCAATGGAAATTTAGAGAGAGAATGTTATGAAGAACTATGTACATATGAAGAAGCAAGGGAAGTATACGAAAACAATGAGAACACAGTAAGTTCACTTGGATTTTTTTAAATATACATAACAAGGAACATTTAAAACGAATCCACTGTCACATTTTGTAAACAGTGCCTGAATTATGGAGTTAATATTTTAGCAAGATGTCTACAATACGGAAATTACATTCATCATTGTCAGAACATTATTAACCTCATGGAGAGCATACGTGAATGTAGCTCCTGTTGCTGTCCTCCCTTTGTACCACCTAAAGAGGAACTTTATTCTCTCAATCAACATTAACTGTTTTTCAAACCCTATGTTGGTAGCATTAGTAAATAGATAGGAAGGTATAATTTATGTACTTGTTTTATACATTTTTTTTTAAGTTTCTTCAGCTCCTTCCAGGTTTCTGACCTAGACCAAAATGATGTCATACATCCCAGAAATCTTCATGGGCATCTTTTTTCTTTCATCTGGAGGAGGGGAGCAGGAGCTTTCTCAACTAAGCACACTCTCCTGCCTACATGTCTGAGCTAAGGGCAGATTGATTCCAGGAAGTAAATACTAAATGAATCATTTGCCCTTACTCAAGATGGCCACTGCCAGAATAACTAGGGGGTGGTTTTCAAAATGATTTCTCAGCAAAATAAAGCATGCAGACATGGGCAGATGTGTTAGTTTACATTAAACGTCAAAAATTGTAGTAGTGGTTTCAGTTTGTGGTGCTCAGATTTTCCTTTTACATATGAAAAATGTCATCCACACTTATTTGAACGAATTTGGGGTGCATCATTTTTCTCTCCGCATGCACTCACTAAGCAGTGGATAATGTTACAAATGTAAACGTCTCATTTTTATATGCTGGACAAACATATCTGTAGTTTGTACTGTGTACTTTGTATGATATACAAATTAATACTACACAATGATAGAGCTATAATGTGTTTATTATTTAGCATTGGAATATTTCAATACTCAATATAAATCATCTAAAGACAAAATTAGAGGTATAATGGCTGTATCCTTAGTGGTTATATGCACTTTGAGTTAGATATATACAATATAAATATATACACTGTATAAATAAAGGATATTGAATATATTAATGCATGGTGTCATGTCCAGTGTGCTGCACATACACTATATTGCCAAAAGTATTGGACCTGCCCTTCAAATCATTGGATTTAGGTATTTTAATCACCCCCATGGCCACAGATGTATAAAATCAAGCACCTAGGTATGCAGACTGCTTCTACAAACATTTGTGAAAGAATGGGTCACTCTCAGGAGCTCAGTGAATTCAAGCATGGTACCATGATAGGTTGTCACCTGTGCAATAAGTCCATCCATGAAATTTCCTTGCTACTAAATATTCCACAGTCAAATGTTAGTGGTATTATAACAAAGTGGAAGCAACTGGGAACAACAGTCACAACATCAGCCACAAAGTGGTAGGCCACATAAAATTAAAGAGCAGGGTCCGCGCATGCTGAAGTTGCCAACTGTCTGCAGAGTCAATAGCTAAAGACCTCCAAACTTCGGGTGGCCTTCAGATTAGCAGAATGCCAGTGTGTATAGAGCTTCATGAAATGGGTTTCCATGGCAGAGCAGCTGCACACAAACCTTACATCATGAAGTGCAATGCAAAGTGTTGGATGCAGTGGGGTAAGGCATGCCGCCACTGGACTCTAGAGCAGTGGAGATGTGTTCTCTGGAGTAATGAATCACGCTTCTCTGTCTGGCAATTCAATGGACATATATGGGTTTGGCGGTTGCCAGGAGAATGGTATTTGTCTGACTGCATTGTGCCAAGTGTAAAGTTTGGCAGAGGGGGCATTATGGTGTGGGGTTGCTTTTCAGGGGTTGGGCTAGGCCCCTTAGTTCCAGTGAAGGGAACTCTTAAGGTGTCAGCATACCGAGACATTTTGGACAATTCCATGCTCCCAACTTTGTGGGAGCAGTTTGAGGATGGCGCCTTCCTGTTCCAACATGACTGCACACCAGTGACAAAGCAAGGTCCATAAATACATGGATGAGTGAGTTTGGGGTGGAGGAATTTGATTGGCCTGCACAGAGTCCTCACCTCAACCTGATACAACACGTTTGGGATACACTAGAGCGGTGACTGCGAGCCAGGCCTTCTCGTCCAACATCAGTGCCTGACCTCATAAATGCGCTTCTGGAAGAATGGTCAAACATTCCCATAGACAAACATCTAAACCTTGGGGACAGCCTTCCCAGAACAGTTGAACCTGTTATAGCTGCAAAGGATGGGCTACCTCAATATTGAACCCTACAGACTAAGACTGGGATGCCATTAAAGTTCACGTGTGTGTAAAGGCAGGTGTCCCAATACTTTTGGCAATATACTGTATGAGCATTGGAAAGTTACATAGCATTAGATCTGTTTTTAACTGTCCTTGTCATGGACATTCTATATATTGACCATTAGGTCAGTCCTGAATTTATCAGCACCAGAAAGCTTTATATCCAGTGTTGTTTGCCTGCTGTGATAACTGTGATAATATACAGTATATAATTTCTGGAAGCTGAGCTGTTGTTATCAAATCATTTATAGCTGATTCTCCACAGATTGTGTTTCACTGAAGACACTGCAGAATGCTAATATTTATATTTTTTAATATATCTTTAATAGGATGAGTTTTGGAAAGGATATTATGGTAAGTACTATCATTTTTTGCATTTTTATAGCAGGAAAGTGCACATGGAAGTCAATTTCTGGGCACAGATTGTTCCTACAATATACTATAAATGTCTCTAAAATAAAGTGATAGTTCTTCCCAAACAGGCCACACTAATGTTTGGACTATTCTCCAAAATTAAGGAATAATGTACCCTGTGTAATACAATTGTGCATGTACATGGTCCCTTAGTATCCTAATGGCTTTGGAAGTTAAAACAAATGCAAAAACACCTGATTTATGGACTTCCATAGATTAAAAGTTACCAATTACCAAAGTAACGAAGTGAAAAAATAAAAATCTGTGGCGCTTTACCCTTTTAGAAGAACCATTTTACTTATACCAACATTAAAGCCAGGAACCAAGGTACATTAAAAGAATACCTGACATACTGTATGTATGCCTGCTGAAAAAGCACTACATTCTCAATGTGTGATGTAGTTAAATACACAAGCACTTGCCAGAACCCTGACACACTTACATCCTCATCTCTGGGACTTGATATATTGTCATTAATCCTTGGACAATGCGCAGAAAGTTCAAAGCTGTACCTCCATCTGACCCTGGTTAGGGAAAAGTCACCTTCCACTGTGACAGATGCTCCAGGGCATGTAGCACATTTACATTCTATGATTGGAAGCAATCAAACTGTGTGTGGGTAAAAAATTACCTCTGTCACATTGTGCACAACTTAGTATACAGTTAATAACTAAAAATTAAACAAAGCATCCTCAAACCAAATCCAAACAAAATTACCATGTGTCAAAAATGTGAAATATAGTCGGGTTGGTAACATAGTAAAATTCCAACTCTCACCAGCTCAGAAGGGGTCTATTGAATGTGCAAAGTAAGTGAACAAGAAACAAACAACAATGCTCTTCATATCCCACTTGGTGTTGGTGTTGTTTAGCAACACCAAGTAATCTATAAAGATAATTGTTTTTTGTTACTGGTTATATGTTTTTATGTGTTGATGTATTCTTTACTGTAAATCCCAAATCTTAACTATTTACCAGAATAGCACTTCATCCTCCCTGAAAGATCTGGAGTCTCCGGTTCTAGGAAGATACACAAATCCAATAACACCTGAAGTCCAAACTTTCACAGACTAAAAATATTACCAATACAAATGTTCAAATACCAATTACCAAAATAAATATATTTATGTTGTCCACAATAAAAGTTTGTCTCTGTATTTACAGGTGGTAGACAGTGCTCTTCAAACCCATGTATGAACAATGGTGTATGCACAGACACTATTCGCAGTTACATCTGTACCTGTCCTGTAGGATATAAAGGAAAGGAGTGCAAGATGGGTAAGACAAATCAACCCATAAAAGAAAATATATATAACAATGAACTGCAGAATGTAATATACAGTGGGGATCGAACGTTTGGGCACCCCAGCTAAAAAATTGTATTAATGTGCATAAAGAAGCCAAGGAAAGATGGAAGAATCTCCAAAAGGCATCAAATTACAGTTTAGACATTCTTATAATATGTCAACAAAAGTTAGATTTTATTTCCATCATTTACACTTTCAAAATAACAGAAAACAAAAATATGGCGTCTGCAAATGTTTGGGCACCCTGCAGAATTTATAGCATGCACTGCCCCCTTTGCAAAGCTGAGACCTGCCAGTGTCATGGATTGTTCTCAATCATGGTCTGGGAAGACCAGGTGATGTCAATCTCAAAGGTTTTAAATGCCCAGACTCATCTGACCTTGCCCCAACAATCAGCACCATGGGTTCTTCTAAGCAGTTGTCTAGAAAACTGAAACTGAAAATAGTTGAGGCTCACAAAGCTGGAGAAGGCTATAAGAAGATAGCAAAGCGTTTTCAGATGTCAATATCCTCTGTTCGGAATGTAATTAAGAAATGGCAGTCATCAGGAACAGTGGAAGTTAAAGCAAGATCTGGAAGACCAAGAAAATTATCAGACAGAACAGGTCGCAGGATTGTGAGAAAAACAATTCAAAACCCTCATTTGACTGCACGATCCCTCCAGAAAGATCTGGCAGACACTGGAGTTGTGGTACACTATTCCACTATAAAGAGATACTTGTACAAATATGGTCTTCATGGAAGAATCATCAGAAGAAAACCTCTTCTACGTCCTCACCACAAAAATCATCGTTTGAACTTTGCAAATGAACATATAGACAAGCCTGATGCATTTTGGAAACAAGTTTTGTGGACCGATGCGGTTAAAATTGAACTTTTTGGCCGGAATGAGCAAAGGTACGTTTGGAGAAGAAGGGGCACAGAATTTAATGAAAAGAACCTCTGTCCAACTGTTAAGCATGGGGTTGGATCAATCATGCTTTGGGGTTGTGTTGCAGCCAGTGGCACAGGGAACATCTCACGAGTAGAAGGAAAGATGGATTCAATAAAATTTCAGCAAATTTTGGATGGTAACTTGATGCCATCTGTGAAAAAGCTGAAGTTAAAGAGAGGATGGCTTCTACAAATGGATAATGATCCTAAACACACCTCGAAATCCACGGGGGATTACATCAAGAGGCGTAAACTGAAGGTTTTGCCATGGCCTTCACAATCTTCTGACCTCAACATAATTGAAAATCTATGGATAGACCTTAAAAGAGCAGTGCGTGACAGACAGCCCAGAAATCTCAAAGAACTGGAAAACTTTTGTAAGGAAGAATGGGCAAAGATACCTCAAACAAGAATTGAAAGACTCTTGGCTGGCTACAAAAAGCGTTTACAAGCTGTGATACTTGCCAAAGGGGGCAGTACAAGATATTAACTCTGCAGGGTGTTCAAACTTTTGCAGACGCCATTTTTTTGTTTTCTGTTATTTTTAAAGTGTAAATGATGGAAATAAAATCTAACTTTTGTTGACATATTATAAGAATGTCTAATCTGTAATTTGATGCCTTTTGGAGATTTTTCCATCTTTCCTTGGCTTCTTTATGCACATTAATACAAATGTTTAGCTGGGGTGCCCAAACTTTTGATCCCCACTGTATTTAGTTTATAAACATTTCTCACAACAAGCAGTAGTTGTAACTGAGCTCCTTATATAACATTTGCTTGCAGTTTTATTCTTAGCTGGTATAAGGAAAAGATGACATTTACCCTGGGCCCGTAGGGAAAGTGGCCTATGTGTTGGAATCACAGATTGTATATTCAGAAGATCAGTTGAAACCCTGTAGACTGGGTCACTGATCAAAAGAGCTGCTGATGCACAAATCTGAAAAAATGACAAATTTGAAGTAAAGAGCAAGCCTCCAGGTTGGGCACCCACCAGACAAGAGTGGGAGGAAAAAACTATATTCGAACCATGTAATCACATAATACATCAAATAACTGAGACACTGGAAAATGGGAGGATATTTCATGATCTGACAAGTGCATCTAAATTTTCGTAGTATCTGGCGCAGCCTGCAGTGCTTACACACGGACATACCAACAACACTCTAATATATATAGTTAGAATAGGGGTGAGCTGCACTGGAAAAGTAATTTATATCCAGTGGGTGCAATACATCAAATGGCATCCAAACACCATTATGAAGAAATAGTATCCAAGGAAAAGATGCTGCAAAACCCAATGGAAAGTCTAGACACTGGACTTATGTTTTGCTGCAATGCAAACAAATGACTGATAGATCATTTTCCCAAGGTTTGCTTTAAGAGTGTCATTATGGAGGATAAACTGAAAAAAGCAAGCATTCAAGGAGAAGGTAGCTTAAATCTATGTTGATTAAAGCTCCACTCCAGGATAAAAACCTTTTTATTTACCTGTAGGTTAAGCTCTAAGTTCTTGTTTGGGTCCTTCTTCAGGTATCAACATCATTACCTTCAAGGTAAAGAAAAGAGGACGATTCATTAGAGGGGGGTGGCAGGGGACTGGCAATCTATGTTTCCTCCCGACCAGAGTCAGCAGGGGTGAGGGACTTGGATGGGGTACTTAAATTAATATATCTGGCTTCACCATGTAAGGGTAAAAAAAAGAGAAAATAATAGTGTTGGTTAGAAGTGTGTGGGAGTTATGCTCACCAAAATAGTTTTTGCCAAGAATGGGCCTTAAAATTAGTTGATATGTCAAACTGAGATACATGCTGTAATAGAATGAGAGATTGAGTGTATAGTATATACATATTTTCTGGTTTCTTACTAGTATACTTTATTGCTGACTCCCTGTAGCGGTAAATGAATGCCATCCTGATGCAGAAGATGGATGCCAGCATTTCTGTGAACCTAGATATGGACTTGACTTTTACACCTGTTCCTGTGCAGCTGGCTACAAGCTTGGTGAAGATGAAAAGTCCTGTCAACCAACAGGCAAGTCACACCAAAGGCACATAGTACATAGTGATACTCATTCAAGGATGGCAGTTCTAAATATGAGAATTAAGGCATGGATGACAGCTTTATAGGGAATATTTTTAACAATTTGCAGAATTGCAATTTAGCCAATATATAGCTTAATTGTTTTATAGGTTTTAAAAGCAATTGTCAGGTTTCATTAACAGTGAAAACATGGAAAAAAAACCTACAGGGGGAAAAAGAAGTAATTCTTAC
Source organism: Staurois parvus (assembly GCF_062004578.1). Lineage (NCBI taxonomy): Eukaryota > Metazoa > Chordata > Amphibia > Anura > Ranidae > Staurois > Staurois parvus. The sequence continues at coordinate 9,501,656 of NW_028318430.1, read as the reverse complement.
CTTCCCTACGCTTCCGTACTGTACTGGGTGACATCACCATCCTGCCAACAAGATCCTGGGGAATGTTGAGTACTTGCAAGAAGATGCTGCAACACACTGCAGGGCCATCTCCTCAGTCACATTTTGGCTACTTAACATTCTGTAGGAACTTATCAAAAGGATAATGACACCACCCTTGCCTAGGCACCTTAGGTTGAAGCTGTCTCTTCTCAGTGATATTTGGGCTACTCATGGGTGATGATGTCACTCCTTGCCTAGGCATCATAGGTGGAAGCTGGGGGAAGGGTCTTTATTTTTATCTAATTTTTCCCCCCCATAGATGTTTTTGTTTTCAAGTTTAATGTGGCATTTCAGAAAGGGGGTGCATGGTCAGTTAAAGTGTTACTAAACCCAAGATGCTACATTTACTATATTTGGTCTCCCACAGTACACAGAACATGGAAATGCATTTATTTTAGTAAATATAAACTGCTAAATACTTTTTCCCATCAGCAGTTAGAGCAGTCCTGTGACTTCTATCAGTGTCCACCAGAGCACTGGTTAAAGCTTGTAGGAGGAGTTTTCATTCTCCTCTACTGCCCAATGAGGGTGCATGACCTCTGACCCTCTGTCTGGATAACTCAGATTGTCCCTGTGCTGATCACATGCATGCTACCAAGAAAAAAAAAACAACTCTCTAGCAATACAAACCAAACTGAGCACGTGCAGCTTGCCCCAAGGCTCTGTTCTATCAGCAGATGGGTTAGGGACTGTGGAAAAAGGAGAGGATCACAGAAGATATGATCAAACATCCTTTTTACACAATACAGAGGATTAACCCCTTAGGTTCAATAGTGAGTATAACAAGCATGCTTTACTGCATATACAGACTGTATGGGGAGGGAGTTTCTCAGCTAAGCACACCCACCTGGCCTGAGTGAAGGAGCTAAGGACAGATGGATTCCAGGAAGTAAATGCTACATGAATAGTCTGCAGTTACTCAAGATGGCTGCAGCTAGAAATGTTGGAGGGTGTTTTACAAAGTGATTCCGTAACAAAACAAAAAGCATGGAGACATGGATGGATGGATGTGTTTTCTTTGAATAATTAACAATGAATTAAAGTGGAACTTCACTGTATCTGAGCACCGCAAACCAAAACTGCTATTTAATTCATTTTTAATATTGAAAGCAAACTCAACCATCCATCCATGTCTCCATAATTTGTTTTGCTGAAAAATCACCTAGAAAAACACCCCCTAGCCTTTTTGACCAGGGCCATCTTGGATAAGGGCAGAAGATTCATATAGCAATTACTTCCTGGAATCCATCTGTCCTTAGTTCAGGCATACAAGCAGGAGGATGTTCTTAGCTGAGAAAACCCCCCCTTCCTTCTTGGAGACTCCTGGGATATATGGCATCGTTTGACTAGGCATGGAAACTAGGAAGTGACTAAAGATATGTAAAATAAAAAAGTTTAAAACAAGTAACTATAAATATACCTTCCTATCTATTTACTAATGCTAGAAGCATAAGGATTCAAAATAGTCAGTGCTGATTGAGAGAGTGAAATTCCACTTTAAGTAGTGTTTTCAGTTTGTAGCAGGGGCGGACTGACCATTTGGAAACTCGGGCACTGCCCGAGGCCCGGGGGTCAGTAGGGGGCCCCATGAGATGCCCCTGGTACTTTTTCATAGGCTTTTTTGAGTTTGGGCAAGGACACAGGGGCCCCCATGATCCCCTATTGCCCGGGGGCCCCATGAGTTGTCAGTCCGCCCCTGGTTTGTAGCACTCAGATACGGTTTAGTTATACTGATATTAAACTCAAAAACAAAAATAATTAAAGTATATTAATCTTAACCTAAAAAAGGACCTTCTTCTGCTCTCCACCATCTCCACATTCTTTTTTTTTGGCTGTCATCGACTACAGTTGTTCTCCATGGTCTGAATGTAGGAATGTAGTCACAATGCTCTTCCTCGTTTCTCAGATGAATTAGGGACTATGAAATTTGTAGTGTGCATAGAGCAGTGCACATGACCACAACAAGTATACACTGTTTGTTTCAAACAGACGTGTGGGAAAAGGAGAGGTCTGGATGCTTACGGAGGATGTTAAAAGGAGGCAGAACACCACAGTAAGAAACAATTTAATGAAAGATAGATTACAGGTCCACTAAATAGTGGCTGTGTATAGATTACATATGGAGAATAAGGATATTGTTTAACGTCACTTCAATGCATCAATTGAAATAGATCTTGCATTCTTCTTTTAAACACAGAACCCTATGCATGTGGACAGTTACAAAAAGATGATGCTACAAAAGAACTAAGCTTGCAAGATAACCATAAGCCTATATTCCCCTGGCAGGTAATGACTGGATGGTGATGTGTCCAGCTAGGGAAATACTTCTCCCTGGGGTAAAAGATAAAATATGTACTGTAATGGTATAATCCATCAAATACATCTTTTTGTTTCAAGGTTCTTCTCCTAAATGCAGAAGAGACTCAACACTGTAGTGGCGTTATAATCAGTCAGTCTCTAGTGCTAACGACTGCAAAATGCACAGAACAGCATAGACCTCCATTTGTGATTGCCGGTAAGTTACTCCAAGTTTACCAAGGAAGGACTGATATATGCTTCTAGGAAAACTCTGCATAGATACCTCCCTTTTCCTGATTTTGTTTTTTAAATTGATATTTTTTTTTAACAAAATGTAGATTTGATTTATTCATGTAAAGGTTCTTTTCTATTTATGACAAAAAATAACAGATGTTTAGGTATTTAACAGTACAATTTTGCAGGAGAATATGAAGGTGAAATCACAAATATAAAGGCATAGAACATATTTGGAGTGACTCTCTTGCTATGTCGCTAAAATAAACTCTCCAAAAAAGGTGCCCCTGCGAAGAAGTCATGGAGAACTTGCTTCTTTTGCTTCCCGAGCTGCTGATTTTTGCTGTAGTGAAGGGAAACCGCACTCTTAAGATCCTGGACATTTTGACACTTTGTGATTGTCCTGGTCCCTTGCTGCACTCGGTGGGGAAGCAGGAAAATTATTTAACTATTTCTATGCAGAGGAACCTTTGCAGTGGCCCGCTCTACTGACCTTCTGCAAAGTGATCTGCGGTGGATAGGGCAGTGACTGCCAGGCATTTAGGAGGCAATACTGCTGCCTCCGCAAGGCCCCTTTTTTGCAGGATTTTCTATTGAAATACCAGGCCGTGTTTAATATCAAAACGTTTGTATATTCTATGTACGCTATGTTTTGTACCTCAAATTTTTTCAATAAAAACTTATTGAAAGTGATGCGATGGTGCAAACTTACTTTCATATTTGGTGGTCTTGTGCAGTTGCCCAAACCTTCTGGACTGAAATTTTTCATATGCTATCCCTGCTATTTGCTAAACCACTACCACCAGATCCGACTGTAGCCCTCTTAAATCTTCACCCCCCCCCCTCTATTTCTAAAACCCAATTTAAACTTCTCCTACAAATTACCACAGCAGCCAAGCAAATCATGGCCAAAGCGTGGAAGTCCCCATCTTTGAGCATTCTTGCAGTTAAGCATAAAGTTACCCAAGCAATGATCCATGCCAAAGTGGAAGCAACCGTCATAGATTCGGTCCCCAAATTTCTGTCGATATGGACCCCATGGGTGGACCAGTTCCTTCTGCCGAACTTTGATGATACGCTGCTTCTCTCTTAAGGCTATCTAGTCCTTCTTGTGAAGATACTACCATTCCATTTAAATAATACCTTGGTTTGGTCCCGAGAATCTCCTTTCTCCCCCAGAAGTTACACACCTCCCCCCCTCCTTCTTTGTACCTTCCCCTGTTTCTTCTTATTCTCCTCTCCTCCCCACTTTCTCCAAACTTAATTCTTTCCCCTTGGTTTTACGCAGAACCCTCATGCAGTTCTAGGAAATATTGCTCTCCTCCCAGAGCTTGACCATGTCTCATCTTCCTTCGCTATACAAAACTTCCTTTGCTCCCAAGGGTACCTTGTTAAATGTTTATTGCACTGCACTCCCTTTCTGTGGTAGGGCAACCTACCCTCCCATATCTCCCCCTTTCCTCCTTTTTTTTTCTTTTTGTGTTTCTTATTGTTTTGTTCATGTACTTGTATTTGAGATGCCTTATATTTGTTCTTTTGGCACTGAAAATTAATAAAATGTTTGAACATGGAAAAACTTATTGAAAGTGAAATACCAGGCCGCAACTGCAAGCCACAATTAGGTTTGTGGTTACGGCATAACCCCATTCACTAAAATAGGTCATTTTTGGCAGGCAGTACAGTTGTATAGATTTTGCCACGCTGTGCCATACTGCACTGCAACTGCAGCAGTGTGTACTAATGTGGCCACCGGCCATGCCCACTTTCTGCTTGGCAGTAAACAGGAGGTAAATCCATGGCTTGACTTCCTATATTTCCAGCCTCCCCAGGGGCACCCGTGTGAATGAGCTGCTATTGTAGTAGTTTATTTTAGCAACAGAGTTAAGATCAGTTTGCCAGTTGAGATTCACAACTGAGAGAATTTATGTGGTATTCCGATTTAAATAAAAATAAAGAGGGCATTCACAGTGAGCGCAGACATACAATTTGTGTTTTGACCATATGTTCCTGATCATGCTGTGTTATTACTGGGTAACAGCACAGAGTCTGCTTTCCTGTCTATCCTAATAAATAAAAATCCAAGTGGTGTGCTTAATTGCTTACTCTTTAAAGTGGTATTAAAGCCACTTTGTTACTTTTTACCTACCTAATCTTACAATATAGCTCACCTGTAGGTAAAAAGAATATCTCCTAAACGTGCACTGTTTAGGAAATATTTGGGTTTTTCTTACAGCAGTGAATGTGCTCTGAAGGAACAGCATACCTGTGCCGTTCCTTCAGAGCACTGTGCCGTGTCCCAAGACTCCCATGCGCATGTGTGGGAGTGACATCATTGCGGCTCAGCTACCCAGATGGCCAGAGCTCACGAACGCGGAAGGAAGACTAGGTGAGGATTGAAGCTTCAACAGCAATGACAGCGTGCCTCTGGAGGGCTTAGTTTTAAGGTATGTTTTGCATAATGTACTAGTATGCAATGCATACGAGCACATTATGCCTTTACCTTGCAGAGGATTTTTTTTTAAAAAATGTGTTTAAGACACGGTTTACTACTGCTTTAAGGGATCATTCATACAAGTGGCAAGGACTGCCACTCCTCTACAAAAAAAAAAAAAAAAAGATTCTTGCTTGAGTTGCTTTTCAGAGGCATTTTACAGGCTCTGAGAAGGCAATCTATTGCCTCTTCTCCACCTTTTTTAACCCCCTAAAATGATGCACCACTGTATGGATGTGGTTCTGTGGCAGTTGCAGCATGAGCCTATTCACTTGAATGGGCCGTGTTCAATGAACGGTAGTGCCTGTTGAACATGACAGGTATCATTCCTGCCACTGCCGTAAAGCAAAACATTGTGGTCATGGAACATATACATCCCCAGCTGCTGTCTTCTCAGCTAAAGGGATAGTGGTAAAAACATAGCTTAACCACATGGTTTTAGTGCCCCCAACCACAAGTGAGAACAAGCCCCATGGATATATTCACATGTTCCAATTTGTCCTTTTTTACTGATATTTCACTTCCAACCTATATGCCATTTTGATAATTTACCTACTGCTGATTATTTATAATATTTCACAGGAAACCGTGATCCAGAAAATAAGCAAAAGATAAAAGTAGAGGGCTATCGTGTCCACTCCAAATATTCTAAGCATACTGGAGACAACAACATAGCCTTAGTGAAGCTGCAAGACAGTATCAAGTTCCACAAACATGCTTTACCCATTTGCATTCCTCAGAAGGACTTTGCTGAGAATGTGTTAATGCCACGTATATCGGGTACCGTGAGTGGGTGGAAGCTTCCCTCCAACAAAACTTTGGAAATACAGCCTTTTCAATTCTCTGCAACAGAAACTAACAAAGAACACTGTGAGTCGACTTTCAATGTAACACTATCAAATCGATTGTTCTGTGGGAAATCAAAGAGCAGTATGGATTCTGCTATAGTGGATGGGAGCCATTTTACCATTGAACACAAGGGTGCCTGGTTCTTGATAGGTGTAATGGGCACAAATAATACAGAGGCCAGCAGCCCAAATGTATTTTTATTTACTAAAATCTCTAGATATATAATGTGGTTAGTACAGAACAGTGGATAATCACTTACTGTACATTCATTTTGTAAATTATTACAGAACGTACACTTTTCCAATTATTTTTTACACCTCATGCTCTTCGAATGAGTTTAAGGTATATTTTGCTTAACAAAGAATATCCTCACTTTTACAAAGCTCTGTATAACCTTAATACCAGGGATGGCAATTCTTAAGTAATGCATAACCAAATATTGTATATAAGACTCTTAAGTAATCATTTTGCATTAATAAGTCTATTTTTAAAAAAGGTTTTATACCTACAGTTTGGGCAGATGAAAAATACACCAGCTAATGCAACTCTGTAATCATTATTATGTCATTAAAGTTATTTTTTTAATGCAAGCCATGTAAGTACCTGAATTTGACTTGGTATTAGCTTCTTGCAGTCCCAGTACAGCAGCAACCAGATTAGGATTGGGAGAAGCAGCATGAGTAACCAATCAGTTGTGCTGCAGTGCCCATGTGTTTACAAAAGACATGCTACCACCTTCCATGGCTTTCTTGAGCTCTCCCATCCGACCGGGGAATCCGAGAATGCAGCCAGCAGTTCCGCCAGCTGACCATAGAGCTGATCGGAGATCAGAGTGGCTCCAATCATTGCTATGGTCTAAGAGACCAGAAGCTACAAACATTTCATCATTTCTGTTTTTGCTGGATATTAAAAGCGCCATTTTTAATTTGGGAAAGTGTCTGATCACACCAGTCTTGGTGTGATCAGATACTTTAAGAGCAGTTGAGAGATATAGAGTCTAATAGACCCTAGAATTCTCAGAAAAGAATGTCTGTCATTGCCTATTGCTATCACAGGACATATTTACATTCCCTGTGATAACAATAAAAGTGATAAAAAAAAAAGGGATAGTGTAAAAATAAAAATTGACCATTTGCATATTGGGCACTTTTACCCCCTTCCTGCCCAGGCCAATGTTCAGCTTACAGCGCTGTCACAGTTTGAATGACAATTGCGTGGTCATGCAACACTGCACCCAAACAAAAATTTTATCTTTTTTTTTATACACATAAGAGCTTTCTTTTAGTGGTACTTAATCACCACTGGGTTTTTTATTTTTTTGCTAAACAAACTAAAAAGACTGAAAAGTTTGAAAAAAAAAAGTTTTTCTTAGTTTTTGTTATAAAACTCTGTACATAAGTCATTTTTCTACTTCACTGATGTGCGCTAATAAGGCTGCACTAATGGGCACTGACAGGCGGCACTGGCAGGCATCACTGATGGGCACTGAAAGGCAGCACTCATATATGGCACTGATAGGAGTTACTGACTGGCACTGATAGTTGGCACTGAAAGGCAGCTCTGATGGGCACTGGTATGTGGCATTGATGGGCACTGACAGGTGGCACATCATATGACGTCCTCCCAAAATGAGAGAGCAGCCACCCACCCTTCATTTCCTTATATGGCATGCGGGAAGTGGTTAAAAAAAAAAAAGACCCCACCCCGCCCCAGCCCCCTTCCCGTGCTCATGCGCAAAGGAGACCATAAGCTTTGGTCCTGTGTCAGTATGTAAACAGAGATTGCACCATGCATTTGAGGTATCACCATGAACGTCAGATCGAGGGCAGTAATTCTAACACTAGACTTCATGTGTAAATATAAAGTGGTGACCTGTAAAGGCTTTTAAAGCGTTGCCTATAGATATTAAAAATGTATGTAGTTTGTCGCCGTTGCACGGGCATGTGCAATTTTAAAGCATGTCACTTTGGTATCTATTCAGCGTAACAACATATTTTATATGTTATCAAGCAACTGGGCAATATATTGTGTTTTTGTGCAATAAGATTTAAAAAAAGTGTATTTTTTCCAAAAAATTAGCATTTGAAAAATCACCGCACGAATATTGTGTGGCATAAAAAATTGCAACACCCAGCATTATATTCTCTAGGGCCATTGCTTAGAAATTTATAAAAAATATTTGGGGGTTCAGAGTAATTTTCTAGCAAAAAATGTTTTTTCATGTAAACAAAAAGTGTCAGAAAAGGCTTGTTCTTCAAGTGGTTAGAATAATGAGTGATGGGATGTGTGGCAGAAGCTTCTAATGTTAGCCCCGAAATGCCAGGATAGTAGAAGCAAACTCCCCCACCCCCCTTTCCGAAAATCATCCCTTTTATTAAAGTACACACTCCAAGATATTTGCTAAGGGGCATGGTGAGTATTTTGCAGATCTCATTCGTTGCCACAAGTTTTTGGAAAATGAAGAAAGAAAACAAAAATGGATTTTGTCTTTTTTTTTTTCAAAACCGTGACAAAATTGGGATCTGTAAAATACTCACTATGCCTCTTACCAAATTCCTTGGATTGTCTACTTTCCAAAAAGGGGTCATTTTGGGGGTTGTTTGAACTATCCTGGCATTTTAGGGACTCCAAACTGATAGGTAGTGGAGAAGTGATATGAGAAAATATGCCCTTCGAAAGCCTGAAAGTGGTCATTGGATTTTGGGGCCTGTATGTCGATAGGCTGTCCAGAAGTCTCCCGCATGTGTTATCCCCATACTCAAGAGAAGTAGCAGAATGTGTTTTGGGGTGTTATTCCACTTATAGTCATGGAATTCGTGAGCAATATATCATTTAAGTCTCAACTTTGTGTAAAAGAAAAATGTGTCATTTTCAAAAATTTGTGGAAAAAAAATTAAAATCCGCCATGGACTCAACATACCTCTCAGCAAATTTCTTGGGGTTTCTACTTTCCAAAAAGAGGCCATTTGGGGGGGGTCTTTGTACTGCCCTGGCATTTTAGCTCCTCAAGAAATGTGATAGGCAGTCAGAAAGTAAAAGCTGTATAAATTCCAGTACATATACTATAGTTTGTAGACGCTATAACTTTCACACAAACCAATTAATATACACGTATTGGGATTTTTTTTTTTTACCAAAGACATGTAGCAGAATACATTTTGGTCAAAATTCATGACTACCTTTGATTTTATTAGATCTTTATTGTAACCAATAGTAGAAAATATCCTTTTTTTCAAAATTTTCTATATTTTTTCATTCATATCACAAAGAATTAAAAACCCAGTGGTGATGAAATACCAACAAAAGAAAGCTCTATTTGTGTGAAAAAAGGACACAAAGTTAGTTTGGGTACAGCACTGCATGACTGCACAATTACCAGTTGTGAGTTGTGTGATGTAAGTATTTCATCCCTGTATTTAGCAGTTTGCCTGGATTTTAGTCTGCACACCCAGATGAAGACCCCCATTTAGGAGAAGATACAGACCTGCATTTTAGTTTTAAAATGAACCAGTCATGACAGAAGTATGGGGGCTGCAACTGACCTTTTTCTGAATTGTCAGTTAGCCTTATGGGCTGAGCCACTGGTTTTAGTCCCTCACTGAGTCACTGTTCCGAAACAAGCATGTAGTTTGGAAAAGTCAGAAGTTTTTATCTGCATGCTTTTTCCAGGCTATTAATTCAAAGTACTGAATCAAGAGTCAGCCTGACAGCCAGGCAATCATCAGTTTTAGAAGATGTCAGCAATGGATGACCGTGTGTTCTGTCATCTGACAGGTTTCCTTTAATGTAAATCATTTTTACTGAAAAATATTTTCTTATAGAATGGATATCAAACTGTTCTAAACACAAAAGCGTAACAAAACTGACGATATATACCGCATAATATAAAACTAACTAGTACAACAGCTACATTAATATTTTATGTACACAATACAGCTGTATGCCAATCTGTAAGCTGCAATTTGAAGCTGAAGTTAATTTTCTTTGCAGGTAAAAAAATATACATTTATTATTTTTTGTTAGGTATCTGTAGAGCATTTGTGGGGGCAATGTCATGGTCCTGCAGACCTTCTGTCTATCTGTCTGCCTCTACATCCAACATAGGCAGGCAGTTACACTCTGACAGGAAGAATCCACGTACTACCAGAGCGGTCATAAGCACCCTGGTAGTCCATTGAGAGCTACAGTGCCTTGAAGTATTCATACCCCTTGAAATTTTCCACATTTTGTCATGTTACAACCAAAACATAAATGTATTTTATTGAGATTTTATGTGATAGACCAACACAAAGTGACACATAATTGTGAAATGGAAGGAAAATGATAAATGGTTTTCAATTTTTTTTAAATATCTGAAAAGTGTGGAGTGCTCTGCTTCTCCATGCAATGGTGCTCTACATAGCTTCCTGAAAACATTACAGTAACCTGCCTCAGTACTCAAAGCAGAACTAACATATCAATGCAGCGGTTTCCTAGAACAGTTACAAATAAGGCATACTGTGAATATGATAATCTGCATAACTGTCATTTTTGCTGTCATGTAAAAACGGGTTCCTGATGATCAGTCACCAGAAAACTATCCTAAGTGCTTACTGCAGGGCATTCTGTATTATCGGTATACTCCCATCAAAACTGAAATTTTAAACTTTGAGATGCTTACATGGAGCAGCAGACTCTTACTTCTTCAGCTTTGCATCCAGACATTACTGGAGTGTACTAGTCCAACCAACCCCTTTTTCAGTAACCTGGTGGTTTTGGAATGGGCCTGTTTGTGATGCTGGAAAACCTACTGCCTCACACACACAAAGCCTTATGGAAACAACAGCACTAAAAGTTTCTAACATCCACTAATCTTGCCTTGGAATTCTGAATGTGATTTTTGATGCATAGAAAAATAGAGGCAGTTACACAGCACAGGCTTCAGGACATACACTCCAACTCAGCTCATATGGCAATGTGTACAGAGAGATTAGGGAAGATTCAGATTTATTGGAACATTCTGATTTTAAGGCAGCTGCAGCATTTTTCTGATTGGCATTAGTAACTCAGAGGGAGCGTTCAACTGTTCCCTGGAAAGTATGTTGAAATTTACATTTTTAACCATTAATAATAGTTACATTATACAATTTTCAACATATGAATTGAGACCAGTTATCCAAAAGAGGATTTATTTCAAATTGTATATAAACACACAGTAAAAATGTGTACTATGGTAAATATGACCTGATACTTTAATTAAACATCAATGATAATGAAACATGGATCCTGCATTCACAGGTGAGGAATTTAGCTGTAGTACAAAAGGTCTTGTGTTGACAGAGCAGACCTTTGTAGTATCTGCATTCACCAGAATTCTTCTTAGCAGATGGTTGACAGGGGTGGAAAAGGGTTTTGTTTGCTGACCACAAGCTTCTGATGCTGATAAGATATGTAACCTTTAATGTGTCCCTTATAAAAGAAAAAAAAAAACATGAGCATTTCAATGACATAGCAGCTGGACATTCTGTCCAATGGTTGAGCCTGTTTGAAGACTATTTACGTCTGTATTTTTCTATATTGTATTATTACACAATGTGGTGCCTACAGTCAGGTCCATAAATATTGGGACATCAACACAATTCTAACATTTCTGGCTCTATACACCAACACAATGGATTTGAAATGAAACTAACAAGATGTGCTTTAACTGCAGACTGTCAGCTTTAATTGGAGGGTATTTACATCCAAATCAGGTGAACGGTGTAGGAATTACAACAGTTTGCATATGTGCCTCCCACTTGTTAAGGGACCAAAAGTAATGGGACAATTGGCTTCTCAGCTCTTCCATGGCCAGGTGTGTGTTATTCTCTCATTATCCCAATTACAATGAGCAGATAAAAGGTCCAGAGTTCATTTCAAGTGTGCTATTTGCATTTGGAATCTGTTGCTGTCAACTCTCAAGATGAGATCCAAAGAGCTGTCACTATCAGTGAAGCAAGCCATCATTAGGCTGAAAAAAAAAACAAACCCATCAGAGAGATAGCAAAAACATTAGGCGTGGCCAAAACAACTGTTTGGAAAATTCTTAAAAAGAAGGAATGCACCGGTGAGCTCAGCAACACCAAAAGACCTGGAATACCACGGAAAACAACTGTGGTGGATGACCAAAAAATTCTTTCCCTGGTGAAGAAAACGCCCTTCACAACAGTTGGCCAGATCAAGAACACTCTCCAGGAGGTAGGTGTATGTGTGTCAAAGTCAACAATCAAGAGAAGACTTCACCAGAGTGAATACAGAGGGTTCACCACAAGATGTAAACCATTGGTGAGCCTCAAAAACAGGAAGGCCAGATTAGAGGTTGCCAAACGACATCTAAAAAAGCCTTCACAGTTCTGGAACAACATCCTATGGACAGATGAGACCAAGATCAACTTGTACCAGAGTGATGGAAAGAGAAGAGTATGGAGAAGGAAAGGAATTGCCCATGATCCGAAGCATACCACCTCATCAGTGAAGCATGGTGGTGGTAGTGTCATGGCGTGGGCATGTATGGCTGCCAATGGAACTGGTTCTCTTGTATTTATTGATGATGTGACTGCTGACAAAAGCAGCCGGATGAATTGTGAAGTGTTTCGGGCAATATTATCTCCTCATATTCAGCCAAATGCTTCAGAACTCATTGGACGCCGCTTCACAGTGCAGATGGACAATGACCCAAAGCATACTGCAAAAGCAACCAAAGAGTTTTTTAAGGGAAAGAAGTGGAATGTTAAGCAATGGCCAAGTCAATCACCTGACCTGAATCCAATTGAGCATGTATTTCACTTGCTGAAGACAAAACTGAAGGGAAAATGCCCCAAGAACAAGCAGGAACTGAAGACAGTTGCAGTAGAGGCCTGGCAGAGCATCACCAGGGATGAAACCCAGCGTCTGGTGATGTCTATGCGTTCCAGACTTCAGGCTGTAATTGACTGCAAAGGATTTGCAACCAAGTATTAAAAAGTGAAAGTTTGATTTATGATTATTATTCAGTCCCATTACTTTTGGTCCCTTAATAAGTGGGAGGCACATATGCAAACTGTTGTAATTCCTACATCGTTCACCTGATTTGGATGTAAATACCCTCCAATTAAAGCTGACAGTCTGCAGTTAAAGCACACCTTGTTCATTTCATTTCAAATCCATTGTGGTGGTGTATAGAGCCAAAAATGTTAGAATTGTGTCGATGTCCCAATATTTATGGACCTGACTGTATATTTAAAAAGGGATTCAAATCTTTACCAAGTAATCATAGACCTGTTAGTTTAACATCTATGGTTGGGAGAAACAGCAGAGAGTTTAATAAAAGACCACATAGATGAGTTCTTGCTGGAAAAAATATTTTAAGCAACAGACAGCATGGATTCATGAAAGACAGAAGTCGTCAAACAAATCTGATTTCTTTTTATGAGGAGGGGAGAAAAACCTTGGACAGAGGGGTGTCTGTGGATGTGGTATACTTGTATTTTGTAAAAGTGTTTGACACAGTTCCTCACACATTGCTAATATTTAAGGTAAAGTCTACAGGCTTGGAAAAAATCTGAATGTAAATGGATAGAAAACTGGAAAAGATTGTATTCAGAGAGTAGTGGTTAATGATTCATACTCTGAATGGACTAGTGTTGTTAGTGGTGTACCCCAAGGTTTAATGTCGGGACCCTTACTGTTTAATATATTCATAAACTATATAGGGTCTGTGATTAAAAATATAACTTCAGTCTTTGCAGATGACACCAAGCTGTGCAGTGGAATAACGTCCTTACAGGATGTCTCCAACTTACAAGCTGACCTCGATGCACTGTTTAATTGGGCAACTATGTGGCAAATGAGGTTTAATGTTGATAAATGTAAGGTTATGCACTTGGGGGCTAAGAATATGCATGCATCATACATACTAGGGGGAGTACAACTGGGGGAATCAATGGTGGAGAAGGATCTGGTAGATCACAAGCTTAATAATGGCATGCAATGACAAGCTGTAGTTTCTAAAGAGAGCAAATTCTTCTCTTGTATTAAAAGAGGTATAGACTCCAGAGAGAGATATATCATATTACCCCTGTACTAATCATTAGTAAGACCTCATCTGGAATATGCAGTTCAGTTTTGGGCACCAATTCACAAAAAGAACATTGGGGAACTGGAGAAAGTACAGAGAAGGGCAACCAAACTGATAAGAGGCATGGAGGAGCTCAGATATGAGGAAAGATTAGAGGAACTGAATGTATTCTCTCTTGAGAAGAGGAGATTAAGGGGGGATATGATCAACATGTATAAATACATCAGTAGATCATATAGTGAACTCGGTGTAAAGTTATTCACCCTGAGGTCATCACAGAGGACAAGGGGGTTCTCTACATCTGGAGGAAAAGAGATTTAATCTCCAAATTCAGAAAGGTTTCATCACAGTAAGAGCTGTGAAAATGTGGAATAGACTCCCTCAAGAGTTGGTTCTGGCCAGCTCAGTGGATTACTTCAAAAAAGGCCTGGATTCTTTCTTAGATACACAGAATATAACTGGATACTAACATTTATAGGTAAAGTTGATCCAGGGAATATCTGATTGCCTCTTGGGGGAGAAGGAATTTTTTCTCCTGCAGGAGCAAATTGGATCTTGCTTTATTTGGTTTTTGCCTTCCTCTGGATCAACTGTGGGTATAGGATTAGAATTTTTTTTTTGTATGATTGAACTGGATGGACTTTTGTCTTTTTCCAGCCAGACTAACTATGTAGAAAATATTTCTAACCCCAGATCCCTCACTCCTTTTTTCCCCACTTTCCTTTTTACACCTCAGTGTCTGATGTAACAAGCCAGCAAGTATTCCAGAAAATTGCTGCTGTACCCCAGCGATACTGAAGCAGATGTGAATTCTCTTGTCAAAAAGGAACTGGAGGAAGGTGCCTCAAAAGTTGTGGAAATACCACATAGGTGGAGGGAGTCAGAGCCGCATGGAAAAAACTGACCACCAGAGGATACATTGCACGGGGGATCAGATCCAGAATCTCCCGTCACCTGAAGGTGGAGACATAATTCTATTTCCATGGACATGAAGATGCTCTGTCCCATGATGTACGATAAAGAAAACTGTGAGCATTTTCTCAAATGCTTCAGTTTCTGAAATGGAAAAACAGTAAATCCATAGTGCGCTCCCAGCGCAGAGACTAAGCTGTCAGCGACAACTCCTGGTCTCGTATCAATGATCACATGGACACTTTGACAGACCCCTGAATAAAATAAAAAAAAGAGAGTACAGAAGCGGGTTTTACTGAACAATCACAGTCTATTTAAAAACATTGGTTAGATGAATATCAAGCACATTTGTGCACACTGCACAATTTCTGGATATACTTTCTCTAATAGAATAACCCCTCATTGATGTATTTCAGAAAAATTGGATTCTTTTCTACTTACTTACCTGTAAAATCCATTTGTTGGAGTACATCATGGGACACAGAACAAGCTATAATGATGACCATCTAGATGTGCTACCTATAGGTGAATTGGCAGACCAGACAGACAGGAAGTCCTCCCCTATATAACCCCTCTCATACAGGTGGTACCTCAGTTTTGTAGCAAGCAATGAGCTCCCAGAAAGAGGAGAAGGACCTCTGTATCCCGGGATGTACTCCAAAAAAATTAATTTTACAGGTGAAAAGTAGAAAAAAACAATTTTCTTTATCATAAATCTCGGGACACAGAGCAGGCTATAATCAAGACCATCTGGGATGTCCTAAAGCAATACGCTTGAGGGGAGGGAGACACAAACCACAACCACCGCCATCAACCAAAAGGACCTATTCTGCCACCCATAACACACTGAGGCCAAAGAAAGTATCCTCCGTGGCTCGAACATAGACCTGGTAAAAAACTTTGTGAATGTATGTACCGAAGACCTGAGCCGCTGCTGCCTGATATGCTCCTACACTTTTGCTAGAGTGGGCTCTTACCCAAAAGGGTGGAACTTTACCTTTCAAACCATAGCCTTGAATGATTACTTGGCAGATCCAATGCAAAATAGTCACTTTGGACACCGCCTGCCCTTTTCTGAGCCCCTCTGGCAGCACAAAGATTCAGTAATCCTGACCCGTGCCGACAATCTCAAATAGATCCTGTCCGCTTGAACTACATCCAAAGTTTGCACTGATCTTCCCCCTGCTGACTGAAGACTAGGAAAAAAGGAAGGCAAGACAATGTCCTGATTCATATAAAGGGTCGCCTTTTTCTGCTCTGAGGTCCAAATGTCTTCTAGATGGAGATTATGATCATAGGGATTACTCTATTAGAGAAACTAGAGCCAGAATCTGTGCTCAACAGTGTGTGACATTCGTCCAAACAATGTTTTATAAATAAATTAGTGTCAATGTGTTTAGGTAGGATAAAAACAGCAAAATGCACACTATTTTTTCTTGGATCTACAGTACTATGGGTACAAACAGCAGATAATCTACATGCATGTGGTATCACAACAAACATAAGCAGTGTAAGAATTTATTTTGGAGGATTTTTGTTTGCTTGCGGGGCATGGTATTGGCAAAAAATATACAGCTAAAATGTAAAACATAATTATTTTCTATTTTGGACCAGATTTCCTTTCATTATACAACAGAAAATAACAAGGTATCCATTAACTTTTACCACCAAATGAAAGCCTAATTTATCCTGAAGAAAACAAGGTATAATTTACCTTGAAACACTAAGTAGTTGTGACAATATGTAAAGTTTTACTAACACATTCCAAAGCTGTAAAATGGCATTTAGGTATTAAGATGTGTTTTACCTTTAGACAGTAAGGTGTTAGTAGTACAAATCAAAAACAGCCAGATGTGTAAATTATAGTAGCTGAAATTAAGGACTTCTTCAGCTGTATGCTGGGTAGACATTGTATTATTTTTTTAGCTTTTTAATTCTGAAACTATTAAAGTCTGTATGTTATCATTTTGAGAATCTTAATGCCAATTCAGAATGAGGGGACATGCCTTATGCTGGGTTTTAAAACACATTTAATACCTAGCGATTATGATATTGAAAATGAAAAATCAAAGTGTACCATGTAAATCAGATTAGCTACAATGCAGTTTACTTCCTCTGTATCTGTATCTTCCACCCCCATGAATTTTAGGGCGACTAGAAAGGCATCAAGTGAAAGTTGATGTGTTCGAAGTAGCAGATACCTGAAAATGTAAAAATATATGGTAAATAACACAAACAAAAAATAGGTATTTATAATAAAAAGAAAAAAAGCATTCCCTGCATTCTGTCAAACACTGGAGGCTTTTTCCCTATATAAAGACTCTGTAAGCATGTATCTGTGTGCTCTGCTTCTCAGTGTTCACTCCCCTGCACAGCTCTCCTTTGTATACAAGCACCTCCTGCATTCTGTCTGTACTGAAGGCTTCCTGCGAATATAGTTACATTTTCACTTTTATATTCCCATGGCTCAAACAACACTTCTCTCTCCAATTTCCCACTCAGTGCTGCACTCCCTACCAACTATACACTCCTGCTTTTCTTTCTTTTTGTTGTCATTCTGTGTCCTTGCTTAAACACAGAGGGGAAATTTACAAAAACTGAGCCAGCTGTCGGTTAGGCATCTGGGTGGATCCTTGTACAGTCACAGGAATGCAGAACTAAGTGCACTCCTGTGACCCACAGGAGAAATATGTCCAAAAGAGCTTGGCCCTACTTCTCCTTTAACATTTCTAGATGTTCTCCATAAAATAGTAAATTTTGGTTTTTGAATTTAGGTCCACTTTAAAAAAAAAAAAAAAAAAAAAAAAAAAGACAACTTGCCCTCAACTGAACATTTCTAAAACAGCAGTCTTACCAACTGTTAATAACCTTTGCCAGAGGAAAGTCAATACTTCACCTTTACATATTTTATGTTTTCTAAAGAAGAATATATAACAACTGTGTGCAGTTAATAAAGTACCTGTATGATATTTTCAAATGAATGCCTGAGTGCCAAGCTTGTAGCATGAACATTTGATAAATTGATCATTTAGAAAGCAGAGTGGGAGTAAACCAAGAAATGAGGAGATTATTACCAAATGTATATAACACGTTGAAACTCACACTTTCTTAAAAAGATTTCTGTATGTAATTATCTTCAGCTTTTCCAGAATCAGGAAGATACCACAGCGTGTGAAGAAAGTCTCATGTGTGGTTAAGGCCTCAGTCAATAGCCGAAGATTACCTTCACTGAAAACACAATGGACAGTTAAGTAAATGCTTTGCCATGACCCCAATTTACCCCTGAACTTCCCTATCCTCTTACAAATTAAGCTCTAGCATCATTTGCCAAATGATATTGAAACACTTATGGCCTGTTTTAGTGCAGCCAACCTTGTTAAGAATAGAGTGCATCAAGTATGGCCCCTTGGACTGCACTTGAGGCCCTGGACAATACCACCACACAAAACGCATGCATCCAATGAACACCAACACATGTGTTTGTGTGCAGCAAGTTGCAGTACCACTGATTTTCATTGACAACTCAAGACACTCTACGGATTAGTAAAAAAGGTGCATGAGATGTGCTGGCAGCCCATTCAAAATAAATAGAACACAACACATTACAAGTACATTAGCCCACCACCACAGACTGTATAGGTGTAAACTAATTTTTGTCACCGTCAGCATTCCCAAACAGGTCATGCAGCCTGTAGAGGGCATTCTATATCAGCTGTTAGTCCCATCTTCAGAGGTACATGACCTCCATGTGTCCGGGGCTGAACAGAAGCAGGCTGGATAGCCACTGATAAGCAGATTCCTTCATCAAGGGAATGCAGCCAGCATACATCAGGAGCCCTTCAGAGAAATGTTTTCTTTCCTTGGGGCCCAAAGGTGGCAGACCCAGCACAGTACACAGGGGTCAGAGCTTGGGACCCTAAAATGTTTGACAAAGAATATAATTGCCTGGAACTTACAGTTTAATAACCGGCTCCAGTGATATATACAGAAAATCCCAACAGTACTATACCTGACAGCCTTGGTGACATCTGCAAATTGCATCAGGTCATATTTTCTGAGCAATTGTATGGCTGGCATGTGACCCTGAAGATTAAAGGAAGAACAATTAAAGATAAGTTTTAAGTATAGGATATATTTTTGAAAACAATGCTGGGTAGCAGTTCTGACAGCCAAGGTTTCAGCACTTCTTGTTTGTGTTGAAATTCACCCTACCTTTTCTGCCTCTTGCACATTTCTCGGAAAGGCAGTCTATCAAGCCAACAGAAAAATTTAGGATTGGGGTCAGCGGAAAAGCTTGACATCACCCAAAAATATTAGTTTTGGGATTCTGCTGCAAGCAGGAGTTTTGGAGGCTTCTGCAGGCACCTGGAGCAGTTTTTTTTTTGGTAAACATTCATGACATATTCTCTTTCAGTCTAGGGCAATGAATACAAATCTTAATGGAAGTGTTGAGCATAGCTCAAAGTTCTAGGAGAATATTAGGTTGACCTCGGCAGACATCTTTTAAATATCAAGTCACAGGTCTTGTCTTTGATTCCCAACAAGGACCCTACTTGCATGGATTTGTATGAGTCTTGAATTATTTTGGTTTCCTCCCACTATAAAAAAAACGAAAAAAAAACACAGCAGTACGGAATTTGGCACTGCATTGTGTACATCTGACAGAGTAAACCCTGCCCACACAGTAACATCTATGAAAATTCAAATACAATGGAAACATTAAATAATTTCTTGTAACAATTTACAGCTTTTAATAATTTACTTAAGGCAGTCACTAAAAGAACAAGGTGGTGCAGACAGGACTGGAATCCGATTTTTATATTAACATATACCTCATGATAAAAAAAATCAGTTAACAGGAACGTTTACCTAATGCAATAATCCTGCATTACCTTTAGCAATGTATTTGATATTCAGATACAGATTCATTCTTTTCTTGAATGAACATAGTGACCGGTAGGAAATTAATGTGTTTTTGTTTTTTTTTTTACATATAATTGTTGAAAAACATTTTAGCAACTATCACAGTACCCACAAAAATGTTTTCAGAATATTCTAAAGCTGTAAGTGAACAATAAAAATTGCAAAAATGTTCTAACCACCTGAAGTTTAAAGTGTCCCACGGTGTCCTCCCCGCAGCCCGTTTCACCAGCCGTCTGGTGTTTCAGGCATTGGCATCTTCAGTGTGGGCACCTGGCTGCGACAGATTGCGGCTTCACAGACGAGTGCCCACTGCGCATGTGCGAGCAACGCTGCGCTACCTGAATGGCCCCATAGTCTTCTGGGACCTGTCACGTGTTCCAGAATACTATGGGGAGTGAGGTTTGGAGGACCACGTCCGCTTCTGATCGCCTAAGCGATTGCAGCGGACGTGGGAGCGGGTACCTGTCAATTTTAGGTACCCGCTCCCCAAAGGTGCCAATCCTTAATGGGGAGCGGGGGACCAATCTTTAAAGCAGAATTTCCCCTTTTGGGTAGAGCTCAGCTTTAATACTGCAAAATAGGAGTCTGATTAGGCCTTTAACATAGGCATTTCTGAATCTCTTGTTTAACCATTTCCAATGTCATTTTTTTCCATTTTGCACAAATTAAAACGCACATTTTCGCCCTGAAGACTGGTAAAACCCCCACTTTTATATTTTCTGAAAGCAGAGATCCTGGAGAATAAAAATGTGAAAGATGCAATTCTCTTTGTATGCTTCCTTTGTGTGATATCCCTGGTGTTCCTGTCAGTCCCTCTGCTTTCCTATTAAAAACTGACCATGCTAGGTATGAGAACACAGGGTGGTCAGTGTTCTGGCTGTGCTGGGAGCTCATCCAATGATCAGGCTTGTGCTGACACACCCCTCCAGCCATTCACTGGGAATATCAGTGCACTGCTGTTTCCCCTCCCCTAGTTGCAGCTGAGAGCAGATGGTATTAATCACTTGTAAAAAAAAAAAAAGTATAAGGCTTCATGCACATGGGGCGTTTTAATGCCGTTGGTAATGTTAGCTGTGTAAAGTCACGTTAAAAACTTGAGTTTCTTGCATTTTCAAAGTTTTTGTATTAGCATTGTTTTGCTGCGTTTTTTCACATTTGCAGCTTTTAGAGGTTTTTTTTTTTTTTTTAAACAAACAAAAAAAATTTTTTTTTAGTCAAAAAAAGTCCATAAACGCTGGTTTGCTGCGATTTACTCTATTTTGCCACGTTTTTACAGCTAAAAAACTGCTCTCGAAACCCACTAGTCCTCTGTTTTTTTTTACAGCCAAAAAACATTGATTACAGTCTATGTGTGCATGAGCACATAGGATAACATGCTGGGGGGTTTACTGGCTGTAGAAAAAACCGTCAAAAGCCAAAAACAGCAGCTGTAAAAACGTCCGGTGTGCATGAGGACTAAAAGGGTATTTATAATGTTATTTATATACATGCACAAATCTCGTGCAGTTGTGCATGGTAGCCAATCAGCTTCTAATTTTAGCTTGTTCAATTAGGCTTTGACAAAAAAAAAAAAAACACTGGAAGCTGATTGGTTTCCATGCACAGAATTGTTGTATGAGTTTATGTTCTTATGTGCGTTAAAGTGGGAGGAGGAAACCATTAGCAGGACATGGCTTTACAGCCACCCAAATCTCACTAGAGAGCCCAGAGTCAGCTTAACAAATTTAAACATGCTTCCAGCTGCTAAGGCAGCTGGTAATGTGTTTAATATTCCTTGCTACCAGCCACCATTTATAAATAGCTCTGGTGATTAAATGCACTTTATTCACATAATATAGACATTTACTGGTGAAGCTAAAATATGCATCGGCGAGCACTCACCAGCAGCATCTTTACTGGCAAAAGGTAGATGAGAATCATCCTTTTATTTTTTTGACACGTGCGGAGACAGTTCCTAAAGGCAAATGACAGACATTCTTCAGCTAAAAGAAAAAAAAAGAAAAGTTTATCACTAAACACTTTTGTATTCAGTTCAAAATATCATTTTAATAAACATGAACCATCCTGGACCAAATGATTCAGCATCTGAAGAATTAGAAAATGTACTATTTAAAGCCTTAAAAGCCAAGGGGCATTACCTACTATTAATCTGATCTTGAAATCTTTCTCCATCGATCCTCCACTGCTGTAATCTTCCAAGACACCAGAAGATTACCATGACAGGGGTGGGGGGAATCGCAGGAGGAAAATGTCAATGAATGCAGAAGCTAGCAGGACAAGGAATGTATCAGATTAATAAGTGGTGTCCCTCGTGTTGTGTTTTTTGTTAGGCTTTAGCTTTGTAACATTGACGTTACACATGTCCTGTTTAATAGAAAGCTGCCTAAACTAGACTCCAAAATTCTACATTAATTTGTTGACCCCTGCTGCAAGTTTTGTTGATATAACATCTCTCTCTGTGCCTTCTAATCAGAATGGACTATAAAATGCAATCTTTGCCTCAAATGAAATAGCAGGAACCAAAAAATGTACATAACATCCTGTTTATTGTAAGGTCAATTAGTATATCCTGTCTTTCCAGCTACAAAATACTAATTCAGCACCTAAAGCACAGATTGCTAAATGTTCATAATTAATTACAGGAATAGCAAGGTAAACACAATTGGGAGAGATTTACTAAAACTGGAATCAGCTTCCAGGTTTTATTGTCAAAACGTAATTGAAGAAGCTGAAGTTTGAAGTTGATTGGTTTTTATGTACAGCTGCACCAGTTTTAGTAAATCTCCCACATTAAGACAAGTATTTGGCTGTGCCAAGTTAAAAATCAGGTAATTCAAGTGCTCCTCTAGAAACAGAGACATTCTTTATTAGCATTATTCCCAAACCCAAATGATGAAATTATCTGTGATTTCTGTTTCATGTACCTTTTTTGAAGTCACTGTCAAACATTGCCTTGCGACCAACATAATATCTATAAGTCACTCTTTGAGACATGGCATATTCATCTTTAAAGTTGGAACTGTCAATGGCCCTGATTAAGGGTTTGCACAAATGAAGTTTGCTAATCTGTAACAGAAAAACAAGAAGGGAAATCTATACTTAGTGTTTACAGAGAGAGAAAATTTTTTTTCTACAAATAAAAAACTAGAAAAAGTGTGCTCGCTCATTTAATGGGCTGGAAGGTGCCTCACTAGTACAACGGCAGTGAGTGTGGAGGCCTGCATCGGTGGAAAGGTAGCAAGTGCAGAGGTGGGATAGCGGTTTGATGGTGTGAGCTTCTAGACAGATTTTAATGCCTGCTTAAGCTGCAGCAGGAGCCATAAGGTTTGGCGGAGGTGTACCGTGATGGGGACAGAAAATCAGGCCATGTCCCACTGCAATGCAAAATACCGGTCATAAATCCCTCTGAATGTGCTTCCCACTGGCTATGGCTGCTGTGGATGGCTCTGGTTTACATTTAAATGCTGATGCGAACACACATGCATAGTAGCAACACATTTTTACTTACCTGCAGTGTTACCTGCCAAAGGGACCACTCTTGATTGGCTTCCTGCTGAGTGAGTGGAGCTGGTCTAGTTACCTTTGATGCTACTGTGCATGCTTAGTAGCAAGACACTGTTTTTTCCTGTTGCCACTGCACATACACCATGTATTGGTGCCATTTTGGCTTATCCCAAAGACTCTACACTATCCCCAGAGTGGACCTGGCATTTAGTGACAGTGATGCTGATCTTCTTTAATCTGCAGAGTTGCCAATACCAACAAGCAGATCCCAGAACAGGAAGTCTGCTGTCACTAATAACATATCTGTGGCTCCTGCGTGCTACATGATCTATTGAAGAAAGGTGCGAGTTATTAGCAACAGAAGACTTTCTGTCCCGGAAGCTAATTTCTGATATGTACAGGGATCATTGGAGGTTAGAGGAGATCAGTGTCACTAAATGCTGAGCCTGGTGCCACTTCCTTCACAGTAGAACCTCTATGGGGATGGGAGACAGAATAGTCTCCTGGCCTAATGATGTCTATGGGGTTCTACTGCCTACAGTGAGAAGAGGAAGACCCAATGACCACAGGTAAACATTGCGTGAGAAAGCTGGTGGACATGCTACCAGAACGTTCAAAAGAAGGCTGTTTGAAAGTATCCTTGTCATTTAAGTTAAAAACAATCATAAAGCAATTTTATGGTATTCATTATATTGAAAGACAATTGTTTTAACAATAAAAGCATCCAACTTATTAAACGTTGAACTGCTTTTACCTGTAAATTCCATATTTTGGAGTACAGTACAGGACAATAGCAACTTATTCACACACCATGAGTTATAGGCTTGTGCCTTAAGGTTATTGGACACTGGCAAGCTTTTGAGAACATGTCTCCCTCGGGTGCCTCCCCTATAACCTTACCCCACTCTGTAAGTCTGGAATGCAGAATAAACAAGGAGAGCTGGGGAGGGTGACCGGTGTCCTCTACTGTACTTCAAAATGTGAAAATCACAGTCAAGTCATAATTCTTTGTATCTTAATCGTACATTCCAGGAAACCGGCAACTTATTCAAACACCATGGGACATCCCCAAGGAATGAAAAAAGGTTGTATGACAACAAGCACACAGGACTGTGGACACAAGCCCAAAGAAACAAAAACAAGTTCACAGTGCTGCTGAGAGAACCTTGCGGCCAAAAGGTGCATCTACGAAAAAATGGAAATCCACCTGATAAAACTTTTGAAAAAGTATGAGCAGAAGACCAGGTGGTGGCTATACATAATTGGGCAACAAAGGCTTGGTGCCTGAAGGCCCAGGATACTCCAACAGATCTTGTGGAGTAGCCATGCAACAGCACAGGAGGAGGTTTCTGCTTAATAGCATAAACTTGTGTAATCAAGTTCCTGATCCACTGTGCAATGGTACACTCTAATGGCTTTGACTATGTCCAGGCAATGTAGAGAGAATTCCTTTGGATGCTTAGCTGCAAGGCACAAGGATGGCAGAACAATGTCTCCATTGAGACATAATGCCAAAACCAATTTTGGAAGAAGAGACGGTCTTGAGTGCAATACAACTTTGTCATTGTGAAGTATGAGGAAAGGCTCTTTTATAGGAAAGGTTGCCAGTTCTGACAAACGTGATGGCTAACAAAAAGTCTGCTTTGCCTCTTATAAGTTTCCAAGGGAATATCCCTGATGGGTTCATTTGGAGGTTTTTGCAGGACAGAGAGAACCAAATAACTTTCCAGGGAAGCAAAAGGTGCTGCAAGGGGGCTGAACACAAGAAACACCTTGAATAAAGATTTTTACAAGGAAATACGAGGAAAGAAGCCTTTGAAAAAGGATGGATACGGCCAATAACTGCAGCGC
Source organism: Staurois parvus (assembly GCF_062004578.1). Classification (NCBI taxonomy): domain Eukaryota; kingdom Metazoa; phylum Chordata; class Amphibia; order Anura; family Ranidae; genus Staurois; species Staurois parvus. Next base: position 9,476,460 of record NW_028318430.1, on the reverse strand, counting down.
CCATGCTGTTAAAGCCAGAGACTGAAGTAGGGTGGAATAGAACACCTTGAGACAGGAGATCTGGTCTGTTAGGAAGAGACCAGGGATTGCCTACTAGAAGTCCGAGTATGTCTGTGTATCAGGTTCTTCTGGGCCAATTTAGAGTCAATAAAATCACTGGTTTCCTCTCTTGCTGTATTCTTTGGTGCAGTCGAGATAAAATTCATAGCGGAGAAAGGGCATAAATTAACCTGAACTGAGACCAGGGGATAACTAGAGCTTCTGAGGCCATAGCTAGTGGATCTCTACCTCTGGTAATAAGGATAGCTTGTTGTGTTTGGAGGCTAAGAGGTCCATATCTGGAGTCCCCTACCTTTGGCATATCCAACTGAACACATCTGAATGAAGAGACCATTCCCCTGATCCAAAGGGTAGTGCCTGAGATAATCTACCTGCCAGTTGTCTACTCTTGGGATGTGGACTGCAGAGATCACTGGACATTGAGTTTCAGTTCATGACAATATCTGGTTCACTTCTTTAAAGACAGTTAGGCTTCTTGTGGCCTCCTTCATGGTTCATATAAGCCATTGTAGTGGCACTGTTTAACTGCATTTGAATTGGGCGTCCCATAGAGGGGGGGTCCATTGCTGAAGAGACAACCTGACTCCTGAGTTTCAAAATGCTGACAGGGAGTTTTGTTTCTTCTTTTGACCAATTTCCTGAACTGATAAAAATTGCAAAACCCCTTCCCAGCCTGACATACTTGTGTCTGTTGTAACAACCTTCCAATTGTAATGAAGGAAGGATTTTCCTTCTGTTAGAGTTGGAGTGGCGAACCACCAAAACAAGGAAGTTCTTGCTTGTCTGGACAGGAACATGGATAAATCCAGGGAAAGGGTTCATGACCCTGGACCTGTTTAGCACCCTGTGGCTAACTCAACACAAGTGGCAAGGTGAGACCCCCCCATGCAGGATCCAGTGCCCAAAGAAACATTACAGGTCATTTTCAGTGCGGGGTCCAGGTTCGGCTCCCAAGGTATTTACAGAGTTTGCACTGATCTGGATATACTACTTCTGTGGACAATGGAAGACAGTAAGGGTTGATTAAAGAATTCTAAGAAAATAAAAAAATAAAATTAATAAAGGAAATTAAACTAGTGAAGTTAACTACTCCACAAAGAAAAGAAGCGCATCACTTTCAAGACTCAGAGAGTGGGGTAGGGTTATAGGGGAGATGCCCCAGCTGGGCATGTCCTCAAAAGCTTGCAAGTGTCCAATCAACTGAAGGTATTAACTTCTACACCATGATGTATTAATAAGTTTCATGTAGCGTGTACTGTACGATTAAGATACATAGTTGTCATGATCTCAAACATCATAACAGCTGAGAGTTATTAATCTGGAAGTTTCTAAAAATATATGGAAAAAAACGTAATACCTGCCATTTTGAAAGCCTCCTCCTAAGTCCTCATAGTCAACACATCAATTGGCCAACAGTGCAGAAAATATTAAGACACACACGCACGCACGCACACACACACGTTCCACTGCGGGGTACTACTGCATGTGTTGCGTTAAGGCAGCCATTTAGGGCAAATATAATGCAAGGTACATGTGTAGCGGAGCACTTTAGCATGCATTAATTGGCACATACTGTACCTGTGTGTTGGGGTGGCATTCTACATTAATTTCACTGCATTGTACCACACAGAGTGCCTTGTGTTATTGCTGCTGTAAAACAGACATTTCTGCAATAAATAGGTCTGAAGAGGCCTAAAGGCTAATTTTCCTTTCAAATAACTTAAGTCCTTTCCGTGCTAACTAAATCCCCTTGAGCTTACCTTAGATCAGCAGGTAATGCAGCCCAGGAGCCTGCATCATAGCTGGTGGTGCTCAGTCAGAGAAGCATCCCTGCAGACTTACAAGTCTTACAAGTAGCTTTTGTATTCAGGCCAATGTAGAAGCCAGTATCCCTGGCGTTCTGCACTATGACATCTCCCTGTCACTCAGCACCCCTACCATTGAATCCCTCCTGCATCCCTGAGTCAGAGGTTTCCAGTCTGCCAGCCACACCCCTTACCCCGGTACTGCAACACCCTTTACCCCTGACTCTGAACTACCCTGCCTACAGAATCCATGTCACTGAATGCCAACACCCCAGACACTGCAATTTTCAGTCCGCTAGCAACCCTGCATGTTGCACCACTGCTTCCATGATCCCATAACCCTTTGTCACCTTTGCAGGGACATGCAGAGAGGAGAGGCTGAGTCAGGGGCTTATGGGTTCTACTTCTGGGCTGAGGGGAAGAGTGAAACCAAAAAACACTAAGATTTTATTATAATCGTGACCACCTAACAGCTAGTGTAAGCTCCCCCCTTTTGGGAGTTGGGAGGATGAATTTAATCAAAATGGTGTGGGCCCCACAACTTCTCTACATATTTCACAAATTCTCATGTATGGATTCCTAAAAAATGGTTCAACTGCATAGAAACTCAGTTTAGATCCCTCATCTGGAAAAAACAGACTGCTAGGATTAGGCTATCCACTTTACAATACGGCAAGGACTCTGGGGGCTTAGCGGTACCTGACCCCAGGATGTATTTCCTGGCAGCTCAACCTCAGCAGCTAGTAGGGTGGGACTTACTTGATACTGGGGACCCTATCATAGGCCTAATTTCTCTCGGACCTTACCCTCCCTGCTCTTTCCCACTTAGAAATGGCTCTACCAGGCCTCTCTCCTCAAGCCCCCACTGCGGATATCCTAAAGAGACTGTGGCGAACTGTGAAAACTTCCCTTCATGTGACTGGGTATTTGCCCTGTACCATGTTAGGGCACAATACTAATTACACTGAATTAGCCAAACTAGAGGAATTCCAAGACTGGCGGGAAAAAGGAGTGACATTTGTGGCTCAGCTGTATTCACAGGGAACATTAAAGTCCTTTGCACAGCTTCAAACTGAATTTGCACTTGCTCACAAACAATTTTACCAGTACCTTCATATGTGCCACGCCTTACAAGCCCAATCTCTCCTCTCTAATCTCACACTGACGGAGTCTGCTATTTATAAAGAAGTTACTCAGGCATCACACAAAAAGGGTATGATATCTCGTATTTATTCACAATTATTGGCTACTATATAACATCCCGCCAATCTGCGTAGTAGAACGCAATAGGCCCAAGATGTTGATGAGCTTACTGGCGAACTCTGGGATGCTGGCCTGGAGTATGTACTAGTGATCTCTCTCTCGGCCTCCCACAAATTAGCTCAATTAAGGTGCCCAAGGTGCAATATACACAGGTGTGACTTTATATGATCTGGCGTTGCCGAAAATTGACTAGATATTGGAAGGAGGTCTTACAATCTCTCTAGTATCGCAACATACCATACCTCAGGAACTTCTAATTTGCCTACTAGGCGCATTCGATCAGGAAGTATTCCAACCCAGAGAGTATATTATGGCTTATACACTACTGTATGTTGCCAGGAAATTAATTGCTAGACGATGGCTGTCTCTGTCCCCACCAACCAGTAAACAGTGGGCAGATTATGTTAATTCATTATTGCTTAGAGAAAAACTTTCATAGCAACACCGTATTGCCCATCGTAAATTTCAGACTGTCTGGCAATGTTGGTTAGCTATACCTGGGCTTGCTCCATCTCAGTTGATAATGGATAGGTTGTTACAAGTGTGATACCTTACCCCTACGTAGGCACCACTGCATACCCCTCGGTTTGTGTTTGAGAAGTCAAGCTGGTCTTTAGCTTTGTGCCCTAGGCATCATTGTAAGCTCTAATGAGCAGGGCTCTCTGATTCCTACTGTATTAAATTGTATTGTCATTGTACTGTCTGCCCTTATGTTGTAAGGAGCTGCATAAACTGCTGGTGCTATAAAAATCCTGTATAATAATAATAATATCCATTTTGAACATGCAGTCTCTATAACAGGCAGAGACTAAGCGGGTAACTAAAACTTAATTTTAAATTCTGCACTCTTCCAAGTATAGGACAGTGATCACTAAATGGCGGACCGAAGGACAGTCCCGTCCGGACCGCGGCCACGCCACTGCCAGGTGCCCTACCCCGGGCCCCCCGCCCAGCCACCAACGCCATCACCACAGCGGGTGGGGTGCGAGGAGCCGCAGATCGGGACCGAGAAGTGGGAGCTGCCCAAGTCACTATATCAACAAATGGGCGACCGCACGGCCCGTCAACATGAAAAGACTCCTGCCCCCCCCTTGAGCCACAGAGAGCGGATGTCCCCACACACCAACAAGCTGGGCAATCACCAGCTCCCGCCCCCCCACACCCCATTCACAATTAGTACGACACCGGTGGCTGAGGGGGAGGCCTGGAAGAGGACACCCAGCAGCGGCATGGCCGCGGTCCGGACAGGAACGATCCTTGGTGGGCAGGGCATGAGGAGCTGCAGATCAGGACCGAGAGGCAGGAGCTGGCGACCACCTAGCCTGTCAACGTGCAAAGACCTCCGCTCTCTGCAGCTTGAGACGGAAAGCAGGAGCCCCTCCACACCAGCAAGCCAGGCAGTCGCCCATCTGCCAACACAACAACATGGGCAGCTCCTGTCCCCCACACCCCGCCCACCATGAGGATGACACCGGTGGTGGGCCAGAGGCCCAGGAGAGGACACCCCAGAAGGATTAGTGTCTCTTGCGTGCCTAAGTTACCATAGGACCAAACAGGGGAAGGCTTGCATTAAAACAGACACTGCGTTGTGTTAGGGGCACTCAGTTGTGTTAGGAGGCGCTGCGTTGTGTTAAGGGATTCTGTGATGTAAAGGGGGGCAGATATGTGAAGGGGAAAAGAGGACACTGGCACTTCTTTAAAAAGGGGACTGTGAAGTAGAGGGGACTACAGTGTGAAAAGGTACTCTAAAGATCATAATGTACCAGGGGACTGTGATGTGTTATATCGTTAACGAGTTTCAGACCTCTGCTGGAAGGAAATTTTGCTGATCGGACCTCCGTAAATTTTAATTCAAGACCCCTGATCTAGGATAAAGCTAGTACAGTTAGAAAAATCATACTAAAGCATTTTATAATTCTAGGATTTATTCCCTTTAATATATACCACATCAGAGCATTATCAGCAGTTTCAAAGGCTTAAGGGCCATCCTGGCAAAAGAAAAAAGAACAAATTGCTAAATCAACCGAAAAAAAATAAATAAAAAAAAGTGTTTAGATCACAAAATATTGAAACGCAAGGGCAATACTGTAACAAAATTCCAAAAAAGGAAGTCAAGTCAGCCTACCTTAAAATAAATCCTAAAAAGTTGATTGACGAGAAACAACATTCCCCACTTTTTGGAGTCATCAAAAGATGCACGGCTGTAATATAAAACAAAAAAAGAACATTTTATAAAGCACAAAATGACTTAGAAAAACTGCTGATTATTTAATCTCTCAAGCTTCAGAATATGCAGTTGACAAGCCAAAGAACTTATACAAGTACATTAATAGCATTCAAAGTACTATGACATTCACAGATAGGACCATGTACCTAAACTAAAAGCCATAACCCTGTATTGGGATTGTACCGTTTGGCTGGCTGGCTGGCAGAAATGGACTTGGAGCCTTCAAATGCATTTTTTTTAAATTTAAAAATAATTGTACTATAAGTTTTTTGGGACTTGTCAGGACACAACGTTAGCCGAGGTGTAAACTTTCAAATTTCTCAACTGGAGATCTTATAAAACCATATTTCCTGTTCCTGGGTGTCTATATTGACTTCTTCATGGTATGTATGGACGGAGCCATGTTGTCAAAGCTGGACTTCAAACATGCCTGCCTTTGTTCATACCCATTATATAAGGGCTGACGAGATTTTTACAAAAGAAAGAGGTTTTTGCTTTCTGTTAAGCTCATAGAAGTAAGGAGGACACTGTAATTCTGACACGATCAACTGATATTTCCTGTACTTGCTGAAAATGTTCTGAAAAAAAACAAAGTAAATGCAGCTACTACATACAGTGACTGGTGAGCGGCAATATATTACATTTGTTTTTAGTTATTCTTTAATAATATATGACTGTATACAGATATATATTTCAATTGGGTAAAGTACAACTCCAACTTAAAATACATACAGTACATGTTTAATGTTTTACTTTTGTTTGTATTTTTGGCCAGCCATGTGAGCAATACAAACACTCAGCTAGTAAGATCACACTTTGCTAACTCAGGGATTAGTATTTACATCCTAAATCAGCTCCTGCTCATTGGACAAAGACATTAAGGTCAATGCATTGTCCAATAAGCAACCATGTAAAAATTTGAAGTTATTACACACAGAAAAAAAAAAATGTTTTGGCAATAACTAGTAATGTTCTTAATGAAAGCATACTATGCTCTTTAAAACAATGTACTGCAGTTTACAGATTTTGTACTTTTGTCATGAAAACTATCCCAATTACGTTTTTTTAAAATGTCATATTTGTCATAATTATGCAGGACAATATCATAATGTGCTAGTGTGCACTGCATACTAGCACATTATGACAGACTTGACTTAAAATTAAGTCCTCCAGCGGCACACTGTCACCGCTGCTGGGTCTTCTATTAAAAGCTTACCTGTGGGTATAAATTGAACAGGTGACTTTACTACTGCTTTAACTGAAAGCAAAACACTGGCTTACATGGGTACTGACATGCAGATGCAAGATGCAAATGCAGCATCTTAAACAGATAGTTTATTCTGCAATATAAACAAACTCAGACTAAGCAATGCTACTGCAATATACAGTACAGATACAAAACAGCGGGGCTTACAATTCTTAGCATTTTTAAATTTGCCAAGGTCACAACTCATTGTTTAATACATGAATTCGAACTTTTTGAACAGTTAACACATTGCTGTATATTGTGACATCAGGAACCTGTTCAAGCAGATTTATATGTTTATTGATAGGTGTTAATGGCCAACACTTCAAGGTATGAAGAATAAAATGAAATGCTTACGTGTCACTAGCACACACTCTGAAGCAACTCATCAACAGTTCTGCTGCTTTTTCTAACATATCACCAATTTTGCCTTTTCCTTTCTTAACCAGTTGCTGGTCAGCCTAAAAAAAAAAAAAAGTGACACACAATTTACAGCCATCAATATGTACCAGTGGTTATGTTGTCTGAGAAGATATTGCTGCTTATTGACCTGACACTTTCACCTTTGGGAACATGTTACACCTGTTTTTAGGGTGGAACATAAAACATGTCCCTTTGGGAACATGTTACACCTGTTTTTAGGGTGGAACATAAAACATGTCCCCACTACAGCAGCCGCTGCCCCCCAGTGACAATATCATGGGCAGAAGTTCTCCATACTAGCTGTCAATTTTTTAAATTAAAGCGGCTGTGCAGGGCTCCGCCCACACGGCCGAGTCATTCATTCACAGAGTTCTGTGAATGAACTACAAGTACCGACATCCTTTGTAGTTCTCAGTGAACTACCATGGCACTATGGTAGATCATTCAGTCTTCCTGGGAGTGTTAAACTGTCTGCTCTTACAAGGTACGAGCACAGAGGTTAAACTGAAAGTCTGCTGGAGACCCACATTACACTACCAATCACTGGTGCAATGCTTTACAGGTTTCAAGAAAACTTAAATAATATAAAAGGCACATACCATTACCTACATGTGCATTTATTATTATTATTTGTGAACTTTTCCTTTGAAATAAAACATTAAGCAAGATCAATCTACAGTGTAGATCTAGCTGATTACTTTATTATAAAAACAAGGCCAGAATAAGCGCAAGCAACTACTCACAGCAGCTTCATAAACAGGGGGACTCTCAGAAACAAAATTCCCCACAGTAAATTGTCAATTTTTACATATAATATTTTTTTTTCTTTTCAAACATGAAGCTGTTCCCAGACTATGTACATACGGCCATTGTGGAGAAATTAATTTCATGACAGAGGCATAGAAATCTCAGCTATTTTCTGGAGAGCAGAATCTTGGCAGCCTGACATCCTTATAATGTAAACAAGCATTAGGTGTTTCTGAACTGTAATGAACTGACTATAGTATTTGCTGTGATCTTCAAGGAACTCTGAATTACTTTTAGTGCAAGCAGTAAAACATGTCTAGGGTGGCTCGCTTTAAAGCTATTTTACTATTTGATAGCAATATGTTGATACTTTAATGTTCATAGTCTGGACCCAGGTATACTTTAAAATGGTTGTAAAGGCTAACGTTTTTTTGTTTAATTAAAATAAAAAAAGTAGTTATATTAACCTGCTCTGTGCAATAGTATTGCACAAAGTGGCCCCTTACCTGCTCTTTTTTGGTGAATCCAAGAGGTCAGTGGTTTGGCATGGGTACCATTCAGAGAATGTTTTGCGTTGCTTGAAGAACTGCAAAGCGTTCTCTGATTGGATGAGGTGGAGAGGCAAGGCGGTGATGTCATGCTCACCACATCATCCAGGGAATGTTTTGCATTCATTCAGAAAAAGCAAAGCATTCTCTGATTGGTGCCCATGCCGAGCAGCCAAGTGCACCAAGTAGAAGTGAATAACTATATTCCCTTCACACACATTCCTGGAGGTACAGCTCATCAATGGAGAGTGCTGTAGCGACTACCAGCTGGGACTGGAAACATAAGCAAACGTACATATTCGGCAGCACACCACGATCTCCAATATGGTTCACAAAATTTGTAATGTGATCTCTTTGGTATAAAGACCTTATTTGGACCATATTGGAGATCTGTGGTGTGCTGGCGAATATGTACGTTTGCTTAAATGGAAGTGCAGATGCTCAGCCCAAGACCCAGAACCACATGGAGTTCACTGAAGTAGCAGAGTTTGCGTAAGTGCTTTCCAACTTCCAGAGGCATTGGTCAGGTATAGTATACACATAGTTACATTGGTCCGCTGTAACTATGTATAAAATACCCATGCTGTAATTATTCTTCAACCCCTTCCCCCCTGCCCCGGCATCCCTTTAACTGGGCTCATACAATCGAGGGGCAGGAAGGTCTGCCTAGTCCTATGATAACTGACTGGCTGTCAGAGTGGTCACATGATCGGGAGCTGGTCCTGCTGGTTCCTCATCATTAGTACAGACCAAGAGTTGTTTTAACAGCTTAGTCTCTGTGCTGGAAGTGCGCAGTGAGCGAGCTCTCAGCACTGAAAAACTCTGTCACACATAGACGCATATGTATGGCATGTGGGCGCTAAACCCACCCTCTTTGCCGCCACACATAAGCCTTATTTGGATGGCAAGAGGTTAAGTCTTCACTAAATCAAAAAGTACCAGGTGACATGACAGATAATACTATTAGACATTCTCTATGACTTTCAAATCAATTCAATTTTCTGAGGATGTACTCAAACAAAATTATTTGAAAAAACGCTCTTATTATCAGCAGATGAAGCTAAATGTGGATCTGTGGAAAAATACTGTATTGGCTATCTTCAGAAAGCAATCTTTCCTTAGCTGCTTCACTGGGTCCTTCCAAGTGTCCAGATAAAAAACAAAACAGTGGCTCCATGGTTACCATACTTTTTTTTTTTTTGTATGGTTTATTGCTTTTAGCATCCATGCACACTAGGCAGCTAAAAAAAATACCAGAACCTCATGCAGAACAAGCAGCATAAAAATACTTTTAGTGGCTTGTATTGCACAATAGTTTATGGGCATTTGTCTTTGTGTAAATATGTGGGTTTTTTTTTCAAAAACATTCCCTCTGCGCATTTTTCACTATAATCAATGTACATTTGCAAACGGCGAATCAAGTGTTTTTATCTGCCCAAAAAGCTCCTCTCAAATACACAATTCTGATGTTTTTTTGTCTGCATGAAAACGCTTCTATGCAAATATGCCTCTAAGCTTCCTAATGTGCATGGACAAATAGACTAACAGAGCTGCTTATACAGGCTGAAGAAAAAAAAAATGCCAAAAGTCTATATAAGCAGCATTTTTTATGCCCAGTGTGGATAAATCCTTAAACATGTGATTCAATACAGTTGCAAAACACATACATTTGTGAGAAAAACATAAGACAACCAATACAGTCTCATGTCCTTATACAAGTGTCAACAGTATATGACACTAGTACAGTGGTGACATTGTAGTCAGGTATATTTAAATAGAAGACGTATGTAAAAGAGAAGCATTGGAAATAGTGGTCTTGTGATAACCATGTTGTTTTATTCTTTAGAAATAGGGTTATGCTGCCACTTTCAGGTTATTGGACACTGTCATTCTTGCCAATCTGTTAACATTCAATAAGGATATAAGCTTCCATCCAGATAAAGGAAGGCCTGTGGATGTGGTATACCTGGATTTTGCTAAAGCATTCAAAACAGATCCCCATAAATGCTTAATTTACAAACTGAGGGCTGTAGGCATGGACCATAGGGCTTGTTCATGGATAGAAAACTGGTTACAAGGGCGTGCCCAAAAGGGTGGTGATAAATAGCGTGTATTCAGACTGGTCTGCAGTGGTAAGTGGGGTACCGCAGAGCTCTGTCCTGGGACCAATTCTATTTAATTTATTCATTAATGATATAGAGGTTGGTATAAATAGCTCATTCTCAATTTTTCTGATGATATACAGTAAAGCTAAGTAGGGCAATACCTTCACAGCAGGATATAGAAACTTAACAAGAAGACCTCAAAGTAAAGGAGTTGGCAAATGCATGGCAAATGAGGTTTAATATTGAAAAATGTAAAGTAAAGCACTTGGGAGCTAAAAATACTAACGCAAAATACTCGGTAGGAGAAGAACCTCTGGGGGAATTCAAGATGGAAAAAGATGTGGGGGTCCTAGTCAAAGACAGACACAGCAGTGGCAAGCAATGCCAAGCTACACTAAGCAAAGCTGATTGAATTTTAGCATGCATAAAAAGAGAATTTACTCAAGAGATAAGACGATACTCCTGCCACTTTACAAAACTCTGGTTTGGCCACATCTGGAGTATGCCGTCCAGTTCTGGTCACCAGTACTCAGAAAGGATGTGCTAGAACTGGAGAGAGTCCAAAGAAGGGCAACAAAGTTAATAAGGGGACCTCAGTTATGAGGAAAGGGTGGTGTCAGAAAAAAGTATTGAAAGTTTAAAAAAAAAAAAAAAAAAAAAAAAAACTCTTGGATGGATATCTTAGTGAACACAATATACAGTACAGGGATATGGGATATGAGTTTTTGATATGAACACCCACACCCACACAGGTTGAACTGGATGGAATGGTGTCCTTATTCAATTTTACCTACGCAACTATATAAAAAAACAGAACAGGAAACCCCACCCAGGCATAACCCCTCCCTCTAAGGCAATAATTTGGTTTTTGTACACAGTAAGAAGGGCCTGTGTCCCATGATGTACTCCAGCAAAGGATTTTACAGATAAACCAAAAATCCAATTCTCTATATTGAACATCACAGGGCATAGAGGAGGGAAGTTACTAAAACTGGAGCACTCAGAATCTGGTGCAGCAGTGCATGGTAGCCAATCAGCTTCTAACTTCATCTTGTTCAATTAAGCTTTGGCAATAAAAGAAGCTGATTGGTTTCTATGCACAGCTGCACCAGATTTTGCACGCTCCAGTTTTAGTAAATAATCCCCAATGTGTCATTTAGATTAGGGATATGCCAAAGCAATGAATATGAGAGGAAGACAACACAGCAGCCAGACAACAGGTCCCAACCAACTAAACCAAAACAGATTAGAACCGCATTCAGCAATCTTCAAAACACACCGACCAAAGGTAATGTCCTAAGCAGCTCTATCATCCAGTTGGTAAAAACATGAATTGAAGACCAGGTAGCAGTTTCACAAACTTGAGCTACCGAAACTAGATGTCAAATAACCCAAGAAGTAGCGACACACCTGGTAAAAAGAACTATTTGCCAAAAACAGTGGAACTTTGCCCTCTAGACTGTAAGCCTGAGAAATAAGCTGACGGATTCAACGAAAATCAATAGATATGGAAACTGTAAAATCTTTCCTTGAGCTTACCAGAAGTAAAAAAAAAAAAGGAAATGCGACTGACAAAATACTGCAGACTTCAGGTAACATCTGACATGAACCACATTCAAAGAGTAAAGAGTCTTTTCCCTAGAGACTGCAACTTAGGACAGAAGACAGCAGGACAACATCCTAGTTGAGAAGGAAAAAAGAAACCACCTAAGGTAAAAATGACAGCCTAGGCCATAGAACAACCTTGTCAAAGTAGAGTACCAAGAACAGTTCCTTACAGTAAAGAGCAGCTAAAAGCAGAACTCCATGTGCCAACAAATAGGCAACCAATAAAAATAACCTCTTGAGAAAGGACTAAGTAATAGTACCAAGTACTAAATTGAGGTCCCACGAAGTCAATGGAGTCCTGACCGGAGCAACAGTACGTGTTATGCACCAAGGAATGTGAAGCAATTTAACACTGAAAAAAGCCTGCCAATGAAGAAATCTGACCCTTGCTTGTACACAAGGTCAGCCCTGGATCAACTCCAGATTGTAGAAAGCCAGAAAATGACCCACAACATACTTACGAGGAAGAAAACCCTGGCCTCACACCAAACAAAAAAAGGATTTCCAAGTTTTGTGACAATCTTCCTTGAAGTCACCTTCTGAGAAAGATCTAAGGGTCGTCCACTGACATGGTCACAAAGTTGGAGAACCAGAAGCTCCTGGGCCAGGCCAAAGTGATCAGAAGCACCAGAATTCCTTCTACTGAGATCCTGTGAAGCAGACAAGTTAGATGTTGTAATGGAGGGAAGGTATACTATAAATTACAGAGAACTGGCCCAACTGTGTCATCAGCACATTTACCACAAACATTGGAGAATCCATGGTCCTGGAGTAGAACCTGTCCAGCTTTGCTTTGAAAATGAACACTGGAAAATCCACATCTGTAGGTGCCCAACCATTGACAGAGTTCCCTGAACAATTCAATGTGAGGAGCCCATTTCCCCCGGAGGCAGTCGTTGATGGCTGCCAGATTTTCCTCGCCTGGAATGTCTACTGTGGACAGTGGAGGAACAAGGAGTTCAGCCCAAGACAGAATAAAGACCCTCCAGCTACACTAATCAATGCAGTAGATCAACAAAAATTGCCCTTAATTCCAGGATTTTTATGGCAATGTCCCCTGCTGTGCTGAACAAGGCACTTGGCTTGAGAAATGCAGAACAGTGCAGAACACTATCCCAGCCCAACAGGCTAGCATCCATCATCAGGACCCTCCAGGATAAAAGGAGGAAAGATTTCCCATCTCCAGCATCTGTGAGGTTGACCAGGCCAGAGATAGTCTTGTGCTTGGGTTTAATACATCAGGGTTTCATACAGTCAAGAAAATTAACTGGAAGGGCCAGAAATGAAACTGGAGAAAAGCACAGCCTTACAGGAGACTACCATATTCCTCAGAACCCTCATGCACAAGAGAAATTAGGGATTTGTTATAGTCTTGAGCAAGTCTACCTGAGCCCTCAGAGCAGGACCTTTGTCCAGAAGGAGGGTCATTCTCGCCTGGATGGTAACCAAGGTCTGGCCTAACTTTGGGGCTAAGACAGAATCCTGTAAATTCAGAATACCTTCGAACCTCTCTACAGTGTGTACCATGTGAGACACATTGGTCTTCAGCTTAGAAGCAGATTGCTCCCTCAGAAGTTGTCCAGGTATCCTATAATTGGGTTACCTAGGGTAAGCAGGGGCCATAACCTTGATGAACACTGTAGGAGCTGCCAAACCCAAAAACTGCAGAAATCTTTTGTATGGTAGAAAAACAGAACAGGTAGGTAAGCCTCTCTCACATCCAGTGATGACAAGAAAAAACTCCCTGTTGGAGACAGGGCACCTGTTACTGCACTAATTCCATTCAGAACTTCTTCACTTATAGAAACCTTTTGGGTCTCTTGAGATTCAGGATGGGAAAAACATCTCTGTTTGGTTTTTGAACTGTGAAAGGTTGGAGTAGAAACTGTGAAACTTTTGTCCCTCTGGAACTGGAATGATCACACTTAAAATAGAAGATGATCCAGAGCTTCTAAAAGTGCAAATATTTTATGTAGATTTAAAGAAAACATTTGAAAAGTAAAAGCATACAGGGGAAAAGCTTTGAAATTCAAGCTGGTAACCATAAACCACTACACTGCAGTCCCATCGGTTCACAATCTCCGACTACTAAACCTCTAGAGGGCTTATAAAAATTCCCCCATCCAAATGTGTGTAGCCACCCCTTGATTATGTACAGAACATGTTCCCTGGCTGAGCAGGTTTTGAAGTCATGGTTTTTTAAGGAACTGGGTCTGAGTTTTTGGGCTTGGAGCCCAAAAGGCCTGAGATTGGCATAAAGAAGGCTTTCTTTAAGAAGGAGCGGCAGGTTTTTGAACCGTAGTGCTTATCTTCCTCCTCCTAGGCAGTGTCCTGAAGAAGGAAGCATAACCCTAATCATAATGAATATAAAGACATTTTGTGCAGGGGTTTAGCAAACTCCAGTTTTATAGTTTGGAAACCTTTCAATTTGCCCTTATAAAGCAGCTGATACACAAAATTATAGCCCATTGAGGACCAGTAAACTGCACTAGGAACTGCTAATAACTAGGAAAGAGTGGGTTCACAGTTGGAAATCCAAACATAATGTAGGAGTTTAAGGGATGTGTTAAAGCAAAACTATACTCATCTCGTCTCAAGTGACACGGCATCCCAGAACTCTCCACCTGGCCACTGAAATCTTCTGGCGGCCAGATTTTACTGGCCAGGCGGGCATGACATCACTCCCGGGTATGCACAGGAGTCCAGCCAGATCATTAGGGACTGTCATGCCAGCTTGTTTGAATGGAATCTGGAGGGTAGTAAGAGATTCTAGGAGGGCGTTGGTTCAACATGAACGAGGAGCATAGAGAGTTTGTTTGTTGAAAGTATTTTTGAGCTATGGCACGGGGAGTTTTCTAAAGTATCAAAAAATTCAGAATTAAGTGCATTTTAATAAGATCAACGTGACCCAGTAGATCTAATGCCAAGGACATCCATAATTTAGTTTTGGTGGAGGGTGTTTCTTTAAAAGATTGTTAGATAAGTATTGTGAGATTGGAGCCTGAATGAGAACACCAACATATATGGACCTATGTCCTATTTTAAGTTGGGCTGAATACTGAGAGTAATATCAGAGTCCAGGGGAAAAAGCAGGGATTTTTCCCAATTAGGTGGTTAGCAGTTTCTAGATTAGCACTTAGTGGTAAGCACTTCTGCCTTGCAGCACTGGGGTCCTTGATTGCAATCTGCATGCAATTTGCATGTTCTCCCTGTGCTTGCATAGGTTTCTTTCAGCCACTCCGGTTTCCTCCCACATTCAAAAGATAAGCAGGTAGGATGGCCTTAGTACATGCATATAATGTATGAATGCATGCGAGATAGGGTCATTAGATCTTACACTCTTTGAGGGCAGGGACTGAACATTATGTAAAGTGATGAGTAAAATGTTGGCACAATATAAATGACTGCAATAAATAAAATGACTAGACTGGATTCTGCTCTAAAATGACTTCCCAGCCTTCAGCAAGCAATGTTTTTGAAAAATTATTCAGTAGGAGGATACATTCTTCTAAATAATGGATCTGAAAACTAATACTGCCTCAGTACACTATGCAGTTTTAAGATGCATACAGCAAAAGTTGACTTACGCGATTAGCAAAATTTCGCAAATCCAAAGTAATGGCATACATGATAGGCAAGGCCCTAAAAAATATCACATACACAGTGTAAGACAATAAATCTGCAAATGCTGTACAATTATTACAAATTATTTAGTCTGGGTGCATTTGGAAATAATTATGAAAATTCAGCCACACATTCAGAGAGTAGTGATTAATGAGTCATACTCTAAATGGTCTAAGTTTATTAGTGATGTAACCCAATATTCAGTGTCTCCAACTTGTAAGCTGACCTAAATGCACTATTTAATTGGGCAACAACCTGGCAAACGAAGTTTAATGTTGATAAAAGTTATACACTTTGGGGATAAAAACATGTACACATAATACATTTAGGGAGGAGAACAACTGGGGGAGTCAATGGCTGAGAAGGATCTGGGTGTTCTGGTAGATCACAGACTTAATAATAGCATGCAATGCCAATCTGAAGTTTCTAAAGCTAGCAAAACATTTAAATAAGTATAGATTCTAGCAAGAGAGAGACATAATTTGCCCCTGTACAAATCACTGGTAGGATCTCATCTAGAATGTAAAGACTCACTAATGGGCACAGATGTCCTTGGTTATGAGTATAGTAGCCAGAACATATATAAAGGTCAATGTCACAAGCTGCTCTAATGACAACCAGGAGCAGTGCGTTGTAGGACAAAAAAAAAAATCTAAAAAAAAAAAGAGCACTATGGATAAAGACCACTAGATGGTGCTAGTTCCATTGGGATATCTTGATACAGCCCCAATATTATCAGCAAACACATGTAATCCAATAATTGTAAAATACAGAAGTTTAATAATACATTATTTAATAAATTTCTATTTTTTACACTTATTGGATTACATGTGTTTGCTGATAATATTGGGGCTGTATCAAGATATCCCAGTGGAACTAGCACCATCTTGTGGTCTTTATCCATAGCGCTCTTTTTTTTAGATTTTCTCATCTAGAATATGCAGTTCAGTTTTGGGTATCAATTCACAAAAAGGAAGTGCAAAAAAGAGCAACCAAACTAATCAGAGGCATGGAGGAGCTCTGCTATGAGGAAACATCAGCTGAACTTAATTCATTATCTCTTAAAGGGGCAATTAAGGGGGATGTGATCACCATGCATAAATAAATAAGTAATACTTTCAGGCCATTACAAGGGGTACTCTAAGTCTGGAGGAAAAGAGGCATAACCTTCACATACAGAAAGGCTTCTTCACAGTAAGAGATGTGAAAATGTGCAACAGATTCCCTCAAAACCTAGTTCTGGCCAGCTCAGTAGATTTTTTTTTTTTTTAAAGCAGCTTGATGCATTCCTAAATGCAAAACAATAAAAATATTTAGTTTTTTTTTTTTAATGGTTGAACTAGATGGACTTGTGCCTCTTTCAGCATATGTACAAAATATGTTTGCGAGTTGTTAATCCACTTTTAAGTACACTCCTTAAGATTTAGCAATGTTTCTCAACCGCTTCAAAAAAAAAATTATCTGAAGTTTTGTGGTCACAAGCTCTTGTTGATTTCTCCTGAATAAAAAAAAAGGGGTATAAAAGGTAACTTTCACAAATTATTCAGAAACATCAAAAGAAAAAATTTTATTTACCAGTTTTCTTCTTTATGTGCCTGAAATATTCTCAAAAATGATGTAAAATATGTTAAGTCAAACATCTCAAAATTGATTTTGAAAAAAGTTTCACATGTGGCAATAAAGGTCATGGTAAATACATACGTTTAAAACAATTACTAGAAAGCTATTTTGAAACATGTTATGTATTGATGGCTACTAACATCACATTCAACAGCACAATACAGGAAACTTTCTAGTCTTCAAGAGCACCATAACACCAACACTAAGGTATACACTCACTGGCCACTTTTACACCTTGCTAGTACCACGTTGGACCCACTTTTGTCTTCAGAACTGCCTTAATTCTTCATGGCATAGATTTAACAAGGTGCTGGAAACAATTCTCAGAGATTTTGGTCCATATTGACATGATAGCACAACACAGTTGCTGCAGATTTGTCAGATGCACATCCATGATGCGAATCTCCCGTTCCACCACATCCCAAAGGTGCTCTATTGGATTGAGATCTGTTGGCTGTGGGGGCCATTGGAGTACAGTGAACTCTTTGTCATGTTCAAGAAACCAGTTTGAGATTATCTGAGCTTTGTGACATGGTGCATTATCCTGCTGGAAGCAGCCATAAAAGATGGGTACACTGTAGTCATAAAGGGATGGACATGTTCAGCAACAATAGTCAGGTAGGCCATGGCGTTTAAACAATGCTTAATTGGTACTAAGGGGCTCAAAGTGTGCCAAGAAAATATCCCTCCTACCATTACACCACCACCAGCCTGAGCCACTGATACAAGGCAGGATGGATCCATGCTTTCATGTTGTTTACGCCAAATTCTGACCCTACCATCTGAATGCCACAGTCATCAGACGAGGTAACATTTTTCCAATGTTCTATTGTCCAATTTTTGTGAGCCTGTATGAACTGTAGCATCCGTTTCTTGTTCTTAGCTAACAGGAGTTGCGCCTGGTGTGGTCTTTTGCTGCTGTAGTCCATCTGCTTCAAGGTTCGATGTGTTGTGCATTCAGAGATGTTATTCTGCATACCTTAGTTGTAACAAGTGGTAATCTGTTACTGTTGTCTTTCTATCATCTAGATCCAGTCTGCCCATTCTCCTCTGACATCAACAAGGCATTTTTGCCCACACAACTGCTGCTCACTGGATATCTTCTCTTTTTCGGACCATTTGTAAAACCTAGAGATGGTTGTGCATGAAAATACCAGTAGATCAGCAGTTTTGGAAATATTCAGACCAGCCCATCTGGCACCAACAAACATACCATATTTAAAGTCACTTAAATCCCTTTCTTCCCTATTCTGATGCTCGTTTTGAACCACAGCAAGTTGTCTTCACCATGTCTAGATGCCTAAATTCATTCAAGCAATTGAACAGGTGTACCTAAAAAGAGGCCGGTGAGTGTATAAGTCAAGGTGTGTGTGTATATACACATATATATGTATAAATATATACATACATACACACACACACACACAGTCACTGTACTGAAACTATTGCCATTTCTTTCAAAAATGTGAAAAATTAACCATGTTTTGTTACCCAAACTGGAAAACAGGAACAAAAACAGCTATTTTTTCATATTACACCATTCTTCGTTTTCATCTGTTTCCATTAAAAGGATATTGGACTACTACTGTTTGATATTTGTAAGCTTCAACAAAGTCATGGTTGGAAACAGCATAGGTGCACCTAATTGTAAGGAAAATAAAGTAGGTTATTTGTTTATGCAGTTCTACACATATGCCGACGAAAAGAGCACAGTTTAGCACTCATGGACATCTATGTATGGTACCAGTCTTCTCACAGCTTCCTGATACTCCCTGGTATACTCAGTATCCCAATCATTCTTTCTCTCTTATTTAAACTAGGTGCTGGTGATTGGGGTATTAACATTCTAAAGCTATTGGTGGCTTGTGAAGTAGTGGTTGAGCTGTTATAGCAATCTCTGGGGCACAGAGTAATGATTGGTGTTACCACTAGTACATTATTTAAAAAAAAAAAAACCTTAGATAGCCATATTTGTATTTAAGTGTACAGTGCTGTGAAAAAGTATTTGCCCCCTTCTTGATCTTTTTTTTTTTTTTTTACATATTTATCACACTTAAATGATTCAGATCATTAAACAAATTTTAATATTTTACAAAGAAAAATACAAAATTCAGTTTTTAAATGATGATTTCATTTATTAAAGGAAAAAAGCTGTCCAAACCTGTCTGACCCTATGTGAAAATGTAATTGTGCCACTCCTTGCTAAACCATGCATTAACTTTGATTAACCACTTTTTTTGGAAAGCTGAATAAAATGTTACTTGTCAAACAGGCCTGATTACTGCCAGACCTGTTGAATCAAGAAATAGAAGTTGTCTGATAAAGTGAAGCACGTTAAAAGATTTTGGAAAGCAACACACCATCCCGCAATACACAGAAATTCAAGACCAGTTGAAAAACAAAGTAAATGACATCAGTATCAGTCTGGAAAGGGTAACAAAGCCATTTCTAAGCTTTGGGACTCCAGTGAACCAGAGTGAGAGCCATTATCCACAAATGGAGAAAACGTGGAACAGCGGTGAACCTTTCCTGGAGTGGCCAGCCTACCAAAATTACACCAAGAGCAAAACAATAACTCATCCAAAAGGTCATAAAAAAACCCAGAACAACTTCTAAAGAACTACAGGCCTCACTTGCCTCAGATAAGGTCAGTGTTCATGATTCAACAATAAGAAAGAGATTGGGCAAAAATAGAATCCATGGGAGAGTTCCAAGGATAAAGCCACTGATGACCAAAAAGAACACAAAGGCTTGCATCACATTTGCTAAAAACCATCTTGATTATCCTCAAGATTTTTGGACAAATATTCTGTAGACTGATGAGACAAAAGCTGAACTGTTTGGAAGGTGTGCATCCTGTTACATCTGGTGACACAGCTTTTCATAAAAAGAACATCATACCAACAGTCAAACATGGTGGTGGTAGTGTGATGGTCTGGGGCTGCTGTGCAGCTTCACGACCTAGAAGACTTTCCATATTTGATGGAATCATGAATTTTGCACTCTACCAGAAATTCATGAAGGAGAATGTCCAGCCATCAGTTCATGACCTCAAACTCAAGCGCACTTAGGTTATGCAGCAAGGAGTTTGGGGGGCAATTACCATTTCACATAGGGCCAGGCAGATTTAGACAGCTTTTTTCCATTAACCACATCCAGTCTGGCCTATAGCAATTTGATCACCGGGCGGGACTTTCGTCGTTCTGGGTGGACATCCTGGAACGAGCTGCATTGTGGGCATGACTGATCAGTGTACCGGCCCGCTGTCGGTACCATGTGATCACTGTGACCAATCACAGCAGACCATATGACAATTGTAAACAATTAATTGCTTTGATTCATGCCATTCATTGTTACAATTGTGTTGTTAGCTGTGATTGGTCACAGTGATCATATGGAACAGATAGGGCCAATCACAGCCCATCTGTACCATGTGATTAGCTGTGGCCAATCATGGATACTCACAACAAAACAATGGTAACATTATATTGTACTGGTCACAGTGAGTTAAAAAAAATGTAAAGAAAGAAAAATGTAAGAAAAATAAAATTTTAAAGATTAAAAAAAAAAAAATAAAAGTAACATTTTTCATACTGTCATCAGTCAGTGTCCCTGATCACCACCACACCAGTCATTTGGGGGGTATTTGTACTATCTTGAAATTTTGGGCCTCAAGAAATGAGACAGTACATCAGGATGGACTGATCTTAAGATATTTACCATAGTTTGTGGACTTTCCTACAGACTAAATAATAAACACTGATGTGGGTTATTTTCACCAAAGAAATGTAGCAGAATATATTGAAAGAAATGTAGCAGAATACATTTTTGCTAAATTTATGAAAAACTATTATTTATTTGAAAATGTTTATAACAGAAATGAAGAAAAACACTTTTTCTGTAAAATGTTTTGTTTATTTAGCAAAAAAATAAAAACCTAGTGGTGATTAAATACCACCAAAAAAAAGCACTAATTGCGTGAACAAAATTACAGAAATGTAGTTTGGGTACAGCATTGCATGACCGCGCAATTGTCATTCAAAGTGTGATGGCGCTATAAAAGGTGAAAATTGGCCTGGGCAGGAAGGGGGAAATAGTGCCCGGTATTGAAGTGGTTAATAAATGAAATCATTTTAAAAAAGCTGCATTTTTATTTATGTGGGTTATCTGTAGATTAAAATTTGTTTGATGATCTGAACTATTTAGGAGTGACAAATATGCAAAAACATTTTTTTTTTCAAATACACAAAACTAAAGTTGGAACACGGTTCCAACAAGGCTGAATGAGGACCTGAATCAAAATAACAGAAGATTTGCTATGTTAAAAGGGAACCTTTAGAAATGTTAATGATGCCTAAGAACTACGCTGAAAATGTACCCTCAAATTCCTCCTGAAAAAGAGCAATGTATTTCCTGGTTTATAAGTGTCTTGAGCCTCAGCTGTGTAGCTACAGTTTGAGAGTAAAGACACTGCTGCCTCTTCTTGGTAATCTCACCAGATTTGGTGAGGATACTGCTGTGCTGCTAAGCGCTCTCCCTGCTGGAGGCTATGACAGGAGGAAGCAAAAGCCGTACGACTAGATGCAGGGAGACCACAAGCAGTACTGGCTATTAGTCCTTTGCCTCAGTCTGCCTTTTTGGGCACAGCTTCCAGAGTGCAGTTCCTCTTGAAAGCTATGGTTTCTGCAATAGAGTCTATGGCCTGGAAGCTGAGCTAACATAGTAATCATAAGATTACAAACCACTATGATTTCTTCTCAAATGTTGGTGGGGACCACACAGAGATTAGGCGCAAGCCACTGAAGAAAGCATTGGTTGCTGATCTTCAAATGGAAGATCCTCAGCATGGGCACAATGCTGGGGAATGTTAATATACACCAACTGTGGTCAGGAAGGTGTAAAATGTAGGTATTGCAGGAGGTTGGAGTTGCCACCTACAGGATTCGGTGCAACACCTGAATAACACCTCCAGAAATAATCAGTAAGTTATACCACTGACATTTCTATAGTATATTGTAAGACAGACAGATAGATATTGAAACACATACTGTTCACTCTTGGACAGCCCAGTGACAAGATCACTTTACACATCAAAATAACTCTTTGCTATGTTAATTTTATGCAAGGTCACCTTGGTATTTGGAGACTAGCCTGTTTATCTAATTAGACATTTCAAAGGGTTTACATGTTTATGGTAAAGAATGTGATTTGACCATACAAGAAGTATTTATGGATAGTGATTAGACTCAAAGGGCTATTCATGGGAAATGGTGAAAGTGTGCCTTGTTTACCTGGTAAACACTATAATGACCTCAATTGTTTACAATAATAGCAAATGAAGTCTTTTCATGTTAAGATCAAAAGTGTTTTGTCAGTCAATGAGAAACCCCTCCAGCTTTGCTTATTGATAGTAAACTGTATATGTTCCTCTTAGATTGTAAGCTCCAAGGAGCAGGGCCTTCCTAACCCTCTTGTATTGAACTGTATTGTCTCCCGTTATATTGTAAAGCGCTGAGCAAACTGTTGGTGCTATTTAAATCCTGTATTATAATAATAATAATATGAAGGGCAGTTCTTTGGCAGGTAGGGGAGCTTCTTTCTTTCATTAATATGGAAGCACAGGTATAGATCATATTTTGCATTATTGCATGCATGGAAACTACCTAGGTGCATATTATAGATTGGACATATGCTGGACGGTGTAGTATCTCCATGTTTGATATCAAGTATCTTAAATGAGACTCTGAGGGCTATTGTTCGTTGTAATATTTACAAGTATTTTGCTGAATTTTTGTCATCTGTTGCAAATATATTTTGGACTATTGTGGAGCCGAATAAAAATGTCTTTCTCTGGATGAGTTGCTGCGGGAAATTTCATTTCTTGGATAATTTATATAGGACTACAATTTCGATCAACTGGCTTGCAATATATACACCTTCCTTAGGTTGTGATTGGAAGAAGCAATGTCTCCGACATAACTTTCCACCTGTCAGCTGACATCCTGTTCTGCTCATCAACGCCTCTTTGCCTGGCACTGGGCCATGAAATAGCATGTTCCTACCTCGAGCCAGGTTCTCAACATGGGACTGACTGTGAAGAGATTTAAAGTTGCAATGAGCAACGTGGAGGTTCTTGCTCTTTGTAGTGTTAAGTGTTAATGTATTATGCTTTGCGAGTCCACAGGTTTTGAAAAAACTATATAAAAAATTCCTATTTAATACTGTAAAAAATAATTTCCAACAATATATAACCCAAAAATATGATTATAGGATACGGTGAAGTTTTTTTCAAAGGATCCTTTGCTAACACACATTTTTCTGGACAAATTGACCAAACCTAACTAAGGCTCCTTTCATACTCATCTGTTTTTCTTCAGCTTCTGCATTAAAAAAAGTGGAAGAAAAACATAAGACCATGTATTCCTATAGAACTCTTCACGTTCGCTGATCCGTTGTGGGTCAGGTGCTTTTTTTTAAAATCCTGCTTGCTGCATTTTTTTGTGTGCAGGTTTGGTGCTGTAAAAAAAAAAAAACAAAAAAAAAAAAACGCACCTCTCCATTGAAATCAACGGAAAACGCATCAAAAAAGCACTGTTTTTGAATCACATGGCCTGTAAAAATCGCTGTAAAAAATACGTTTTTGCCGCAATTTTGCTAGGATCAGTGTGAAACCAGCCTAAGCTCCCAAAGGCAGCTATTACAAAATCTGGCACCATTGCAATAACAACAGCTTGGTCAACTAAAAGGCCTGAGTTTAAACATTAACAACTTTGTGCAAAACAAATCAGTACCTTAGGTGAGCTGCAAACATCTCATCATAAGGAGGTTCCAGCATCTGCTGACACTTATCCTCTGGAGAAGGCAGCTAAAATATATGAAGATAAATAAAATAAATAAATCTATATAATAGAATGTAGGTTACATACAAAAGATACCCTACTGACAGACACATTTTCATATTAGTGCTTGTACTAAATTGAAGACAAATAAAAACATAAATATCTTAGATATAGAAAAGGGCTTTCCAAATGAGGATTAGGCTTCATGCACATTGGGCAAAAAAAAAAATTGCTGGTTTTGGATTTTTTTTCTTCATCCTGAATAAGCAATTCTATGTTAGCCTATTTGTCTATGCACATTTGGGCGTTTACAGGCATATTTACAGAGGAGCGTTTTTAGAATGAAAGAAAAAAAAAACAAAAAAAAAAAAACAAAACTGCGTTTTTGAAAAGAGCGTCTGGACGGAAAACCGCTTGACACACACAAACACACACCTAAATGTGGTGTTTAGGAGAATTTGGAGTTTTCAAGCTAGGTTATAAATGTATACATAATGTAAATTACAGGTTATGTACACAAATCAGGCTTCTATGTGTTTTTAATTCTAAGTCAATAAATTATGTTAAAAAGTCGGTTGCCCTGGTAAGTGATATTTATTGACGGACATAGGGGGCGTTTTACTAAAACTAAAGCGTGCAAATCTGGTGCAGCTCTGCATAGAAACCAGTCAGCTTCAAGGTTTTATTGTCAAAGCTTAAAGTGGAGTTCTGACCCCCCCCGAAAAAAATTAAAAATCAGCAGCTACAAATACTGTAGCTGCTGACTTTTAATATTAGGGCACTTACCTGTCCAGGGATCCAGTGGTGTCCTCACCACAAGCCGATTCTTTAATCGGCTGTTGGGTGCTGGCGCCACCACCTTGACTTAGAGAAACCTGCAGTAAAGTGCTTGCGGCTCCACAGCCGGTTACCTACTGCGCATGCGCGAAGCGCACTGCACTTTGTGAATGGGCCGCAGTCCACTGGGACCTGTGAAGTGTGCCAGAGGGTTGCAGGGGGGGGATGTGCAAACTTCTGGCTCAGTTTGCTGCAACAAACTGAGCTGGAACTGGGAGTAGGGTCCTGTCGAAACCAAGCACCCGCTCCTCCCTCCCCCCATAACTGTGCTAAGTGTAGCAGCAGAAGGGGGGGGTAGGAAGAACAGCAGAGCTTCCACTTTTGGGTGGAACACCGCTTTAACTGAACAAGCTGAAGTTAGAAGATGATTGGCTACCATGCACAGCTGCACAAGATTCTGAGTGCTCCAGTTTTGGTAAATCTCCCAAATGGTGTGTATAGCCACTGAAAGAAAGACTTTTTGGTTTAACAAAATAAAATAATATCTTTTTCAAATAATCCCTCTACCACACTCCCATCATCTCCCCTCATACATAAAATAATACAAAATCGTGTATATATAAATGTCCAAATACAAGTCCATACAAAATACTCTTCCAAGTGTTGAGAACTAATCCACTTTGTTGCTTTTCAATCCAGGATACCTCAAAAAAATATATAAACTAGATATAGTGCATTATCTTTAAACAAAGAAAACACTCGTGACACTTAAAGTGACTCCTCCTAAACCCCCACTCGTGACAAACCAACACTTCAACTTGTGATTTGTGCAAAAATCCGAAAAATCCAAGGGTACCCTTGTGAAAAAAATCGGAAGTGACGAAACGCGTCAGAACGTAAGGACGCGACGTCAGAACGTCAAACCGGAAGGAGCGGCGCGGCCATCTTGGACACTGGAGTTCAGTCATACGAACTGTGGGAGAGGATGGACGTTGGTGTTATCTAATGTAAGATTTTAAATAAATGTATGGATTCCTTTTATATACTTCACTGAGTATTGTATTCTCTGCCCCTCTGAGGAGTGGGGAAGTTCGGATTGGGAGCATCAGGAAAAGGGGATATTTTGGATTACCCTGGAGGAGTCTTATGCCTATCTATATTGAAAGAGGGTAATGGTATATTATCCTACAAGAGTTATGGCACTACCTACTTTTGACGCATGTGATCATGAGTAGTTTGATGTGGAGTTTGCATTATCCATGAGAGGGTAATGGTATTTACTACATCTGAATGGTGCCACTGGCTTTGGATTTTTGCACAAATCACAAGTTGAAGTGTTGGTTTGTCACGAGTGGGGGTTTAGGAGGAGTCACTTTAAGTGTCACGATTGTGTTTTCTTTGTTTAACCATTTCAATACCGTGCAATTTTACACCTTCCTGCCCAGGCCATTATTCAGGTTTCAGCGCTCTCACACTTTGAATGACAATTGCGCAGTCATACAACACTGTACCCAAACTAAAATTTTATCATTTTCTTCACACAACTAGAGCTTTCTTTTGGTGGTATTTAATCACCGCTGGGGTTTTTATTTTTTGCTAAATTAACAAAAAAAGGCCAAAAATTTTGAAAAAAATACACGTTTTTCTTTGTTTCCGTTATAAAAATTTACAAATAAATAATTGTTCTTCATAAATTTAGGCCGAGATGTGTTCTGCTACATGTCTTTGGTGAAAATAACCCAAATTAGGATGTATTATTTAGTTTGTAGGAAAGTTATAGAGTTCACAAACTATGGTATAGATCTGATTATTGATCAATCCTGAAGTACTGACGGCCAATCTAATTTCTTGAGGTCTAAGAATGTCAGAACAGTACAGATATCCCCCAAATGACCCCTTTTTGCAGAGTAGACAGTCCGACGTACTTCATAAGAGGCATGGCGAGTTTTTTGAAGTTGTATTTTTTTTTGTCATAATTTTTCGGAAAATTAAAAAATTAAAAAAATTATTTTCACTATTTTTTTTTTACATACTGTCACCAGTGCAGTACAGCGTCATCATATAACTGGCATGGCGGTGAACAGGGACACTGACTGGTGACAGTATGAAAAAAAAATATATATATATATTTTTTTAATTTTTATTTTTTATTACTTTTTTTTAACATTTTTTTTTCATATTTTACTATGACCAAAGTAGTACAATGTTACCATAGCAACATTGTACTACTTTGGGGAAGTGATCAGTATTTTTTTTTTTTTACACAATTTGCTTATAGCAAAGAAATACTTTGCTATAAGCAAGCATTTACCTGAATGAAATGGATTCATTCAGCTTTTTTTTTTTTTTGTGCTTAGCTGTGATTTGGTCACAGCTAATCACATGACATGTGCATGTGATTAGCTGTGACCATTCACAGCTAGGCACTAGTATACAATGGATGGCATCATGAATGAAGCCATCCATTGTATACAACTGTCATGTGACCTGCTGTGATTGGTCACAGCAGGTCACATGGTACCTGCAACGGAGCCGGTACTCGGATCTGTCATCGGCCGTGTCCGAGGTACACGCCCAGTGACAGATCGAGCCGCTGCGCCGCTCTGCATTAGCGCAAACGGCGCATGTGCGGGAGCACGCCAAATGGCGTGCACCCGGAGTGGAGAAGCAACTTTCAAGCCGCCAAACGGCCATTGGCCGGGCGGCAAATGGTTAAAGATAATGCACTATATCTAGTTTATATATTTTTTTGAGGTATCCTGGATTGAAAAGCAACGAAGTGGATTAGTTCTCAACACTTGGAAGAGTATTTTGTATGGACTTGTATTTGGACATTTATATATACACGATTTTGTATTATTTTATGTATGAGGGGAGATGATGGGAGTGTGGTAGAGGGATTATTTGAAAAAGATATTATTTTATTTTATTTACACTTTCTAGGGTGAGAGTGGTACTTTTTGTAGGGACAAATAGAGTTTAAATTTACATTTTTGGTTTAACAGTTTTGTTCAACTATAGCAGTCTAAGAATTTATACATGAACAGATTTCTTTTAAATCAAGTAAAAACAGGAGCATTGCTGGAATGTGCATAGTAATTGTTCCTTCTTTAGCAGAAGATTATTGAGTTACCAAAATGATAATCATTTTAACAAATATTGGAGAAAAAAACAAAACCATCAGGACAAAATAATTAGTATTACAGTATGCACCATGAATCATAAGTGTATACTAAGGGTAAAGAGATAATGTTTTCTTACCTGTAAGCGTGGATTTGCAATATGTGGATGTCTGAATGAAACCATGTCTGCACAGTTAAAGCCATTTTTCATTTCAATAGCCTCCAAAACCTATATTAAACATGTCAACGTTAACTACAGCAGCACCATATTCACATTTCTTACAGAACACAAAAGATAGTTGTGTATTCAAAGCCAAATTAAATATCACAGGAGACGGGGTCATAGTTTCCAAGTCGATCTACAATATAAGTTGCATTTCTTCTTACATGTGCCCTTGGTAGACATTATAAAAAAGGTACCCATGAGGCAGCACTGTGGTTAAATGGTTAGCACTTCTGCCTGGCAGTACAAGGGTCATTGGTTCGAATCCCAACCACGGCACCACCTGCCTGGAGTTTGCATGCTCTCCCTGTACCTGCGTGGGTTTCTTCCGGGTAGTGAAGTTTCCTCCCACATTCCAAAGACATGCTGGTAGGTTAATTGGATCCTGTCTAAATTGGCCCTAGTATGTGTATGTATGAATGTAAATTAGGGACCTTAGACTGTACACTCCTTGAGGGTTAGGGACTGATGTGAATGTACAATATGCATACAGTACGTAAAGCGCTGCGTAAATTGACGGGGCTAGATAAGTACCTGAAATAAATAAAATAAATACAAAGCTGCAAACCCAATAGATAACACTCAAATGCTTTTTTCGCAGCCCTGTTGACGTGTTGCCTAATTTCAGGGAGAGCTGGAGAGATTTAAAACGTCAAACAATAAATGTATTTGGTACACCTCTGCAATACATGCACATTTCCCCATGTTTTCCTCTTTAGAAAATGCTGCAAGATTACAAAAAAAAAAAAAAAACTTACCTGCTGATCTGTCAGAAAATATGTGAGCTCCTAACTTCCAGTATTCAGCAGACAACACCATCTCTGCTATACTGAAATTACAGCAGAGTTATCAGTCCTGCCTAAAGTGGTTCTTAAGGCAGAAGGTTTTTTACCTTAAACTTCTTCCTGACACCTGATGATCAGTGGAGGAGAAAATAATTTATAACTTTTATAAGAGAAACTAAGAAAAACTCTTTATTTTACAAACTTTTTGGTAGTTTTTTGCTTGTTAAGCAAAAAAAAAAAAAAAAAGTGGTGA
The DNA here is from genome assembly GCF_062004578.1 of Staurois parvus. NCBI lineage: Eukaryota > Metazoa > Chordata > Amphibia > Anura > Ranidae > Staurois > Staurois parvus. The sequence goes on along the minus strand of NW_028318430.1, from coordinate 9,447,185 downwards.
TTAAATACCACCAAAACAAAGTTCTATGTGTCTCAAAAAACAAGCAAATGATAAAAATTTTGTTTGAATACAGTGTTGCATGACCACGCAATTGTCATTCAAAGTGCGACAGCACTAAAAACTGAAAATATGCCTGGGCAGGAAGGGGGTGAAAGTGCCCGGTATTGAAGTTGTTAAAGGCTAAGTTCGCTTTTTTTTCAAAATTCCAGCTTCCTTATGTACCAATATAGCATTAATATGCTTTTTTGCAAAAAGGATGAAGCGATATATATTATTTCACACCAGCACTAGGCATCAGTGTGATCTATGGAGAACTTTTCCATTACTTCCTGGACGGACCTTAGTTTGGGAAAACCAGTGTGACACAGGACGTAATTCACCAGCTGACCTTATTAACATACACCATGCCACTGCCTTCCCTACTCCAGGAGATCAATCACACTCAGCTCCATAGGTGCACACAAATCTAATACAGTGACCACCATTCTCACTAAAATCTCAGGCATAATTGTTTTTTTTCTTACTTTCATATTGCATAGATCATTCATTTGGCAGAGTGGGCGATCAGATAACAGTCTATGTGGAGCAGAGCTGTAGTACTGAAAACAGGAGAAATATGTCCTGGAAGTCTGTACAGCTCACCATACATTATACAGTCTGATTGTACAGATCTACCATTAACTATGTAGTGCACGGGCCTGACTGATTGGATACAAAGTGATTGGATAGAAGGTGTGTCCTCCCTCCTAGATTGTAAGCTCTAACGAGCAGGGCGCTCTGTTTCTTCATTGTACCAAACTGTATTGTAACTGTAATGTCTACCTTCATTTTGTAAAGTGCTGCGCAAACTGTTGGCGCTATATGATCTCTGTATAATAATAATAATAATATTAAACAGTTTTGGTAAATCTAAAGGGGATTGTACAGAGATTGTAAAATCAGACTGTATAGCGTATGGCCATCTTTACCTAAAATGAACTAGTTGCACTTTCGGCCATTATTTGTCAACAGCATTCCAAATGCACAAGCAAACACATTTTGCCAAGTGAAAAACCGAGTGACAAACACAGCAAATCGCAAGGTAAAAAACATGCAAATCACAAGGCAAAAAACGTGCAAACCGCACCACACCAAAATATTTAATGAGCTATTTTGCATGTGCAGAGCAACACATTGAAATCAACGGGCTGCTCTATGCATGTCGCAGCAAAAATAAGCCATAAAATGTGCTACGGTACGCTAGGTGTCATTGGGGCCTGAAAGTGAAATTGGTGTGTTTATACAAGAACAATGAGGCTCCATTCACATCTGTGTGTTTCCAAATGCATGGCAAACTGCACAGAAAATGCGCGCTTTGCCATGGGTTTCATGCTGCAAATGTGCATCATGTTTGTGTTGACATTACATGTTAAAGACACCCCAAGTGCAGAAACGTACCAAAAACTGCAGTAATGCACCATGCTCCGCTCCAAAAACAATTCTGGAGCTTCTCTGGAGTGATTGTTGCACATAGGGCAGCCCATTCAAGTGAATAAAGAGCTCTATGCATGTTAAGTGAAAACACCCCAAAACACCCAAAAACCTCATGGGGGAATGTGAGTTTTCAATACGCGGAGAAGTGAGCAGGACCTGATGGACTACGTGTCTCCATCCACTCCCTCATATGTACTTGTCTAAAGATGGCCATACACTATATAATCTGATTGTACAATCTCTATACAATTTCCTTCAGATTTACCAGAACTATGGAATAGGACTTACCTGACCAATCCATTCAATTTGTGAATTGTGAATGAGTAGAAGTTAGTATTGTAAGGAGTGAGGTGTGGTCCAGAGTGGTGAACATACCCTATCACACCCTCTTCTTTGATGCAACAAGGAAGTGAATGCTTCCAGGAGATGACCTACAGGAAGTGAATGCTTTCAGACTATCTACAGAAAGTGATGGAATCTGAAAATCATTTAAAAAAATTCAAATAAACTGATAAGATTTTTAACCTCCCGAGGTTAGGTTAAGTGAGAGAAAAGCACATTGGGATGGCAGGGCCAGAAATGGCATTGGAAAATGCTTCCATGTATTATGAAAGTGAAATTCTGTCAGAAAAGGTGAACTTATTTATTGTATTCTATGCATTAAGGTAAAAAAACCTTCTGGTTACAGCTCCCCCTCCCCAGTCTCCCCTTATACCTACTGGAGCCTCATCCTGATCCAGTGATGTGTACAAGAGCAACAGCTTTCCCAGATCTCTGTCTCCTCATTGGCTCACACAGCAGTGGGAGCCATTGGCTCCCGCTGCTGTCAATCACAATCAGTGAGCCCTTCAAGAGAGGGAGGACCGGGCGACACTGTGTGTGGGAATAGATAATGTCTATTCACAGGAGGGCAGCTTGGGAGTGAGCCTGCTCGAGTGCCCCCATAGCAAGAAGCTTGCTATTGGGGGCACACAGCAGGGGTGAGGGGCCAGGAGCAATGGTGGGGGACCTGAGAAGATGAGGATTGGGGCTGCTCTGTGCAAAACCATTGCACAAAGCAGGTGAGTATGACATGTTATTTAAAAGAACAAACAAAAAAAAAAACCAAGCCTTTAGCATTACTTTAAGTTCCCTCCCGTGGACTACAGAACCCTCCCCCCAAAGTGTGCATCCATGGCAACGTTGCGAGATTTCTATAGAAAGTGAGGACCCCCTCCCTCCTCCTGCAATATATGGCCTGTTATCTCAACTTAGGGACAGCACACAGGCCTTGGTCAGAGCAGTAAACAGCTAATTGAGTACTGGCAGAGTGCCTGTTTCTTCGTACAAGAAAAAAACTCTACAGATTAACACTTCCCTCTGACCTATCGTAAAACAATGACAAAATCTGTCCATTCTTTCATACATGATGTGTAGGGCAATTAAAGCACTAGGAACACATAGCATGCCATAAAACGTCTACACAGAAAGTAGCCAGGCATGAGCGACCTCTCTGAGACTTCTGCCCAATTCACAACTTCCTTCAACAAAATCCACACAACCATTCACAAAATCCAACAGGATCCAGACACATTTATACTGGAAATATCAAACTGAACAAATCAAGGTCGTACATGACTAAGCTAGCACATACAAAAAGGGAGAAAGCAGTCTCCTCCCTCCTGGGTGACAGACCCATCCGAAATACTCTGTGTTTGGTATCCCTGGGCATGAAACATAATGCTGAACAATACTCTACCAGTTTCCAGAATGCAACCTGTACGTAGTGGATAATATTAGTATAAAACTGTGTATAAATATGGGAAAATGTGTATGCACATTTTGCAGAGATGCACTGCATATGCTACTTTATTTTTTTTTTTTAATTATTTTTATCTCCAGCCACACACCTCTAATATTCTGTAGATGTATTACAATTTCAAAATGTTTGTAATACCGCCTTAAAAAATTTTTGGTAGATTTCCTGGCCTTTAGATAATTTCTAACAATTAAAGGCTTCTGCACTGCATGAACTATCTTTAATCAGAAAATACTACAAGGTATTATTAAAAAGAATATTGTGCTATTTTTTTACATCTGATTATTATTTTGACATATCACTTTTGTTTCAGAAAAGAAAAAAAATCTAATAAAATACCATAGATTTTATTATACCTGTTGTAAATACTGATTGATAGTAATATGTGCCATCTGTTCTTCTATATAGATTGAGGTCCTGTTGGGAAAATCAAGCAGCAGAAGCAAGTGAATACACTAGAATGTAATAAAAATATAAAATGTACATTCCTGCTAAACTGTCATTCTGAGTTATTTGTTTTACAGAAATAAAAAAGGTTTACTTAGGATTATTACATACAACCATCAGTTCATAAAGCTGCAAGAGTTTCGTTGGCCATACACAAGTTAATGTTTTTCATTTAAACAGCGGGTTGAATGAAATTTATTTATTTATTTATCGAGTTTATATAGCGCCAAAGGGTTTGCTCAGCGCTGTACAATAGAGGGGGGACAATACATGAAACAGAACAGTAACATCAAACAGTACACAAGGGGTAAGAGGGCCCTACTCTTTCGAGCTTACAATCTAGGAGAAATAAAATGACTCGATTCCCCCATCCATACACTCATTGTTGTTGGGGGAATCCCTCTCTCTGAGTTATTGTGTTCTGACAGCAGGGAGATTTCCCCATCATCAGAATACACTCATCAGCACCGCTGGCTATAGCTGCCAGTGCTGAGCAGGAGAAAATTTTTCAACAGGCTGGTTGTACACAAATCGATCGATAGACTGACTTGTGTACAATCAGCCTGCCCATACATGGATAGAAATTTGGCCAGTCCCTGCTGAACTTCACGATCTATGGATTGAAGTTTGCATGTGTTCCTTATTGTACAGTATAGTTTTGGATATAGTGGAGAAGGATTAGAACCCGTCAGGTTTTTTTTATGCCCCTGTTAGGAAAATGCACCCTGTCTGTTTAATGTTATCAATGAAAGTAAAAGAAAACCACAAATTTTGGGTTGTCCCCAGAACAGTAAAAGAGGGGATATCTTCCAAAAGAGACACTAGTTCTGGTGACAACTAGGCATTTTCTCACTGTTTGGCTATGGGACAGGAAGTAAACATAAATCTCCCCAATGGGACACAGATGGAAAAAAAACTACTTGACAGGTCTTACATACTTCCCTTTTGCAATTCAAAATTTGAAAAAAAGTTTTTCCTTTAGTTCTATTTTAAGACAAATATTATATACTTTGAACTCATCAAATAAATCTTAGCTGCAGTATAAATGCGAAGGGTGTTCAAGTAAACTGGGACTTTTGAGTTTATATATTAAAAGAAAACATTCAGGGATGTTCAATTTATATCGTATTTCTTTTTTTACCTTTAGCGCAGCAGGGATCATATGTCAGGCGGAAGCATTTGGGCGGCAGCGCTGCCACCCGATTGCGTCCACACAGCCCACTACTGTGCCAGCCTCTGCCCTACCGCCTGCTGTCTCCCGGGCTCCACTTGCTCATCTGTGGGCCCGGGACCAGTCAGTGGCTGCCTGCGGGTATAGAGGAGGGAGGAGAGCAGACACATCCACTCCCCTCCCCTTCTTGTCCTAACTTGAAAGTGATGTGATGTCACTTCCGAGTCCCCATTGATAGATTCCCGGCCATCAAAGCCAGGAAAGAATGTAATGCGGTGTGATGTGCACTGCATTACATTCAGTTGAGCACAGGGGAGACATGCAGGGTCTTTTAGGTATGTTTTTTATTTTTGTTTTGTTCTGGTTTTATATTCTGCTTATGGTATACGCCCTCCCGTACCCCTCTGAGGTTTCGACTCAACAGACATGCCCCTGATGACATACTGTATCGAAATTATGTACGATTGTTTGTGCGACTGTCCTACATTGGGTCGTTGATTTTTATTTTCTCTCGTCTGTGGACAATCCTGTATGCTTTTGTCATTTTCCTTTAATAAAAATGTATTATGGAAAAAAAAATATCTTTATGATATTGGCAAAAATTGATAAATAAATACAAAACTAGCCTAAACTCTAAGTGTCTTACAGTGATCTATTAGTCTAGATTCACATCAGCTATTTAGGCCAGTGCAAATTGTAACAGCAGGAATCTTCTGATTCTTGCTGCAGATGTGAGTTGCTAGGTGCAGACACACACAAAGTGCATCCAGCAGCGATCGCTGCAGGTAATCACTGGTCTGCGGAGAGCCATGAGTAGCTGCGGCCACCAGCGACCAATCGCCATAGCGAACAAGGCCATGAGTCGAACCAAGCTGGAGCAAGAATCAGAAGATTTCTGCTGCTACAATTTACACTGGCCTAAATCACCAGTGTGAACATAGCCTTTACCTCTACTATAAATGCATCTAAACAAAAAAAAAAAAAAAAAAAAAAATCACAATAAAGTGCTTAGTACAAAAACAAACATTCATGTTCCATAATATATGTTTATCAGTAAAATTGTGAAAAGAACAAGCAAAACAGTCCATGTGTTAATAACAAAAAAAAAAGAAGTCTAATAAAGAACTCAGTAGAGAAACAAAATGAGTACAGTTTCTTAAGATTTCTTTATTAGCACTTTTGACATGTTTTATTGATATGTTAATAGAAATCAAATGTTTGTTTTTAAATTAAGCACTTTATTCGAATATGTTGTTATACAGATGTATAGCAGAGGTAATAGTTCGCCTAAAACACTTCAGGGCATATTTACAACAGCTTGCAAAACTCTGAAGCTAAAAAAAGTTTATGTTCCCATTACAGTGCAAGCGGTTTGATGCTTTGGCAACAGGTATAAACAAGCCCTGATTAATAACGATTGAATTTATCCAGTCAAAATCAAAAAGCACATTGCAAATGTGCTTCAATAACACATGTCAACGCACCTAGGAAATGTACATTGACACATGACAACACACCTGCCTCACACATGTGAGCAGAAATAAATTGGCCCTTACAGCCCATTCATGGTGGTTTGACAGTTTGGTTGAGAGCACAGGCAAATGTGACAGTTACATTCCCAGCATGTGCAGGGAATGTAACAGTTTTTTTTTTTTTTTAAACCAGTGGGTTTAGTTTAAAACCAACCATATATGGGTCGAATTCCGAAAGAATTTTCTTTTGAAAATCTATTCTAAGCCTATCCTGCTTCTAACTAGTAAACTACTTTTTACTTCAACTCATCCCCCACAGCTATTACCTTTTGCATCACTCAACCCTTCCTCCTAGATTGTAAACTCTAACAAGCAGGGCTCTCCGTTTCCTCTTGTACCAAATTGTATTGTAACTATAATGTCTGCCTTCATTTTGTAAAGCTCAGCACAAACTGTTGGTGCTATATAAATCCTGTATAATAATAATAATAATAATATATGGTAATGACTCTGTTTTTATATGTTTTATATGTTTTTCTTTTCTGCACTGCTTGATACTATGTTGCAAGAAGTAGTGGCTAATGTTTAACTCTGCACTTGCGGATAAATATGCAGCCGTACAATGTAATCATAGTAAATTATACAGAAATATTGGAAACATTACTCAATATATAAAGCGCTGAGAAAACTGTTGGCGCTATATAAATCCTGTATAATAATAATAATATAGTTCTAGGAATAGATTTACTGATGTTATACAGTACATGTATGTGTAAAGCACTACATTTTGAGCTATTTTATTAGGAACCTGGAAAAAGATGTTTCAAAAATGATGATTCTAAATTACAAACGCCAGGGAAAAAATGTATGCATTTCTGATAACAATGTGGTTATTATTGATCTACATGGGGATTATGGATGAAAATATGAAATATAATGGTTACACATCCCAGGTAATACATTTCACCTTTTTCGATAAGAATATGGGGAAAATATATGGGGATTATGGGTGGGAATATCTTGGTTACACTTAATAACGAACATCTATTTTGGATAAGCAAATGCATATAATTATTTTTCCACATAGGGATTGTGAGTGGAATATTGTGAATACACATGGCAAAGACCATATTTGACCTGTTTCTGATAGAAAATATAGGTATACTGTAGTTATTTTTCTGCATGGGGATTATGGATGGATTATTGTGGTTAAATTTGCCTAGGAACACATTTGACCTTTTATTTTTGAGAATAGGAGAATAGTTTTATTTTCTACGTGGCAATTATGGAGTAAATATCATAGTTAAATATGCCTAGGAACCTGTTTGATCTGTTTCTGATAAGAATATGAAAATGTTTGTTTTTCTTCATGGGGTTTATGGGTGGAATATCATGGTTAAACATACTTAGGAACACATTATTTTTTTATAAAGGGTTTATGGATGGATTTTTGTGGATACACATGCCAAGGACCATATTTGACCTGTTTCTGATAAGAATTTGGGTATAGTTGTTTTTCTACATGGGGATTATGGGTGAAATATCATGGTTAAACTTGAGTAGGAACACATTGGACCCGTTTCTGATAAAAATATGAGAATAGTAATTTTTTTCCACATGTGGATTCTGGATGGATTATTGTGGATACACATGCCAAGGACCATATTTGATCTGCTTTTGATACGACTATGGGTATAGTTTTTTTTCTACACAGGAATTATGGATGACATATCATGGTTAATTTATGCCTAGGAACACACTGGACAAGTTTCTGATAAGAATAGTTATTTTTCTACATTAAGATTATAAATGGATTATTGTGGATACACGTGCCAAGGACCATATTTGACCTGTTTACGCAATGATTGACTATGGGTATAGCTATTTTTCTACATGGGGATTATGGGTGGAATATCATGGTTAATAACGGCTAGGAACACATTTGACATTTATCTGATTATTGTAAATACACGTGCCAAGGACCATATTTGACCTATTTCTGATAAGAACATGGGTATAGTTTTTTTCTACCTGGGGATTATCACAGTTAAACATGCCTTAGAACACATTTGACTTGTTTCTGATAAGAATATAAAAAAGGTATTTATGGGTGGATTATTGTGGATACCCTTTCCAAGGACCATATATGACCTATTTATGTTAAAAAACATGGGTATAGTTTTTTGTTTTTTTTTTTACACAGAGATTATGGGTGGAATATCATGGTTAAACAAGCCTAGGAACACATTGGACACGTTTCTGATAAGAATATGAGAATAGTTATTTTTCTACATGGAGATTATAAATGGATTATTGTGGATGCATGTGCCAAAGACCATATATATATATTTTTTAATTTAAATATTTATTAATTTTTCATGTTATTACAAATATCCATAAAAGGAGACACAACACATATAAATATTCATAACATTTCTACATTTCCCCTTCTAAAAAACTCTTTTCTTTCCCGAACCCTCCTGAGCCATTCCCACCCCCCTCCCCCCTCCCTCCCCTCTGCAAGCTCTCACCCACTCTATTCTCTCGAGGCCTAATGACTTTAGGTAACGTCCTAGTTTATAGTTTTCTATATTTCTCTTTCAATCCTGATTTTTCCCATCTCATATAATATACTCCCATCCTGTCTTCCTGCATATGGTAAAATTTTTCCATTCTACCAATCTGATTTACTCTATTGATCCAGTCTTCCTCCTTCGGCACCTCTGTTTTCTGCCAAAACTTGGGTATCAAGCCTTTTGCAGCATTTAAGTAGTACCATACGCCTGATTCTTTGTATTTATTTACTGATGTCTCAACATTATGTAGGAGGAACATCGTTGGGTCTAACCCTATGTCATTTCCAGTTATTATTTCAATCAATTTAACTATTGTCTTCCAAAAAGCTTGAATTTTCGGATATTCTCACCATATGTGAAACACCGTGCCTATCTCTCCACATCCTCTCCAACACATTTTTGAATTTTCCCCACTCATCTTATGCTCAATACTCGGTGTAATATGCCATCGTGTCAAACACTTATAATTAATCTCCACCTCTCTCATACTAACGTTCTCGTGTATCAATCTAAATATCTTTTTCTGTTTATCCTCATCTAACACCACTTCCATATCACTTTCCCATTTTGTTATAAAAGTTAACTTTTTGTTTGTGTCTAATTCTGTGAGTATTCTATAGATTTTAGCAATACCGTACTTCCCGTCCCTTTGTGTTTCTAACAGCCTTTCAAACATATTCCACTCCTTTTTTAATCTCAGGGGTTTCGGGAGATTTCCAATGAAACATTTTAATTGATGGTATTTCCACTCATCTATTCTAGTAAAAATATCTCCCTTCTTCTCTTTTAATTCTTTAAATGGTCTCAATTCCCCCTCTACCAGAACATCTCTCAATTGGATATCTTCCTTTTTAAGCCATCTCCCTGATATCTCATCCTTTCCTAGAGGGAAGTACTCAGTGTTTGCAAGAGGCATTAATATAGAGTTGAATTCCCATTTCATGTTTTTGTGTAAATTATCCCATATCCTTAAAACATTTAAAGTGTAAATACTTGTGCTTTCTTTAATTCCTCTATGCTGTGCTGGAACCCATATCATCTTACTCAAACTAATTCCACTAAGTTCATTTTCGATTTTTACCCAACTTTTCCCCTTATGGTTAAATTGTCCAATCATAAATTCTTGCTAAAACTACTGCTTTATATTATCTCTTGACATCTGGCAGTCCCATTCCCCCTTTCTCTTTAATCCTACTTAATGTTTCATATGATATTCTTGATTTTTTATTCCTCCATATATATCTTGTTAACATTTTTTTTATTATCTTAAAGAAAGCCTCTGGGAGTTTGATTGGAACCATTTGAAATCTATACAGTTTTTTATGTATATTTACCATTTTAACTAGGTTTATACAACCTATCCATGATGGATTTCCTCCTTCTAGTGTTTTTAATTCTTCCCTGATCTCGTTTATCAAAGAAATATAGTTTAATCTATATAAATGCTTATATGAGACAGTAAGTTTTATTCCTAGGTATTTTATATCTTTTTCTCTCCATATACAGGGGAATTCTTTTTGTAGCTTTTCTTTTTCACTCTTTGGTATATTAATGTTCAGAATCTCTGTTTTTGTTGGATTCATTTTTAGGTTTGATAGTTCACCATACTCCTTCAGGATCTTCATTATATTTGGGAGTGTTATTCGGGGGTTCCCCACATAGAACAATAGGTCGTCCGCAAAGGCCGCTACTTTGTGTTCTATAGTTTCTGTCTGAATTCCCTTTACCGCTCCACTATTCCTTATTATTGACAACAGGGGTTCCAATGACAAAACATACAACAAAGGGGACAATAGGCAGCCCTGTCTTGTTCCATTAGACATCCCAATGGGTTCCGACCTCTCCCCATTTACCGTAATGATTGCGGTGGGCTCCCTATATAATTTACCTACCCACTCACGCATTCTCTCTCCAATCCCCAGAGCTTCTAAGTTGTCCATCATAAAGCCCCAGTCCACTCTATCAAATGCCTTCTCGGCATCAATTGACAAGAGCACCACCGGGGCTTTCCCTTTTCTACTTTTCTGAATAAGCATCAGAGTTCTCAACCCGTTATCTCTACCCTCTCTCCCTGGGACAAAGCCCACCTGATCTCCATGAATCCATTCAGGCATTAGGCCTTTCAACCTATTTGCTAGAACCTTTGTGTACAACTTAGTATCAGTGTTCAGTAATAAAATTGGTCTATAGCTGGAGCACTGAAAAGGATCTTTTCCCTCCTTGTGAATAAGTACTACATGGGCCTGTAGAGATTCTCTACTCACCTCCATCCCACCTCCCAGAGTGTTCATATACTTCTTCAGCTTAGGTAACAATAATTCACTGTATTTTTTATAGTACTTAACTGTGTAACCCGGTCCTGGGCTTTTTCCACCCCCTGTACTTCTTAATGCTACTTTTATTTCTTCCTGGGAAATTTCCACGTCCAAGGAGTTCAATTGTGCTTCACTTAGCTTTGGTAATCCCGCGTTTTTTAAATATCATCCTTTTTTTTCGTTGATACCCTCTCCAATTTCTTTTAGAGAACCTTGGGGACTAATATTATACAGCTTTCTATAATACTCCGTGAACACTTTAATAATCTCTTTAGTTGAGTGGACCAACTCCCCCTTAGGGCTTTTTATCTTTTCTATATAATTCCTATTTTTCTTTTTGTTCAGAGCTCTCATTAAGTATTTTCCTGGTCTGTCTCCCCATCTATATCTCTCACTTAAGACTTTGTTATATACTCTTCTCCTCTCCTCTTCCATCAACATCTCTAGCTCATCTTTTTTATCCATTAACTTCTGTCTTGTTTCTTTTGTTATTTTCTTCTTATGTATCTGCTCCAAGTCCAATATTTCTTTTAGAAGCCCACTAACCCTCTCTCTTCTTTCTTTTTTCTTCCTTGCTCCCATCGCAATCAAGATTCCTCTTATATATACCTTATGGCTCTCCCATACTGTAGCTATCGATACTTCCTCTGTCTCATTCTCCATAAAATATACCTTAATCTCTTCCCCGATCTTCTGAGCTATATCCTCATCCAGGAGAAGAGCCTCATTTAACCTCCATCCTAAACCTCCCGTCCACCGTCTTCCCCATCCCTTTCCTTACCCGCCGGGCTGCATGCTCGGATAAGGGTCTGGTATGGATGGAGGAGGGGACCCCATACCATTTTCTTTTTAATTTTGGTGTGGGAGTTCCCCTCAAAATCCATACCAGACCCGAAGGGCTTGGTATGGATGGGAGGGGGGGACCCCAGGCCTTTTTGTTTATTATGGTGCTGGTTTTTAAATGTAATTACCGCTTTTTTTTCTCTTCACTATAGCTCAGACATTCAGCTGTCACTTTCCCCCCAGCTAAAAGAGAGAAAGTTTTCTTTTAGTTTATTTCCCCAAGTTAAAAGAAACAATGTTTCCTTTTAGTTTCTTAAAAGAAACAAAGTTTCCTTTAACTCCGGGGAAAGTGACAGCTAATTCTGTGAGCTATAGTGATGAAAAAAAGGTGGCAATTGCATTTAAAAATCGGCACCAACATACACTTCGTATTGCGAAAAAAAAGTAAAAATTTTGTAAACCGACGCATTATTTTCAATGGATTTACATTCGTAAACCAAAAATTACGTTAATGAAGGCATTAGTAACTGAGGTACCATTGTATTTCTATATAATTTACTATGATTACATTGTACAGCTGCATATTTATCAGCAAGTGCAGAGTTAAACATTAGCCATTACTTCTTGCAACACAGATTCAAGCAGTGTAGAAAAGAAAGTAGTTTACTAGTTAGAAGCAGGATAGGCTTCTTTAAAGAGAAGGCTTTTCAGGGATCGTCTTAAGGTGGATAAATTAGGAGATAGTCTGACAGATTGGGGTAGGGAGTTCCATAGGTTGGGAGAAGCTCTGGAGAAGTCCTGGAGGCGAGCATGGGATGAGGTGACACAGAAACTAGAGAGCAGATGCTCTTGGGTGGATTGAAGAATGTGGTTTGGTTGATATTTTCAGACTAGGTTTGTGATGTAGCTGGGGGCAGAGTTGTGGATGGCTTTGTACGTTTTTTGAATTTTATTCGTTGGGTGAGTGGAAGCCAGTGCAGGGATTGACAGAGAGGGGTAGCAGACACTGAACAGTTGGTAAGGTGCATTAGCCTGGCAGCAGCATTCATCATGGACTGAAGGGGGGCTAGCCTATGTAGAGGTAAGCCAATGAGAGTTGCAAAACGAGGGGAGAGATAACCAGGGAGTGAATTTTAGAAGCTTTGTGGTATTATTGGTTAAAAATGGGCGTATTCTGCAGATGTTGCGGAGGTTGAGGTGGCATGATTTGGACAGGGATTGGATGTGAAAGGATAGTTCAGAATCTAGGGTTACCCCTAGCACCCTGGTATGTGGGGATGAGTTGATGTTTGTGCTATTGATCTTGACCGAGAAATCAGGGGAAGAGGCACGTGGGGGAAGAAATATTATGAGCTCAGTTTTGGATAGGTTGAGTTTTAGGAAGTGGTGTGACATCCAGTCTGATATGTCTGTTAGCAAATCAGTGATATTAGAGGAATATGATGGGGTGAGCGGAGGAGTAGAAAGATAGATTTGTGTGTCATCAGCATAGAAATGGTATTGGAAACCATGGGGAGCTATCAGCTGACCCAAGGAAGAAGTGTAGATGGAGAATAGGAGAAGTCCAAAGACAGAACCTTGGGGGACCCCAACAGTAAGAGGAGTAGGAGAGGAGGATGTAGAGTTTTAAGTGACACTGAAGGTGCGGTGAGATAAGAAAGATTCGAAACAATGGAGAGTACAGTCACGGAGGCCAAGTATAAAGAATTTTTTGAGGAATAGGGGGTGGTCAACTGTGTGAAAGGCAGTGGAGAGGTCCAAGAGTAAGAGTACGGAACAGTGACCGTTTTTGTCAGTATTTTGAATTTTACCTTCTACCTTTGGGAGCCATGCTTGTAACTGTCAATCTTGCAATGCCTCATGGGACTAGTTTGGCAACAGCTGGTGGCCTGCCAGTTTGACACCTGTGTTTTAGGACGTACGGGGACGGAACGGCGGGAAATTTAAAAATGTTAAAAAGTGACATTCACTAAATACACTAAAATCACATAGTAAAACATTACTGTATCAAAGCATTTCACATACATAGTGCTTTGTCCTGTGCCCCGCCTGCATTTTTACCGTTCTTTCTACCTGGAAACTGAGAAATGTCCATGGCATCCAAAAAGCGTCCCTTTAGGTCAAAATCGGTTTAAGACCAGCTAGACAACAGCGATAATAAATCAGAACCACTTGCAGAATTGAGTGATAATGATTTGTGGGGAAATTCGTCATCAGACACTGAAAACGATTTTGCGACTTTGCTCAGTGATGTGCGAACTTGGCGCTATATTTCAAATTTCAGTGTTTTTGGTTTGATTATATTATTGAATTAAATGTATTATTATATTATTATTTATGATTATTAAGTTATAATTTATGATTTCGTGTTTCAAATTTTAACATACCCGGGATGTTTACTAGACTCTTGTTCGGACAGATTTCATTGAGTTATTCCTAAATATTACAGGCCTACAATAAAAAAAAATACATATTTCCATGCAAAAAAAATGTACCGCTTTGAGCACAGAAATACTGACATAATCAGACCGCTAGGGAGGCTACACAGTTAAGGATAGAGCCAGAGGGTGGCCGTAGTATTTGCGAGGGAACAGGGTCCAGGGGACAGGTGGTGTAACAGAACAGGACCCAGACCGCACTTGGGTATTTCCGTTAGACTCCAGCTTCCCTGTCCAAACACAAATCCCTGGACCACTACCGCTGATCATGCAGGAAATAGACAGCACCAGACTCTTCTTAAGACAGGAAATCAACTGCTTTATTTTCACACAAACAAGATATATACACAGGATGGGGAAATACAACCAGGAACAGGAAACACATCACAGGCCATCCCATCAGGAGGGAAGGGCTGCCAGAAACACCCCCCACCAAACCAAGACACATAATAGAACAAAGGAATACACCACTTGGCAGTAGACAATAGGGGAACACATGCATCCCATAATAGTTTGCTAGAACAATGACAAGCAGCCACTTGGCAGAGAACAATGAACAACCCCCACACCAATATTAGAACATTTCACCCTGTCCCCTAACAGGCACAGGGTGACTTAAACATAAGAGGAATTTGGGAAGATGATACATGGGTCCCCCCACCCCCAAAAGTCACTCCCATCACAGGTGGGCTTTAGAAAACTGTTTACCAACCTCCTCTACAGTAGCTGGGTTAAACAAGGGAAGTATTGACAAGGAGTGTAGGGTGAGGGGGATATCTGCACAGTGGAGATCTTGTCATGAATTGTATCAACCTTATTTTTGAAGTGATTAGCGATCTCCTGGGCAGTGAGTGAGTTAGTGGGTGGAGGTAATTAAGGATGAAGTAGAGAGTTAAAGGTAGAAAAGAGCTGAAGGGATTACATGAGAGGGTGTTAATGAGAGTGATAAAATATGTCTGTTTGGCAGTGGGGAGACAAGAATTGTATTTTTGGGCAAAGGCAGATTTATATTGGTCGAGGTCTTGCGCCATAAACGCTCAAAAGCATCTCCTAAATTGTAAGCTCAGGGCCCTCAGCCCCCACAGCTATTACCTTTTGTATCACTCGACCCTTCCTCCTAGATTGTAAGCTCAGGGCCCTCAGCCCCCACAGCTATTACCTTTTGTATCACTCGACCCTTCCTCTTAGATTGTAAGCTCAGGGCCCTCAGCCCCCACAGCTATTACCTTTTGTATCACTCGACCCTTCCTCTTAGATTGTAAGCTCAGGGCCCTCAGCCCCCACAGCTATTACCTTTTGTATCACTCGACCCTTCCTCCTAGATTGTAAGCTCGGGGCCCTCAGCCCCCACAGCTATTACCTTTTGTATCACTCGACCCTTCCTCCTAGATTGTAAGCTCAGGACCGTCAGCCCCCACAGCTATTACCTTTTGTATCACTCGACCCTTCCTCCTAGATTGTAAGCTCAGGGCCCTCAGCCCCCACAGCTATTACCTTTTGTATCACTCGACCCTTCCTCTTAGATTGTAAGCTCGGGGCCCTCAGCCCCCACAGCTATTACCTTTTGTATCACTCGACCCTTCCTCTTAGATTGTAAGCTCGGGGCCCTCAGCCCCCACAGCTATTACCTTTTGTATCACTCGACCCTTCCTCCTAGATTGTAAGATCGGGGCCCTCAGCCCCCACAGCTATTACCTTTTGTATCACTCGACCCTTCCTCCTAGATTGTAAGCTCAGGGCCCTCAGCCCCCACAGTTATTACCTTTTGTATCACTCGACCCTTCCTCCTAGATTGTAAGCTCAGGGCCCTCAGCCCCCACAGCTATTACCTTTTGTATCACTCGACCCTTCCTCCTAGATTGTAAGCTCAGGGCCCTCAGCCCCCACAGCTATTACCTTTTGTATCACTCGACCCTTCCTCTTAGATTGTAAGCTCAGGGCCCTCAGCCCCCACAGCTCCCACAGCTATTACCTTTTGTATCACTCGACCCTTCCTCTTAGATTGTAAGCTCAGGGCCCTCAGCCCCCACAGCTATTACCTTTTGTATCACTCGACCCTTCCTCTTAGATTGTAAGCTCAGGGCCCTCAGCCCCCACAGCTATTACCTTTTGTATCACTCAACCCTTCCTCCTAGATTGTAAGCTCGGGGCCCTCAGCCCCCACAGCTATTACCTTTTGTATCACTCGACCCTTCCTCCTAGATTGTAAGATCGGGGCCCTCAGCCCCCACAGCTATTACCTTTTGTATCACTCGACCCTTCCTCCTAGATTGTAAGCTCAGGGCCCTCAGCCCCCACAGTTATTACCTTTTGTATCACTCGACCCTTCCTCCTAGATTGTAAGCTCAGGGCCCTCAGCCCCCACAGCTATTACCTTTTGTATCACTCGACCCTTCCTCCTAGATTGTAAGCTCAGGGCCCTCAGCCCCCACAGCTATTACCTTTTGTATCACTCGACCCTTCCTCTTAGATTGTAAGCTCAGGGCCCTCAGCCCCCACAGCTCCCACAGCTATTACCTTTTGTATCACTCGACCCTTCCTCTTAGATTGTAAGCTCAGGGCCCTCAGCCCCCACAGCTATTACCTTTTGTATCACTCAACCCTTCCTCCTAGATTGTAAGCTCAGGGCCCTCAGCCTCCACAGCTATTACCTTTTGTATCACTCGACCCTTCCACTTAAATTGTAAGCTCGGGGCCCCCAGCCCCCACAGATGATACCTTTTGTATCACTCAACCCTTTCTCTTAGATTGTAAGCTCAGGGCCCTCAGCTATTACCTTTTGTATCACTCAACCCTTCCCCTTAGATTGTAAGCTCAGGGCTCTCAGCCCCCACAGTTATCACTCAACCCTTCCTCCTAGATTGTAAGCTCTAACGAGCAGGGCCCTCTGCTTCCTCTTGTACCAAATTGTATTGTAGCTGCTATATCTGCCCTCATTTTGTAAACTGCTGGCGCTATATAAATCCTGCATAATATGTGTGTAAAAATATAGTGACACCTAATGAGAGTGTTGAGTATTGCAGCCAATCATCCCAATATGCAGTTTAGTACCTCCCCAGAATGGGGCGAGAAATGTATTTGAAAAAGGCATGAGCATATTTTGAGTCAAAGTGTGAAGAAGCCCTAACACCGCCTCTACACACAGCCTTTACAATGACTATACTTTCACTCCCAAGGTTCGACCACTGTCCTCATTTCTACCCTTAAATAAACGTTTTCAAAAGATGCAAGAAACAAAACCCCACTCACCACACAGCACGCGCATGCGTCAAAAGTTCCAGCCGGCGCGAACTGATGACGGAACTCGGCAGCGAGAACGAAGGCTAGGAAGGCAGGAGAACGGCGCCTGCGCGGTAGGGCTGCTGTATTGTTTGCTGCAGACGTGAGCTTTGGAGGCGCATGCGCGGTTCTGCATGGTGAGTTCCTAGATTGTAGCCGGTGATCGGTGTTTAGTGTTGCAGTCCGGAAGGGAGATGACCTGCAGAGCTGACATGGCACGCCGGGAGCACCAAGGCAGTGTAGTCTGTATGTGGTCAGTGATTGTGTCCTCTGACATTAGACAGGCGGTGTTACCAGGCTCAGCACTGTCCTGTGATGAGGATTAGATCAGTATTAACCCTGCAGAGCTGGGCCCTTCTCTCCTGGGGTGACAGATGTCACACAGCTCAGCTGTTCCTTGTTTACACTGGGGACACATACAGGCCTCCCCAGCCTATCATGTCCTTCAGTCATGGAAGGCTCAGTGAGAATGATGTGTCAAACACCCTATTCTGTCATCTCCTTGTCTGACTCCTCCTTATTTATTGCTAAGGTTTACCTAAAGCCTCAACATTTGGTTGTTGATGTTGTTTTGGATGGAGTGGTGAGGGATTAGAACCTCTGTCAGGGTTTAACCTCTTCCTGCCCAGCCCCGGCATACCTTTTAAAAGAGAAGTATGGCTACATTGTACACTTACCAGGTGGCATCACTAAGCCCCTTCACGCTCCTGAGAATCTCAATGGTATTGTCAGGTTCCACCCGAATGCCTGGTCAGTAGCTGGCTCGGCCTACCATTAAAAGTCTGAGCAAACCTCCTGTCCCCTCCCCAGCCCAGAGATCCAGTGGGTGCTGGAGGGACAGAGCAGTGACTGACAGTCGCTGGTCTCTGCTAGTGCTGACTGAAAGCTGAGCGATCAGTGGTCATGTGATCCTTCAGTTCTCAGACTTAGAGTCCACATGGAGGCGAGTGTGAAGGTTATTATTTTATTTTAACAACCCCAAACGTCTTCTTTAACAGGGTCTTCATATCAGGGGCAGGAAGGATCAGCTGATCATGCAACTAACTGTCTTGGTGGTCACATGATCAAGAGGTGGTCCAACCAGCTACTGATCTTTAGCAGAGATTTGGTCACTGTGCTGGGAGTGCAGAGTGAGCACACTCTCAGCACAGAAAACTCTGCACATATACTATTATATTATTATTATTATACATTATATAGCGCCAAAAGGTTTGCTCAGCACTGTACATTATAGTGGGGGACAGTACATGAGACAATACAGTACAATACACAAGGGTTTCGAGGGCCCTGCTCTTTCGAGCTTACAATCTAGGAGGGAGGGGATAGTGGTACAGGAGGAAGTGGCTGTGGGGGATGGAGTGGAGGAGATTGGCTGTTAGGTGAGAGTGGGGTAGGCTTCCCTGAAGAGATGGGTTTATATTGCCAAAAGTATTGGGACACCCCTCCAAATCATTGGATTCAGGTGTTCCAATCATCTCCATGGCCGCAGATGTATAAAATCAAGCACCTAGGTATGCAGACTGCTTCTACAAACATTTGTGAAAGAATGGCTCGCTGTCAGGAGCTCAGTGAATTCAAGCGTGGTACCGTAATAGGTTTCACCTGTGCAATAATCCATCCATGAAATTTCCTTGCTACTAATATTCCACAGTCAGCTGTTAGTAGTATTGTAACAATGTGGAAGCAACTGGGAACAACAGCAACTCAGCCACAAAGTGGTAGGCCACGTAAAATGACAGAACAGAGTCAGCGCATGTTGAAGCATGCCACCACTGGACTCTAGAGCAGCGTAGACGTGTTCTCTGGAGTGAAAAATCACAATTCTCTGTCTGGCTATCCGATGGACGTGTCTGGGTTGGGCGGTTGCTAGGAGAATGGTACTTGCCTGATTGCGTTGTGCCAAGTGTAAAGTTTGGTGGAGGGGGGATTATGGTATGGGTTTTTTTTTCAGGGGTTGGTTTGGCCCCTTAGTTCTAGTGAAGGGAACTAGACATTTTGGACAATTTCTTGCTCCCAACTTTGTGGGAACAGTTTGGGGATGGCCCTTTCCTGTTCCAACATGACTGCTCACCAGTGCACAAAGCAAGGTCCATAAAGACATGGATGAGCGAGTTTGGGGTGGAGGAACTTGACTGGCCTGCACAGAGTCCTGACCTCAACCTGATACAACACCTTTGGGATGAATTAGAGTGGAGAATGCGGGCCAGGTCTTCTCATCCAACATTAGTGCCTGATGTCACAAATGCTCTTCTGGAAGAATGGTCAAACATTCCCATAGACACACTCCTAAACCTTGTGGACAGCCTTCCCAGAAGAGTTGAAGCTGTTATAGCTGCAAAGAGTGGGCTAACGCAATATGATATTGAATCCTACAGACTATGACTGGGATGCCATTCAAGTGTTACTAACCGACATCAGTAAAATCAGTCTGTATAATTAGTAAAGCATGCTTGTTATACTCCCTTTGGAAATATAGGGGTTAATCCTCTGCATTGTGTAAAAAGGCTGTTTGATCCTGACCTCTCTGATCCTTCCCTTTTTCAAGAGTCCCCCTCTTGTCTCCTGATAACACATATTGTGTGGAGGCACTCTGCACGTGCTCGGTTTGGTGTGTATTGCTAGAGAGATGTTTTTTTTTTTTTGTTCTTGGGAGAGTGCATGTGATTAGCACAGGGCCAATGAGCACTGTCCAGACAGAGGTAAGGGGTTCTGCATCCTTCTAGAGCAAAATGAAAACTCCTCCTAAAAGTTTTAACCACAAGACTGCTCTAACTGCTGATGAGAAAAGGTATTTAGAAGTTTATATCTACTAAAATAATTGCATTTCCATGTTCTGTGTACTGTGGGAGACCTGATATAGTGAATGCAGGGTCCTGGGTTTAGTAACACTTGAAAGTTCATGTGCGTGTAAAGCTAGGCACCCCAATACTTTTGGCAAAATAGTATATGTGCAGCGCGTAGGCTTTAAAGCCCACCCTCTTTGCCACTGAATATTTGCGTTACCTGGGTGGCAAGAAATCAAAGTCTCGCTTCAGTTTGTATTACTGTGTCCTGTTCTTCAGGGGACAAAGTACATGTACTACTTTCTCTCATCTTCCTATGCACTGCCTAAAGTCTTCTTTAGATCTACCATCAACTACATAGTGCATGGGCCTGCCTCACTGTATGCTAGTTGAATGGATTGTTGAGGTCTGACCACAAATTACATAGTTTTGGAAAATTTAAATGAGATTGTATCACCAGCTTAAAGCAGAAGTTTGGGGTTTATATGCAAAAGAAACATGCATGCTCACTTCAGTGCTGCAACATTGGTGTGATGCTGCAGCTGTCCCATGTGGGCTCCAAGACTGAGAACTGAGTAATCACATGACCGCTGCTCGCTCAGTCCGCTTGGAGTGGGGAGCAGTGACTGTCAGACACTGCTCTCCGCTTTGCTGTCGGCAAACTTTGGATCACAGGAGAGCAAAAGTGTAAATGCACTCCTGTGACCCACAAGAGAAGTATGCCTAAAAAAGCTTTGGCCATACTTCTCTTCTAAGTCTAGCTGTGGGGTCAGGTGGGGCACCGCTCCACTGCTGTCTAACAACACAGTTAGCAAAGAGATGACTTCTTTGACTGACGGTGCTTTTCTCTGTCTTCAAGCACATTTTAGCTGAAAAGTCTCCTCTAGAGATGATTGTCTCAGGCAAGTGCTTAGAGATGGAGAAAAGTGCTGTTTGTCAGAGCAGTAATTTCTTTGCTGTGTTGTTGGACAGCTGTGGGGGGCACATTGCTTGACCTTAAGGCTAAGAAGGAGACAACTGCTTTGATACATGGCAGTTTCCTCCACCAGCTCACGAGGAATATCAGCTGAAATGCTCCAGGCAAGCGCTCGAAGGCTGAGCAAAGTGTTGGGTGTCATCTTGCTAGCTGCATTGTAGGACGGCTGTGGGGAGAGGAGGGGTGCCCTGTCTGACTTCCCAGTTGGCCGGAAGACTGCTTTAACACACAACACTTTTCTGAGTCTCCAAGTACTTGCTTGAGACAAACACCTCACAAGGAATGCAGGTGGCGGAGGGCATATCAGCTAAAATGATTCATGCACATGGTTGGAGATGGGGAAAAAAGCACAGTGTGTCAAAGCAGTCTCCTTGCTAGCTATGTTTTCGGACACCAGTAGAGAGATGGGTGCCCTGCACAGCCTCACAGCTAGCCTAAAGCTGGCCATAAATGGGTCCTTTTTTTTTTTTTTCCAGCCAGCGGGTTGAATGAAAAAACTTGACCCAATGGGGGTATGGATGGGGGAGTCACTCCTGTTGAGTTATTTATTGTATTTTGATGGCAGGGAGACTTCCCTGCCATCAGAACATACTGATCAGGTCTGCCTGTTACAGTGGCATTTTTCAGACAGTGGTTATACAGAAGTTCAGACAGTGATTGTACAGAAGTTAATGCATTGGCATGCATTTCCTTTTTACGTATGTTGATAAACATTTTCAATGCATTTTTAATCTGGAATTTTGAGAAGATAGTTAATAATCATTGTCCAAGGCTTGGTCATACCTCATAAAAGACGTACTTTTCAAAACACACTGCACTGCAGAGCTTAGATTGGAACCAGCAGTATTTTTATTCTGGAGAAGTGGGACACGTGTTTTAACGCATGTTTTTCTACACGTTAAAACACAACAGTGCTAATGAGCCCTTAGAGTTTTTGTTCATTCTGAAAATGTTAGTTGTCATATGTGGCTTTAGCACTTGAGTCACAGACCCGGATCAAGCATACAGCAAACAAGGTAGACAAGTCAGAATTCCTCTTTTAGCTCTTACTCCAGGTCAGTGACTCAGTTATTAAGACAAAGGATCACTAGGCTGACTAGGCTTTGAGATGGAAGTGAGTAGTGACAACCTGCTTATTTCTCTTTTGACATGTCAGTGACATGAAACAAGTGTGAAGTTGAGAATCCTTACCTGCCTACTTGTTCTGGGTCACTGACACATTGGGGTTGATTTACTAAAACTGGAGAGTGCAGAATCTGGTGCAGTTCTGCATAGAAACCAATCAGCTTTCGGATTTGTTTTCCAAAATGTAATTGAACAAGCTGAAGTTAGAAGCTGATTGGCTGCCATGTACAGCAGCACCAGCTTTTGCACTGTCCAGTTTTAGTAAATCAACCCCATACAGTCTTAGGCCTCATGCACATGGTGCGGAGTAAACCCATGGACATGTTCTCCGCTGATCATCTCAGCACACAGATGGTCAGTGTATGAAGGAGCGATGTCAGCCCTTCACTGGCGATCTGTGTGAAAGTTCTCCCTCCAGATTCTCCAGCCCAGAGCTGGAGAATCGGAGGAACCACAAGCGAAGCAGGGGTAATTTACCGCTGCTTAGTAAATGGTGTTTGACTGATCTCTTACTGTAATCTCGCAAGATTACAGTAACAGCAGCCGTTTTCCAGCGTTTGTAGATCGTTCTCCCTTCATTCGGAGAACTGAGCTACACCGCTTCATAAAAAGGCATTCACAGGAGAACTGTGTTCTTTGAGAATGCCGGAGAACTGCGCAGCGGTCATATACCGCTGCATGATAAAAGGACACCAAAGTGAACTGACACTTCTACACCCTTCCCATGCCTCTGGCCCCTGCTGCACTTACCTCTGTAGATGATTCCTTTTCACTATCTACACAGCCCGGTGCAGCAGTCCTGGGGTTTGAAAACTGTGCTGTTCTTTACATAGGGACGTTGGGAGACTCAGAGCAGTTCTGATTGGTCAACGCCCTCACATGCCAGTGCTGATCAATCAGAACTTCTCTGATCTGTCCTTGTGATTTGCTTTTTTCCTTTATAATACCCAGTACTGCCAAAAGAAAGCACAAATGATCACGCTGCAGAAGGGGTATTGCAGACTAGTACTGAAGTGGTTAATAAATATTTTACTGGATTTAACACTTCTCCAAGCTGTACAAAACTAAAATTAAACATTTTGGCTTTAGATATGCTTTAAATGATGCCTCTAATTTATCATTGAATATTATATTAATTTGTTTTAAATAATAGTAGGTACAGTTACCAAAATCAGCCTTATATGGAAAAGCATTGACTTTGAATAAGATTAAATATTAGCTCAGGTTGCAGAAAGTAAACATTCGTGTCATATGTGCTTTGGACTGCAGTGTTATGTGAATCAGTCCAACCTCAAATACTTTGTGTATGTGCTGTTGTGTCATCTTTAGTACAGACTGCTGCCTAAGAATGATCTGCAAAATGTTGAACTGACTTTAATAAGGATGTGTGCCAGTGTTAACTGACAGATGACCACATAATGATAATATACTAAATTATACTTTTTTTTTTTGTAATTTTTTTCATTAACCCCTTGACTAGGTATGTTTATTAATGTCCTGGTATTCAAGGAGTTAAAGCAAGCTCATAACTGCTGCAGTGATTTGGGAGTTGGAAATCTCTTTTGAGGGACTCTTAAGGTGAGCCCCCCCTTTCCTTGCCTGTGGCGCCCATTGCTGTTCCTGGGCTGTTCTGTTTCTCTAGGGATCTAAGAACAAAGGCAAATAGTGGAAACTTTGAGAAGAGATGGTCATGGAACATCAGTTCCCATTTGAAACTGAAGAACCCAGAAGCAACATGTATTTGTTAGCCTCCTTGTGATAGCAATAAAATTGTGGAAAAAAGGTGTTAAAAGGTATCACCACTTAGAGTCGGGCATGCAGGTGTGTGTAATCATAAATTGTGCCACACATGTAAGGTATTGGCACAAGCGTAAGAATGAAAGCAATAACTTTACAATAACTCTAGAGCCAGAATTAAATGACTAAACCCAGGACTCTGCATTCACTATATCTGGTCTCCCACAGTACACACAACATGGAAGTGCAATTATTTTAGTAAATATAAATGGCTAAATACCTTTTCTCATCAACAGTTAGAGCAGTCTTGTGACTTCTATCAGTGTTCAGCCGAGCACTGGTTAAAGTAGAAGTACAGCTAAAGCTCTGTGGCTCAGTCATCGCTCAGCCAGTCCAGGCTGGGGAAAGATCCTGACTTTAAAGTTGGAATCCACCACAAAGTCTGGAGCAGCACCTGGCTCAGCCACTCAACTATCCACTGAGACTCCCTCCTCCTCAACAGCCAAGTGCTCCAGTGAGCACAGGGGGTGGGGACAGAGGAGACGGTGGGGACAGAGGAGACGGTGGGGACAGAGCAGACGGCGGGGACAGAGCAGACGGCGGGGACAGAGCAGACGGCGGGGACAGAGCAGACGGCGGGGACAGAGCAGACGGCGGGGACAGAGCAGACGGCGGGGACAGAGCAGACGGCGGGGACAGAGCAGACGGCGGGGACTAGCAGACGGCGGTGACTGATAAACTTAAAGCTGACGGTGAACAGATACAGCATCGGACTGATGCTGTATCCACTTAGGTAAATATAATTTGGGGGAAAAAACAAACCCCATACTTCTCGTTTAATCTCGTTGGAGGAGTTTTCATTCTCCTCTGACTGTCCTATGAGGCTGCATTATCCCTGACCCTCTGTCTGATTGGCCCTGTGCTAATCATATGCACCCTTCAAAAAAGAGAACTCTCTAACAATCAACACCAAACTGTGCATGTGCAGAGAGCCTCTTAGTGCTCTGTACTATCAACACATGGATTAGGGGCTGTGGAAGAAGGAGAGGATCAGAGAAGACAGGATCAAACATCCTTTTTACACAATGCAAAGGATTAACCCCCTTAAGTTCCACAGTGAGTATAACAAGCGTGTTTTACTGCATATACAGACTGATTTTACTGTTGTGGGTTTAGTAACACTTTAAGTTAACTCTAAATTAATATGCACTGATACCATTTTACAAGTGCTGATAATTTTTTTTTGGTACTCGCTGATACCAATTACTGATACCTGCTGAGGGAACCCCGCTGACAGCTGAATGAATGATCTGTTGTTAAGGATGCGGTGGCCCCGCTTCTTAACCACTTAGGTTCTCACACCTGTTCACCCCTTATGGACCAGAGCAATCCTCTGCACTGTGCAAAAAGGCAGTTTGATCCTTTCTTCTCTGTTACTCCCCTTTTTCAAGTGACCACCTCTTATCTCCTGATAAGACTGTCTGAACAGAAGGTATTTGCACATGCTTAGTTTGGTGTGTATTGCTAGAGAGGTTTTTTTTTTTTGTTTTTTTTTTTTCTTGGGAGAGTGCATGTGATCAGCACAGGGCCAATGAGCACTGGTCAGACAGATGTCAGGGGTTTTGCATCCTCCTAGAGCAGAAAGAAAACTACAAGGTTTAGGTAGTGCTGTGCTGGACACTGATAGAAGTCACAAGACTGCTGTAACTGCTGATGAGAAAAGGTATTTAGCAGTTTATATTTACTAAAATAAATGCACTTCCATGCTCTGTGTACTGTGGGAGACCAGATAGAGTGAGTGCAGGGTCCTGGGTTTAGTAACACTTTAAGATAACAACGTAATACATATATTGTTTTTTAGGGACAAACAAGGATTTATTTTCATGAATATTGAAACAATGCGTTTTCGTGTCTTACAACAATAAATTTTGGTTACAATCCTTAGTTAAATGTAACAAAGCTAAAAAAAAAAAAGAGGCACTTTTTTATTTTGTGCAGTGTTCGTTTAAAAATATAGTGTTACTGCACATACAAAGTGTGCATTTTATTATGTAATTTGTCCTGTTTAACCACTTTCCCTCCAGAGGATTTACCCCCCCCCCCCCCTTCCTCACCAGGCAATTTTTTGCAATACGGTGCTGTGTTATTTTAACTGGCAATCGCGCACTCATGCAACGCTGCACCCAAATTAAATTTATGTCCTTTTTTTCCCCCGCAAATTGACCTTTCTTTCGTGGTATTTGATCACCTGTGCCTTTATTTTTTGCGCTATAAACAAAAAAAGACCTACAATTTAAAAAAAAAAACAAAACAATATTTTTGACTTATTGGTATTAAACATGTCCAGTAAAAAAATTTAAAAATAAAATTTTGTCATCAATTTAGGCCAAAATGTATTCTGCTACATGTCTTTGCAAAAAAAAAATCCCAATACGTGTAAATGAATTGGTTTACGTGAAAGTTTCCAAATGGCGGTATATAATGGAATTTGTTGTTTTTTTTACTAGTAATGGTGGAGATCAGCGACTTATAGTGGGACTGCAGCGAGCATTCTGACACTGGGGGGAACTAACTTGGTGTCACTGACATCCCAGTGACACCAATACAGTGATCAGTGCTAATAAAAAGCACTGACACTGTACTAATGGCACTGGACATGAAGGGGTTAACATCTTGGGCGATCAAAGGGTAACTGTGTGCTGTTTGACTGCTTGGGCTGTGCGTGTGCTTCACTGTAAGCACACTGCTTTGTATGGCTCTGCTATTCAGAGCCATATAAAACAGTACAGGAGCTGACTGGGGAGAGATCTGTATTGCTTACATACAGGTCTCTTCCTGTTGGAGATACTCGGCGATCACCGGATGCCGGCGAGTAATCACCGGCCGGGACCCAGTGATTGACAGCCGAGGCCGCGAATGGCAGCACGGGTAGCAAGAAATTAGGTAACAAGAAATTAAAAACCCAGTGGTGAGTAAATACCACCAAAGAAAGCTCCAAAGCGGGTGCAGGGAGAGGGTAGCATGCCCCCTGTTACAATGGAGGATTGTAGGGAGGGATGTGGGCAGGTTCTTTAACAAAATGTTATCTTCCACCCTTAATATGGGTGAACTTATTCATTCAGAAATGTTTTAATTGTTTGGGGGTTTAAAGTCATTTTTAGCAAAAATGCATATTTTAGCATTGCCCTATAGACAAGTGATTAAAGAGAATTTTTAATCTTAGAAAAGCCTATGCTGTATATAAGACTTTGTAGGGATTATGGGCATCAGCATTGCTATTTATTTAAACATCTAAAGCCAAAACCTTTTGAATTTGTGTACAAAATGATTTCAGGTCTTTTTTTTTTTTTTTTTTGCTGTCTATGTCCACTTGGGGAGTTGGAGAGATTTCCTTTATTGCTTGCCTTGTAAACACATTGCAAGGTGAGTGAAAATCCCCTCTTAGACATATTGGTAGATTTCTTCTCTAGACTTCTCTGGTAACAACCATAACATTTTAGATTGGCAATTATTTTTTTTCTCTGTGACAGTAATCACCAGGACAAACAGAGAGGGGTAATCTCCCCAGCAGGGAAGAAAAAGCAATCAAAATTCCTATCAAGGGTTTCAGTGCTTCCCCACTCTATCTGAAATGGAAAAAAAAAAGTGTTTTCGTATTTACGCAGAACAAGTACTTTATGGAATTCTGTTGAGATGTTTGCTTAATTTTTGCTTCATTAAAAATTATGTGGTTGATTTTAATTTGTCTACTAAGTGCTAAATTTCATGTTTTGATTGTATATTTTTGATCTGTAGACGCCAAATGAGCTGTTGATGATAATCTCCTGCTTAAGGACACCTACTTGAAATTCTTTTCTTGGTGCTTTGCTGCACAGCATTGTCATGGATTCCGAAACTCAGAAGAAAGCATTAGTTGCCCACACCAATGGACTAACTAAGACTTCAGCACTGCCCTCAAAACCTAAGGCATCAAAAAAGCTGATTATCAAAAATTTTAAAGGTATGTTTCTAAAAAGATTTGTGTGTCGCCACATTATGGTAGTTATATATTAATTTATAATTTAGTTATATAATTATATATGTTATCTAGTTCAATTTATTCAACCCATATTTGATGGATCGCGCTGATTAACAGAACATTTCTTCTGACTGTTGTTGGATTCCCAGCACATTCATAAACACTCTAGGGTAAGCCAGTTTACCTGGCAATATTTTTTTGGGCAGTCGGAGGTGGGGTGGGACTCGCACTCGGGACTGAGAACTGCAAGTTCAAGATTCCTAGGGCATAAAGATTCATACTGGCCATGCATGCATTGGGATGATCATTTTGGAAAAAGAATACTATAGAGAAATTGAGTACACTAAGTACTTTTCATCAAAAAGGAAAAATTAGCCTCTGAAGCAAATCTAATTGGTGTTCCAGCCAAATCACTCTTTCTTTGTTGCACTGAAAGATCATTTGAAAGCAAATGATCGTTTGGAAAATTCATATATTAAAGACTGCCCTATAGCAGATATACTGCTACAGGGTGGCCCTCGTGTGGAAAATCATGTGTATATAAACATGATTCTGCACTTCCGCCTAGGGACGTGCATGCATGCCACTGGTGGACTGCTTTGGCTGTGATTATTTACAGCAAAAACCGATCTGCAGGTGCTGGACAGTGGATGTCTGCCGGCACCCGCAGATCGTCGGGCAGAGTCCCAGAACAGAGCTCTGCCACTGTAAAAGCAGAGCTCTGTTCTGACGGGGGAAGTGATGGATCTTGAGTCCCTGCAAAGCAGGGAATAAGATCCATCACTTCCCTTAGTAGAAGCAGCACACAGTGTACAGAAAAGACATAGCTAAGCACACAGTCATCCCTTTGATTGCCCTAGATGTTTATGCCTTCCCAGCTAGTGTCATTAGTACAGTGTCAGTGCAAATTTTTAGCACTGATCACTGTGTTAGTGTCACTGGTTCCCCCAAAGTGTCAGTGTAAAAAATGTCAGTCTCACTATGTCACTGATCGCCACCATTGCTAGTATAAAAAAAAAATTCCAGTTTCTATCCCATAGTTTGTAGATGCTATAACTTTTGCACAAACCAATCAAAATACGCTTATTAATATTTTTTTCTTTAACAAAAATATGTATCAGAATACATATTGGCCTAAATTTATGAAGAAATTTGATTTTGAAAAATGTTTATTGGATATATTTTATAGCAGAAAACCAAAAATATTTTGTTTTTTTTTTTTTTAAATTGTTTTTTTTTTGTTTATAGTGCAAAAAATAAAAACTCGGTGGTCAAATACCACCAAAAGAGAGCTCTATTTTTGAGGGAAAACATTATATATATTTCATTTATGTACAGATTTGCATGACCAGTTGTCAGTTAAATTAACACAGTGCCATATCACAAGAAATGGCCTGGTCAAGAAGGGGGGTAAATTTTCCAGAGGTTAAGTGATTTTTGTCACCAAAATGTGTAATGATAACCGCACACGTATCTAAATGATCATACAGTTGATCGTTCAGTGTGAGTAAAATGATCGAATTAATAAAATAAAAAAACAAACACCCGCCATACAGTTGATCTAGTGTGCTCTTGATCAGTTTTGACTCTGCCAAGCTGATGGCGGAGTTTTGTTGATCATTTTAAAAGTATAAAAGAAATAAGCTTTGCTATAGCTTCCATTAACAAATAATGATCTATAAATAGAGGTGGACCTTTTCATTCATCTGCCCGTCCTCCATTCATAGATCGTTTTGCATTCATGAAAGCTATAGTACAGCTTCTATGAATATGGCAAATCCCTCAGCTCGAATTACCCCCACATCACCAGAAGATTACAGTTGCGGGGGTAGGGAGGGATCAGAGGATTTCAACTAAAACTGCAGCCAGAAGCACAAGGGATACTTTGCATTAATTGTGCTGATTTTTGTGTTAAATAGTTTTTTTATCTAAACTTAGGCTTTAACTCTTTTGCTGTATCCCAGGCTATGCTTGCCCATCTGAAGATCCGGGACTGGCATAGCGGGTGCTGCCGGGTTGGTGGTAGGCAGCCGTGCAGACACACGTCCACTTTCCTCCTAATCTTGTTGCTGACTCGGAAGCAGCGTGTGGGTTAATCCTCTGGCACATGTAACACACTTCCAAGGGTGTCAGATGCTTAGTTCCCTGCTATGCTCAGTGGTTCCTCCTGCTGGCCCCTACCTCACCGCATTGTCCTGTAGCGATGCAGGGGGTCAGAGGAAGAAACCAGAGCACATGGCAGGGGACACAGGCAGCCAATACTCTCAGGGGACACAGGCAGCCAATACTCTCAGGGGACACAGGCAGCCAATACTCTCAGGAGTGTCAAATGCTGAAGACTTTGCCAGGGATACAGCAATGCTCAGATTCCTCACATTCTGAAGATGTAAGGATTTAGGGTCTTCTATTTCTGGAATCATTCTTCAGAGTTTTTTGGGAAAGCACAATTAATCTTTAATTGTTTGCCTTCCTGATCCCCCGAGAGGCAATCGGATATTGCCTGGATCAACTTTACCTATAAATGTTAGTATCCAGTTATATGCTGTGTATCTAAGAAAGAATCCAGGCCTTTTTTAAAGCAATCCACTGAGCTGTCCAGAACCAACTTTTGAGGGAGTCTATTCCATATTTTCACAGCTCTTACTGTGAAGAAACCTTTCCGTGTTTTGGAGATTAAATTTCTTTTCCTCCAGACGTAAAGAGTGCCCCTTGTCCTCTGTGATGACCTCAGGGTAAATAACTCTACACCGAGTTCACTATATGAACCACTGATGTATTTATACATGTTGATCATGTCCCCCCTTAATCTCCTCTTCTCAAGATGTCCTTTAAAAAAACCGTGGTAAAAATGTGTTAAAAATGCAAATGTGTAGCAAACTCAAAGTGTAGCAAAAACTGGAGATTAGCTTTATACACTTACATTGATGCTTTAGACATTTCAGTAATTGCAGTGCCACCTGTTGCAGATAAACCAAAGCTGCCTGATAACTACACTCAGGATACATGGCAGAAGCTCCAGGAAGCCGTAAACGCCATAGTGAGCAGCACTTCCATAAAGTACAATTTAGAAGAGCTCTATCAGGTATGAACTTTCTTTGTGTTCTGTGTACCTGTCATCCCAACGTTTCTCATTCTTCTGAAGCAAAGTATCGCATACTACAAGATTGAAGGGCAATGCTGGCCTCGCACTTATCGCTTTTTCAGTGATCCTCTTCAGGTTGGATTGGAATTTAAGTTGTATAAGTGTGTTTCTGTGTAATGGTACCACTTATGTCCATGTCCATGTTCATTTTTGTTTGATTAAAACCAAACTGCAATCATTTTCATTAATTTTAGCTTGCGCGTTTTTTTTAAGTTTGTGGCCAACTCCATGTCTTTCCACTATGTGGTTGATGTACTAAAACTGGAGAGGGCAAAATCTGGTGCAGGTGTGCATGGTAGCCAATTAGCTTCAAACTTCAGCTTATTCAATGAAGCTTTGACAAAAAAAAAACAAAACAAAAAATGTAAGTGGATTGGTTTCTATGCAGAGCTACAGCAGATTTTTCACTCCTACAGTTTTAGTAAATCAACCCTATTATTCTTTTCCAGAAAAAGTATTTTGCAAGTAGAGAAGTTGCATTTTTGGGAAGTAAAACTGCTGAACCCATTTACAGCACAGAGACTACCCTGTTCAGACCAGAACTTACACAACACATATGCCATAGCGCTTGTACAAATAGCTCAGTGTACAGTGCAGATATGACAGAAAATGCCCCTGTTTTGGTAGGTGTACAATAGGAAGCTTTTCCAGTGGTGAAATGATGTAAATATACAGTATATGGAGCATGCTATTCAGTAGGGTGTTTTTTCATGTGTACTGTTTGTCGAATTATCAAATGGGTTGCTTTGTATATCTGTTAGTGTCAATGCCTCTCATATACTAACCTTACATTTTTTACAACAGCATTTTGTCCTGGTAATTATAGTGGCTGTTTGCATAGTTTGTGATTCAATAACTGCATGGAAAGATACACAGGAATATGTCAGCATACTTATTGAGCTTTAGAGGTTCGGTGAATGAGCTTGGAACACTTCGACTGTGCCACGCTCGTACATTTGCATATAAAAGCTCCATAATAGTGGAGTCTGGATATTATTCTCCAGATGTCGATGTTTAATATTATTAAAACATTCTTTATGTTTTTAAAACCTATTCTGGATCTGGAAGATATGCTTTCAAAGTTGCTAGACCAGAGTTTTCAGTACCATATTAATGTGCTTGACAATGAAGAATTTATTGTACCCATTCTGGCTGTCAATATACAGGTTTTAACTTTTGCTTTCTGCAAAATCGTTTTAATCTCCATTAGCCCTCTGTACTGCCTGTAATGTCTCTCTTCTTCTCTGCCGCATCACCTCTGAGCCGAACTCGCTTTATTGAAAGGGAAGAAATGCTAGAAGTTGAGTTTACAGCAGACCAATGACCTTTCCCAGACCTGTGGTTCTAAAACAGAGAAGCCAGGCTTGCCCTGAAAGAGTTGTGGCCACATCTGCTGCATGCATGATTTCTGAAGATTGAGTAAGACCATACATCACTCATTTGTTTTTCTTCAACCAGTGGGTTGATTGAAAAAAGTGACCAAAGTTCTCTCATCCACACTTTGGAGGTGGATGAGGGAATCACAGCTGGTGAGTTATGTTCTGACGTCAAAATACACTGATCAGTGCTGTCCGCTATAGCTGGTGGCACTGATTGTGTGGAAATTTTCCTACAGGCTGCATGTACAGAAGTCAGTCGGTAGATCAACTTTTGTACAACCAGCCTGCCCATGCATGAATCGAAATTCAGCATGTCTCACTGAACTGGATGAATTTCTATTCATTTATGATCGGCTTTATTTACCAACAGAGTTGGTGACATGGATGACTCACGACGTGGAACTAGCTGAGGACTTCAGAGATGCACAGCAACAGACTCATAGCTTAAATGGTAGCATCACCCCATCTAGGCTGAACTGCTATGTGCATGAGATGACACACACAGATCAAATGCTGAGGTATGGGGGTACAGACAGCACTGTCTAATTGGGCTTAGCCAGGGACTGAAAGAGGATCTTTGCTAGATGATTGCAAAAAACAGAGAGTTGAAAGTTGCTTTATATTTATCACACCATTCCAAATTAGAAGTTCAGAGAATAAGTACGTTTTGTTAGTTTCATTTTATAGTGTACCCAAAAATGCAAAAGTGCCAAAACAGTATAATGTTAATATTGTCATGTAAATCAAGCTCTAATGAGAAAAAAAAGTTTTTCTTCTGTGAGACATATCTTTATTTAGTTTCTCCGGGCAACATGGCCACTCATTAGCATTTTAGCTACAGTGGAAATAATCTGGCTAAAACGAATTGGGGTTTTACAACCAAAATCATAGCCAATAACTTACACCTCCCTAAAGAAGGCATAATCTGTTATTTCAGGAGAAGGAAAAGGAACATCATGTTTTCCAGGAGGTGCTAGTAGGCCCTTTCACTGGGGCATACAGTACTCTTGGGGCTTGTCTCCACTGATGGCAAAAAGGTGGATTTCAGGCATTTGTGTCACCTTTAAAATGCCCCATAACCACCTTGTGTGATTGTGATAATGTAAATGCATGGCACTGTACAAAAACACGGAGTTCAGCATTTAAGAATGGCAACGCAGAAAACCACTTAGCAAACCTTACAAGTTCCCAACACAATAGTGGTCAAGCATGTTAACAAACTGTGCAATGACTCCTAAAAATGTGAGGCACATTTTTCTAAGTATTTGAAAGCATTGAATTTGTAATAAATAATAGAGACCAGGCCTTATGTATGGTTTCAACTTGTATTTATGTAATGTGGTGTGCATGGTGTTTTTTTTTTTTTTTATAATTTAAATATTTATTGATTTTCATTTTAAATACTTTTCAACATCATGATATACAAACATATAAATATATCTATACACCATAGTATCCAACATTTCTACTTTATTTACTTTATTCCAAATTTCTCCCCCCCCTCCACCACCCTCTCCCAAATCCCATCTTCCTACTTTTCCTTTTCTCTGCATCATTTTATCTCAGCAAGTGCAGTTTTCCTATTATTTTCTTTAATCTTTCCTATATTTCGTATATAACTTAGCTTTTTCCCAATTCTCCCATTTCCTATTATAAATCTCCATCCTATCTTCCTGGACATGGCACAACCTTTCCATCTTTTTAATCTGCTCAACTTCTTCTACCCAGTCTTCTACCCTCGGTACTTCTATTTGCTTCCAAAACCTGGGTATCAGAGCTTTTGCAGCATTAATGTAGCACCATATCCCTGATTTTTTATATTTATTGACTGATATGTCCATGTTATGTAAAATACACACTTCTGGGTCTAATCCAATATCTATTTCTGTTATTTTCCTTATCAAGTGGGT
Organism: Staurois parvus; assembly: GCF_062004578.1. Taxonomy (NCBI): domain Eukaryota; kingdom Metazoa; phylum Chordata; class Amphibia; order Anura; family Ranidae; genus Staurois; species Staurois parvus. Next base: position 9,412,363 of record NW_028318430.1, on the reverse strand, counting down.
TATTGTCTTCCAGTATAACTGAATTTTTGGGCAACCCCACCATATGTGATATGTTGTACCCATTTCACCACATCCCCTCCAGCACCACGGTGAACTCTCTTTACACATCTTATTTTCAACAATTGGTGTAATGTGCCATCTTGTCAAACACTTATAGTTCATCTCTACTTCTCTCATAGAGATGTTTTCGTGGGTTAATCTATATATTCTCCTCTGCTTCTCCTCATCTATCACACTTCCCATGTCAGTTTCCCATTTTATTATATATGTTGGCTTTGTATTTATATCTAGTTCTGTGAGTATTTTATATACCTTAGCAATCCCGTGTTTCCCGTCACCTTGTGTGCCCAAAACCTTTTCAAACAAGTTCCAATTGTCTCTTGTCCTTAAAGGTTTTGGCAAACTTCCAACAAAACTCTTCAACTGAAAATACCGCCACTTGTCTAATTTAGTGAAAATCTCACCCTCTTTTTTTTTCAATTCCTCAAATGATCCTATTTTATCCCCCACCAAAATATCTCTTAATTGAACCTCTTCCTTTTTAAACCACCTACCTCCTATTTCTTCTCTACCAGGGGGGAAAAACTCCGTGTTTTTTAGTGAAATTAGTGTTGAATTAAAAGACCATTTCAAACTTTTGTGTAAGTTATCCCAAATTTTTAAAACATTCAAAGTGTATGTATTTACATTATCATTTAGGCCCCTATACTGTGTTGGTATCCATATCACTTTACCCAAATCTATTCCACTAAGTTCATTCTCTATCCTCACCCAACTTTTTTTATAGTTCTGTATCCAGTCTATAGTTCTAGCCAATATTACAGCTTTATAGTATCTTTTAAAATCTGGAAGCCCTAAACCACCTCTTTCTTTCCTCCTACTCAACAACTCATATGACAATCTTGGTTTTTTATTCCTCCATATGTATTTTGTTATCAGTTTCTTAATTAACTTAAAAAAGGTCTCTGGGAGTTTAATTGGTATCATTTGATATCTATACATGATTTTTGGTACTATTATCATTTTTACTAGGTTAATACGACCTATCAATGTCGGGGTTCCCTCTTGCAATATTTTTAGCTGCTCTCTAATCTCATTAATCAGTGAAATATAGTTTAATTTGTAAAGGTGTTTATATGAAGCTGTGAGATTTACTCCTAAGTATTTTATATCTCTATCTTTCCATTTAAAGGGAAATTCCTTTTGTATTTTTTCTTTTTCATTTTTTGAAATATTTATATTTAGAATCTCCGTTTTTGTTGGATTTATCTTTAAATTTGACAATTCTCCATACTCCTTCAATAGCTTCATTAAGTTTGGCAGTGTCATCCTGGGGTTTCTCACGTAGAACAGCAAGTCGTCAGCAAAAGCGGCGACTTTATGTTCCGTGTCCCCTATCTGAATTCCCTTTATATCTCTATTTAGCCGTATTGTTGACAGAAGTGGTTCCAGTAATACAACATACAACAATGGGGACAGTGGACATCCCTGTCTTGTACCGTTTGACATCTCAATGGGTTCTGACCTCTCCCCGTTCACCACAACAACTGCAGAGGGGTATCTATACAACTTTCCTATCCACTCTCTCATCTTGGGCCCAATTCCCATGGCTTCCAACGTATCCATCATGAATCTCCAATTCACTCTATCAAACGCTTTTTCAGCGTCTATAGAGAGTAGAATCACCGGTTCTTTTCCCTTTTTACTTTTTTGGATCAGCATCAATGATCGTAGCCCATTATCTCTACCCTCCCTCCCGGGAACGAAGCCCACCTGGTCCTGATGTATCCATTCCGGCATTAGCTCTTTCAATCTATTTGCCAAGACCTTTGCGTATAGCTTAGTGTCAGTGTTTAATAATGAGATAGGTCTATAGTTCGAACACTGTGTAGCATCTTTTCCCTCTTTTTGGATAAGCACCATTTGAGCCTGTAGCGATTCTTTTCTTATTTCCATCTCTCCACCTAATGCATTCATATATTTTCTAAGTTTTGGTACTAAGATTTCACTATATTTTTTATAATATCTCACAGTATAACCATCTGGACCTGGACTTTTCCCAGACACTGTACCCTTCAGAGCTAATTTTATTTCCTCTTGTGAGATATCTGCATCCAGGGAGTTCATTTGGACTTCGCTTAATTTTAGTAACCCAGCCTTCTCTATATATTTCTTTCTCTTATGGTTCTTCTCACTTTCTATATTTTCAGATTCCCGCAGGGGATTTATATTATACAGATCTCTATAATATTCCATAAAAACTTTGGTGATTTCTCTATTTGAGTGTTTCAGGTTCCCCTTAACGTCTTTTATTTTTTCTATATAATTTCTATTTTTCTTTTTCCTTAGGGCCCTCATCAAGTATTTTCCCGGTCTTTCTCCCCATCTATATCTCTCACTCAAAACCCTATTATATGCTTTTCTCCTCTCCTCTTCTATTACACCTTCCAATTCTTCTTTCTTTTTTTTTAACTTCAACTCTATTTCTTTTATTATTCTATTCTTGTGTTGTTGTTCTAGCTTACTTATTTCTTCTAAGAGTCTGCTCATTTTCTCTCTTCTTTCTTTTTTCTTTCTTGCCCCAATCGCTATCAATATTCCTCTTATGTATGCCTTATGAGATTCCCACACTGTAGCTATGGACACATCACCTGTCTCATTTTCCTGGAAATACCGTTCAATCTCTTCCCCTATTTTCTGGGCTATTTCGTTATCTACTAATAGTGTCTCATTAAGTTTCCATCCCAGCCCTCTTGTTTTCCCCTTCCCCCATTCCAATTTCATTCTGACTGGGGCATGATCCGATAAAGAGATTGTCTCTATTTCAATTTGAACTAGGTGGTCGATTAATTGATGTTCTATTAATATGTGGTCTAATCTTGAATACCTCTTATGCATGTTTGAAAAAAAAGGTATAATCTCTATCTTGCATGTGTGTAATTCTCCAGGCGTCTACTAATTGGCTTATATGTAGTTCTTTCTTCAAGAGTTTCAGAGCCCTACTTCCTTCTCTCTGTGCATGGGAGGTAGCATCTTTTTGTGGATCCATACAAAAATTAAAATCCCCTGCGAGAATCAAACAGCCTTTTTTAAAGTCCGTCAACTTCCTCAGCACTTTTTTCAGATATATCTCTGGACTTTTATTAGGACAATAAATATTGGCCAATGTACATTCGATCTCCTGTAGTTTTCCCTTTAAGAACAAGAATCTCCCCTCTGGGTCTGTCATTCTATCGTCCAGCTCAAACCTAGTATTCTTTGCCATACCTATTGCAACACCCTTCGCTCTCTTAACCGGGGAATCAGCATAATACCATGTTGGGTGATTTCTGGATCTCAGCCTAACGTTCGATTCTATCTCAAGATGTGTCTCCTGTAGGAATACTACTGAGGCTGCTCTATGATGTAATTCTTTAAACAGTCTAAATCTTTTCCCAGGGGAGTTCAACCCATTTACGTTATATGTTATAAACTGAATCTCTTCCATCTTCCATAAATCTTCTCTTCCCCTTCTTCTCCCTTCTCACTTGCTTTTGTATTTTTTTGCAGGAAAAATACCCCCCCTCCCCACTTACCCACCCCCCCCCAACTTCCCCCTCCCCCCCACCCCCTTCCCCCCCCCTCTTTTTAGGCCCATCTTTTGCCTATTGATCATTTATGGAAGAAACTTCCACTTTTGATCTAGTCCTTGGGCTAAAAACTCTGGGCATGGACGACCTTCCCCTTGTCCGACCTCCTCATAGCTCCCCTGGTCCCTCCTAGGTTCATCTCCAGCACCGTAAGGCAGGGGCAGTAGGGTGAGGGCTGACCAGTGTAGAGGAAAGACAAAAAAAAAAAAAAAAAAAAAAAAAAAAACCAGCCTTATCTTCCCTCCACCACCTCTCTCCCCCTCCCCCTCTCCCCCCGCCCCCTCCCCCCCACAAGTTGCCAATCCTCTTTTCTCTTCATTCTAAATTCCCATTGATCTTCTTCCCAGCCTGGAATCTCCATTCTTTGTATTTTTAAACTGTCGCAAAAATGTTTCAGATCTTCTGGGAACCTGAGGTGCGCCGTAACCCCGTTTTTCCATCCTATTAAACATTCAGGAGACCCCCATCTGTATTGCACATTATATTCTTTTAACCTTTCCAATAGGGGCCTCAAAGTTCTCCTTCTCCACAGAGTCTCTGGGGCCAAGTCCGCATATATCTGTATGTCGCCACCTTCATACTTAATAGCTGGTTTCCCTTTGATCTTCTTCCAAATTTTTTCTTTATCTCGAAACTCATAAAATTTAACTATAATGTCTCTCGGGTTTTCTTTCCCCAGGTATCTCTGGATGTTTCCTTTTCTGAAAATTCCTTCTATTTTAGAGTTTTCCATTTCAGTGCTGTCTGTTATAATATTTAATATTTTACAAACCACTTCTTGCAGGTTTTCTCCCTTAGAGTTCTCTGGGGCCCCACGTATCATGATGTTTCTCCTCCTGTCTCTATTTTCTTGTATCTCAGCTTTATATTTCAATTTTTCTTGGGCTTTCCCTATGCTAATTATTACTTTTTCAAGCTCAGAGATAGCCTGGGTCTGATTTTTAACTTTCTCCTCCGTTTCCTCCACTCTCACCAGCAGGTGTCCCAGGTCACTTCGGATATTTACCATTTCTTGTTTTATTGTTTTCTCCAGTTCTTTAAACATTTCTGCCATTTCTTTTTTATTAGGTATTTGTAGATCTTTTTCCATCTCTGTATTTCCTAATGCTTGCTGATTGCTGGTGTCCAGGCCTAATGATACTCTAGGGCTATTTTCCATGCTGAAATCAGCTTCTCCTCTTTCAGTCCTATTCTGGGATCTTTCTGGGGTTACGTTTCCTTGGGAGGTATATTTTTTAATTGTACCAGTCTGGGACCCTTTAAGCCCACTTCCTTTTACACTTTTATTTTTCATTTTCTCTGTAACTTTTGTTCTTTGCTCTTCTATTTTAAAATTCCTGGATTTAGGGGGGATAGAGAATCAAAGGTCTTGTATACTAGTCTCTGCACTATTCCCCGGCTGGTCTTTTTGGGCTGTTCTGTCCTCAAATCTTTTCCACCTTTTTTGCAGTCGCCGGGGTCCCCCCTTTCACTTACCCCCTGCTACCCTTTAGGGAGCCATGTAATGCATCACAGTTAGGGTATAGAAGATTTCAACTTAAAGTCACTCACCCTCCTCGTATGTTTCCTCCAGTGGCCCCGCTGTTTGCTCTCTCCTTCAGGTCACATAGGGTCTTTATTCAAGGAGAAGGGGGGGGGGGGACCCTCCAGAGTCTCTTTGATCTTCCGTTTACCAGGGCTCAGTGAATGTCTTCTTATCTTGCTTTATGCCCTGGGGGTCTCGGGGGAATAGAGGGAGAATGCACCGATCCCCAGCCGACAGGACCTTTCTGCTCTCTCACCGCAGAACGCCGGCCGGCCGGCTTCCCGAACTCCCAGGCGTGCTTTGCGGTCGGTCACGTGCTCGCGCCGACTTCCCAGCATCCAACCGCTCTCTCACCGCTATTCACCAGCCACTCTCCACTCTCCCCCCGCACACCTCCGCTTTCCGTCCCGGGGAGCCGCCAGGCCAGGGTAAGAGGCAAGCCACCAGGCTTTCTACATATCTCGGGGGGATCACAGGGGACCTGGGGAGGTCAGGACACGGAGCTCCGTCCGAGAGCTCCTACATTGAGCTCTCCTCCGCCGCCATACTCAGGCTCCGCCCTCGGGAAGTGGTGTGCATGGTGTTGATGATTGTTTCTGAACCGTGGGACCACAGCCTCTCTCCTGCCAGACCTTTGCTTAACAGCTAACACAATCTTTGCAGAACTGGTGGCTAGTATTTATGTTTAGTCGCCTTGTTTAATTACTGCTTTCCCTCCTGCCAGGCTGTCGCAGTTTCTGCAGAGCTGGTACTAACTTTTTACACTTTGATTGCCCACCTGGTAGGCAGTGCTGCTGCTAAGGCTACCTACCAGTGAGGCTAAAGAGCAGCTTAACAAAATCATTGTGCTCCTATACGAAGTTTCTAAAACAGTTTATCATAGAGTACAGGACACAGGCAAAGTATTCATTGACTGTAGCTTGTAGGCTCATACCTTTAGGTGATTGGACACTGGCAAAGCATTCAAGGACATGCCTGTTGGGTGCCTTCCCTACAACCCTACCATAATCTGTGAGTCTTCGTTTTTTTTGCTAGTGTCCTAAGGTGATGAACAACTTCTCCCTTGCAGAGAAATTGCTTAACTAGTTTATTATTTTATTGTTTTATCCTTGGATTCTTTAACTCCTAAATGCTGTACAGGTTCAGGGCCATGGTCTGTCACGGTGGAACCCAGACCCTCAAGACCTCTTAGGGCAGGAGTCAGCAAATTGTAGATCACAGCCAGGTGACTAGTAGATTGCAGTCTGGGCTTGCTGACCCACCATCTCAAAGAACCAAACAGAGTGCAATGCAGAGGAACTACTTGTAAAGCTTGAGCTATAGTGGGGAGCATGTCCCGCATAAGCCAATGCTTCTTTTGTAGTGCTGGTTCCTGTCCCTTGTGGACTGATACCAACTGCACTCCACCTCTTATCCTGGCTAGCGTTCTGCAGAGTGGTGCCAGCAGTAGGACGAAGTGACCTTCAGGTTCGTGTGAAGCAATACATTGGGCATAATAGTATAGGGTTGCTTTCACACTGATGCGCTGCAATTTGCCTATACTGTGGGTGCAATGCAGTGCACCTGCAGCTTTCCTGTGGGTTTGCTGTGCTTAGCCATAGATTTCTATTGTAGTCTGTGGGTTTAGTGCACTTTCTGAAAGTGTACCAAAACTCCTGAATGCGGGAGTTTTGATGCGCTTTCAGAAAGTGCACCACACACGCAGGATATAACAGCCTATGGCAAAGAGTAGCTAACCCCGGAAAGTCGCAGATGCACTGTGCTGCACCCGCGGTGCAGATAAACCGCAGCACATCAGTGTGTTTTAATTAACCAACCTAATCAATCAGCACAGTCTATTACACGTGGCCAAAATGATATATAGAAATAAAATGATATGAAAACAATATAAAACCCACCCCCTTGTTGCTTTCTGAACACAGATAAAGTGAATCTCACCTCACTCTCAATAGATATTCCTCATAAGAAATTGCAGCGCAACTCCTTATATTTACCCCCATTCCTAAAAAATGCTTATACCACTACCAATAGTGATTAACAGTCATGATCATAAACATCCTATCAACACAAAATCCATGCAATACTCCTATTGATGTTAATAAGTGACACTGTGAGTATCCTCTTCTTTTCACTGTTTGGTGCACCACCACCACACCAGGTGAAAGACCTGCTCACCTCCAAATTAGGTCATTAGCACTCATCTGGAAATTAACAGTCTCTTCCAATTCGGATTCAAGTCTTCCTCCTAACTCCTCTCGCCCTCCTTTTGCTCAGACATCCAGCAGGGATGGTCTCATGATACAAAAAGGCCAACACATAGTGCTCTCTGTACTTTATTGTTTCCCCACTAAAATAACACTTACAGATGTAAAAGACAAAACTCACATAAAATCAGTCCTCATCCAGCTCACCGCTCCGCTAGCAAGATGGTGGCTGTGTGACTTCCCAGGCTCGGCACCTCTCGCTTAGATGCGTTGTGCCCCCTCTCAGGGCTTCTTCAGTAGGGGGGGAGCCAATCCACCTAAGCCCTTTTATAGCCCCAATTTCTTAAATTCAGTCTGCTCAGTACAATGTAAAATGAAGACACCGGAAGTGAGTCGGCATCTTTGGGCGCAGGTGCACAAACCAGTTGCACTTCCGCCCGCCGTATGCGCACGCACCACCGGAAGCATACCGGTGGCCATCATGTGCAAGGGAGACAGAACCAACTCCCCAATCTCAACCTGAAAACACATTCTCTCATCTCACTTACATCAATTGGATACCTCAATACTTTCTGGGGCATCTGCTATATGCCAGTAAACAGTATTAACAACCAATATACCTTCACTACACCTGTGTGACCGATACTCACATAAATAAACCCATAAAACCCCTGCCAACTTTTCAGTGTTGATATACAGTGGGGCAAAAAAGTATTTAGTCAGCCACCAATTGTGCAAGTTCTCCCACTTAAAAAGATGAGAGAGGCCTGTAATTGGCATCATAGGTAGACCTCAACTATGAGAGACAAAATGAGGAAAAAAATCCAGACAATCACATTGACTGATATGGAAATTTATTTGCAAATTATGGTGGAAAATAAGTATTTGGTCAATATCAAAAGTTCATCTCAATACTTTGTTATATATCCTTTGTTGGCAATGACAGAGGTCAAATGTTTCCTGTAAGTCTTCACAAGGTTGGCACACACTGTTGCTGGTATGTTGGCTCATTCCTCCATGCAGATCTCCTCTAGAGCAGTGATGCTTTGGGGCTGTCGCTGGGCAACACGGACTTTCAACTCCCTCCAAAGGTTTTCTATGGAGTTGAGATCTGGAGACTGGCTAGGCCACTCCAGGACCTTGAAATGCTTCTTACGAAGCCACTCCTTCGTTGCCCGGGTGGTATCTTTGGGATCATTGTCATGTTGGAAGACCCAGCCACGTTTCATCTTCAATGCCCTTGCTGATGGAAGGAGGTTTGCACTCAAAATCTCACGATACATGGTCCCATTCATTCTGTCCTGTACATGGATCAGTCGTCCTGGTCCCTTTGCGGAGAAACAGCCCCAAAGCATGATGTTGCCACTCCCTTGCTTCACAGTAGGTATGGTGTTCTTTGGATGCAACTCAGCATTCTCTTTCCTCCAAACACGACGAGTTGTGTTTCTACCAAACAGTTCTATTTTGGTTTCATCTGACCATATGACATTCTCCCAATCATCTTCTGGATCATCCAAATGCTCTCTAGCAAACTTCAGACGGGCCTGGACATGTACTGGCTTAAGCAGGGGGACACATCTGGCACTGCAGGATCTGAGTCCCTGGCGGCGTAGTGTGTTACTGATGGTAGCCTTTGTTACGTTGGTCCCAGCTCTCTGCAGGTCATTCACTAGGTCCCCCCATGTGGTCCTGAGATTTTTGCTCACCGTTCTTGTGATTATTTTGACCCCACGGGGTGAGATCTTGCGTAGAGCCCCAGATCGAGGGAGATTATCAGTGGTCTTGTATGTCTTCTATTTTCTAATTATTGCTCCCACAGTTGATTTGTTCACACCAAGCTGCTTGCCTATTGCAGATTCAGTCTTCCCAGCCTGGTGCAGGTCTACAATTTTGTTTCTGGTGTCCTTCGACAGCTCTTTGCTCTTCACCATAGTGGAGTTTGGAGTGTGACTGTTTGAGGTTGTGGACAGGTGTCTTTTATACTGATAACAAGTTCAAACAGGTGCCATTGATACAGGTAATGAGTGCAGGACAGAGGAGCCTCTTAAAGAAGAAGGTACAGGTCTGTGAGAGCCAGAAATCTTGCTTGTTTGTAGGTGACCAAATACTTATTTTCCACCATAATTTGCAAATAAATTCTTTCCAAATCAGCCAATGTGATTGCCTGGATTTATTTTCTCATTTTGTCTCTCATAGTTGAGTTCTACCTATGATGCCAATTACAGGCCTCTCATCTTTTTAAGTGGGAGAATGTGCACAATTGGTGGCTGGCTAAATACTTTTTTGCCCCACTGTATAATATAAAATAAAACATAACAGTTGGGGAATCGTATATAAATAGCTATAGAATAAAGTAAATAAAAATAAAGATAAACATATAAATGGAAAGAAAAATAAAATAAAAATACAAAATATACACAAATACAAATATCTTAAAATGCTAAAAAAAAATATAAATAGATAAATACCTCAACTATTACTAATAAAGCAATTCAAAATCTTTCCCCCAGGGGTTTAAATATACTGTAGATTTTGATTTGAATTGCTTTATTAGTGCCTTATTGTTTGGATGCCTTAGATCTCATGAGACAATTTTTCAGAATGGCTCTAATCTGCCTTCACATGCATAGAATCTTGTGGCTTAAAGATTGGACAGCCAAACATGCCTGAAAACACTCCTCACACATGTGCCTTTTCATGGCAGATGTCTTTTTTGGGGACGCACTTGACCAATTCATTAAAGATTTCACAGGAGGGAAGGTTTTTACTTTCACAGAGGAAGATTCCAAAAACCCTCTTCCTCAGGAGCGTGTACCTTCTCGAAGCACAGCACCTAACCATTCTACCCAAGTTTCAACTTCAAAACCTTTTTTTCAGCCCTTCATTTCCATACATAACTTGGCCCATAAAGCTCAACAAGCTTCTCCAAAGCCCTTATTCCAATGAAGGGGCACCTTCATTCCCAAGAATGGAAGATGCCTGTTATACAGTGCATCTAGAATCTATTCACAGCGCTTAACTTTTGCCACATTTGGCTATGTTACAGCCTTAGTCCAAAATGGATTAAATTAATTTTTTTCCTCAACATTCTGCAAACAATACCCCATAATGAGAACGTGAAAGAAGTTTGTTTTGAAAAATTTGCAATTTATTAAAAATAAAAAATGAAAAAAACAAAACACGTACGTAAGTATTCACAGCCTTTGCTCAATACTTTGTTGAAGCCCTTTTAGCACAAATTACAGCGTCAAGTCATTTTGAATATTATTATACAGTATTTATATAGCGCCAAAAGGTTTGCTCAGCGCTGTACATTATAGTGGGGGCAGTACATGAGACAATACAGTAACAGAACAATACATGAGGGGTTCGAGGGCCCTGCTCTTTCGAGCTGAATATGATGCTACAAGCTTGGCACACCTATTTTTGGGCAATTTCTCCCATTCTTCTTTGCAGTACCTCTCAAGCTCCATCAGGTAGAATGGGGAGCGTAGGTGCACAGTCATTTTCAGATCTCTCCAGAGATGTTCAATCGGGTTCAAGTCTGGGCCACTCCAGGACATTCACAGAGTTGGCCCGTAGCCACTTCTTTGTTATGTGGGCTGTGTGTTTAGAGTTGTTGTCCTATTGAAAGATGAACCGTCGCCCCAGTCTAAGGTCCAGAGGGCTCTGGAACAGGTTTTCATCAAAGAGGTCTCTGTACATTGCTGTATTCATCTTTCCTTCGATTTCGATTAGTCTCCCAGTTCCTGACGCTGAAAACCTGTTAACGGTACCAAAGTCCTTTGGATTTTTTTTTTATTTGTCTTATTCAGGACTTAAAACAATATTAAACCCAAAGCCAAATTTTTTTCATATTGCAGCTTACCTAATCAATAGATGTGGTGGCTGCATTAGTTTTCTTTTTTAGGCTTTTTCCCCCTCTGTTTTCCCCTAGTGATCTGACCAGAAGCACCCTACCTGTATTATACAGATACCACTCTGGTGGAATAAGCAAAGGGGGAGATTTGGACAGTAGCATTGTCAGTCTTGGGGCAGGGGAGTGTTAGAAATAGTATCAGATTTAAATACAGCAACAAACTGAAGCCAAATTCCAGATAATACTTTATAATAAGTTACAGCAAAGGTTTTTTTACTTTTTAAATAAACAAAAGCTGTTTATTGGGGCATGGAAGCTTTAAAAAAAAGAACTTACCAGGCCCTGGTCTCAAAAAGGTTAAAAACCACTAGTCTAGATAAACTGAAAATGCATGAAACTGGATGTATATGTTTTTTGCCTAATACACATAACAAACAAAAATGCTACATGTGCTATTCTTTTGTAACACCCTGATCTGCAGCATGTAGATAAGAACTAGCTACCTAATTATGAATGAGATTTCTACCTGACCCACATTCTTATGGGTCCTAAGCAAGTGCTACATGAAGAAAAGGTTTTCTCATAGTTTATAACCTCTTTAGCATTTGTTTTTCTCTTGGGAAGTAGTCTGTAGGCTTTTTTTAATGCTGGGTGCATGTGAATGTTTGTGCTAATGTTTATATGCATACAGCATGTATGCTATTATTCCTTAATACCAAGAAAAATAGGTGGCAGTAGCCACCTGCGACCTAGCAGTCTAGATTGCTGAGCAGTAAAGGTCTGAGAAGCAGGAATAGTAGGTTTTATCCTACCAACAATACAAACACTGTATGAGTTGGAGGAGAAGTGCTTATTAAAGCTGTAGACTCCTGCAAAAATTGGCATTATGTGGTAACAGAATTCCTGGCTATACCTAACTAATCTTAAAGTGGTTGTAAATGCTCAAGGTTTCTTACCTTCATACATTCTATGCATTAAGGAAAAAAAACCTTCTGTGTACAGCAGTGTCTCCAGCACCCTCAATACTTACCTGAGCCTCATCGTAATCCAGTGATGTGAACTGCAGCCTCAGCTGTCCCAGGTCTCTGCCTCCTCATTGGCTGAGACAGCAAGCCAGAGCCATTGGCTCCCACTGCTGTCAATCACAGCCAGTCAGCCAATGAAGAGAGAGAAGGGGCGGGGCTAAGCCACAGCTCTGTGTGTGAATGGACACATGGAGCAGCAGGTGCCCCCATAGCAAGCTGCTTGCTATGGGGACACCCAACAGGGAGGGGCCAGGAGAGGATCCAGGCTGCCCTGTGCAAAACCACTGCACACAGTAGGTAAGTATAACGTTTGTTATTTTCCAAGAAAAAAAAAAAAGAACCTTTTAGAATTGCTTTAAAAATGCTTCCTTCCCTCTCCTAACACCTATTCTTAAAACCTGTGTGTAAGAAAGGTATGTATACTTACCTATTTTCAGACTGCTCTGGTCCGGTCACATGATCTCTCCTAAGTCAGCCAGTGGCAGCTGCAGGGGACAGGAGAGAGTGATCTACAATGGCTGGCAATGTCCAGGAGCGATGACATCACCCAGAAGCTTACTATGGCCCATCCATTGTGAGTGCTCCCTCCTCTTCCTTGCAGCTGCTGCTTGCTGACACGGGAGATCATGTGACTGGATTGAAGCGGCCTGAAATGAGGTAAGTATACAGATTGTACAGAACGCTGGGGATGTGTCATATATTTTTGCCATTTGGGTTGTGGTATGCAGTTTAAGTATTTGGGTTCTCACCCATGCAGGGTAAGGGGTTCCGAGGTAGTCCACATGGTGGGGACTGATTTACAGTGCTCTCAGGATTGCCATGTCCTTAGTTGGGACCCAGAATTTGGAGGTTCAGAGAGATTTCCAAACCCTGATTAGAGGGATTTTGGTCTTGAAAGAGCTAACCCGTTTGCATCAAGAGTCCAGAAAAGGAAGAGGAAACAGCCAGCAGGTGGAGTAGAAGAGAACACAGCTCAGTGAACGGTGTGGGTTAGGTTGTGGTTTATGCAGAGTTGCTGAACTGTGGAGACCTCCGCTTTGGGACCCCTGAGGCAGATGGGAACTTTCAAAACCCCGTTAAGAGGCAAGTGTGACTGGTGGTGAGCCGACCCTTTATTTTTGTATCTGAAGTTGTTGGACTATTTTTGTTTGTCAAGGATAAGATAAGCTGTTTTCTGTTCGCCTGTTTTTTTTGGAAATAAAAGGACTATTTGCGTTTACCAATATGAGTGGCCAATGATCCCAGGTTTCAATTAATTGTTTCAAATGTTCCATACATTGGGATTACACTGTGTTTTTCTCATTCTTTATATTTGCATTTGTACATATTAAAGAGCTCCTGTAATAACCGTAAATGTAAAAAGTATGTTAGCAAGTAAAACTGGTTCACTGTGTTTTTATTTCTAGGCTGTGGAAAACTTGTGTTCCTCCAAAGTGTCTCACACACTGTACAAACAGCTGCGCCAAGTATGTGAGGAGCATATGAAGGCTCAGATCCATCAGTTCAGGGAATATCCTTTATGTAATGCAAACAAATCTAAAGAAAAATATGTTGAGAAAACTGTCCTAATAATATACTCATTCATTGGTCAGCTTGACTATTTAGTTGGGCATCAGATGACCAGATCTGTGTATTTGTGAATATGTGTAAATGGGTAAAAACAGACGGAGGCAGCTGTTAATAAACACTAATTCCTGAACTTAACCTTACTGCCAGAGGAAATGGATCGTGATTCATTGTTTGCAGGTTGTCATTAATAACCTTTTTTTGTTTTTTTTGTTTTTGTTTTTTTTATCCTGCTACGAAATGTTTTGAATGAGGATCAACATACTTTCTAGTCTATATTTGCAAAATGTTACATCCTATATCTTCTTTTTTCTATTTAGGGGTTTTACATCTTGTTCTGTAAGTAAGTAGGTTTTCTTTTTCTAGTTAGTCAAGGCAGTCTAAAGTTGGTCATACATGGCTCAGTTTTTTCATTCAGCCAGTGGTCTGAAGAAAAAAAACGGGACCGATTCCTCCATTCACACATTCAAGGTGGATGTGGTAATCCTCCCCAGTCTCCACAGTGTCATTGTGTTCCGAAAGTCAGCTGGGCTCCTCTGATGTCAGAATACACTGACCCACGCTGCAGCCAATTTTTTCTTTAGCAAGCCCATCCATCAGTAGATTGACTGCTCTCAAACATGACCGGCTGTAGATGGATCGAAATTCAGAAGGTCCCTACTGAACCGGCCGAATTTTGATCCATTTATGGCCAACTTAAGTAAATAAGAATACATGAAGCTCCAAAACTAACGTGGCTATTTCATGTAGTTGTGAATTTTTAAATAGAAATGTCTTCTACTTTTGCAAGCTAGGCTACTCACTGACAGTACACAACTAAAGTTAATTTACAGAAACTGTTTTGCCTGGTTTATACATTTATTCTGATTGGTCTGGTGATGTATATACAACTGCCAGACAACATAAACAGGTTGTTGATCTTCAGTTCAGTTACACAGTACTGCTTAGCCGGGAACAATGAAGAAGCCACAACAAGGCCTCTTGAACACTGCAGCTTGAAAAAGCTCAGTACAGTGGTTTGGCTTTTTGTTTTTTTGTTTTTACTGAGGGAAAATGTAGCCCATTATTTAAAATGTGCCTGTGCACACAGGCTCATAAATAAGTGCCGCGTATTCCTCAGTAGAAAAAAAAGATTAGGAAAATCTAAATTTTTGGTCCATATTTTACGCCGCATGTGCGTGAATGTGCGCAAATACGAATATATGAGCATAAGGCCTCATGCACACAGGACGTTAAAAAACCTCTCCTAGAAGCTGTTGTTCTGGCAGCAGTGTTTTCGCAGAAAAAATGCCTGACGCTTATAAAAGTATCTAATGCTTTTACAAGCATTTAGGCGTGCTCACTAGCGTCAATTGCTTGGGCGTTAATTTATTTGTCAAGAATGATAATTTATTCTGGCCATTGAAATGAATTAACGCTCAAGCGCTAAACACGCCTAGCGTGTAGACACGTTTAGACGCGTCAAGCGGTTTTTCTGCCAAAATGCTGCTGCTCCTGGATGCACTGGTCCTGGGTTTTATTCCTGCTGGTAAACGCTACTGCTACTAAAAGCTTTTAAAAGTTTGTGTGTCCATGGACACAGGATAACATGGCGGGCCGTTGGGAAGCAGTTAAAAATAAATGCCTGTTGCCCGTAAAAATGGCTGCAAAAAGTCAGTGTGCATGAGGCCTAACTATAAATTAATTATCCCTAAGAATATATTCTGTGGTCAAATACGCTCAAAACAAATGCCTGAAATGACATCCAAAATGTGGATGCTCAAACATCAGTACTGTGTGCAAAAGGCCCAAAATTGATCAGCCTCTAAACCCTTTACCCTTTCGTAAGCATGTTCACAGTGTTAGATTGACAGCAGTACATAATGTATTAGAGGTTCAATTGGGTCATGTTGCTCACCCTCCTACTTCATTGTGATTGTTGCTGTTACATGGATTACAATAGGGTCACATTTTGATTGTTTTTCATAAATACACTTAAACAGTGTTTTTCTATGATTCCAGTTTTAAATTGCAACAGTCATTACAGCTATGATGTCCTGATTTCACTTATTAGAATTTTTACTCCTCTAAAATAAAACCACTTTTAAATATCTCGTCTACAGTATATTTGCAATGTATATAAAAGTAAATTTCCTTAATCCATTTAATGTTGCACAGAATCTCTTGATAGCTTTTTATTTTTAAAAAAGGTTAACCTGTGCTGGGAAGATCATTGTAGACAAATGGTAAGTTTAAGGATACGTATTTTTCCTTATATATATTATAAATATTTGCATATTTAAAATTATATACAGATTGAGATTCATCAAAAACTCTGTAAAACAAATTAGTGAAATATATTGTAGCAATTAAAACAAATGTTCCTTTTTCTGTTAAGTGTACAAAGTGTGTAAAGCATAAGCTAAATAAACCTGTTACTGTTGACAGTTTGTTAAAGCTAAACTCTGCTGTAATAAAATACTTCACTGATTTGTCATAAAATATTTGTGTAAAAAAAAAGAATTTGGAAAAAAGGATATGAAACATTGGCTTAAAAATGCATAGAGTTGAAAAAAAAAAAAAAAATAACATTATGTTTGTTAATCATACAGCTCACAACAAAAATGAAAAGTTCCACTGGTAGATCCAGCTATTTCCTCCACAAATCCCTGATGTTTTCAGTTGGGAATGTCCCAGTCCTTAAATACGTAGTGGACAAGAGTTTAGAGGCTCCCCCTCCCCCCTTAAAGCCTCACTTGCACTTTCAAGCTCTACCATGCAATCAATTTGGTTTCTCTGGCCGTTTGTCTGACCCTAGCAGTCTGGTGGGTTCTTAGACACCTTTAAGAAAGTCATGGATGGAAAGAGCACCAAGAAGAAAGCTAGGGTGCCCAAAGCAAAATCATTTGCTTCTGAAATTGGGAAGAATTGGAATAGGCCTGGTTTTGCAGTAGCATGGCTCCAATAAGGAGAATTTCTAACATCAATAGACATCAAAGATGTGTATGTATTGTACATGTTCTCATTTTTCCACTGCAATAGCAGCACTTCAGTTTGTGGTTCTTCCCTTAATCTGTCCACAGCCTCCCTGAGTCTTCACTTGCTGCTTGGGGTGTTTGCCCCATCCTTGCCCTGTTGTGCTCTCAGGGAATTCACCGGATATCTGGACAAGCTCCTCTTGAAGGAGCTGTCCACCCAGGCCTCAATGCAATTTTCCATATTACACACACTTAATAACTTCAAGTGGATAATCCAAAGTCATCCTTGGATCCTACCCACTGCTTGTAATACCTAGGCGTCTGCAGCTTAATATGCTTATTGAGTGGTACAAACTCACCCCAGTCTCTGGACTGGCCCCTGCATCTGTCTTTCAAGACCAGGATGACACTGACCTGTTTACTGATCAGCCCTGTGCTGAAATTGGGAAAGTCCTTTCTTTCGTTAACCTGAACAGTCTTCATGACAGATGCCAACCTGGTAGGCAGGGGAATAGTCCTAGAGATAGAAACAGTCCAAGGGTAATGTGGTTGTCGAAGGAGTCCAGATTTCTCACCAACATTCTCAAGCTAAGGTCCTTTCACTTATCCCTGATGTAGTGAGTTGAACAGCTTTAGGGATGACCGATGAGGATTCAGCCAGGCAACATCACAACCATGGCTTACATTAACTGTCAGGGTTACACTAGAAAACTCCCAGCCCTTTCAGAAGCAGACCTTATTCTGGCCGGGGCCAAAAAGTATGTTGCAACCTTTTCTGTAATCCATTTTCCTTAAGTTGACAGTTGGCAGGCAAATCTCCTCAGTCATCACCTGGACATGGGGCCTTTTTAACCTGAATTGTTCCCGGACATCTGTCACTGCTGAGGGATGTGTGGATCTTTTGGCATTCCGCTTCAACAACAAAATTGACAAGTTTGTGACCAGGATCAGGGATCCAAACACCTTTGTATTGAAAGTACTGGTGACCCCCATGGGATCAGTTCTGGCTGACCTACTGTACACTTCCCTCCACTACAGATTCTTCCTCAGCTGCTTCAAAAGATTAAGATGGAGGGTAATCTGGTGATCTTGGTTATACCAAAATGGCATAGAAAGACTTGGTATTTGGAAATTCTCTGATTTCTGGGAGACCGTTTGTGAGCACTTCCACACCAAACTGACCTGCTGTAAGAGCCGCTCTACCAACCATGGTGGCTGGCTTTGATGACTTGGCTATTGAATCCCTAGTCCTGAGAATTTGGGGTCTCTCTGACTCCATTATTCCCATACAACCTAAATCAACCTCTCAGAAGGCCTATCATTGATCATGAATGGCTCGTTTCACATGGCGTTAGACACAAGTGCTTCATTCTAGACAACATTCCGGGTGACTTGTTATGTCCTTTCTCCAGTTTGGGCTGCATCAGCACTTTGCCTTGGCTGACCTGAAGGGTCACGTTTTGGCTTTGGCTATACTCTTTCAGAGACCTTTGTCAGCTTATTTGCTGGTAAAGGCCTTAGTTCAGGGGGATGGCGTACATACACCCCCTATTCATTTACTATTCTCGCTATGGATCTTAATCTTGTTCTTTTGGCTCTACAGAGGCCTCCATTTGAGCCCATTCAAGATATTTCCTTGGCTGACCTCATTAGTACGGTGGTTTTTCTCATGGCTATTATATTGGCAAGGCAGATCTCCAAACTGGTGGCTTTACCCTGTAAACAACCCTTCCTTGTTCTTCATAGGGACAAAGTGGTTTTGAGGCCTTAAACATCCTTTCTGCCCAAAGTGGTTTCTCTCGCTCCAATCAGGACATCGTCCTGCCTTCTTTGCCTTCTTTTTGCTCCAACACATCCCAAAGAGATTTCTTTAAACTGTTTAGATGTAGCTCACACAGTCTAAGTTTACCTTTTGGCCATTGAATCCATCCAAGAGTGGCCTGTGTGTCTTGTTCCAATATTTCTAGGTTGGATTAGGCAGGTTAACACTAAGGAGCAATGGTGGGGGGCTCCAGAAGAGCAGGTAAGGGACCGCTTTGCGTAAACCATTGCACAGAGCAGGTAAGTATAGTATGTTATTTTTATGAAAGAAAATTAAGCTTCACTATCATTTTTAACTTTGGGTGGACATTGTTTATGTTGGTAGGAATTATATTTGTTGATGATTTACATCTATATTGTACTTTAGTTGCATGTCATTCTATTGTGAAATTAATAAATGTTTCTTTAGATCATGATCCGAGGCATTTTCCTATTCTTGGATCGAACTTATGTTCTTCAAAATTCCGTACTTCCCTCCATATGGTAAGTTTGTAAACAGAAGCAAAATTGCCAAATACATGTAGCCTTCATTCTATAATTTAAAATGTTTCTAAACCCCTGGGTATTTACATTCCCAGAATTGCATATTGAAAACCCATAACTCCAAATTGGGATTTAATGGTAGCAGATTAGAACATATAATTATGCAACCATATGAAACTTAGTTTTTTTATTTTTATCTTTGAGTGGGTAAAATGTGAGAAATCTCACAAATGCATAATAAAATCTCTTATATAAAACAAGAAAACAGTATTTAAAAGTCAAAATTAAAATGTATGTCACAAACCTGTCTAGAAATCCCACTTTTTGGTTAGACGTGGTTAATGATTCTATTAAACTTATACAGTCATGGCCAAAAATATTGGAACCCCTGCATTTCTGTGAGATAATGCACCACTTTGCCCAGAAAACTGTTGCAGTTACAAAATTTTAGGCATTCTCATGTTTATTTCTTTTCTTTGTACTGGTATGACACAAAAAAGTGGAGAAACAAAAGCCAAATCTGACACATTCCATGCAATACCCCAAAAATGGACTGGACAAAATTATTGGCACCTCAATTTCATTTTTAGATTACAATTTAGTGCCACATTTAACGAACAGTAAAAAACTACTTAAAACATCTGAAAATAAGTGTCCATGTATAAATTTACTCTGTAGCAGGGGCGGACTGACCATTTGGAAACTCGGGCACTGCCTGAGGGCCCAGGTCAGTAGGGGGCCCCATGAGATGCCCCTGGTACCTTTTTCATAGGCTGTTTTGAGTTTGGGCAAGGACACAGGGGCCCCATGATCCCCTATTGCCCGGGAGCTCCATGAGTTGTCAGTGCACCCCTGCTCCGTAGTTCTATATATCCACTGATATATGAAGATTAAATGCTTCTTAGTACGCCTCATGCAATATATTACTTCAAGCCAATGTGTGTGCACCTCCACTGGTTGTGCTCTCACCTGGTGTATATGACCAAACCACTAAGTGAGGTCGTATATAGCATAGATTGTAAGCTCCAAGGAGCAGGGCCCTCCTATCCATCTTGTATTGAACTGTATTGTTACTGTATTGTCTCCCGTTATATTGTAAAGCGCTCAGCAAACTGTTGGTGCTATATAAATCCTGTATAATAATAATAATGTGTCCCTTCAGTGGACTATGGTAGGATGGTTATGATGTCCAGTGGGTCTGGGTCACCTTCACTGTCCTAGTTCTCTTCCTCCGTCAGATCAATGCCTAAAGAGATGACCAAAACATAGTGCTTTATCCTTAAAAAACATTTATTTATAAAATATACAGTATTCCACTCACATGTCAGAAGAGTGTTGACGCTTTGTACAAAGTGGCTCCCAAAGGGTGCCGCTATCAGTGTGTGTCTATCATTCGCTCATCCGCAGCCAGCTGAAACCTCTCTCTACTTTCTTCCGAGCGTCGTGACCTCAAAACTCCTCCCCTATTCCCCTATGCGTTATGCACAGAGTCGAGTCACATGGCTTCATCAGGGGAAATGATTAGATGGCACGGCGCTCATCCCGTGTGAGTGTATATGTACGTGTATATATGTGTGTGTGTGTGTGTGTGTGTGTGTGTGTGTGTGTATATATATATATATATATATATATATATATATATATATATATATATGATCCATCCAGGTGCAGTTTTATTGCAGCCTGAATAGGAGTGGCCATTTCTCCTTAGCCCACTACCTATTTTATGGATGCCGATATAAATCCTATACAAAAAGAACCGATTTAAACAAAGATTGCAAACCTTTATAAGTCGTGCTTTACAGTACGTTGTACCTATATTAAGTGAACCCTATTATTTAAACTGTGTGTATAACTATTGTATAATACTTTTACCTCAGCATGGCATTTGCTAATACCGTACAGTACAGGAGATGACCAGAGACTGTGGACACAGTACAGGAGATGACCAGAGACTGCAGACACAGTACAGGAGATGACCAGAGACTGCGGACACAGTACAGGAGATGACCAGAGACTGCGGACACAGTACAGGGGATGACTAGAGACTGCGGACACAGTACAGGAGATGACCAGAGACTGCGGACACAGTACAGGAGATGACCAGAGACTGCGGACACAGATCAGGGGATGACCAGAGACTGCAGACAGAGTTTAGGGGATGACCAGAGACTGCGGACACAGTACAGGAGATGACCAGAGACTGTGGACACAGTATAGATGACCAAAGACTACAAACAGTAGGGGATGACCAAGAGACTGCAGACAGTACAGGTTTGAAATGGCAACTGTTATAGGAATGTAGGCATTTCTAGAAGTATTTTTAAAATATGTTTTAGTATAAATTGCATTCTCATCTCTAATAATTTCTAGGTCCAGAAAATGTATATTATAAGGGCTAATTTCCCAACTTAATTTGATATTTTTATCATTATTATTCGAATGGACAAAGGAATTCATGTAGCGATTTTTGTTCTCCTTGCCACACTATGATGAGATTGTCTATGAATCTCCTGTACAGAATTATTTCCTTCTTTTCATTTTCAAAAACCGTTTCCTCTTCCCATTTAGTCATGTACAACTTTGTTGGGAGCAAACTTAGTTCCCATAGCTACTCCCGCTATTTGCAATTAGTATTCTCCCTTGTAACAAACATAATTGTGTTTAAGACAAAATGTTAAACATTTGATAATGAACTTTTGATGTTTATATGTTAATGTGGAATATTTTTTTAATGACCACTTAGCTGCCTTAATTGCCCCTTCATGTTATATATTAGTATGTAATGGTGATACATCAGCTGTACTGAGAATAGTTTGTTGTGTAATCACTATATTCTGAATTAATTATATAATATGTTTGGTATCCCTAAGATACTCTGGAGTCTGTGTTACTAGTGGTTGTAAGAAGCAATCCACAATCCATATTCTTGCTGATAGAGAATCTATCCTATTAATAATGGGTCTTCCAGGGGGTTGTTTAATATCTTTACGAATTTTTGGAGCCATGTATATAACTGGTAGTTTGCATAAGGATGGAATCAGATATTTTTCTTTTTTGTTTAATATGTCCTTCCTACTTCCATATTTCACTATTTTATCCAATTCTTTTTTTTATAGTTTGGTAGAGTTTTCTTGCAAAATGGCATATTTGTTACTATTACTCAACATTTTACTCATTTCCTGTTCATAGTGTTCTTTTGATAATATTACTATCCCTCCCCCTTTATCCATGGGGCGGAAAATTATATCCTTTTTTTTCCATAATAATTCTTTACCCCTCTTAAGTTTATATTTTTTGATGGGTAAACGGTCTAAATCATCTATAACTAATTTCTTAAACATATCTATATATCTGTTGTCTGTAGCCACTGGGTTGTAAGTAGACCTCTTTCTAAGATGTGTATGATAATACTCTCCCATTCTGACTGTAAAGCACTGCTTATAAAGGTTTGTATAGGATTTATATCGGTGTCCATAAAATAGGTAGCGGGCTAAGGAGAAATGACAACGTATATTCAGGCTACAATAAAATGGTGCTTAGATGGATTATATATATATATAGATAGATAGATAGATAGATAGAATGAGCACCTTGCCGTCCAATCATTTCCCCTGATGAAGCCACATGACCCTGTGGCGTAACGTGTAGGGGAGGGGCTTCTTACATGTGAGTGGAATACTGTATATTTTATAAATAAATGTTTTGTAAAGATAAGGCACTATGTTTTGGTCATCTCTTTTGGCATTGATCTGATGGAGGAGGATAACTAGGAAAGTGAAGGAGACCAAGACCCACTGGACATCATAACCATCCTACCATAGTCCACTAAAGGGACACATGCTATTTATAACCTCACTTAGCGGTTTGGTCATATATACCAGGTGAGAGCACAACCAGTGGAGGTGCACACACATTGGCTTGAAGTAATATATTGCACGAGGTGTACTAAGAAGCATTTAATCTTCATACATCAGTGGATATATACAACTACAAAGTATATTTATGCATGGAAATTTATCTGCAAAAGTTTTAAGTTGTTTTTACTGTTAGTGAAGCGCGGCACTAGATTGTAATCCTATTATATTTAACACATTTGTATGGGTATGTGTATGGTGTGAGCAATTCACAATTTCATTTATTATATATATTATTTGGAATTTGTATTCCGTGTAGCAGGTCACAAGCTTTTCTTATATATATTTTCAATTAAATTTTTGGTCGCACAGTGGACGCAGGAACATTTAAGATCTCTGGAGATAGACTTGTAACCTTGAGATTGTCCATGCTTTTTCACAATTTTTGTTCTCAAATCCTCAGTTTTGTTCTCAGTTTGCTGCTCTTTTCTTCTCCATGCGCCTCACAGACACACAACAAAGTTTGAGTAAATTTTTCACCATTTTAACTGGTTGCTGGTGTGATTTCTATATATTGTCAGTGCCTGTTAATTAATACGGGTGAGTTTAATTACAAATTACAGGAACATCCCAAACTTGGAATGCAATTATTTCTTCCAATTTTGAAAATGTGCCAATATTTGTCCAGTACATTTTTGGAGTTTTGCGTGGAATGCGTCAGATTTGGCGGTTTTGTTTCTCTGCTTTTATGTGTCATACCAATACAAACAAAATAAATGAGAATACTTAAACATTTGTAATTGCAACAATTTTCTGGGCGAAGTGGTGCATTATCTGACAGAAATGCAGGGGTGCCAATATTTTTGGCCATGACTGTAGTTTGCTCTTTTCTCCTGTGTTTCTCAGGAACTCATCCTGCTTCTTTAGGAGCTAAATGCCCAAAAGTATTAACATCATTGCATCTATTGTGACCACAAAGAATCTTTTGGCTTGGGAAAATTTCAAAACGAAAGTCCTGCCAGAGACCATGGGGTGGGGTATATAGAGCTTATGTGTAAAATAGAAATTGCAGGTTGATCTGAAGAAGCAGATATGTCTTAGGCTAGGTTCACACTGCTACGACCCCCAAAATCGTGCGACCTGCTTGCAACTTGCTTGCGACTGTTGTGATTTAACATTGCAGTCTGTGGGACTCAAGTTACACCAAAGTCGCCGAAGAGTAGTACAGGAACCTTTTTTTTGTTGCTGTAACTTGAGCTGCATTGTTTAAGACAGCACCCATTGAAATTAATGTGTTTTGGCATGTGACTTTACATGTCGCAGCAGTGTGAACTGGGGTTTAATGGTAGTTGATGGCTAAATCTCAGTATTGCAAATAGATCTCCTAAATTCTTTGTAACTTTTTGTAAAGAAAATGGCTTCTTCAACTCCACTGAGCATTGATAACGTGAGTCGCTTCCTTGGATTAAAACCTATATCATTGTGTGCGCTTCCTATCAAGGGCCAGGGCCCCATCAACATAATATCATTAAAGTCCCAATTTTGGGATAAAGGTTTTCTATTTGGCTCAATCCTTTTAAAGCAGCCAAACACCTAAACACTCCTTAGTATCGTAATACTGTGATGCAACTTTTGGCCCTTCATTTCTTGGAATTTCTGTATGAAATTCTTTTGCATGGATTAAACAGCTGATTTAGTTATGCAGTATACCTAGAATCCTGATGGATGTACACACTTTTTTTTTTTTCAGGGATATGGGTTTGGAGCTTTTTCGTTGTCATGTTATAAGTGACAAATTAGTTCAGACAAAGACAATTGAAGGCATCCTCCTCCTTATTGAGAGAGAGCGTTCTGGTGAAGCTGTGGACCGAAGCTTGCTGCGAAGTTTACTTGCAATGCTTTCTGACTTACAAGTGAGTGAACAGCCTTTTTTAACAACTCTAAAATATTGAGTCATAGTGTATACATCTGTTTTGTTAAAAGTTTACCTTAAAAGCCTATGGGAGTTTCCCGAAGATAGATAGGTCTCTTAGCCATAAGCTGAAGTTTGCATGTAAAGACCTCTAGTGGTGTCTTTCTACTTCAGACAAAGCAGTTTAGTAGCCTGGGTAGAGCCTATAGAGATTCTAAAGCTAAAATGTTTTGCATTCAGGTATAAAACATTTTAGTATTTGCTGAGAACCTCTAGACTAACCCCCCCTCCCTCCCCCTCAAACACTACATCGTTCCAGCACTGTGCCTGTCTGCTGATCTCTTCTGGGGCTCCAGAAGAGAAGGTTCGGGGCTGCTCTGTGCCATACACAGTTACACAGAGCAGGTAAGTATAACATGTTTGTTCTTTTAATTATTAAAACAAAATTGCCTTTACAAACGCTTTCTTAGTCAGACTTGTTCACGTGTCAACCAGTTCTTGTAAGGCCACTTTCTTTCTTCCAAATGTTGATTCGAAAGATTTTCCGTGACACAAATATTAATACAAATAATAGATGGATCAACTAGAACAAATAAATGAATAATAAATGTAGCTCTATATCTTAAATCATCATTGCTTCATGTCCTGTTTTCGTGCAGTCCTCACATCATTACCAGCTTATGAATGTCTTCTGTTGAGTTTCAGCTTAAAGTGTCTCCCTGGTACCACCTCAATGTGCGTGCTCCCAGTGCTTTCTGCCTTGCTTGTGTACAGTACAGGCCACTACTTTTCATTTCTCTGGTACTGTTCTAGGCTGGCGCATTGGTGGTGTGGGCTGCTGGCATCATCTTGCCAGCGCATGTTCAGTAGAGCAGCTGTCCTGAAATCTGGTTATCGCTTGTGTAGTATGGGCTGTTGGCACTGTGCCTAGCCAGTGCATGCACAGTGTTATGCTTAGATTTCTAAGCACAGCACTATGCATAAACCATGTCCTGAAAGACAGTGCTACCTGCCGTACATGTGCCAGCCATACAGCACCAGCAGCCCCTACCATGCATGCAGTGGCCGGACACAGTGCTAGCAACGCTTCTGATTTGCTCCCAAGTGAAAAAAGGCATCAGAATGTGAAGTTTGACACATAAAAATTTGGTTGGAGCTTTAATTTAAAGAGCAGATTTACTTTTGGGGTTTAATGCTGCTTTAATAACAAAATAAGGAGATTTCTTTCTTGTCCATTGAGGGACATAGGAACTCTTTCACCATCATCTTATACTGCCACTTACAGGAGGATTGGACACTGATAAAAAAACACGTAGCCCAGCATAACCCCTCCTATTGACGGCATACCTCAGTTTTTTTGCTAGTGTCTTAGAAGGATGAATATCTTCTCCTGAGCTCTGCTGTGTGGAAGTCTAACCTCTTTTTGTTACCATCATTTTTTCTTACTCCTTTTTCTTCTTCTATCTTGACTCTTGTTCACATTACTGCTCACGCTTGTCTCCTCATTTGCAGCTGTGCTCAGCTTGGCTTTTTGAGTGATGTGTCTGGACGTCATTAGACTGAATGTTGTGGGGACAGCCTGGATATGATTTTCTGCCATAGGGTTCCCTTTATGGCACTTTTCAGAATCCTTTCTGCGTATGGAGCACTCTCTAGGTCCATAGCCACTGGCATTGCCTCAATTTTTTAATAGGTTGGTTGGACCAAGCAGCCAGAGCTACCTCATTGACTTAAGTCACTGGGCACCCTAAAATTCTCTCCTTTCCTGATTGTTTCCACCCTGGAAGGGGTTGACACTCTTTTCTGCAATACATCTTTGAGATAGATTTTTCCCATTGCTGCTCCTTCTTGTAAAGAGTTGCATGGAGTTCTGATCTCCAGTCTGTGCCCGTTTCCAGCTTACCAGCTTTCGAGATTTTGAGAGTATTGAGGCCTTGCTTTGTACCATGATTCTTACATTGCCTTTCCACCACGTATCTGATTCTAGACATGTTGAGGAGGTTGTTGTCCTAGCTCTCACTCGGGGTCAGCTTGCAGAGCACTTACTGATTGTGCCGATGTCTGGAGACTGAAATCGTGTTGCCCTCTGTTCTTATAGTATATTCCAACATCAGGATCCTCTTTAGCTCTTGTCGAGTGTAGCCAGTTCCTCTATGCAAGGTTTTACTATGTAAGATGCAAGACATTACAATACAAATCACATAGTTTTTGCTGACTCTGCCTGCAGAGGCCACTAGTGGGCTTCCACGCCTTCCCTTGCAGATTCTCTGAATTACCCATGCTCCTGGCAGTTTTCGAGCCATCAGTCACATCAGTTACAGAGGCTCTGATTCTGAATCGCTCCAGTCTCTAACTGATGAGCTTGCTGTTGAGTTGTAGTCTAATGTTATTACTCCCTAATTAAAAAAGACCATTTGGGCTGGGTTGTTTTAAAGGGTTTAAAACAAACACATGGCTGCAGCTGTTGTAGATGCTCTAGCCATGAGCTTGGTATCATTTTCAGCTGGTAATCAGGTGTTCAGTAAAAGTGATCCAGGCAGCTCTACAGCTTTTTCACATTTATCTCTAAATTAACAACCTGTAAAGGCTTTTTACAGTGTCTAGTATGGACAATCTTGAGTACTGTAGTTTTTTGCCAAAAATTAAATGCGATCTATGATGGGACAGTATCAATCTCCCAGCCTCCATTCATATATTACATTTCATTTCATTCATAGAAGCTGTAGTACCAGCTTCTATGAATGGTGGAGCTGGGTGAAAAGGTTGAGCATAGTCTGGCACTCTTGATGAGTGCCCCTGCCATAGCTCCATTAAAGCGGAACCTCACCCAAAAGGGGAGGTTCTGCTTGTTTGCCTCCCCGCCCCCCTTCCCGCACTGCCACATTTGACAATTTCTGGGGGAAAGTGGGAACGGATACCTGTTTTTGACAGGCACCTGCTCCCACTTCCAGTGAAATGTGCAGCAACAGTCTGAGCCAGAAGTTTGCTCCCCCTCATTCCCCCTCAACCTTTTGGGACAGGTCCCAGAAGACTACACGGCCATTCACAGAGCACAGCACGACTCACACATGCGCAGTAGGAAACTGGCTGTGAAGACGCAAGGCTTACTGAAGATGCCGACACCTGCACCTGAAGTGAAATGAAGAATCAGCTCATTTGAAGACATCGCTGGATCCCTAGACAGGTGTGTGTCCTTGTATTAAAAGTAGCAGCTACAGTATTTGTAACTGCTGACTTTTTATTTTTTTTTTGGCATGCTCCGCTTGAATTCTATTAACCTCTGCTGCACTTGAAGATCACCGTAGCGGGGGTGGAAGGCATTGGACACAGCAGCACAAGGGACACTTAACATAAGGGAATTAATATCCCTTCTGATTTTTTCAGTAAACTTAAGCTTTAAGTATTGGATTTCCACAAGGCTTTGTGTTGAGTCTATATTAATTTACAGTTCTGTCATAATCTCTCTTCACCAAGGAGGATTTCTGGCTTCTGTGGACTTGTACTTGCATAGTTCCATCTATCTAGTGCAGGGGTCTCCAAACTTTCCAATGAAAGGGCCAGTTTATTGCCCTTCAGACTTAGGAGGACCGGCTCTGCACAGTGGGAGTAAACCATGCCTGATCTTTTGGTATTGGGGGAGAAATAGATGGTGTCAGTGGAAGGAATGACACCACATTGTTGGTGTCTGTGAAAGGAATAGTGCCCCATTGTTGGTGTCTGTTGGTGTCTGTGAAAGGAATAGTTCCCCATAGTTCCCTGAAGGACTGGATAAAGGCAAGCAAAGGGCCGCAGTTTGGAGACCACTGATCTAGTGCATCAGCCTTTCCTAAGTTTTTTTATGTGGGACCCCCTACACTACTTTGTGGTTCTGCTGATCGTATTCCCTTCTGCACTGTGGGTGTTCACCAAGGTGCTGACCCCAGCATTAGCCATGTTGTGCTCTCCTAGCATCTCCATTGTGCGATAATTAGATTACCTTATTTTGAGGCAACAGTTGACACAGGCTCTTCAGGTCAAAGGGGCTGTCCAGACATTACAGTGGTGTGGATGGCTCCTGGACCTTCAGAAGTCATTGCTGGAATTCATTGGTTAGATTACAATATCTGGGTCTTGTCCTAGACATAGCTAAGACCACAGTATTTCCAGAAGAAGCTTGAGACTGTACTGTCTCAGGTTTGAGCTGCCCAGTCCAGGAGATGTCTGACTCTATGCTTTTGCATGAGAGTCCTAGGTATGGTAGCCACCTTAGAGGCAGTTCCATTTACCCAGTTTTACTCCAGACCCCTCTGCAGCAGAGCATTCTGTTGTCATGGGACAGGTCATAAAGTTCCTAGACAGACCAATTGATTTGGCATTGAGGATCAGTTTGTTCCTGGCTGGTAGATCAGGAATCTGGCTCTGGATCAGGGAAGAAATTTCTTCCCTTTTTTGGAAGATTGCTAAAACAGATTTCAGCTTGTCAGTTGGGAATGAATCCTTTACACACTGCCAGTACTGGCAGGGGAATTTTGTCTCCTGATCAATATCCTGAAATTTCAGGCAATTACAGTATTGGACCATTCTAATGGAAGGTTATCCAATTCAGAGTCAGTCGTACAACACCACAGCCATAGCATACATTACTTATCCAGGAGGAACAAGATGTCTAGCTGTGGTAAAAATATTAGGTTGTATCCTGTTCTGGGCAGAACTTAACATTCTAGCCTTGCCGCCATGTACATCCCAGGTGTAGGCAGATAGAAAGTAGACTTCCTTAGTCAACTGCGCCTAGATAGAGGAGAGTGGTCCCTACATTGAGAGGTGTTCCAGAACCTTTGTCACAGGTAGAGAACACTGATTCAAGACCTCCTATGCTCAATATAGACCTCCTGGCCTCCATGTTCAACAACAAATGGGGCAGGTTGTTTCCAGGTGCGGGAATCCTCCAGTGGAAACAATGGATATTTTGGTGGCTCTGTGGGATCAGTACACCTTGATCTATGCCTTTACACCTTTGAAACTTATTTGTTGCCTGTTTTACAGCTTCCGTTGTTTGTTCTCCTCCTAACTCTATGGGATCTGAATCTGGTTCTCTCATCTCTTCAAAAACTGTCATTTGAAAATATTAAAGACATTCCTCTCTCTGTTTTCTCCCACAAGTAGGTATTCCTTGTAGCCACTACCTCTGTGAGATGAGTGTCAATGTGAAGTGGTGGACTTATCCTGCAAGGAACCCTTTTTGGTTTTGCGGGCAAAGCAGCGTTGAGGCTGAGAACCTCTTTCTTGCCTTCGATAGTTTCTGCCTTTCAGCTCAACCAGGACATTGTTCTTCAGTCTCTCCACTGTCTTTGAACTGTCCAGCTGCAGTTCACCAAAATGAAATTTTCCATGGTCTGCATGTGGATTGGGCTGTATGAATCTGTCTCTCATCTGCTGCTGTTTTTGGGAAAAATTATTTATTTTTTAAAATCCAGGATGAACCCCGTAAGGGTGAATCGACTACTGATCCTGGCGTCTCTAGGTGGATCAGGCAGACCATCTTCAAAGCCTATTGGACGTAAGGATGGGTTCCAACCTTTCCTGATAAGGCACACTCTACTAGATCTTCTTGGCATCAAGCAATTTCCCAGATTTACAAGATTGCTATCTGGTCTTCCATTAACACATTCTCTAAGTTCTACCAGGTGGACGTTATGGTCTCATGTGATGCCAGTTCCAGGTAGCCTCTAGTTCTTTTGTTCTTGGGCCTGTTTGCTATTGTTTGCTGTGCTGCTCACCCCTCAGTTGAACTGCTTTTGGATGTCTCGAAGCTAAGTTTTCTTGTGTCCCTCAGTCGATGAGAATAAGGATATGATTTTTGTACTTGCAATAAAGTACTTTTCTTTGAGTCCATTCAGGAACTCTGGTCCCACCCCTCTGTGTTTAATATCATTCTTTAGGTACTGCTTTGCTACAAAGCTGAGGCATGCTGATAGTAGGAGGGGTTAACTGGACTACAGTTTGTTTTGTTTGCCAGTGACCTCCTATAGGTGGCCATATAACCCAAAGGTAAAATCTATCCTGTGTCCCTCAGTGGATTCCAAAAGAAGGATTTTTTTTTTTAAGTTGAGTACAAAAATACTTTTTTAAAGTATGCTTTAATCATGCCAATTTTTGTTACTTTTTCTTGTCTTTTATTGTTGACCATTATCATTTCTTAATATTTTCTGTTTTCTCTTTATAAACGTGAAACAGTATTCATCTACACACATTTTCTTTGGTTCAATCAGATGTACAAAGATTCATTTGAAGCAAGATTCCTGGAAGACACAAATTGCCTATATGCAGCTGAAGGGCAAAGACTAATGCAAGAAAGGGAGGTGAGTGTACTCATAGATTTTAAAGTGGTTCTAAAATCACATTGCTCCAGCACTGTCAGCTGCAGCAGTTCTCCTCCACATCCTGGTTTCACAGGGGACTGTCAGTCAAACTCCTGTGAGCAGGGGTGTGGCTTACCGGCACTGTGTGTCTATGGACGCACACAGCCCGGACTAGGAGCACACCTGCATGGGTGCCCCCATAGCAAGCAGCTTGCAAAGGCAGCACTTTAAAGAAGTAGGAGCGGACAGGTATTCATGCACTGCTCTGTGCAACACAATTCACAGAGCAGGTAAGTATTACTTCTTTCATTTTAAAGCAAAAAAAGTTTTGCTTTAAAGGCTGCTTATGCTCTTGTGGACATATATAACTTAAACGAGAAGTTCACCCAGCAGTGATATATAGAAATAGGAAAAGCATTTCTAAACCTAAAGCTTGGTATACATGTACTGGAAATTGGACGGTTCAGCAGGAACTGTCTAGATTTCGGTCTGTGTGTACCACTGTCTAACAGAAGCTGATCATGCTGCAAAACATTCAATGGCTGCAGTGCTTATTAGTGTATTATGATGACTTGGAGCCCCTGCTGTCAGAAAACAAGGACACAGTGGGAGAAATCCCTGCATCAACATTGTTTGTGTTAATGCTGGGATCTGTGAGGTTTTTTTTTTATTGCAAAATAATCTGTGTTCCCACATATTAAGGAAGCATGTGATCAGTTAACAGAATGCAGTGCTTGGACTTGAACAGCCTATTCCAATTCCTGAATACTATGTCAGTGGGAGGTCAGTGACATCAGTCCATTGTTATCACTTACCCAGAGCTTACACAGACTTTAAACTTCTGAGGAGGAGCATTGCAATAGAGGAGAGTAGGGCAAGGGAGTATTAAAGGGTGGTGAGGTAGTTTTCAAGTGGTTCTGTCACTCTGAACTTGATAGGCAAGAGGCTGTTTAAGATCTGTGCCAAACAAATCTGCCTGTGAAACATGGGAAATAGTCATGTGAAAAAGTAAGCACACCCTTTGGAAATTGAAGACTTATTAACATAGTGGAACATGGAAACATCTGCACATACAGTATGGTCATTCTAAGCCTGTGCTTTGTAAAGAGAAGAAAGTGGGGTGCAGGTGATGACTGGACATTACTATAAGATATGGGAAACCTTGCTCATTCTGTAGACACATAATTTCTCATTATGCCTCCTCTAAAGTAAACCTGCATATTGTTTTAGCTGGGTCATATAATTCAGATATTATGGTAGTTTGTACTGTCTTTCATTTGCATTAAAATGCATATAAAACTCCCTGTACAGTAAATTATGAACTATATTTTCCTCTTTATTTCATTTAAATATTGTGTTTTTATAGGTTCCTGAGTATCTCCATCATGTGAACAGGCGCTTGGAAGAAGAGTCAGACCGAGTAATAACATACTTGGATCAAGGGACATAGTAAGTGATCATAGGTACCATGAGAAGTACAAATAATCATATGCTAACTTGATTTTTAGTAGCTAAACTTTGATGCCTCATTGCTTACAAATATATTTACAGTGTTATAGAAGACCGTCAGAAGCATAAAAGGTTTTTTTCTTAGAGCATCTGAATTTTAGTTTGGTGGTTTTTTTTCCCCACCTTAAAAGTCAGAAGGTTTAATTTTTTCTCTCTCGATAAGATTGTAGAAAAAATGTGAAATTTCAAAACACTAAGGCTAGGTTACACCTATGCAGTTTGCATTTGATCCATTTCTGCAGTGCTTTTTGCGTTTTTTGCACATGCGTTTTTGACGCATTTTTGATGTGTTTAGCCTTTTTTTCCCCAACTTGTTACTGGGCAGATTTAAAAAAGTCCCTGACCCTTTCCAAAATATGCACCGGGTGAAAATGCAGAGATGTGAACATGTCCCATAGGAAATCATGTTAAATGGACTGCTGTGCGTTTCTGCAAAACACAACAGAAAACGCATAGGTGTGAACCTAGACTTAGGCTAAGTTCACACTAAAGCTGGCCATAGAAAGATCAAAATTTCGATCCATGTGTGGCTGCTCCTGCTTGTTAGATCCACTTCTGTTTAATGGGCTTGTTGGAAAATGTTTGTCATTCAGTGGCTGCAGACGCAGAGTCAATGTATTCTGACAACGGAGAGTCCCCAATGTGAAAATACAATGTCTCTGTGGGGATGATTCCTCTATCCATCTTGATTTTGTGAATGAACTTATTTTTTTTTTTTCAAAAAAAAGAAAAAAGATCAATCAATGGCCAGTTTAAGCTGGATACAGAAGAGCATTTGATGTCATTGTTACTGGGCAGGCAGGGTAAGAAATACAAGCTTACAGTCAGCTGTGTTCCTAATGTCACAACATTTAAACTGCCAAGCTTCAGTGATGTTTGCCAAATGCTGATGCTCTTCAGCTTATTGCTTATATTTAGACCTTTTTGGCATTGGGGAATGCTTGGCAGAATAACACACCAATTACAGACTTTTAACCAATGTGACATATTTGATATTGGTTGCAGACATTTATTTGGTTATCTATTTTTTTTGTATTTTTTAAAGAAACATAAATTATTTGCATGTATTGAACAGTTATACGTTATGCAAGTGTATACTATTTGGCATTTGCTAGTGCATCAAGGGATGATTTTGCCATATGTCCTTGGAACTGAGTAGTACCTTCTGCTTTCTCATCCAGCAAACCTCTGATAGCTTGTGTAGAGAAACAATTACTGGGAGAGCACTTGGCTGCCATCTTGCAAAAAGGTAAGCTGTTAAAATGTTTGCATCTTCCCAGTTTTTTTTTTTATCTAGAAAGCGGTTTCAGCAGTACATAGTAATATTGCATAGTTGCACTATTAATGCCTTGTTTTTGGGCTTGAACTCAATCATTCTTGAACAAGTTGTCTAAAGCCCAAGTCAGGCAGGGAAATTTTGTCTTTTTGATAAAAATGTTACTAATTCCACGTAATCATTCATTGTTAATCTAATTCAATAAAGTAGAACTATAGGCAAAGCTTTATTTTTCATGTTGGAGTAAGGGAGGGTTATATAACCCCTGTCAATTTGTTTGCCATTTGTGTCCCATTAGTGAGATTTACCAATTGGTGAGTAAATTAAGGAAATTCCTTGGGGCCCCCAGGTCACCAGAATTAGTGTACCCCTATATTACATTTGTGGACAACCCAGAGTCTGGGATTTTCTTTTACTTTCCCTTTCAATGATGATTAACAGGACAAATGGAAAGGGTGAATCTCCCTAATGGGGGCACATACAGCAATAAAAACCTGAGAAGTGTTCTAATCCTTTAAATCCTAAGTTTTGGATTTAGTTACACTTTAAAATCAAATGGAGTCAAGACATGAAGGGAAGTTTCCACTTACTGAGCTTCTGTATATGCCTAAAAACATTAGAATCCAGCATATCATAGCCCGTGGAAGAATGCCAATCATGACCAAGCTGCCCTGTCAACAGCCTAATCGCTCATAACTCACTCGGCTTTCATTCCGCTATGACGATCTGTTATTTAATACTTTTATGCACACACAGAAGCAGAGAATTGGCATATGTTAGCATGTGATCCAGTACTTAAAAGGGCAACAACTGCCAGACCTCAAGGGGTCCAAGAGTTGTAAGGGGCAGAAAAAAATTGTCATCTCCTGTCATTTTGCAGTTTTCATACTTTGTAACGTCTACATACATTAAAGGAGAAGTATAGCCAAACCTATTTTGGCTATACTTCTCCTATGGATCACAGGAGTGCAGTTTGTTCTGAAGTCCTGTGACC
This sequence comes from Staurois parvus, assembly GCF_062004578.1. Taxonomy (NCBI): domain Eukaryota; kingdom Metazoa; phylum Chordata; class Amphibia; order Anura; family Ranidae; genus Staurois; species Staurois parvus. The sequence continues at coordinate 9,377,408 of NW_028318430.1, read as the reverse complement.
CATTTTCAGGCGACAGTGAGCTAAAGCTCGCTGTCGTTTGACATCGGGAGAGATCCCAAATTTACAGTCGGGATTCACCATGATGCCTGGACAGGCAGCTGACTCAGCCTCTCAGCATGCTGCCACGAGAGCCTGTGCCAGCCCTTCCCGCCCCCTCCACAACACAGCACTCCAGTGAGAGCTGGAGGGGCAGAGCAGAGAGCTGGCGACTGACTGCCACGGCCCTCTGCTAAGAGCGGAGGAGAGAACTTGAGTGATCAGCAGAGTTTGATCACTCAATTTTCAGGGTACAGCTGGCGGGGGATAGCTGCATCTGAGAGCGGTGCTGTAGCTATCTAGGTAAGAGTGATTTTTTTTTTTTTTTTTTTGCCATGCTTAAACTTTCTCTTTTTAAACTTGACTGATTGAATACAATGTTAATTGTGTTTTAATGGTTCTGTGTTGTGGCTTTGTACTGACACAGGTTTGAAGAACATGCTGGATGAGAACAGAGTTCCGGACCTGAAGCTTATGTATCAGCTTTACAGTCGGGTCAAAGGTGGTCAGGCAATCCTGCTGCAACACTGGGGGGAGTATATTAAAGTATGGAGTAACTATTTTTAAATCTATAAAACTGTAAAAAAAGAAAAAAGGCAAAACAAATTGAATGAGTGTTATAAGCATCTGTCATTATTCACATCTTCCTCTGAAAATGCAACTTGCTTGGCTGGCTTTCTAGTCCTCTAGCTGATTTTAGTCACCAGGGAGCAGATCATATGTTCTGACTTTGCTTGCTGAATACTGAGGTTAGGGATAGCTAAGCAACTAACATTTTCAGAAGGTGGCAGTTTGCAGACCTAGTATTTCTCTCATATGTAAATCCTAACATATTAACGTTTCTGATTTGCTCTTTTGGTCTGTTAAATCCACTATTGTGCGTTATGTCTGTGCAAAGAAATACCTGTTGATCCAGCCAGAAATCTAATGAGCTTTTGGCTTCCTGTGCTCTCTGCCTGCTTTGTTATCAGTTAGCATTGTTCCCCGCTATCTGTGTAGGCTAAGGAGCATGCTTCCATATCACACTTTACTTCTGTAATCCTAGGTTGACAACTCTGCCCCTCCATAGATACAGTACAGTAGGTGAGAATAGGAGTGTCTTACAGAATCACCAGGTGAAAATAAATGGGAAAAAGGTTTGAAAAAAGAAACCTAATGCAGGGAACAGATCTCAGGACTGGTAAACTATATTACAATATAACAATATACTACATTTTTGTTCTTGGGTTTAGATACCCTTTCAACCTTTGTATAGTCTTTTTTGTAGATAACCAAAGAAAACAGGAGGGGGGGGATTTACTAAAACTGGTGCAGACTGAGTCTGCAGCAGCTGTGCATGGTAACGCATCAGGTTCTGGCTTCAGCTTGTTCACTTAAGCTGGGAAAATGAGGACTAGAAGGTATTCGGTTGCCATGCACAGCTGCTCCAGATCCTGGCTGCTTTAAACTGGGTATACACACATAGATTATTTTTATTCAGCCTGCCGTCTGAATAAAAAAAGTCTATTCGATACAGCACAGATGATGAAATCTTCTGCTGTGGTCATTGTATTCTGACAGCCAGAGCGGGTTCCTGTCAAAATACTTGAACAGTATCTGCATCTCTTTGAATGCAGGTGCTGTTTGGCTGGCAACTTTACGCTCCGATCCTTACATTTTTCAATCGATAGATGTCGAGTGGGATGTGAACCAAGGGGGCCATCCATGTAGCCAGTTGGTTCCTCAGAGTTCCCCTACTTTAAAACTGCAGGAACACAATGAACTTCGCAATCGCCAGAGACAGAGGGATAAGGTGAAAGCTATAACACAAATGTAATGTTAAATTGGAATTAGGCCTGTACATCACAACAACCAGGTTATAAACTTATTTTTTATCAGTTATGTACACTTTAGGAAAGCTTCTCTGATTGGCTGTAATTTATTGTTTATGTTCTGTATATATGTGACATAAGCTGCACTGAATTTTCCTCCCATGTGTCTGTTTATCTTTTTTACCCTGTTACAGAGCTTTGGGAGTTCAATAGTAGTGAATCCAGAAAAAGACAAAGATATGGTTCAGGAATTATTGGATTTCAAGGATAAAGTGGACCATATAATTGATGTCTGCTTCAAGAAGAATGAAATATTTGTCAATGTGATGAAAGAATCATTTGAGACATTTATTAACAGGCGACCTAATAAACCAGCAGAACTTATAGGTACAACTGAAGTTCCTGTTTACCATGATGAATTCACTGTGAAAGATAAATTAAACGATACCCGAGTTACGTTTTTCATAGCTTGCCATTAAAAAAAAAGAGACCGTTTATATAAATTAGTACTCCTCAGTTAGCAAAATAAAGGAGTGTGTTATAAAACAGAGATTTAGCAACATGTTTAGTACAGATTATCTAAAGAATGAATTATAGTCATTTGTAAATTGTACGGTGTAACTTGTAACAATGTTCAAGTTTCAATGCTGAAAGACAAAAATTATTTTCAGTGTAATTTCATTTTATTGATAGGTTGTCATTGGAGGAAATCTATCAGTGCATTCTATGTGAAGAGTGATGGTTTTCCAGTCAGGTTTTAATTGCCTTGTCCTTACTGAGGACATTTATCAGATAAATCTCTCCTGGTGACTTGTCACTGCAAGAGAAAGTGATGGGAAATCCAGAATTTTACTGTTGTCTGTGAAAAAAAAATAGAGGGAAAATCTTCAAATAAGGACACCTTTTCAGTGATACCTGCCACCTTGGAGAGAGTTCATCTCATTTTCCTGTTGTGTCTTTGGGATAGAAAGTGAATGGAAATCTCCCCATTAGAGCACATAAAAAAAAAAAACACGCACAGTGGAGCATTTAGTTTTAGTAGCTATCTAAAACTTATTAGATAAGTTATCTTTTTTTTTTTTAAGAAATTAAATATGTTTAAAGATATTTTTATAAAAGATTGAAGATTGTCTTTAAAGTGTACACCTAGTCAAGATAATTTTATTTTAATTGTACAGTACAGGACACAGGCTGGATATTCATAGACCCAGAGTTCTTGGCTGCTATCTTCAGGTGATTGAACACTGGCAAAGCTGTCATACATGCCCCCTCCACTGGTAAAAACACTACCCTGCTCTGTGAGACCTGAGTTTCTTGCTGTAGGCGATGAATTTCTTCTCCAGATCAGGCAGTAAAAGAGAAATATCCCAATGGAGACACAAGCTGGGATTAAACTTGAAAAAAAAAAAGGCTTGGATCATTTCCTAGATGCACACAATATAACTGGATACTAACATTTATAGGGAAGTTGATCCAGGGAGTATCCGATTGCCTCTCGGTGGGATCAGGAAATAATTGTTTCCCCTGCAGGAGCAAATTGGAGCATGTATTGCCTTCCTCTGGATCAATTGTGGGTATAGGATTATAACTTTTTTTTTTTTTTTGTTGGTTGAACTGGATGGACTTTAGTCTTTTTTTTCAGCTAGACTAACTATGTAATTATGTAGATGTTATAAGTTTTCCCTACTGTACAGCTAAATCTCAGCAGTGGGATTTTTCTAACTTCCAGGAAAGGAATTGATAGAAGTCTTTTAGGGCTCGTTTAGAGTTGCAGTTAAAAATGCAATTGAGCTGTATTTTTAGCAGCCCCACCAACTGCCCCACCTTATGTTGCACTGGCAACTGAGAGGGGTGTTCCCATGCCGCAGTCGTGATGCTTTGCTGTTGCAGCAAAAAAAATCTCATTTGTTGTGCTCACCGGGCTTGATGTGGGCTATTCAAGCAAATAAGGGAACACTGCAAATGCTCTACTGCAGCTTCTTTGACAGTTATGGGGTTAACACAGGCACTGAAAAGGCGCCACATCACCTCCCTACTGCCTGTCAAAGGGCTCTGAAAAGCAACCTGAACATAGATCAGGTTGCTTTCATAGGAGCAGTGGTTTAATCTAACCTTACCATGGTGCCCCAAACAGCAATAAAACCCCAACAGCGTTTCCAACCTTTTCCTACTATATGCAAAACAAAAATAAAGCTATTGTCTGAGTTACACTTTAAAAGATAGTTCTTGAATTTCACTGAATGTTCTGTATTATGCTCACATACTGGAATTGTTTAAAATGTGGCTAGGATTTTTGCGCACACTGGCGTAATTTAGTGCATTAGTAGATTCTGGGACACTAGCTGTAGTGTGAAAAGGGTGCCGCTTTTCTTTATTTGATGCATTGTCCACTTGAGGGCTCTATTTACTATTTGCTTCAGCATTCCATTTGCTTCACGTAATTTGTAATAATTGTATAATACACAGTTCTTCCCTTCTTTTTTGTTACAGCTAAATACGTTGATTCTAAGTTACGCTCTGGAAACAAAGAAGCCACTGATGAAGAACTTGAAAGATTCCTTGATAAAATTATGATCATTTTTAGGTTTATTGATGGTATGTGTGTTTCCTTTCACAGAATACAGAATTTTATTGCCAGTAAAGCAATTTTTTTTATCTTGGCTTGTACAAATGTTCATATGCATGGTACTATGCATGGTTTCATTTTGGCAGTTCATTTTTGTAACTGTTTTCTTTGCTCTGTAGTGAGGGTCTGCAGAATAGCCAAAAAAGATTTAGGGACATTTATCATAAGTGGAGCAGACAGAATCATTGCATGCATGTTCAGTAAAGCTTTGAATATGTAAAAATGAAGTTGATTGGTTGCCATACCATGCAGTTTTGATAATTTCCTCTTATTGTGTTTTAATGTTTTAAACGAGAACTTGAAGCAAAATAGAAAATAAAAGTAGTTCTTGCTTTCAGTTGCCTTGTGTTACAGAACAGCTAAGTCCATAATAGTGGCCATACATGTAACAAAATCTAAAAACCTATTCAATCAGTGCAACACACCCTAAAATAATATGATCGTGTTCTATCACCCCGGTCACATCAAAGCTGATTTTGTAATCGTGCGACTTACAGTGAAATCGCACGATTTCAAAGTCGGGTGACTTGCCAATTTGAGGTGAAATTTGCAAGACATCTGACATCGGTGTCTATGAAAATCACACCAAAAGAAGTGCATGCACTACTTTAGAAATCTATGAGGCTCCGACCGATATGATATATAAAAGGGTGCGACTTGGGATACGATTTGCAAGTCGCATGGCATGCAAATCACATGCCAGGTCACACCCGATGTGACCAGGGTGTAAATAGTTGCTGCTAAAACAGTGTTTTTGACTTCACAAAACCTGTACCAAAATGAATAACAATAAAGTGTAGCGCAACAAACTAATATCTTTCATTTCTGGGGGTAGAGAGATGGGATACATGAGTTATTTAAGAGCTCCACATTTACCAGCTCTCTGCCTACTGAGTTAGCCTGAGTCTAGGGCATAAAACGTATAGGTGGAAGGAGCTGAGCCTTTGACTTTTGAACTGATGACCATTTGGCAGAGTGGGGTGGTAAGCCATGTAACAAAATTGTATGCTGGCTTGTTTCTTACATTTTGTGTTTTTAATCTGGGCACTAATAAATTGTTTTATAAATAGAGGGCACTATGGTTCCACTTTTCTGTTTTCCGTAATACATACAGTGGGGCAAAAAAGTATTTAGTCAGCCACCAATTGTGCAAGTTCTCCCACTTAAAAAGATGAGAGAGGCCTGTAATTGGTATCATAGGTAGACCGCAACTATGAGAGACAAAATGAGCAAAAAAATCCAGACAATCACATTGGCTGATTTGGAAAGAATTTATTTACAAATTATGGTGGAAAATAAGTATTTGGTCAATATCAAAAGTTCATCTCAATACTTTGTTATATATCCATTGTTGGCAATGACAGAGGTCAAACGTTTCCTGTAAGTCTTCACAAGGTTGGCACACACTGTTGCTGGTATGTTGGCCCATTCCTTTATTACTATTACATTGAGTTTATATAGCGCCAAAGGGTTTGCTCAGCGCTGTACAATAGAGGGGGGGACAATACATGAAACATTATAGCAACTACAAACAGCACATGAGGGGTTATAAGGCCCTACTCTTTCGAGCTTACAATCTAGGAGGGAGGGGGTAGTGGTCCAGGAGGAAGTGGCTGTGGGGGATGGAGTGGTAGGAGGAATGAAGGAGAGCAGCAGTTAGGTGAGGGTGGGGTAGGCTTCCCTGAAGAGGTGGGTTTTCAGGGAGCGCCTGAAGGTGAGGAGGGAAGGTGACAGTCTGATGGATTGGGGTAGTGAGTTCCAGAGGATGGGGGAGGACCTGGAGAAGTCTTGCAGACGTGCGTGTGAGGAGGAGACCAGGGAGCAAGATAGAAGGAGGTCCTGCGAAGAGCGAAGGGTACGGGTAGGGTGGTACTTGGGAATCAGGTTGGTGAGGTAGTTAGGGGCAGTGTTGTGAATGGCTTTGTAGGTCAGAGTGAGTAGTTTGAATTTGATGCGTTGGGCGATAGGGAGCCAGTGGAGGGAGAGGCAGAGGGGGGTGGCAGAGGTGGAGCGGGTGGTGAGGTGGATGAGTCTAGCCGCTGAGTTGAGGATGGTCTGAAGCGGGGAGAGCCTGCACTGGGGTAGGCCGGTGAGGAGGGAGTTGCAGTAGTCAAGGCGTGAGATAATCAGGGAGTGCACAAGTAGTTTAGTGGTGTCTGGGGTAAGGAAGGAGCGCATTCTGGCGATATTGCGGAGGTGGAGTCTGCATGTGTTTGTGAGTGATTTGACATGAGGTTGGAAGGAGAGGTTAGAGTCCAGAATGACTCCAAGGACTTTGGCTTGCGGGGCGGGATTGATGGTGGTGATGTTAGTAGTGATGGATAGGATGGGGGGGGGGGGCGCGGGCAGGAGGGAAGACGAGAAGCTCGGTTTTGGAGAGGTTGAGTTTGAGGAAATGGAGCGACATCCAGTCAGAGATGTCGTTTAGGAGGTGAGTGATGCGGGCGGAGAAAGTGGAGGTGAGGTGAGGGGTGGAGAGGTAAATTTGAGTGTCATCAGCATAGAGATGGTAGTTGAAGCCGTGGGAGTGTATGAGTTTGCCAAGGGAGGAGGTGTAGATGGAGAAGAGAAGGGGTCCAAGGACAGAGCCCTGGGGGACCCCAACAGAGAGGGGGAGTGAGGGGGAGGTGGCACCATTGTAGGTGACACTGAAGGAGCGTCGGGATAGGTACGAGGAGAACCAGGAGAGAGCGGTGTCTCTGATGCCAAGGGAGAGTAGTTTATTAAGGAGGAGGGGGTGGTCAACTGTGTCGAAGGCCGCGGAGAGGTCCAGGAGGAGGAGGACAGAATAGTCGCCTTTGGCTTTGGCGGTTAGTAGGTCGTTGGTGATTTTGAGGAGGGCGGTTTCGGTGGAGTGTAGGGGACGGAAGCCGGACTGTAGTGGATCAAGGAGGTTGTTGTCAGTTAGGTGGGCGCTTAGGCGGTTGTAGACTAAGCGCTCCAGGAGTTTGGAAGTGAGTGGCAGCAGGGAGATGGGTCTGAGGTTGTTTGGGTCAGAGGGGTCCAGGGAGGGCTTTTTGAGTATGGGGGTGATGTGCGCATGCTTTAGGGGGGAGGGGAATACGCCGGTAGAGAGGGAGAGATTGAAGATGTGGGTGAGGGAGCAGATGAGGGAAGAGGGGGGTGACTGGAGGAGTCGAGAGGGGATAGGGTCCAGGGGGCAGGTAGTGAGGCGGGCTTCTGAGAAGACCCTGGTGACTTCCTCAGTGGTAGTAGGGCTGAAGGAGTGCAGAGCTGGTGGGGTTACGGTAAGCGGGGTCTTGGGTGTGGAGGGGGGCAGTGCGGTTGCGAGGTCAGAGGAGGGAAGAGATGAGGGGGAGATAGGGGGGGGAGGCTAGGTGGGGAGGTAGATTGCGAGTTGACTATGTCCTGACGGATTGCATCAATTTTGTTGTGGAAATGAGTGGCAATTTCGTGGGCGGTGAGTGAGGTACTGAGTGGAGGAGGGGGGGGGAGAGCAGGGAGTTGAAGGTGGAGAAGAGTCGGCGAGGGCAGGAGGAGAGGGTGTTAATCAGGTTTACGAAGTAAGCCTGCTTGGCGGCGTGGAGGGAGGAGGTGTAAGTGAGGAAGGCAGATTTGTAGAGGGAGAATGAACGGGGCGACCTGGTTTTGCGCCATAGTCTCTCTAGCGCGCGACTGCGACGTTTGAGGCATTTAGTGTGGTCGTTCTGCCAGGGTTGGAGCGGTCTGGGTTTGATGTAGCGTGTGGTTAGGGGTGCCAGAGAGTCTAGGGTAGCTGATAGTGAGTCGTTGTACGTGTTAGTGGCTAGGTCAGGACAAGACAGTGGAAGGGTGCTGTTGTGTAAGCGGTCGGCAGGTGCGGCTGGTGATGGTTTGGCGCTCTGGGGGGGGGGAGTTAGGGGAAGGGGAGATGGAGAACGTGAGGAGGTGGTGGTCGGAGAGAGGGAAGGGGGTGTTAGAGAACTGGTTGAGGGTACAGAGGTGGGAGAAGGCGAGGTCCAGGGTGTTCCCAATGATGTGGGTGGAGGATTGAGTGTGCTGTGTGAGCGCGAAGGAGGAGGTTAGGTGGAGGAGTTGGGAAGTAGCCAGGCTGTTGTCATTGATGGGGATATTGAAGTCCCCGAGGATGATGGTTGGTAGCTCAGAGGAGAGGAAGAAGGGAAGCCAGGCAGCGAAGTCATCCAGGAAGCGGAGTATGGATCCGGGCGGCCTGTAGATCACTGCGATCCTTAGGGGGGTGGGGGTGAAGAGCCGGATACAGTGAGCCTCGAAGGAGGAGAAGGTTAGGGAGGGAGGATTAGGGAGGACCTGGAAGGTGCTCAACGGTGATAGGAGCAGGCCGACCCCACCACCTTTGTGACCGCTCAGTCTTGGTGAATGGGACCAGACGAGACCTCCATAGGAGAGTGCCGCAGGGGAGGTGGAGTCAGTGGCCTGTACCCAGGTTTCGGTGATGGCTAGGAGGTTAAGGGAGCGGGAGATAAAGAGGTCATGGATGGCAGTAAGTTTGTTGCAGACCGAGCGGGCGTTCAGGAGTGCAACCGAGAGAGGGGGGATGGATGCGGGGAGAAGGGGCACAGATATGAGGTTGAGGGGGTTACGGCAGCTGGCGGGAGCAGGGTGGTCCCTAGAGGAGGGGTGAGGTGGCGAGGGGCCAGGGTTCGGGGAGATGTCCCCAGGAGATAGGAGAAGGGTGAGGAAGGTGGCATGGGGATGGGAAGTGTAGGAGCGTGTGGGTCTGATAGTGGTGTCACGTGGGTCGACGGGGGAGTGGAGTAGCAGGAGGAGGTGGTGAGTGCCGTAGTGGGGAGAGGGGAGAAGTGCATTCCTCCATGCAGATCTCCTCTAGAGCAGTGATGTTTTGGGGCTGTCGCTGGGCAACACGGACTTTCAACTCCCTCCAAAGGTTTTCTATGGGGTTGAGATCTGGAGACTGGCTAGGCCACTCCAGGACCTTGAAATGCTTCTTACAAAGCCACTCCTTCGTTGCCCGGGTGGTATGTTTGGGATCATTTTCATGTTGGAAGACCCAGCCACGTTTCATCTTCAATGCCCTTGCTGATGGAAGGAGGTTTGCACTCAAAATCTCACGATACGTGGTCCCATTCATTTTGTCCTGTACATGGATCAGTCGTCCTGCTCCCTTTGCAGAGAAACAGCCCCAAAGCATGATGTTGCCACCCCCATGCTTCACAGTAGGTATGGTGTTCTTTGGATGCAACTCAGCATTCTCTCTCCTCCAAACACGACGAGTTGTGTTTCTACCAAACAGTTCTATTTTGGTTTCATCTGACCATGTGACATTCTCCCAATCCTCTTCTGGATCATCCAAATGCTCTCTAGCAAACTTCAGATGGGCCCAGACATGTACTGGCTTAAGCAGGGGGACACGTCTGGATCTGAGTCCCTGGCGGCGTAGTGTTACTGATGGTAGCCTTTGTTACGTTGGTCCCAGCTCTCTGCAGGTCATTCACTAAGTCCCCCCGTGTGGTCCTGGGATTTTTGCTCACCGTTCTTGTGATCATTTTGAGCCCACAGGGTGAGATCTTGCGTGGAGCCCCAGATCGAGGGAGATTATCAGTGGTCTTGTATGTCTTCCATTTTCTAATTATTGCTCCCACAGTTGATTTGTTCACACCAAGCTGCTTGCCTATTGCAGATTCAGTCTTCTCAGCCTGGTGCAGGTCTACAATTTTGTTTCTGGTGTCCTTCGACAGCTCTTTGCTCTTCACCATAGTGGAGTTTGGAGTGTGACTGTTTGAGGTTGTGGACAGGTGTCTTTTATACTGATAACAAGTTCAAACAGGTGCCATTGATACAGGTAATGAGTGCAGGACAGAGGAGCCTCTTAAAGAAGAAGGTACAGGTCTGTGAGAGCCAGAAATCTTGTTTGTAGGTGACCAAATACTTATTTTCCACCATAATTTGCAAATAAATTCTTTCCAAATCAGCCAATGTGATTGTCTGGATTTTTTTTCTCATTTTGTCTCTCATAGTTGAGGTCTACCTATGATGCCAATTACAGGCCTCTCTCATCTTTTTAAGTGGGAGAACTTGCACAATTGGTGGCTGACTAAATACTTTTTTGCCCCACTGTATTATGTGAGAGCATCAACTGGAGGAGTATATACTGTGGCGGTGTCGGGAGAGGAGCTGGAGGAAGGCCACAGAGGGTGTACACAAGTCTGTCCATATGTTGAGCACATAATGACCTATTGATGAGGCCATAAAGTGAGGTGAGCAGGTTTATCACCTAATGGTGGTGACACGGTTGGCAGCGAAGAAAGATTTCTCTAATAAACATTGCAGAGTGGTGTTATAAGAGACTTTTTCATGGGACTTTATTGTTTTTTTTTTAATTGATTTTTATATGAGATATTACTTTGTTGCACAACACTTTGTTATTCATGTTCATACATGTAACAATCTGATCAAACCATTCTTCACAGAGCTGTAAAATATGGTTGGATCTACAAATTATTGAAAAGACTGTCATTGATCAACTTTGAGCAAAACTTGATCATTTTTTTTTTTTAATTATTCTGATAAATCTGGATGGAAAACCCAACCATAGAAAGGAAATAATTCCATTAATAATTCATTAGATCTTTGATTGCATTTCTTACTGTAAATCTAACAACAATGTGATCGTTCCTTGTATGGCCGCCATAAGAGTTGGACCTGCTACAGTGTCAGGCCCTTAATTTGTACAGAGACTGTGTATGTCTAGTAATAATGTTCTGATCTTTAGTTTGCATGATCAGCGAAAAATGTAAACCAATTCAAATGCAGTCATGAGTTTCACAGAGGATGATTGGTAGTGCTAGAATTTAAAATTTTTAGTGGACATACTTGGATATTATTGAAGTTTTCTGGGGTTTTTTATTGCTTGAAGTTTTCTAAAGACTTTAAACCGTTATCAGAACAACCTTAAACAATTGTTCGTTATTTTTGGTTTATAGTAGAAAGCACACCAGATTTATAGTATAGTAAACACACTGGCTGCAAAATGCTTTTGCATAAGAGGGTTTTAACCATAAAGATAAATGTACAAAACCCCAATAGGTGTCAAATGAAGGAAAGCTGTAGAAAACCAGAACCCTGGTAACCAAGTTTTTGGTGGTAAGTTTCCCTTTTTTCCAAGTATCTCCTACCATAAGTGCCCAGTCATACTGGTGCAATTTCAGGTGAGATTTGACAATTGAAATCGTACCTGAAATCGTATCTAGTGAATGTCTTAATATGTGCAATTTGCTGCAGCTCAATTTCTAAAGTAGTTCTCACATTACTTTTTCTGCAGTTTTGTTGCGATTTCACATACATAGACTATAATGGAAATCGCACTGCAAATTGCAAGAAATCGTTGAAGATCTTCACAAGTAGTAATAAAGTCTTCACCTAAAATTGTGCTGAAAATGCACACAAATCATGTGATTTTAAATTGCAGCAGTGTGACTGGTGACTAAAGGCAGAATCCTAATACCCAAAATATTGGCTATTTCTTTCCTCTAGCTTTCTCTTATTTGATACTCTGTGTACTTATCTCTTGTATGTTATTACCTGGTTGCTTGCATGACTCTGCACATGAGTTTGCATATGTACATCCATGTATTGTTGCCAAGGCACAATGAATATTAGCTGCTTTTGCTTTATTAATCTCAATGTTTCATTCCATATGACTGCTTTATGTACTTAGAGGTTTCTAAATATATGTTTGTAGTCAATATAATCTTATGGAAAAGTATTTTTTGCATCTGGTGTGCTTACTCTGTGTCAAGTATCAGCTTTGTTGACTGCCCAGTATACCATTCCTTAGTTCTAAGCACCCTTTAACAAACTGAACTGTTCTTTTTTTTTTTTTTTTTTTTTTTTTTTTTTTTATTGTTTTTATGTGTCTTTTGTTTACTTCTGTGTGTCTTCTGATTTAGGCACCTTGACCACAATTAATAGCCAAGCAGGTGACAACGCATACTCTCTTTCAGCTTTGTAACTTTCTTTGTTACTTGTCTGCTTTTTGACTAATGAATCTGCATCATCAGCTGCTTTATTGTCTGAAGAGCAGGCAGGTCAGACAAGAAGCCACAAACCTGAATTAGGAAATAGTGGTTTTACGTTCATGGCTGTGCCATGATCTCCTTGATATATTTAAACAGGTACTGTCATGTTGTCCATGAAGTAAAAAGTGACAGTGCTTCTGCAAAATACTGGCCCTCTTTTACTTGCCCTATCTGCACTCCATCACATTTCCTTGCTTCCCTGCAGCTGGTAAGAATGGCACTTCTGGGTATGAGGTATCATGGGACGTGTTCCAATGTAACATTGCGTAGGCATAGCATTTAATTGTTAGGCCGGGCACTGTCACTTGACTGATTGAGGGAAGTTATCTTTCCATTAGGTCACAGACTCAGCTGATTTTAGTGCAGGATGCAGAGGAGCAAGAAACAGTGCGAGAGTACAGGGAAGGTATGTATTAGAGTAAAGGGGGGATCCAGAGAAGCTCTCACTTTGCTCTTGCATGGGCAGAATGCAAGAGCAAAGACAGTGTGTTCTTAACTTTGTTTCAAGCCTAAGATAAATACTAATGCATCTTCCTTTGAATGTGTTTAATTTTCCTTTCAGTTCAGTTAATGGATTTTATTTTTCTTTCAGGCAAGGATGTGTTCGAGGCATTTTACAAGAAAGACCTTGCTAAAAGACTGTTGGTGGGGAAAAGTGCATCCGTTGATTCAGAGAAATCTATGGTGTCTAAACTAAAGCATGGTATGATCAATTTTGGATGTGAAGAATTATACTTTCAGGGAATCTAATATCTAGGCACATAGTGCAACATGATGTGCTAGCCACAGGGTGCTTTTCAGGTCCAGAGCAGCGATCCATCTGCCAGTGAAACCCTGTCCATGAAGACCCCTTAGGGGGTATGCCCACTGGGAAGGCAAAGACCTGGATGGGGCTCAGTTCCTAACATCTGTTCTCAGGTAATGAGAACTGTAGGGCCGCCACAGTAATTCAGAGCTGTGCCTGTTGTTGCAACTATTATTTGAAATTACATATCACAACACTACTCACTTGAGCTTCCTCAGCCTCTCCTCCAGAGTCCAGCTCTGAATATCCTCTTACAACTGTAACATGGGAGGAGACCGAGTCAGCTCATATCTTTCTCAATCTTAAAAGATACTATTTCTGTCATTATTGATGCAGTGTGCACAAATCTTACCTTGGAGCAGCAGCCTCAGTCTGACCAAAGGTTGCCAAGATTCTTTAAAAATACTTTGACCAGCCAAAACATTCCCTGTGCACTCGCTCCTAGAGCCTGTCTTGTACTGTGACTGACCTCGTCCTGAAAAAAATGTTTGTCCCTCCCATGGTCTCTGTTGAGGATATCCTTGTTTTCAAGGGCCCTGTGGATAAAAGATTAGAAGCCCTCTTAAAGGCATTGTTCTCTCTGGCTTGGCCTGATTTGCAACCTGCCATTGTGATTATGTCTGTCTGTCAGATCTTAGATGACTGGTCCAAAAACATGGCTCAGGACCCAGATACCATTTTGAAGGATCCTTTATCAGCTGGAGTTATTACCCATAGGCTTGTGCTACTGTGCTGATGGGTTAGCAGGTATGCTCAGTTATCCAGGATGAGCTGACTTTCGGTGCATATGCGAAGGATCTTTGGCTTAAAGGCACACTTTAAAATGTTTTTTGTTGTTTTAACTAGGTATTAGTGTAGGTACATTCCCTGTGTTGTTAGCTTGCTTTACTTTGCAATTGACGGGACTTACATGTTGCTGTTGCAGTTTGTAGTGTCATGGCTGATCATTTCCCCTGTGCCCATCTATTTATTCGCCTAGCTTGTCCCTATTCACCAAAGAGACAAGCAACAACTTGTTTCCGGTCACAGAGCATCCAATCAATGCCTAGCCATTGCTCTTTGTGTTGCATCACAAATGTGGGAGTGCTAATGCAATGAGAACACATTTCTTCCCTTCATTGCTCTGCCTGCTTCAGATCGAATCACCTGCAGAGCATTAGACTGAGAGACCAGAGGATTGGGAGATATGTAGTTTAAGACCTCATATACACTGCTGTTGCTAGGAGCATTTGGCATTTTTTTGCCAAAGCCCTTGAACTCAACTCAATCCATGTACACCTAGGCTTTTGCCAGCATTTAGGAGCAGTAGAGTTTAGGGGCAGTTAAACCTTCTTCTGAATGCAGAAGAATCACATTCACGAGAGGAACGTTTGGGCCAATAAACGCTAAACGCGGCAACAACGCGTGTAAACACGTCTAAACACTAACCGCGTTTAGCACTTGGCCATTTATTCATGTAAATGGAAAATACTCTGGCCAACCAAATGAATACATTTCTAAGCTCCTAAACACAGTACCGTGTTTACAAGTGTTTTTCTGCTGATAGGAGAGTTGAATGTATAGGAGGGGGGGTTAGTGTGTACATGAGGCCTAAGAAAGTTCTTGGAATACAGACAAAGATCATTCATTAACCGGCGTAGTGCCATGCCTCATGTTTGAAAACATAAATTGCTGAAAATGAATGTGAAGATTTACTCTACTATAGACTATGCATACAGGGCAATGTATGACATCATGAAACTCCATGATCATCTTATG
The DNA here is from genome assembly GCF_062004578.1 of Staurois parvus. Classification (NCBI taxonomy): domain Eukaryota; kingdom Metazoa; phylum Chordata; class Amphibia; order Anura; family Ranidae; genus Staurois; species Staurois parvus. The sequence continues at coordinate 9,362,354 of NW_028318430.1, read as the reverse complement.
TAGGTGAAAAACAAAGGTGCAGGTAGGAAGGTTTATAATTCCTTTAAGTGTTGGTCTGCAGAACTTCCATGCTGTTTTGATTTGTCTTTTTATAATTTTTTTGCAGTAAAGCAAGGAAGCATAACAAAATTTGCAGTGTATTAATAATAATGTGCTGTGCTAAACAAAAATGCTATACATACAAACTACTTATAATTTTAGGAAAGCAATATACGCCGTACAGAGTATCACACAATATGCATATAATATACACATGAACAAGCTACAGTCAGGTCCATAAATATTGGGACATCGACACAATTCTAAAATTTTTGGCTCTATACACCACCACAATGGATTTGAAATGAAACAAACAAGATGTGCTTTAACTGCAGACTGTCAGCTTTAATTTGAGGGTATTTACATCCAAATCAGGTGAACGGTGTAGGAATTACAACAGTTTGCATATGTGCCTCCCACTTGTTAAGGAACCAAAAGTAATGAGACAATTGGCTTCTTAGCTGTTCCATGGCCAGGTGTGTGTTATTCCCTCATTATCGCAATTACAATGAGCAGATAAAAGGTCCAGAGTTCATTTCAAGTGTGCTATTTGCATTTGGAATCTGTTGCTGTCAACTCTCAAGATGAGATCCAAAGAGCTGTCACTATCAGTGAAGCAAGCCATCATTAGGCTGAAAAAACAAAACAAACCCATCAGAGAGATAGCAAAAACATTAGGCGTGGCCAAAACAACTGTTTGGAACATTCTTAAAAAGAAGGAACGCACCGGTGAGCTCAGCAACACCAAAAGACCCGGAAGACCACGGAAAACAACTGTGGTGGATGACCGAAGAATTCTTTCCCTGGTGAAGAAAACACCCTTCACAACAATTAGCCAGATCAAGAACACTCTCCAGGAGGTAGGTGTATGTATGTCAAAGTCAACAATCAAGAGAAGACTTCACCAGAGTAAATACAGAGGGTTCACCACAAGATTTAAACCATTGGTGAGCCTCAAAAACAGGAAGGCCAGATCAGAGTTTGCCAAACGACATCTAAAAAAGCCTTCACAGTTCTGGAACAACATCCTATGGACAGATGAGACCAAGATCAACTTGTACCAGAGTGATGGGAAGAGAAGAGTATGGAGAAGGAAAGGAACTGCTCATGATCCTAAGCATACCACCTCATCAGTGAAGCATGGTGGTGGTAGTGTCATGGCGTGGGCATGTATGGCTACCAATGGAACTGGTTCTCTTGTATTTATTGATGATGTGACTGCTGACAAAAGCAGCAGGATGAATTCTGAAGTGTTTCGGGAATATTATCTGCTCATATTCAGCCAAATGCTTCAGAACTCATTGGACGCTTCACAGTGCAGATGGACAATGACCCAAAGCATACTGCAAAAGCAACCAAAGAGTTTTTTAAGGGTAAGAAGTGGAATGTTAAGCAATGGCCAAGTCAATCACCTGACCTGAATCCGATTGAGCATGCATTTCACTTACTGAAGAGAAAACTGAAGGGAAAATGCCCCAAGAACAAGCAGGAACTGAAGACAGTTGCAGTAGAGGCCTGGCAGAGCATCACCAGGGATGAAACCCAGCGTCTGGTGATGTCTATGCGTTCCAGACTTCAGGCTGTAATTGACTGCAAAGGATTTTGCAACCAAGTATTAAAAAGTAAGTTTGATTTATGATTATTATTCTGTCCCATTACTTTTGGTCCCTTAACAAGTGGGAGGCACATATGCAAACTGTTATAATTCCTACACCGTTCACCTGATTTGGATGTAAATACCCTCAAATTAAAGCTGACAGTCTGCAATTAAAGCACATCTTGTTCGTTTAATTTCAAATCCATTGTGGTGGTGTATAGAGCCAAAAATGTTAGAATTGTGTCAATGTCCCAATATTTATGGACCTGACTGTATCTATTCTTCATAGCAAATGAACATGGACAATGTATCTGATAGGGATACATTAAAAGTTGCCTAACTTGGGTTGTAGATTTAGTGTCATCCCCAGGTAAAGTTCCTATTTTAAGTCTTTCTTTATGATGAAGTCCTTTTTTCTTTTTATTCAAAATCTTTTTCAAAACTTCTTGCTTCTCTGAGTCCTCCAAAACTACTTCCTCCTTGTGTTCAACACATGGCTGAGTTCCCTCCCCCTATCTCCTGCCAACATAACTTCCTTTTATTTGAACTCCATGAACCAGTCAAATAGTTCATTAGCATATGAATAGGGAAAGCCTAGCTCTCAAAAACAATACATGGTAACAAAAATGCATCATTCCATATATTTATGCTATAAAAATCACTAATACAGCCATAGCAACACAGAAGTGAAACATCTCTTTGGAGACTTACATCAAGGAAGTTACCGGAGGTAAAAGTACCCTCTTACCCTAAAAGAAGCCAAAAGCCCCTGCAGGTCTTTTGGGTTCCTGACAAAAAGAACAGTTTCTTTTTTTTTCATCACAGGCCTCTGCATCCAAGCTTATCTCACATTTATGCTGTAAGACCTTGGTGATCAAGCTCTCCTCACAATGAAGGGATGCTCCCACCTGTCAAAATGTTGGGATGTAAGTTAGACATCTGAAAAGTCCTGGACCCAGATAGCCGAGTCCAGAACATCACTTCCAAGAACTGTGAATTAGAGTTACGGTCTCTGCCTTCACCCTGCTTCATACTGTCATACTTGTTGTCCTCCCCACAAAAGTTGGCGTATCTTGCACCCCTGCAGGGTGTCCTTGCTCCTCTACTACAAAAGGAGAGGTTCCAGGAGTTCTGCTTAAACCTGTTCACTGTCCTCACCACCCCATCCGCCTTTTGCATTAATGCCTCCTGAATTTTTCTGCGAGCATGCAACATTATTAGTTTGTTGTCCTTCTATTTTACCTGGCTATGACACCCCAGGTCTTCACCATGGTGTTAGTTCCTGTCCTAGCTCTGCTGTGCTCACAGGATATCCCTATCATGGATACGTGTATGACCTCCTGCTGATGGAACAGACCTTTTCAGCCAGTAACTATTGGACAATGCAGAACATGCAGAGTTTTGCATGGGTCCTAAATCTCCAGAAGTCAGCGCGGGACCCGATCAACTGTATGGAGTATCTGGGTCTGATTCTGGACACTGCTCTATCCAGGGTCTTCCTTGCTCCAGACAGTCACCTTGCCCTTTGCTCCCACGTTCAGGAGATACCTCACCATTCACCTGATGATAGCCTCCATGAGGGGACTACTGTACCCCCAATTTCAATCCATACCATTGCAATTCCACAATGTGGCTGCATAGGAAAAGCAGACTCTGGATCATCCCATTAGCGCTGCCCTTCTGTTTTTTCTATAGTAATTCATTACTATTTGGTTAGCTACTTTAAGTTATTTGGTGATTGCGCTGTGTTGGGCACACACATTCTGGATCGTCCCATTCACTTGACCAGGAAAATCAGGCTTGCCCTGGCATGGTGGATTTCCAGTCTAGCTTTGGAAGTGGGGAAAGTCATTTTCTCTGTTTTGGAATGTGATCACGACAGACGCCAGCCTGTGGAATCCTGGATACCCTCTTGGTACATGGGACATGGTCATCAGCAGAAGCTTGGCTTCCAATCAACATCCTTAGGGTGAGTTGGTTGTCCCTGCAACCCTGGACCTCTTGACTTTGAGCTCACCCAAAAAGGATTCAATTGGATAATGTCATGACAATGACCTATATCAACCATCTAGGGGAAACAAAAGTTCAGCTCAAAGAGAAGTAAATCTAATTTTATTTTGCTTGGCTTTTACACTGAACTCAGTAACCTTGTATAAAGGTGGCCAGCATCCAACCCGGCTACTCTCCCTATACTCCGCTATATGGGGCAACCCTCATCTGCTCACTGTGCTGGATCCTGTCATATGGGCTAGATATGGCATAATGATACTGCAAAATCTAATGCCACAGGCAACTTTTTTTTCTTTTTTTTTTTATTTATATAATATTTATTTTCAAGCAAATGTTTTCATATACAAAAACAGAAAAAAAAACGTAACCTACATAGAAGTTTGGGTAACAGTGTTAGCATGTGTCATGGCTAACGTTGAGTTTAATATAGGCATCAGGGTGAAATTCTTTGCAAAGGTAAATGCACAGCAGAGGTCACTCATCCATCATTATGCTTATGCTGCAGTGAGTACCTAAGGGCCATGAGCAATAAAGTAGGGACAGAACAAAAAGGCAAGCAACAACAATAATAGAAGAAAAAAGGAAGGGGAGAAGAGGGGAGTAAAAAAAACCCCAAACACTCTCAACCGCTCTGTTACGTAGGAAGATCTACAATAAGGGCTAGCTCGTAGGTCTGACTCAGGCATAAACATACAAAAACTTAACTTCGGATATCATATGGATTCAAGTACATGGGAGCATATGAGAAAGTACTCAGGAGGTGAGTAGCCTTGTAAGGTTGCAGCACCCCTGCCCCTCAGCATCAGGAAGGCCCTGAAGGGGGGGGTTGCGAGGTCCCTGAAGTGTACTGAATCCATGTACAGTGGATATAAAATATATGTTCAGAATTAAGCAATCGCATTAAAAATCCTGGTAATAGGAATCAGTACACACCTATCATCATTTAACGTGCCTCTGATTAACCCCAAATAAAGTTCAGCTGTTCCAGCAGGTCTTTCTTGACATTTTCTTTGTTGCATCCTACAGCAAAAGCCATTGTTTGCAGAGAACTTCCAAAGCTTCAGAGGGATCTCATCTTATTGTTAAAAGGTATCAGTCAGAAGAAGGGTACAAAAGAATTTACAAGGCATTAGATATACTATACTGCTCTGTAGCATGTCCAGGGAAAGCAGATCCTGCTCACACCCCTGTTAAAATGTCAGGTTTATGTGATATAAAAAAAAATGAGACAGATAAATCATTTCAGAACTTTTTCCACCTTTTCATGTGACTTATAAACTGTACAGCTCAGTTGAACAACAAACTGAAATCTTTTAGGTGGAAGGAAGTAAAAATAAAAACCTAAAATAATATGGTTGCATACGTGTGCACACCCTTCAACTAATACTTTGTTGAAGCACCTTTTGATTTTATTACAACACTCAGTCTTTTTCGGTATGAGTCTGTCAGCATGGCACATCTTGACTTGGCAATATTTGCCCACTCTTCCGTGCAAAAACTCTCCAAATTTGTCAGATTGTGAGGGAATCTCCTGTGCCCAGCCCTCTTCAGATCACCCCACAGATTTTTGATCGGATTCAGGTCTGGGCTCTGGCTGGGCCATTCCAAAATGCCATTCTTCTTCTGGTGAAGCCATCCCTTTTTTGATTTGGATGTATGCTTTGGGTCGTTGTAATGCTGAAAAATGAAATTCCTCGTCATATTCAGCTTTCTAGCAGAAGCCTGAAGGTTTTGTGCCAATATTGACTGGTATTTGGAACTGTTCATAATTTCCTCTATCTTGACTCTAGTTCCAAGATAGTTTTCTTCTCGTCTTTTCATCAATTTTGGAGGGACGTCCAGTTCTTGGTAATGTCACTGTCATATTTAATCCACTTGATGATGACTGTCTTCACTGTGTTTCATGGTATATCTAATGCCTTGGAAATTCTTTTGTACCCTTCTCCTGACTGATACCTTTTAGCAATGAGATCCCTTTGATGCTTTGGAAGCTCTCTTTTGCTGTAGGATGCGAAAAAGAAAATGTCAGGAAAGACCTACTAGAACAGCTGAACTTTATTTGGGGTTAATCAGAGGCACGTTAAATGATGGCAGGTGTGTACTGACTCCTATTTAACATGATTTTGAATGTGATTGCCTAATTCTGAACACAGCTACATCCCCAGTTATAAGAGGGTGTGCACACTTCTGCAACCACATTATTTTAGTTTTTTATGTTTACTCCCACCGTAAAAGATTTCAGTTTGTTTTTATTTTACCAAAGAATTTATTGAGCATGTTGAAAGAAACATACCAACCATTACAAATCATATGATACAAAGCAGCAACAGACAACAAAAAAAAAGAGAAACATCATAAAACAGACACAGAGATACACATATAAGACCCGCAGTAGGGTCCAATTAATTCTACGTAAGGCAAAGGGCCAGTAGGCCCACAACCACATACAGACGTATAAGACACACATACAAAAAGACAGCATAAAGAAGGCATTTAGAGAGTCACACCCTCATGAAGCAATGTTGTCTCTGAGAATCACATACCTGCAAAATAACAGTAAATGGTAGACAAGATTTCAATCCATGATGGCATATTGTGTTACCAATGGTTTGTTTGGTGACTGTGGTCCCAATTGGCTTGAGATCATTCACAAGCTCTTCCTGTGTAGTTCTGGGCTGATCCCTCACTTTTCTCATTATCATCCTTACCCCATGAGGCAAAATCTTGCATGGAGCTCCAGACCGAGGGTGATTGATGGGTATTTTGTATTTCTTCCATTTGCGAATAATCACTCCAACAGTTGTCTCCTTCTCACTAAGCTTCTTGCTGATTGTCTTGTAGCCTATTCCAGCCTTGTGCAGGTCTACAACCTTGTCCTTGATGTCTTTTCATAGCTCTTTGGTCTTGTCCATGGTGGTAAGGTTTGAAGAAAGAGATTCCATGGACAGGTGTCTTTTATACACATAAGTTGTCTTTAGGAGCACCTTCTTAAATTGACAGGACTAATCTGTGTACCACATGAGCACATAGCCATTCTGTGGGAGCCAGAATTAGTGTTGGTTGGTAGGGGATCAAATACTTATTTTACTCACTGAACTGCAATTTATAACATTTGTATCATGTGTTTTTTATGGATTTTTGGTTGATATTCTGTCTATCATTTACAATACACCTATGAAAAAAGACCCTTCATTTCTATGTATGTGGGCAAACTTACAAAATCTCCAAGGGATCAAATAATTATTTTCCTCACTGTACATACATCAGCCAAAACTGTCCTGCCAAATTTGACAAAATCTCAGCTGCCTGGATACAGGCGCAGGGCATTACTGTCTAGCTATTGATACCTTTTGTATGATTGGGGGCCTGGTGTTGTGCCTCGGGTGTTTGTACCCTGCCCGCACTGGTCTTTTCCTGCCATTCCCACCCTCCCCTCCTCCTTCCTCCCCTCTCCCCCTCCTCCTTCCTCCCCTCTCCCCCTCCTCCTTCCTCCCCTCTCCCCCTCCTCCTTCCTCCCCCCTCCCCCTCCTCCTTCCTCCCCCCTCCCCCTCCTCCTTCCTCCCCCCTCCTCCTTTGCCCTTATTTATCATACCCCTCCATTCTCCTTATCCCTCTTCTTTTAGCTATACTCCAATCCATGGTAAGGCCAGGTTTCTGTTTGTCCACATCACCCAAGGATGTTCTCAGTTTACTCACGGGACTGTTTTGGATTAATGATCGTATGACTCTTAAGACCGTTTTTCTATAGTGTATATTTTGCTGTTTACTGACTACTTGATTAGTTTGTGTACCTTCTCTTGTTCATTCTGCTAACCATATTTAATAAACACAATTGTTAACCCCCCCCCCCCAAAAAAAAAAAAAAAAAATTTTAGCTTGGGTGGAACATTCCAGGCATGGAAAATCTGATGAATCCCCTCCTTCCTACAGCTGGGTCTGGACCAGGATTTTTTATTTTTTTTGTTAACCATAACTTTATTCAAGTTTAATAAAGCATAACAAATAGCAGTGGTGCATCTCCAACAGTAGGCAGTGAATACATTGGATTCAAAATACAAAGGCATACCAGGTTCACAATACAAAATGGGCAGTTTATACAAAATACAATTAATCAACACCTTCGCACAATCAAAAGATGGGCAGTAACTCTATTGTCATCTCCGCCTAATCAGCGCAGGGGGATGATCCATATATAGGTTACAATGCAACCAGCAAAGGGAGGGGTGAGGAAAAAGGGGGAGGGTGGGGTAGTCAAGTCTCTTCTCTTGCTATCTTGTTCCTGAGCCCTCCAGCTTCCTTCTGTTTTATTAAGACCTTTGTTCAGGGCATCTCCCATGTGACTCCCCTCGTTCGTTCCCCTGTGAGACAGTGGGATCTGAAATTTGTTTTCTTTGTTTGCCAGGTGGATGTTCAGATCTCATCTGATGCCAGCTTCAGATGCAAGGTGCCTTCAGTGGCTCTTTATGTTGCAGGCAGTCCCCGTTTTTCTGCTTTTTATTAGGGGGCTTCTTAGCGTTTGTGTGCCCACCCCTTAATTGCTCTTGGATGTCCCAGAGGTTACAGTCCTTTCTGTGTCTCTAAATTGACAAGAAAGAAATAGGATTTTTGTTGTCACCTAATTCCCTATTAGAGTCCATTAGGGACCCAAATCCCACCCCTCTGTTTATGATTATACTTTTGGTGCTTGTGTGCTACAAAACTGAGGCATGCTGGTAGCAGGAGGGTTATCCTGGGCTGGACTACAATTTTTTTGTGTTTGTCTGTGGCCAGTCCTCCTGTAGGCAGTGGTATAACCCATAGGCTGCAGTCTTCCTGTGTCCCTCAGTGGACCACAAGAAAAGGATTTTATTGTGCGTAAAACATCCTATTAATTCTGTCAGGGCGGATTAAGGCCTAGACATAAAATGGCTTTTCATACTCAAGTGGTTATCACGAGTAACACTCAGACTAAATGTATTTTTTATTAAAATTAGGCAATGTAGGATCAACCTAACTGTAAGTATGTCAGATATAGATCCTTAAAGCTCAGACATCTTCACATAGCCTTTATATAATGTTATATAATGGCTGCTGTAATTGCATGATTTAGATCAAGATATACCATTAGCACCAGATCAGGGGCAACATATATAGTGATTATGTTTATCCTTTTTTTTGCAGAGTGCGGTGCAGCTTTCACTATTAAGTTGGAAGGGATGTTTAAAGATATGGAGCTCTCTAAAGATGTGATGGTTCATTTCAAACAGGTAACAGTCTATTTTTTGGAGATGATTAAGATGACATATTTAGATCAGGCTAAAGGATGCATGAAAACCATATTGCCTGTACTTGTCTGCATTTCAACAAAAATATAATTTCAAAAATCTATTTTGATAAAGCCACAACATTTTACATTTTGGCTTAGGATCTGTGCTGATATTTTATAACTTTTACCAACATTAAAGTGAACTCTAGCCTAAACCTCTTTTCTTTCTCATCCATTGAGGGATACAAGAAGTCGTTAACCTCAAACTGACGCCTACAACAGGATCAGACACTGGCAAAAAAAAAAAATATATGGTAGAACAACCCAGGATAATCCCTCCTACTACCACCAGCATCCTTCAGGTTTTTGTTACTGTCCAAGGAGGATGGACATCTTTTTTTCTCTCTGGTGTCATAAAGACTAACCTGTGATTTTTCAAGCAACTTGCCACTTCATTTTTCCTTTAAGCAAGGTATTGCTGCTGAAGGTTTTCCCTTTGCTTTGTAACTATCCAGTGCAGTCATCCTGAGCCTGGCTTTTAGAGCACTGCATCTAGATCCCACTAGACTAGATGTTGTGGTGTTTGCCTGGAAGTGGCCTTGGGGCACTGGGTTCAGCGTGGGGAGTTTTCCAGAATCTTTTCTGGTAAAAGATAGCCTGGAGCACATACCAGATTCTCATCTCATTTTTATTTGATACTGGGTGCCATTCTTCTCTGTTTGCTGCTGGCTTTGCCACGTAGGGGGTTAGTACTGTGCGATTGAGGGCTGACCTCATCTGCTGGGTGGAGTGTCATGCATGATCCACACTTTTTCCAGCAATACAGTATCGATGAACCGTCACCCACATTGCTGCTCCTGTTGCAGGAGCCACATGGAACTTCAATTTTTGATCGATTCCTGCTACCTGTCTAAAGTGACTGTGATTACATCTGTCCATCCGACCCTCAGCTACTACCAGCTCTCCACGTTTCACAAATACCTAAAGCTGTACTAAACCCACATTTAACACTCCAGGCATGCCATGAATGATAACTCATCACAAGTGCTGAACTGTCAAGCCATCGGATGACTAGGCTCATGAATGATCACATGTACAGCAGCAAAGCAACTAGAGACCCACCCATGAAGTCCTTCTTAGCTACGTTGAGTGAGGCTGAGTCCTCTGCCCTCTTTGCTGAGGTTTTTACCACGGTCATACAATACTTAATGACCCAAATTAATTATATGCTGACTGACAGAGGCCACAAGCATCATACATTCTCTTCAGATTCTGTGTCATCTGTCCCTTCGCAGATTATGTATCTGATTTACCCTCAGTCTTATAGAAAGTGCAGTTTGGCTAAAGTTCTGGACTGTGGAACCCCTGTGCAAGAAGCATTTTACCATAATGACCTTCAAGGGAAAGCTCTTGATAACGTTCAAGAATGCTGCTACTGGCAGCAAGAGTGTACCCATCTTCCCTTTAGATGAAGACAGCAAAGTCGTCTCCCTCTCTGACTGTTAATAAATGAATGACCCTTTCATTTCTCCATTTCAGCACTGAGGCTGTCCAAAGCTGGGCATTCCAGGTCTGACAAATCCTAAGACAAGCCTTCCTCTGTGTTGACCTTTGCATCCCCGTACCTTGCATTCCATAGTGCAAGATTTTGTGTCCCAGGACTAAAGACTCAAGTATCGTTCTTTGCCTCCTCCTTCTTTCCTCACTTCTAACTTTTTTCTGTCCCTGCATAGACTGTCTGATCTCCAATTGAGCCCTTTTGGATCATTACCCTAGTCCCCACAACAGAACGATTCCAGGGGTTTTGTGCCAACCAGTTCCCTGTTCCCATACCAAGAGGGGACATTCGTCTCATCTTGCATCTCAAGGCTTTGAATATTTCCTCAATACAGTCCACAAATTGTGGATGGAAGTCATTGACTCTTTCTACTAGGGAAACATTTTGGCTTATATGGACTTCAGCAATGCTTACTTGCATGTACCCATCTTTCCAGTGCATCAGCGATTATCTGTGGCTTTGCCAAAGAGCCCCTACACTACTAGTTTGTGGCCCTTCCATTCGACCTCTCTTCAGCACCTCAGGTCTTCACCAAGGTGCTGCCTGCAGTATTTACCCTGTTGTGATCTCTTGACATCCCTGTTGAGGAATAAACAGATGACTTTCTGTTGCAGGAACAGTATATAAGGGCACTGTTGGACAACATACTTCTGACTATCCAGGCATTTGTGCATTTTGGGTGGCTCCTGAAGCTTCAGAAATGATTGCTAGAACAGTCTCGTCACTTGGAATAACTGGGTCTGGTCCTGGGCTCATCTCATGCCAGAGTGTTATTTCCCAAGAAGAGGCTTCAGTTTCTCCTTCTCTCAGGCTCAAACTCTTCAGCAGTCATCTCACTCTACACAGTGGAGTCTTGGAAATGATGGTAGCCTCCTTCCAGGCAGTTCCCTTTTCCCAGTTTCACTCCAGACACGTGCAGTGCAGGTGGGTCAAGTCACTTCTGTTTTTGAATAGGCTATTTCAGTTGACACTAAGGACCAGGCTATCCCTGACGTGGTGGTTCAGGAATCTGGCTCTGGAGTCTGGAAATCCTTTCTTCCTGTCTTTTGGAAGTTCTTAATGATAGATGCCAGCCTGTTGGGCTGGGGAGGAGTCTTGGGCACCTTGTTGATACAGGTGACTTGGTAGTCAGAGAACAACTTCTCCCAGTAAACATCTCGAAGCTTCAGGCAGTTTGTCCCATCAATGTCAGACCATCTTGTTGGAGCTCATTCCAATCTGGATTCACCATTGATGTGATGTACATTAACCATCAGGAAGGCATCAGAACTCTCTCTGCATCGAGAGAGGTAGAACAGATCCTGTCCTAGGCTGAACTTTACATTCCAGCCATGTACATTCTAGGCATAGACAATAAGACAAATTTCCACATCCAGAAGATCTTGGACCTGGGAGAGTCGTCGCCTTCACCCAAACGTGTTAGAGGACTTGTGTCACAGGTGGAGATGTCTGATGTAGCCCTACTTCCCTCCAGGTCCAGCGGCAAACTGTATAGATTTGTACTTGAATCTCCTGGCAGAAGCAGTGGATGCTCTGGTGTGTGATCAGTACATCGTGATCTAAGATTTTCCTGAAACCTTATTTTTATCTACTCTACAGGAATGAGATGGAGGGCCTTCTGGTGATAATCTGTGCTCTGATTTGGCACAAGCAAATGTGGAATTCCAACCTGGTAAGACTTCTGGCAGACGCACTAGAGGCCCTGCCAGACTATCAGGAACTACAAGACCAGAGACAGATTTGCCATCTGGCTTAATGGTTGCGGGCTTTAACGGCATAGTTGTTGAAGCACAAGTCCTAAGGAACAGGGGCAACTTGACTTCTGCAATCCTTCAAATGCTCAAGGATAGGAATTCTGCTTCACACAAGGTCTATCATGAGACATGGAGGGCATACTTCATTTGATGTTAGCCTAGGGGCCTACACCCCAAGAAATTATTTGCGGGACAAATACTCTTCTTTCTGCACTAAGGTCCGGACAGCATCTGGCTCCTAGAACTATCAAAAGCAAGGTTTCTATCCATTCCATGCTGTTTCAGGGACCATCGGCATCTCACTCTTTTCATGACTTTTTTTTTTCTTTACAGGGGGTCTCCCATGTGACTTCATTGTCCCTTCCCCCGTGACTCTGTGGGATCGGAATCTCGTTTTACACTTTAGAAAATGCTGTTTGAACCCATTAGTAACACTCCTCTCTCTACGCTTAACTACAAGTTTGCTTTCCTTGTAGCCATCACCTCTACAAGGAAAGTGTCTAAACTGGCTGCATTATTTTGCAACGAACCCTTTTTGGCCTTGCACAGTGGACAAAATAGTGTTGAGGCCCAGGACTTCATTCGTACTAAAGGTAGTTTCCTGCCTTTTTTCCTCAACCAGGATATTGTTCTTCCATTCCATTGTGTGACTGCAGTTCATCAAAAGGACATTTTTCTTTCGTTGTATGGATGTGATTTGGACCGTGCAAGTCTATCTCTCAGCCACTGACTGTCTCACTCAGAAAAACTGATTCCTTTTTGTTATTCTGGATTGTCATCGGAAGGATAACCTAGCTTCTTTTCCCACCATCTTTAGGTGGATCAGACAGACAGTTATGTACGCTTATGGTCTCAAGTATCAGTCTGTCCTCTTTCCTTTTGGGGCTCACTTTACCGCATCTGTAAGCCCCTCTTTGGCTTTTCCGCATCAGGCAACCATTCCCCAGATTTATATGGCTACCATCTGGTCATCATGTCAAATAAACAGCTGCTCTCTTCACTGTACTGCTGGCTAGAAATATATAGATATGTTGAAAGGTAATATGTATGTAATATTTACAAAGGCTAGGACTGATGTACAGTGAATCTGAATTAAAAGGTTATACTTGCAAGGTTATTTGGTGCCCTTGAATATAGTAATAGAATGAATGTGTTTTGAACTACAAAATTTTTTTAAGTAACCTTTAACACCTAAGGTAATACATGTAATTGTTTTTCCTTGTTACACACCTCACTATTGCATATGCATTTGTCATACTGTACAGCATAATTATTGACTTTTCTTTTTAGCATATGCAGAATCACAGTGACCCAGGCAACATTGACTTAACTGTCAACATACTGACTATGGGATACTGGCCAACCTATACACCCATGGATGTTCACTTACCTGCAGAGGTAGGCAAGGATGTTCAATACTTTGGTCCTTTTTACTGTGTACAGTTCCATATGTGTAAGGTAAAGTTAAATGCCTTTACCTTTTTGCTCTTATATTAGTTCATCCTGAAGAATTACAGCAGTAAGGAAACCCAGAAACACATTGAGGTTGCATTTCTTTTATGCACAGGTGCTTTTCACACGGTTGGATAATTTCAGTTTATATCCACACAATTTTTTTGAGTAGAAGATTTTCAACTTTTAGTAAATTAGCACAACTGTCTACTTCAAAAAAGTACATCTGCTGCATAATATACTGGTGCACTCAGGGGCGTAGTCACTTAATTTTAAAAGCAAAAAACAGATCACTTTTAAGAGGGGTGGATGTAATTATTATTATTATTATTATTATTATTATTATTATTACATCGAGTTTATATAGCGCCAAAGGGTTTGCTCAGTGCTGTACAATAGAGGGGGGGACAATACATGAAACAGTACAGCAACTACAAACAGAACATGAGGGGTTAGAGGGCCCTACTCTTTCGAGCTTACAATCTAGGAGGGAGGGGGTAGTGGTACAGGAGGAAGTGGCTGTGGGGGATGGAGTGGTAGGAGGAATGAAGGAGAACGGCTGTTAGGTGAGGGTGGGGTAGGCTTCCCTGAAGAGGTGGGTTTTCAGGGAGCGCCTGAAGGTGAGGAGGGAAGGTGACAGTCTGATGGATTGGGGTAGTGCGTTCCAGAGGATGGGGGAGGTCCTGGAGAAGTCTTGCAGTCGTGCGTGGGAGGAGGAGACCAGGGAATAAGATAGGAGGTCCTGTGAAGAGCGAAGGGTACGGGTAGGGTGATACCTGGGAATCAGGTTGGTGAGGTAGTTAAGGGCAGTGTTTTGAATGGCTTTGTAGGTCAGAGTGAGTAGTTTGAATTTGATGCATTGGGCAATCGGGAGCCAGTGGAGGGAATGACAGAGGGGGGTGGCAGAGGTGGAGCGGTTGGTGAGGTGGATGAGTCTAGCCGCTGAGTTCAGGATGGTCTGAAGCGAGGAGAGCCTGCACAGGGGTAGGCTGGTGAGGAGGGAGTTGCAGTATTTGAGGCGTGAGATAATCGGGGAGTGTGCGAGTAGTTTAGTGGTGTCTGGGGTAAGGAAGGTGCGTATCTTGGCGATGTTGCGAAGGTGGAGCCTGCATGTGTTTGTAAGTGATTTGACATGAGGCTGGAAGGAAAGGTTTGAGTCCAGAATGACGCCAAGGACTTTGGCTTGCGGGGCGGGATTGATGGTGGTGTTGTTGGTAGTGATGGATAGGATGGGGGGGGGCGCAGGCAGGGGGAAAGACGAGAAGCTCGGTTTTGGAGAGGTTAAGCTTGAGGAAATGGAGCGACATCCAGTCAGAGATGTCGTTTAGGAGGTGAGTGATGTAATGGTAATGTAATGTGGTTAATGTTTTTTTTGTTATGTAAAAAATGATGACTGTGTGCCCATATTGTAAACATTTAAAAGATAGGTTCACATTTTGAAAAAAAAATAATAATAAATGCACTTTTTTTGCAGGTAAAGAAATGTGTATTTATCATTTCTTTTCAAAGGAGCTTGCAGAGCATTGCACCCACGTTCAAGAGATTGGGGGGTACAATCTCGGGCTTCTGCAGACTCTTAAGATAGCTGTCTTGCCCATACCTTGCACAGAGTACTCACTAGTGCCCTTTTAGTTTATTGAGAACTACAAGCCATCAGCTGCAACAGCTATTTGTTCACAGGAAACTGTGAATAAATGATGCAGCTCTGTAGGCGGAGCTGTTTTAAAATTGTAACAGCAGATGCTTGGAGAAAATCCTCCACCCGCTGTCACAGGGAGGGGGGATTGGGGGGGGGGCAGATGCTGCCTAAAAGTGGGTACCCTTCCCCTGTAATTACCTCAGCTGCAACTTTGTAATTTTGCAGGTTGCAGCAGTAGGGGGCTAATCTGCACAAAGGTAGCCATACATG
Organism: Staurois parvus; assembly: GCF_062004578.1. Classification (NCBI taxonomy): domain Eukaryota; kingdom Metazoa; phylum Chordata; class Amphibia; order Anura; family Ranidae; genus Staurois; species Staurois parvus. The sequence goes on along the minus strand of NW_028318430.1, from coordinate 9,346,790 downwards.
GATCGGAATTCGGCTGGTTTAGCAGGGACCAGACAAATTGCAATCCATGTATGTTAAGACTGGTTGTATAGAAGTCGATCTGATCGACTTCTGTACAACCAACCTGTCAGGTTTTTCCCAAGCGATCACTGCTGCCAGCTATAGCTGGCAACACCGATCAGTGTGGTCTGATGGCAGGGAAGGCTCCCCACTGTCAGAACACAATAGGGAGTGATTCCCCCATCCACATTAGGTCTTTTTTTTTTTTTTTTCCAACCTGCTTGTTGAATGAAAAAAAATATATTACTGTATAGCCAGCTTTAGACATGTACAATACAGCTCAGAACCAGTATGGAGAATTAATTTTTTGCTATCTATGGGAAGGATTTTAGCCCATGAAGTAGATGCAGCCCCTGGAACGAAAAATGGTATAGATTATCTGGGTTGTAAGGAAAAATTAGTACATTGACCATGGGAGTAATATGATACTGTAACAAACACCTTGTGCTATAATGATACATTACTTAGCCTATATCAGGGGTCTGCAACCTTTAAGACATAAAGAGCCACTTGGACCCGTTTCCGAAGGGAAAAAAAAGACTGGGAGCCGCAAAACCATTGCAACATTTATAACAAATCCGACACTGCATATATTGCAAAAAGCACTCTGGTCATGAAGGGGGTTTAAGGGCCCAGTAAGCAAAGGGTTAATCAGGGCCACAGTGTATCTTCATAATCACAATCATAGCCTTAGGTCAGTGGTGGGCAACCTTTTTTTTCAACTGAGCCAAATCTCGCCAAAACCACGATTGAAATTTATTTTGACAGCCACATTTTTAAAACTGAAAATACATCCCCCATATAGTAATTCATCCCCCATATAGTAATTCATCCCCCATAGTAATTCATCCCCCATATAGTAATTCATCCCCCATATAGTAATTCATCCCCCATATAGTAATTCATCCCCCATATAGTAATTCATCCCCCATAGTAATTCATCCCCCATAGTAATTCATCCCCCATATAGTAATTCTTCCCCCATAGTAATTCATCCCCCATATAGTAATTCTTCCCCCATAGTAATTCATCCCCCATAGTAATTCATCCCCCATATAGTAATTCATCCCCCATATAGTAATTCATCCCCCATAGTAATTCATCCCCCATAGTAATTCATCCCCCACATAGTAATTCATCCCCCATATAGTAATTCATCCCCCATATAGTAATTCTTCCCCCATAGTAATTCATCCCCCATATAGTAATTCATCCCCCATATAGTAATTCATCCCCCATAGTAATTCATCCCCCATATAGTAATTCATCCCCCATATAGTAATTCATCCCCCATATAGTAATTCATCCCCCATATAGTAATTCATCCCCCATATAGTAATTCATCCCCCATATAGTAATTCTTCCCCCATAGTAATTCATCCCCCATATAGTAATTCTTCCCCCATAGTAATTCATCCCCCACATAGTAATTCATCCCACATAGTAATTCATCCCCCACATAGTAATTCATCCCCCACATAGTAATTCATCCCCCACACAGTAATTCATCCCCCACATAGTAATTCATCCCCCATATTGTCTCAATTCACTTACCTTTGCTCCGCGCGTTCCTCTCGCTGTGTTCCCGCGCCGTTCTGGTCTTCAGGGCGGACTGAGAGAGGAGTTCGTCACTCTGCCCCGCCTACATCCTGGCTGCCCCACCTACATCCTGACAGCCAATGTTCCACGCTCCGCGGGCCGGATTTTTGAGGAGGGAGGGGAGCGGGCGCCCGGCACACAGAAGAGCCGCATGTGGCTCGCGATCTGCGGCTTGCCGACCACCTGGTGGGCAGTGTGCTCCGGAGCCGCAGCAAAGATGAAAAAGAGCCGCATGCGGCTCTGGAGCCGCGGGTTGCCGACACCCGGCCTATATGAATAAAACATCAAAATCTATATCTGATGCTAGGTTCACTAGAACTACTCACGGGTTTTTTTCAAGCAACTAGGTATCTGTCATGTTCCACCCCCTCAAAATAACTTTTGAATTACATATTGATATAAAGATGGCCTCACACTGTTATGATGGCTATAGATTGGTAGGGTTTTTTTTTTTTTTTTTTTAATTCAGCCAGTGTGCTGAGCAAAAAGGAACCGATTTCCTCTATCCATATAAACAAGGTGGATGAAGGAATCTCTCCTGCTGTAGGACATTGTATGCTGACAGCAGGACTCATAATACACTGGTCAGCAGCTGTAGCCGCTGATCGGCAAAAGTTTTGCAGCATGTCCCTTTGACAAAAATCAATTGTCTTCTGTTTAGCAGGGATGATCATAACTTGATTGAATTTGGTTGCTCCCTGCTGAATCGGCCACATTTTGAGCCAGCTTTGGTTATCTTCCAGAGGGCTGAAAGAAAAAATAACTAACAGATTCCTCTATTCTCAAACAAGGTGGATTCCCCCCTGCCACCACTGCCACATTGTATCCCCTGTAAGTAACTGGAAGGGGACTGAGCTCTAAACCTTAGACCTTTTTGTAAATTACTGTGTTCATAGTGATAGGAGCAAGTTATCATTTTGTTTTAGGTTCTCTAGTTTTTGTTTTTTTTATATTTCATATAATGTACATTTATATTAGACTTTTTACATGTTTACATGCATTCCGCGAATATGATTTTCTTCCACGGTTGTCAGTTCAACTCCGTTCAGCTGAGTTGGACAGTGTGCAACATTTTGAGGAAAAGAGAGGTAAACAGCAATGATTTACAGAGTACACAATAACAGAACCCTGAGAAATAGCTGTGCATAAAGCAGTCTCCTCTGTATACTAAATACATTCTCAATATCCTCTTAATCTGGAATATTTGTATTTGAACCCAAGCTAGGTTTGATTTGAAACATTGTAGTTATTTTCTCTTTTTCTTACAGATGGTGAAACTTCAGGAAATATTTAAGACTTTTTACCTGGCAAAACACAGTGGCAGAAGACTACAGTGGCAGTCAACATTAGGCCATGCTGTATTGAAAGCAGAGTTTAAAGATGTAGGTGCCATGTGATATATTTCATCTTTTGTTTATTATCACTAGTGTGTTTTGTTGCTTTGTGCTAATAGCATATTTTCACACCAATATTTGACCTAGTTACCAGACAAAGTTGGAATATTTGAAAAAAAAGATCTAAATGTAAATACCTGTATGTGAAACAAATCCATGAAAACAAAAGGTTGCTTTCATGTGTTTTGTTGCACAAAATGCTATTTAACCCCTTGCCCTCAAGAGGATTTACCCCCCCCCCCTTTTCTGACCAGGCTATTTTTTGCAATACGGCGCTGCGTTAGTTTAACCGACAATTGCTCAGTCATGCAAACACTGCACCCAAATGAAATTTACGTCCTTTTTTCCCCACAAATAGAGCTTTCTTTTGGTGGTATTTGATTGCCAGTGCGCTTTTTGAGGGAAAAAAAACAATATTTTTGACTTTTTGCTATTAAACATGTCCAGTAAAAAAATTTTAAAAATCAAATTTCGTCATAAATTTAAGCCAAAATGTATTCTGCTACATGTCTTTGCTAAAATAAAAATCCCAATACGTGTAAATTAATTGGTTTACATGAAAGTTATAGCATTTACAAATGGCGGTGTATATATACTAGAATTGTTTTTTTTTTTTTTTCTTTTACTAGTAATGGTGGAGATCAGCGACTTATAGCGGGACTGCGGCGGGCACTCTGACACTGGGGGGAACTAACTTGGTGTCATTGACATCCCAGTGACACCAACACATTGATCAGTGCTAATAACAAGCACTGGCACTGTACTAATGGCACTGGGCAGGAAGGGGTTTACGTGGGGCGATGAAAGGGTTAACTGTGTGCTGTTTTACTATGAGGCTGTGTTTCACTGTAAGCACACTGCTTTGTACGGCTCTGCTAAACTTTGCCTTACCTAATTTCTTTAGCCTAATACTTCAGGAAGTGTTTTATTGTCCTTACTCTAGGATAAGAACTCAACCTCAAATCTTTCTTTAAATCTTTTTCAGTCCATTGTTTCATTTGTGTTTTGATATGCCTGATATATGTGCGAAGGTCAGATTGCACCTGACTGTGGCCTACTCCAGAAAAAATATACAGTAAGAAGAAGACATTAAAAACATTCAATTGACACAGTCATTTTATGAGCTTTATAAAGAATTCAGTGCTGCTAATATAAATGAAAATATGAGAAACTGAGAATATGTGCAGACCATCGGTTTAATAACAGCATGCATTGCCAGTTTGCAGCTTTTGAAGCTAACATGATTCTGTCTTGTATTTAAAGGGGTATAGAACTTGTCATCATTTTGGCTGTTTACAAAGCACTAGTACTAAGCAGCACTGAGGCCTCATTTTGAGCATGCCTTTTAGTTTGGGCACCAGTTCCAAAACAGGATTACATAAAAAAAGAAATAGCCGGTACAAAAACAAAGGGCTCACCTTCCACTGTTGGAAAAAAAACAGATGTAAACTCTTGTTAAAAAAGGGTCATTGTAGTACATAAAAGCTATGGAATAGTCTTCCCAAAGCATTGTTTCTTAATTGTACATTACGGGGCCAAGAGTATTAAAATATATTGGGCTATGCTGCTGCCTTCAAAAGATTGGACAAATTGTCAAAAGAAAGCTTTAAGGTAAGCCCACTATATCCCATCTCACTTCCTGCATGCCTCAGTTTTTGTGTCCTAAAAGAATGGATATCTTCTCTCTTATGAGAGAAGAAAAACTTGTCTTAGTTTTTATCAAGATTTATTTTTCATTTAGCAAATTCCATTATTCACTGCAGAACTAAAAGGGGGTCATTTTGCAGCTTTCTAGATCGACATTGTCATGGAAGCTTTACCTGAACCCTACTAAAAAGAAAAAGTGGGGCCGGCCTGTAATGTGTCTTTTGCCACTGGACTCTGTGTGAGGCACCCGCCTGGGATTCTGTGGTGCAGCATGCTAAATCAACCACAAAATGCTTTACAAGTGCAGGGCCACGATGCACCTGTCTTGGTGGAAATCTGTCCCTGAAGGTCCCTTAGAGGGTATGCCCATCACAGGGGTGAAGACTGAGAGGACGGGCATTCTCCATGGATTCCGCTATCCCCTGATATGCCTGGGAGATGCAACAAGGAACAGGGCCCTTGTTGGACTGCGGTGTGCAGGGCTTTTGTCCATGTTATACACGGATCTTGTATTGGTGTTCACAGTCTATTTCCCCCCCTAAGAAGCTAATTCACTGCATTCTGGCCATGATGTGGCGGGAAGGGGAGGTTGCATGATTTAAATTTTGGCATTCAAGCACTTCAACTTCTGCAGCTGCAAAGGCTCTGGGCCTTTCTGCTATTTCTTTCCCTCTATGGTTTCCCATCCTTCTCCAGATGTATGCACCATTTTCCCTGAGTACATGTGGCCATTGTTGCCTTCTTGCTCTCTCCTCTGCACCTGCATTGGTTCTACAATCCTTTGGATGGTACCTTCTGCCTTGCAAGAGACTGGTCACAAGCAACATTAACGGCTCCTGCTCTAGCAATGTTCTGTGAGTTTTCTGGTGGGCTGCCTACTAGTATGGTGAGATTATAAATTCAAGGGCTGGGAGGTCTTGTAGTGTTCCCTCTATAGGACCCAACCTGTGCCCTGCCTAAGTCGCAGCACTCATCTTAGTCTTTCTCAGCCTTATCCGGTGACTCTCATTGCACCAAACTGGACGAGGAGGGCGTGATACTTCCTGTGGGCCCTCCCAGATCATCCCAAGGGTTGGTTTGCCAACCTGATTCTCATTCACTGGCTTTAACAGATTGACTGTTTAAGCCTAGGTCCTGAAAGGATGGGGGTCTATTGAATTTGGTCATCCCTACACCCTTGAAAGCTCATCAATCCATAGAACTTGAAAGAGTATTTTTCTTGGTGTGAGATAAAATCCTGTCTTTTCTCCAGTCTGATCTCAATTGGTGTTTGGCCTTTAAAGGGCATTTCTAACTTGGGATAATATCCCAGATTGAAGTAATACATATTTTATATTTGTTACATGTCCCCATTCCCATAACGAGGCTTACAAAAATAAAAAAAATTGCAGCTTACCTTTTTAGATGCTCTTTTTTGGAACTGTTAGTAAGGAAAAATTTTACGTAGTTTTTTTGTTATTGGGGGGGCCTGCAAAGCTGTGTTCAGCATATTTCACCCTGTCTGTAGGCAGATATCACATCAGTTGAGCTAGATTTGAACAAAATGTTAAGGGTTTAGAAGCTGGTCTTCACTATTGTACTCTAAAAGGAACTGGACTCAGTCAGTACTCTGCATAGCTATTGGGAAAGATCAGGCCAAGCTAGTTGAGAAATGCTTGCAGTCAGCCATGATACCTTGTCTTCAGAAACATCAAAACTTCTTTTTAGGTATGCTCCGTAAATAGCAACACATAACAAACATATAATGGGGTTTTCTAACATTTTAAAAAAAAAAAGTGGAAATACATTTTAAGTACCGTTAAGAGTCAAATCTCAACTCTAGCAATTCTTTTTTAGAGATATCTTACCTCTTGCCTCTCACTTCTTAGTTACTGCATTGGTACAGGTTTCTTTTGAGGCCCATGGTGTTGCTTCTTCCCAAGGTGGTTTTTTCCCTTTCTCCTTACTCAGGAACATATCCCTGTCCTGCTACTAAACATCCTAAGAAAATTTCCCTCAGCACTGTTTATCTCTCGGCTACAACTCCATTTTGACAGTCATTCCTGAAGGTTTCGTATGGAACAGACTGCTTTTCTTTTTACTATCACTAAGTGGTTTTGACAACTCATTCAAGTTTAGGACCTCAAGGGCAAGGTTTCCCCTTTCCTGGTCAAAGCGCACTCCTATAAATGTTGGTTTACTTGGGCTTTTCAGCTCTGGGCATATATTTCTTTTATTCTGCCACCTGGGCTTCTGTTCACACATTCATTAGATTTTACCAGGTGGATGTTCAAGCCTAAGTTCTAAACCACTACACAATGGGGGAGATTTACTAAACCTGGAGCACTTAGAATCTGGTGCAGCTGTGCATGGTAGCCAATCCACTTCTAGTTTCAGCTTGTTCAGTTAAGCTTTGACAATAAAACCTGGACGCTGATTTGTTTCTATGCAGAGCTGCACCAGATTTTTCACTTTCCAGTTTTAGAAAATCTCCCCCGATGTTACAAATTGGGAGCAATAGACTCATATATATGCTAAATGTCAACTCACTATATTAGTGCAGTCATGGTAACCAAAACGAATACCAATGTAGTACAAAAGGTAAAATAGTAATATACACAATACTCTTCACCTAATCCACTTTTAAACGGACAACATTGTCTTTTACCACACAGACAAACATCCGACCATCTTAATGGCCTCTGTGACAACCCACAGAATTTTGGTTTATTATTTAGTTCAATTTAGGACTATGAAGACACATGTCATTTGAAAACCTTGTAGTTTTCACAGACCCAATTATTCTAGTCCAAATAATTTTAATAAATTGTACACCAGAGCATGTATTTCATGTGCTAATAAATCATACAGTCTATAAAAAATAGCATCTATTAAACCCAATAGTGGATATGAATGGTCCCCAGAGGAGGCATGCAATTATAACCCTATTTATATTTATTTTACATCTATACAGTTTTATACACAGTAAAAAAAAACACATCATATGACATGTCGACAATTAAGTTCTACTTTCAATTTTCACAGACTCTCACATACATTATCTGGGAACCAATTTTCCCAATAACCTCTGCATGATGTTTGAGCTTAATTTTTTTGCCTTTTACTTTGCAAGCTTAAATCTAATCTTCAATGATGGAATACTGAGACATTCACGTGGTACGGCCGAACTAATGTCTCAAAACGTAATGTGATGCCACATCTCTTTATTTATTCCAAAAACTACCGAATAAACTCCCACAGGGTTTCTTGAGAGTTTTGCGTTCAAGATTTCTCCTCTTGGTATAGGTCGATAAGCTGGCAAGATTCCACAGATCTATATTATCCCTGCCTAAAGAAAAAGGAGGAATCTGATTCCCAGACCCTGTGAAATACTACGAAGCCTCCCATCTTCTTAAAGTTGTGGAGTGGTGTGCTAAACCAGATCGTAAACCATGAGTAGACCTAAAGCTGGAGACAGCGGGCCCATTGTTAGCAGGACTCTCATGGAGCCCTTCTTACTTCTGTCCCACGACGATTACACCCCACCCCACGATAAGAGCCACCCTGAGGATTACTAAATCCCACTTTAAGACATCTGCTCTCTATCCATACCCGAGTTTCCTAACTCCGATATACTAGGAACTCCAACGTCCCAACCAAGCATGGGAGACCCTCATTTTGCCGTGTTCCTACGACTCTCATTTCTACTCTGAGCTTCATTTCCTTCACTGTGTTCAATTGACCGCGTATCTTTGATCCCTACCAGCGTACCAGCACCAGGTACATTTGTTTGGACAGGAGGTTGCTTCCTCACTCTCCATCTTACTTCTACGCCCTACTGATTGATCAGGGTGACATGCTGGAACTCACCTTTCTACAGCAATGGGATCAAGACCTTCATATTTCCTTTTCACAAGCCCAGAAGGAAAGAATCCTTTGCTTTGCCCACAAGGCCTCCCTAGCAAGTAAATATCAAGAACGAGGCTACAAGCTCCTAACACAGTGGGACAGAACTCCAGAAAAACTACACCACTTGTTTCACCAGGTTCCAAGAGACCTGTTTGTGCTGTCAGAAGTCCAAAGGAACCCTTCTTCATATCTTCTGGGAATGCCCAAAATTAAACTACTTCTGGTATGAAGTTGAGAAGACGATTAGGACCCTAACAGGAGTATTCCTCAACAAGAGGCCAGCTGCATACCTTTTGAATGATACTTCATTATCCATCAAGAAATGTAAAAATTCCTTATTCAGACATTTGCTCACAGCTAAGGCCTGTATTCTGGCATTATGGAAAAGTAAGAGCTCCTCTCAACGATGACTCATTGGCAGAAATCCAGGAATTGGAAAATCTTACCATTATCCTGAAGGAACAGGAGGACAAGTATTGGAAGGTCTAGACGCCTTACTTTTTTTTTTTTGTAGAAACCAGACTCCGCTTGCCTCTCAATCCTAACCTGTCCTCTAAGCAAATATCTGGGTACCATGTCTTATGAATGGAATTATCTGAGAGGGAGATAGATTATTTAACCCAGTCCCCACCTCATCCCTTCCTTTTCCCACCCCTTCCCCTCTCCCTCCTTTCCCTTCCACCTTCCCACCTTCTACTTTCGCCCCTTTACTCCTTCCCCCCCCCCCACCGCCTTCTAGTTTCTATCTTCTCTTACTATTACTGTTGGTCTGCACCGCACTACTGTCTACGTAGTCTATGCTTTGTGTTATGATACATGCTTTCCTCGTGTCTGCGTATTTTGCATTGCTGGTTGTATTATGCATATCTATCTGTGTCGTTTGAATGGTATTCTGCACAATATTTTCAGTGCTCACGTGAACAAATCCTGCTCTGTATTTTACTGCCGTATTCCTAGACCCATAAATAAAGAATTAATAAACACATTGTGTTGGTGGTAAACTATTGCACTGATAAAAGATTCTTCCATCCAAGTCAGGGTCATGGCATGAGAAATTTCTCTTAGTGTAGCAACATGAAAAGAAAAGCAAGCAGTCGGCAAATTATAAAGCCAGTAGCTAGAGAGGAGATATTGATGCATGCAAAGCATAGTCATTAGAGGTCAGCTGACAGGAACCTGAGGTATGTAGTACATATACAAAGTTGAAAGCCTTATACAATTAGTTTCAATGACCAGAAGAAAGCTGCTGTTGTCCCAGGTTTGAAATCTCAGTATTATTATTATTATTATTATTATTATTATCATTACCGTGCATCGGTCAATTCACTTACACCACTCACCACTGCTCATCACCACACTCACTGCCTTTCAAATATATCCATCCTGTCAGTATGCGTATACTCCTCAACTACCCTACTACCCTTAACTACCCACAGCACTGTCAGTGGAAGTGATGTCATCCGTCTGCAGCTAGGACTCCATAATGTGGGAGTGCATGGCCATGGTGACATCACTGCCTGCTGACATCAACGTGTTTGGCTATAACTGTGAAATTAAGTTTCATCAGTTTCTGTTTTATGTTCTTCAGATGGCTCTGTAAGCACTGTTTAGCCACCTCTGTTGATTTGTTGGTTTTTATGGGCCTGTTGGGCTTTGTTTGCTCTGTTCACCCCTCAGTTGGACTGCTTTTGGACCCAATGTTCCTATATCCTATGTTCTATAATGTCTGATAATGCAATAGAACTTTTGACTTCCGGTAAAATCTTTTTCTTGGAGTATGGACTTGAAGGAGTTATACTAGACTGTCATTACATATTTATTTAGCCAGTGTCCCATCTTCTGAAGGAAGCAGTATAACCCAATGTACCTGAATAAAAATGCCGTAATGTACAAGAAAAGGATTTTGTAGTAATGAAAAAATCCTGGTATCTTTTTAACAGACTTTTAAACTAATCCTGTAACAACATGAAAAAAGAAGATACCTTTGTTGACTTTTTAAAGAGTGCAGTCTCCTCTTTCTAATACTGGATTCATGGTCTAACGAGTTTCTGACCTGGTCCTGTCTTTTCTTCCATGATTGTTTGGCATCAGTCCCACTCCAGGCAGTAAATATGCCATCAGAGTGCCAGCCTTGGAGCCCACACCTTTAAACCTTTCCCAAAGCAGAACAACACTTTATCTGAGCTCCACAAATCAAAAATGTAATTTAATTCTTTTTTTAATATTCAAAGAAAACTCACCCATCTATTCATGTCTTCATTCTTTATTTTGCTAAGAAATCCCTTTGAAAAACTCCCCTAGCTTTTCTAGCTGTGGACATCTTGAGTAAGGGCAGATGATTCATGTAGCATTTATTTCCTGGAGTCCATCTACTCTTAGCTCAGGCACACAGGCAGACAGGTGTGCTGAGATAACCCCTCCTCCCCTCCTAAAGGCTCCTGGGATGTATGACATCATTTGCCTAGGCATGGAAACCAGGAAGTAACTGAACAGATATTAAAAAAAAGTTTAAAACAAGCAAATATTATACACGGTCCTATCTATTTCCTAATCCTAGCAGCATAAGGATTACAATAGTCAATGTTGATTGAAAGACTGAAGCTTCACTTTAAGTGACATTTGGGAGCTGTTTACCTCCTCTGAAAATGTTAGTTCCACTCTCCTGAACAATGCATACATATTATAGTCAGATGTGGTTATTTGCATGCTTGTTTTGGGCTAGTGATCCAAAGTATTTAAGTCAAGATGGTCATGGTGATAGCTAATCAGCTAGCAAGTATAGAATGAGAAGTCAGCAGGGAGTAGCCAGTAAGAAAGATTTCTTTTAACCCTGTTACTGCCAGGAACATAATGTTGCATATCAGAAAGTAATTTACTCTCAGGAAAGGTCTCCTTTAAAGAATGTTACTCCAGTATTTAATTTTTCTGATATGTGCATAAAAACTCCTGCACTACAATCTGTTTTTTTTTAATGTAATACTGCAGCTTGCTCACACTGTCATGTGTTCCCACATCAAAACAATATCCAAGAAAATGTATTCAGCAAGATACACTTTACTTCAAGTCAGACTCAGGCTCTCTGGGTAATTGTCAAGGTCCTACCTTTCCTCAGGGCTTGTGCTGCTCCATGTGCTGGCATCCATCTTAGGTGTCTGCAAAGCATTGTTGGATCCTTTATGCTTTCAGCCCTCTGCGGCTCCTCTTCCAGGAGGTGGCGGCTTATCACATATAAGTCTGCTGTTTGTAGCTGTCCATTGCATTTGTGTCCTGTCTATTGCACAGCAGCAAGCTCCTGTTTAGTTTCTCATTGCTCTCCTGGATACCGACTTGGCTTTGGCAAGACTCCTTCCTGGCTTCTGACCCCAGCTCTGGCGACCATCCTTCCTGGCTTCTGACCCCGGCTCTGGCGACCATGACCCCGGCTCCTTCCTGGCTTCTGACCCCAGCTCTGGCAACCATCCTTCCTGGCTTCTGACCCCGGCTCTGGCGACCATGACCCCGGCTCCTTCCTGGCTTCTGACCCCAGCTCTGGCGACCATCCTTCCTGGCATCTGAGTCCAGCTCTGGCAACCATCCTTCCTGGCTTCTGACCCCGGCTCTGGCGACCATGACCCCGGCTCCTTCCTGGCTTCTGAGCCCAGCTCTGGCGACCATCCTTCCTGGCTTCTGAGCCCGGCTCTGGCGACCATCCTTCCTGGCTTCTGAGCCCGGCTCTGGCGACCATCCTTCCTGGCTTCTGAGCCCGGCTCTGGCGACCATCCTTCCTGGCTTCTGAGCCCGGCTCTGGCGACCATCCTTCCTGGCTTCTGAGCCCGGCTCTGGCGACCATCCTTCCTGGCTTCTGAGCCCGGCTCTGGCGACCATCCTTCCTGGCTTCTGAGCCCGGCTCTGGCGACCATCCTTCCTGGCTTCTGAGCCCGGCTCTGGCGACCATCCTTCCTGGCTTCTTGGCTTCTGAGCCCGGCTCTGGCGACCATCCTTCCTGGCTTCTTGGCTTCTGAGCCCGGCTCTGGCGACCATCCTTCCTGGCTTCTTGGCTTCTGAGCCCGGCTCTGGCGACCATCCTTCCTGGCTTCTGACCCCGGCTCTGGCGACCATCCTTCCTGGCTACTGTTCTACCAAATCATCCGCTGTTGCTGTTGGACTTGCATAGACTCTGTCTTGTTTTTGTATAATAAACCTACCTTTAATTGCACCTCCTTGTGTGTCTGGCTCCTCGCTCCCTGACAGTAATATCCCATAGGACATATACAGTTGTGTTCAAAATAATAGCAGTGTGTTGAAAAAAGTGAATAAAGCTCAAAATCCTTCTAATAGCTTTTATTTCCATACACACAAATGCATTGGGAACACTACACATTCTATTCCAAATCAAAACATGAAGAAAAATATATCAAATTTGTGTTGTTCCTCTAAAAAAATTGAAGAAAAGTGAATATTAGACTGTTCAAAAAAATAGCAGTGTTTGTATTCTTCTTTACAAACTCAAACATTCACTGTATAAACTGAAAAATGTTTGAAGATTTTGCTTTCCTTTGAATCACTTAATTAATATTTAGTTGTATAAGCACTGTTTCTGAGAACTGCTGTACATCGGTGTTGCATGGAGTCAACCAACTTCTGGCACCTGTGAACAGGTATTCCAGCCCAGGATGATTGGACTACATTCCACAGTTCTTCTCTATTTCTTGGTTTTGCCTCAGAAACTGCATTTTTGATGTCACCCCACAAATTTTCTATTGGATTAAGATCCAGGGATTGGGCTGGCCACTCCATAACGTCAATCTTGTTGGTCTGGAACCAAGATGTTGCACGTTTACTAATGTGTTTGGGGTCGTTGTCTTGTTGGAACACCCATTTCAAGGGCATTTCCTCTTCAGCATAAGGCAGCATGACCTCTTCAAGTATTCTGATGTATTCAAACTGATCCATGATCCCTGGTATGCAATAAATAGGCCCAACACCGTAGTATGAGAAACATCCCCATATCATGATGCTTGCGCAACCATGCTTCACTGTCTTCACAGTGTACTGTGGCTTGAATTCAGTGTTTGGGGGTCGTCTGACAAACTGTCTCCGGCCACTAGACCCAAAAAGAACAATCTTACTTTCATCAGTCCACAAAATGTTGCGCCATTTCTCTTTAGGCCAGTCAATGTGCTCTTTGGCAAATTGTAACCTCTTCAGCACATGTCTTTTTTTCAACAGTGGGACTGCTTGCAGATAGCTTGGCTTCACATAGGCGTCTTCTAATTGTAACAGTACTCACAGGTAACTTTAGACCTTCTTTGATCTTCCTGGAGCTGATTGTTGGCTGAGTCCTTGCCATTTTGGCTATTCTTCTATCCATTCGAATGGTAATTTTTCGCTTTCTTGCACGTCTTTCAGGTTTTGGTTGCCATTTTAAAGCATTTGCAATCATTTTAGCTGAGCAGCCTATCATTTTCTGCACTTCTTTATATGTTTTCCCCTCTCCAATCAACTATTTAATCAAGGTACGCCGTTCTTCTGAACAATATCTGGAACGACCTATTTTCCTCAGAATTTCAGAGAGAAATGCACTGTAACCAGCATGTACAACATTTGCTGCCTTCCTTCCTTAAATAAGGGCAATAATTGCCACCTGTTTTTCAAAGAATGAATGACCTCACTAATAGAACTCCACACTGCTATTATTTTGAACATGCCCCTTTCAATTAGTGATTCAATTACACAGAATCAGCAGCATGCATGTCATGACTGTTGGGTCTGTTGGATTTCTATTACTCTACTATACCTGCTAGTAAATTATTTGCCATGTAGAAATATCATTTCTAGCAAAAACAGTGATTGATCACGTTAGTGATGTCTGACTGCTATTATTTTGAACACAACTGTAAATCAGTCTCAGCCTTCCTCTTTAAGGGGAGGAATCACCGGTACATTGCTCCACTCTCTTCCAGCTCACATTTTTCAGTGTACGAAGTCCAACTGCACAGTGGTATAAAATCTCATATACTATATGTCCCCTTTAAAGAAGGATAGCAGTTAGCTCTGGTTTCCTCTGTGTCCAGTCACTTCCTGGTAGTGTGATGACGTTACTTGGCTCCACCCTACGCAGTACAAGACCCCTGAGGTAGTCATGTGATGTTAACATGTAGAGTGGAGTCAAGTGACATCATCATGCTACCAGAAAGTGACCAGACACAGAGGAAACCAGAGCTAATTGCTATCCTTCTTTAAAGGGGACATGCATGAGATTTTAGACTGCAGTGCACCAGATTTGGTGCACTGATAACTGTGAGTATTTTTAATGGTTTTAATAAAGTTGACATGTTATTATGGAAAGTGCTATGAAAGAATTGGGTTTGTTTGAGCTTGAGGAGAGTGGAGCAACTTACTGGTGATTAATCCCCTAAAAAGGGAAGGCTGAGACTGATTTATATGTCATATGGAATATTATATGTTGAGCCTGACTTGAAGTGAAGGGAAAGTGTACCCTGACACACAACCATTAAAAGTGGAGAGGCTATATTTGACCTGTATGCTATATGGATCTAAAACCTGTGGTGAGGAGTTAGAGGACACTGAGTGGTGATCATGTGCAGGTGCACAAAAGGAAAGGTTTGCAGTGTGTCTTGGAGGTGTGTTTGGGGTCGTTATCATGTTGGAATACTGCCCTGCGGCTCATTCTCCAAAGGGAGGGGATCATGATCTGCTTCAGTATGTTACAGTACATGTTGGCATTCATGGTTCCCTCAATGAACTGTAGCTCCCCAGTGCCGGCAGCACTCATGTAGCCCCAGACCATGACAGTCCCACCACCATGCTTGACTGTAGGCAAGACACACTTGTCTTTGTACTCCTCACCTGGTTGCCGCCCCACACGCTTGACACCATCTGAACCAAATAAGTGTATCTTGGTCTCATCAGACCACAGGACATGGTTCCAGTAATCCATGTCCTTAGTCTGCTTGTCTTCAGCAAACTGTTTGCAGGCTTTCTTTTGCATCATCTTTAGAAGAGGCTTCCTTCTGGGACGACAGCCATGCAGACCAATTTGATGCAGTGTGCGGCGTATGGTCTGAGCACTAACATGCTGACTAACCCCCACCCCTTCAACCTCTGCAGCAATGCTGGCAGCACTCATACGTCTATTTCCCAAAGACAACCTCTGGATATGACGCTGAGCACTTACCCTAGACCGTCTTTATGTAGAGCAACAATTCTTTTTTTCAGATCCTCGGAGAGTTCTTTGTCATGAGGTGCCATGTTGAACTTCCAGTGACCAGTAAGAGAGTGAGAGCGATAACACCAAATTTAACACACCTGCTCCCCATTCACACCTGAGACCTTGTAACATTAAGGAGTCACATGACACCAGGGAGGGAAGATGGCTAATTGGGCCCAATTTGGACATTGTCACTTAGGGGTGTACTCACTTTTGTTGCCAGCAGTTTAGACATTAATGGCTGTGTGTGGAGTTATTTTGAGGGGACAGCAAATTTACACTGTTATACAAGCTGTACACTCACTACTTTACATTGTAGCAAAGTGTCATTTCTTCAGTGTTGTACCATGAAAAGATAGAATAAAATATTTACAAAAATGTGAGGGGTGTACTCACTTCTGTGAGATACTGTTTATGTAAATATTTGGTTTGCACTTGCATATACGTATTTGATTAATAGCATGAATATAGTTTATTTTTTATGATTTCTATTAAAGTGTTACTAAACCCATAATAGTAAAATCAGTATGTATATGCAGTAAAGCATGCTTGATATACTCACTGTGGAACATACGGGGTTAATCCTCTGCATTGTGGGAAAATGCTGTTTGATCCTGACTTCTCTGATCTTCCCCTTCTTCCAGTGTCTCCCTCTTATCTCCTAATAAGACATACGTGTGGAGACACTCTGTGCATGCTCAGTTTGGTGTGTATTGCTAGAGAGGTTTTTGTTTTTTTTCTTGGGAGAGTGCATGTGATCAGCACAGGGCCAATCAGCACTGTCCCAGACAGAGGTCAGGGGTTCTACATCCTCCTAGAGCAGAAAGAAAACTCCCCCTACAAGCTTTAACCAGTGTTCAGCTGGACACTGATAGAAGTCACAAGACTGCTCTAACTGCTGATGAGAAAATGTATTTAGCAGTTAATATTTACTAAAACAATTGCATTTTCCAGGATGCTAGAAAACAATTAAGCACTGAGGTGAAATTTATTATCATTATTATTATTTTTTGTAGTGCTTCACTTTATCATATTGGATCCTGATAGGTATATGTTGTGCCCTGTGCTTTGCCCTCTTTGTAATTCTTCCTTTATGTGAAATACCTGGTGATCCTGCAAATCCCTCTGCTTTCTTTAAATTGACCATGATAGGCATGAAAACACACCCTTTCCAACATGGTCAGCTCAGCCTCCCTGTCCTCCAGTGGTCAACCTTGTGTTGACACACCCCTTCCCCACCCTGCACAGCCATTCATTGGGAAAATCAGTATAGTTTTGTTTCTCTATCCTCACCTCCCCAAGTCCCTTATGCAGCTGAGAACAGACATCATGTGATCAATTCTAAAAAAGGAAAAAGGTATGTATAATGTTTTTTATATCTATGCACAAATGTTTTGCCTTTCATTTCTAAGTTAAACTGAATTAGTTGTTTTACAAGGTGAGTATTCACATATGCTTTACGTAACTGCTGATAGTGCATGAAACAGCTGCCTATATGTCAGGAACTGCTGATCATTTGACATGCAGTATTCAGTGAAGGTAAGACAAGCAGTTTTATGTCAGTTTAGCAGTTGTTATACCTTCTGTCGCTGATCTCAAGGTTCAATCTGTCACTAAGGAACCTATGCAATTTCCTTGAATTATAAGCTGCTGGCTAAAAAAATTAGGTGCATGATGTTAAGGCACATTTGGCAGTTTTTAATAGTTGAAGACACCTAGTTCCTGCCAACTTCTCAAGTCTTTCACAATACGCCCTGTCATGTGATACTTAATTCTATCTACATCTTGTTACCCAAACCACTTAACCACAGCTTAATGATACAGAATTGCTCAAACAAGTTTGTCAAGCTGTCATGGCTAAAAATAAATGTGTGTAACATCTTGAAGCTCACAGACACTTAGTTTGCTGAATTCGTTTTAACTCCATATATATTTTTTACTTATTTTTGCTTCGATAGAATGTCAATATCTGTGACTAGGAATAAAAGCGTTGTAGTGTAAATATTTGCAAGAACACCAATGATCCTCGAGTTAAGTCCAAACAATTTTTTTATTGAAGCATGATCACATCACAAGCAAAAGAATGCAATGTTTCGGAGCCGCGCAGGACCCCTTCATCAGGCATGTGATGGCATGTTTTAGAACTTACTCCAGGATTGTGTGCGATGGGAATATGGATTGTTAATTAGGAATAAAAGCCGACATACCTTAAGAGCTGTAAAAGTATGACCAAAGCTTTTTTAGCCATATTTCATTTGTGGGTTACAGAAGTGCACTTATTTTTGCCATCCTGTAACTGAGAATCAGCTGCTGACAGCTGACAACACAGAGCCACTCCAGACTCTGGAAGGATCCAGACCATATTGCTGAGATCCACGCAGCTGCCTATTTGACAACTTTCTCTGCATTGGCTCAGCATGTAGCTGAGAGCCATAGTCAACTGTGCCTGCCCCCTCTCCAGTTTGGAATTCTAGTAAACACAGGCAGGGCAGAGCGGAGAACGGTGACTGACAGTCACTGCTCTCTGAGAAGACTGAGAGCTGAGTGATCAGCAGCCATCTGATTGCTCCATTCTCTATCTTAGAGCCTGTGTGGGGCAGTTGCAGCATCACACCAATGCTGCAGCATGGAGGTGAGTATGTAGGTTTGTTTATTTATTAAAGGAGAAGTATGGCCAAAGATAGTTTGGCTATACTTCTCCTATGGATCAAAAGGGTGCACTTCTGCTTTTGGTGTGGCAGTGGATAGCTGCCTTTAGTCTGAGTTATTATCAGTGTTATATTTATGTTTTGTTATTTAAGTGCCATTGAGAGCCCCTGCGTGGGCGATCTTTTGCCCTGTTGATGTTAGAGCACTGATTTCTTTAATTTTCTACTTCTTTTATGTGCAATTAATAGCCCCTGCGTTGGCGTGATTTGTTGCTCCTGTGTTAATTGTTATTAATTAATAAAAACATTGAAATACAAAAGGGTGCACTTCATTCTGCACTCCTGTGACCCATTTTCAGCCTACAGTGGGCTAAAGCCCGCTGACATCACTCAGCTAGTCCAGTCTCTGGAAAGATCCCATCTTCAGGATCCACCCAGATGCTTGGATGGGCAGCTGGCTCAGCCTCAGCATGCTGTTGACAGCATGAGCCAGCCACTCACAACCCAGCACTTTGTTGAGCGTTGGAGGGGCAGTGCAGAGAGTCGGTTACTGACAGTGGTATGGCCAAAGCTCTTATGGTCATACTTCTTGTGAGGGTTTCAGGAGTGCACTTCATTCTGCACTCCTGGGATCCAGATTCAGCTGACAGTGTGCTAAAGCCTGCTGTTGGGTGACATCACAAAGCAGGTCCAGGTAACACAAGGATCCCAACAAATGCTGTCCGGATCCTCCAAGATGCTTTACTGGCATCTGGTTCAGCTTCTCAGTGTGCCACTGTGAGCCTGAGCCAGCCGCTCCCACCCTCTTCACAGCACAGCATGTGATCGCTAAGTTCTCAGTGTTCGAGCTGGCAGGGGACAGTTGCAGCATCAGATCGATGCTGAATCCACATAGGTGAATATGAATGTTTGTTTTGGTTTTTTTTTAACCCTGCACTTCTCTTTAAAGCAGTTGTAAACCTTATTTTTTTTCCTAAAATAAAAAAGAGGTTATACTTACCTGCTCTGTGCAATGGTTTTCGCTTTCCACTCCTCCTCTTCTCCAAGTGCCCCCATAGCAAGTCAGCTGCTGTGGGGGCAGTCGTGCTCCCGAGCCATGTTGTATGAGTCCATAGACACACACTGCATGACTTGGCCCCGTCCCTCCACTCTGTCGTCATAGGATTTGATTGACAGCAGCGGGAGCCAATGTCTCCGGTTGTCATCAGAGCCTCCTGTAAATACAGGAAGAGGGAAGAAGAGCTGCTGCAGAGGGGCACAGTGCTGGATCGAGAGAAGACTCGGGTAAGTGTTTGAGAGGGCTGGGGAGAGCTGCTACTGAAGGTTTTTTTTACCCTAATGCAGGGAATGCATTAAGGTGAAACATCTCTTGCCTTTAGAACCACTTTAACTAAAAAGCTTTTTAACAGTGTCTAATGTACAGACATTGCTGTTTGTCAGGCCGCTGTTGTCCACCTACAGTTTAAATGTTTCTCTTAAAATATTCTGGTGTGTCACAAATCTGAATCTGCTGACCTTCACAAGAAATTGAATCATTCTGACTTTAAACATCTATTGCCAAACATTTTTATTCATGTAATGGTAATTAAGCAGAAATTTGTGCCAGCTGGATAATTTGGGAACTTTGTAACTTACAATTTGCAGATAAATATAGAGGTTATTCTTTCACACCAGTGTGCTGTGATAATTGTTTTTTTTCCTCTGTAATAACCTTTGGTCCTGCTTTGCCTGCTACATGAAGCATAGGAATTTTCCCTTTCTTGCACGTGTCAGCTGGTATAGTCATTGCAGTTAGCTTAAACCATATGCCATCAGTTTAGAAAATTGTGCTTGTTTGTATATGTGCCATCAATAGACTAAATTGTAAGAATACAGTCACTTGTATATATCAAATCTATACATCACAAAGTGTGAAATGTGAAAATATGCTTTTCAGTACACTTTAAAAATCCATTTCTTTCCATATGTACACACTATAAAACTCATGTTTTCAAATTTCTCTTTCTTCTTATGCATTGGCCAAGATATGTTCTGATTTTCTTTAGCACACAACTGACTTGGAAGGAGCCTTACAACATATAGCATGAGTCATCTTCAAATTGAATTTTTCTTATTTGCTTTTCTCCTTTTTGAAAAGAAGTTTTACTCCTCCAATGACAGCAGATATTGTTAGACTTCCGAGTGTTAAACTAGTTCTGAGACAGTGAAGCTCAACCCATTTAGCTTCACTGCAAATAAAGTCACTTTCCAAAAGTTAGCATGCACTGTGGACTGGGTTTTTTGAAAACTGTTTCTGCTATGAGGACCAAAAGTATGAATAGTTGTAACAGAATCCCTGTGTGGGAATTCTAATTTGCATTGTGTTTCCAAAGAATAAAAGCATGCACAGTGTAATTTATGATGTGACAAAATGTTTGGACCCTTCCTGATTTTTTTTCTTTTCTATTGCAAATGTTTTTAAACTGCATCATTTATAGGTCTAACCTACAGTCCAATATTAGACAAAATGAAATAGCACATTTTTAACTGTCATAGAAAATTAACAAACTATCTGGTATTATGTGAAAGAATATTTTAACTAGACTTCATATGTTAACTGCATCAGGTTATTAGATTATATAAACTGCATTACAAAGCAGAGGTCCATTGCATGAGTGATAATGTAAAAATCCAAATCCTACAGTGATATGCACCTTTCTATTTTAAAAGAGAATTTTAGCCATACCTTACACTTTCACTTAATAACATCAGCATTGTATTAGTAATACAAATAGTTATTTTTGACAATCCGCTATAAGCTTACCTGAAAAATCTCCTTTTATGCTGTAAGTTCTGCCTATCTGCTGACCATCTCTTTCCACAACTTCCTGGACTCCCTGCATGCTTCACAACTTCTGCTTTGCCCATTCCTTGAGTTTACTTTCCATTTCTAAAGACTACATGTCCCATGGTACCTTGCTGCCTGCACACTAGGATCCCTGTTCTGTGTGACACAGCAGCACCTACTCACAGGGCATAGTGATTATGTGTCACAAAATTCAAGGGAGTAACTGTGTGGGATTCTTCACAAAGTATGTTTTACATGCCTCAAGATCATTCAGATTAATAAAGGTTGACATGAAATAATTGAAATTCATTGTGGAAACCTTAGATGCGCTTTTACTGTTGAGTAGTTTAGAGGGAAATTTGATTAAAGTGTTACTAAACCCACAACAGTAAAATCAGTCTATTTATGCAGTAAAGCATGCTTGTTATACTCACTATGGAACCTAAGGGGTTAATCCTCTGCACTGTGTAAAAAGGCTGTTTGATCCTGTCTTCTATGATCTTCTCTTCCTTTTACTATCCCCAATGCATCTGCTGATAGTGTAGAGGCCTAGGAGGCACTATGCACATGCTCAGTTTGGTGGGGGGTGCATGTGATCAGCACAGAGCCAATCAGCACTGTCCGGCCAGGGGGTCATGCAGCCTCATAGGACAGTCAGAGGAGAATGAAAACTTTCTACAAGCTTTAACCAGTGCTTGGTCAGATCCTGATAGAAGTCACAAGACTGCTGTAACTGCTGATGAGAAAATGTATTTAACAGTTTATATTTACTAAAATAATTGCATTTCCATGTTCTGTGTACTGTGGGAGACCAGATATAGTTAATGCAGGGTCCTGGGTTTAGTAACAATTTAAGGCTGTTGGTAAAGCAGAACATCCCTCTGAAATAAACATCTGTTATGTGATCCTGGCTTTTTAGGGCCATATATTGTTAGAAGAGACAGATTGTGGTTGTAAACATTCCAATCCGATATTTAATTTGTGTTTTCTAATGTCTTTTTTATGTGTTTTCTATAGGAAAAGAAAGAACTCCAGGTGTCTTTGTTTCAAACACTGGTGCTGCTTATGTTCAATGAGGGAGATGAATTCAGTTTTGAAGAAATTAAAATGGCTACAGGAATAGGTGAGATTACTTTATCTTTTTAAGAACATGGCCATATTAGCAATGCAGTCACATTATTTCTCCTAAAAATACTAACAAAAATACTTTTTATTATGAAGTTCCAAAAAAAGAAAATAAATGTTGAAAGGGGTCCCTAACACATACAAGTTAGTCAGCAAAAAAAAAAAAAACTAACTAACCTGTTATACTGCTCAGCTTAAAGTGGTTGTAAGGGCTCAAGGTTTTCTACCTTCATGCATTCTCCATGCTTGAAGGTAAAAAAAAACCTTCTGTGTGCAGCATCACCCCCAGCCCCCCTAATACTCCCCTAAGCCCTCTTTTGATCCAGCGATGTGCACTGAAGTCTCCGCTATCCCGGGACTCTCTCTTATCAATAGCTGAGACAGAATCGGGAGCCATTGGCTCCCACTGCTGTCAATCACAGCCAGTGAGAAGAGAGGGGGGGCAGGGCCGAGTTGTGTGTGAATGGACACACGGAGCAGCAGGTGCCCCCCATAGCAAGTTGCTTGCTGTGGGGGCACCCGACAGGAGGGAAGGGCCAGGGGAGCCTACGGAGGAACTGAAAAGAAGAGGATCCAGACTGCTCTGTGCAAAACCACTAACACAATAGGTAATTATGGACATGTTTGTTATTAAAAAAAATAAAAATAAAAAAATAAGCCTTTAGAATCACTTCAAATAAAAAAAAAAGTAAACTATTTACTGTATGTGCAGATGGTACTGTTGTTTGAACATCAGTATTCCTGGCCAGCATTTCTTGCATTTATTTTGCTTGTATGTGTACACAAGTAAATTTAATTCTACCTCCCAGAATGCAATTCTGACCTCTTCAAATTAACAAGTTAACACATGTACACATATATTTGCACGTACTGTAATTGGGTGCATAAATGCAAACCTGTGTAAAAAAGACCTAAGCAGCAACAGATTACTGTATGTGGTTTTTTTTTTTTTTTTTTTCTGACTCCTCAGTATGCAGCGCATGTTTACACACGTGTGTACAGGCACGTTAGAAACAAGGGGCTGCATTTTGATCAATAAAGAAAAAGAAATTGCCTGTATGCCTAGAAATGCTGAATTTTTAGGCAGCAGTGTGCAAGAGGTCTCAGTTGCATACATATGTTACTATATATTGAAGCCACCCTGTGGTGTCAACGGACCTCTGATAAGTTCGATGCCTAATGCTAAACTATCTGAGTTTCCCAACTATATGACATATGTGTAAAGCAATGCACAGAGACCAGGCCCACATGGAAGCTCTATCCTCCTTAAAGGTGCAATATAAACTATATGGCCAAATGTTTGTGGAATAGATAGATTGTAGCATGCTGATCATAAATTATAGATGAGAATGCAAGAAAGTTCAATTTGTGGCTTTTTTGGAAAATACTAAGTGGAAATGGCCTGCTAATATTTTAATTGTGCGCTTCATACAGACGAGGGCAAACCAAGATGGACTCTGCATTCACTGACAGGTGACAAAGCTCGGGTATTAAATAAAACACCAAAGAGTTGAGATGTGGAACATAAAGTTTAACAAAGATTAAAGTGGTTGTAAAGCTAGAAGTTTTTTTTTACCTAATGCATTAAGGTAAAAATACCTTCTGTGGTCTGCTTTCCCCCAGCCTCACCTTTATACTTGCCTGAGCCTGACCTCGATCCAGCGATGTGCACGAGAGCAACAGCCCTCTCAACTCTCTCTGTCTTCATTGGCTCAGAGACAGTAGCGGAAGCCATTGGCTGTTGTTGCTGTCAATCACAGCCAATGAGGAGAAGCAGTGGGTGGGCTGAGCTGAGTTCTGTGTGTCAATTGACACACAGAGTGTGGCTTGGAAGTGAACATGAACAAGTGCCCATAGCAGGTGGCTTGCTATGGGGGGCACTCCGCATAGGGGAGGAGCCAGGAGCACTGGCAAGGAAACAAAAGAAGAGGAAGATAGGGGCTGCTCTGTGCTCTAGTAAGTATACCATGTTTGTTGTTTAACAAAAAAAAAAAAATCATAGATTTTCAGTCATTTAATATTTTCATTGTATTCTCTTTACAGAGGATAGTGAGCTCAGAAGAACTCTGCAGTCACTGGCATGTGGGAAAGCCAGGGTACTAAATAAATTACCAAAGGGTAAAGATATTGAGAATGGAGACAAGTTTATCTTTAAAACAGACTTTAAGCACAAGTTATATCGGATTAAAATTAACCAGATCCAAATGAAGGAAACGGTGAGCATTATTGTGTGCTATCACTTCTTTGTGTGTATTTTGGCTCATTTAGAGTAAGAAATATTAATAGAATACATTTATGTAACAGTGAATGTAACATGAGGAGGTATTTGTTTCCTAGGTGGAAGAACAGGTTAATACGACAGAGAGGGTTTTCCAGGACAGACAGTACCAGATCGATGCAGCTATTGTACGCATTATGAAGATGAGGAAAACTCTTTCACACAATCTTCTTGTGTCTGAGATTTTTAATCAACTAAAATTCCCTGTAAAGGTAAATGTGGCTTTGTCTATTTTTTCAGTGCGTATCTTTTCACATTGAGGAGTGCTATGAATTGCTAATGCCGCCAGTGTTTACTTTCTTTTTCTCTGTACTTCCTGGAGGCAGCTTCTGTACTGCAAGCTGCTCCAAAATAATGAGATATTACCACTTCATTTCATAATGATTCACTAGCCCTACTTAACTGCTTCGGTGTAAAAGTGTTAAAGGGTCGTTAAACATAAATAGTTATTTTTATAAACTGATTTATGAAAAGTTGTTTTTTTTTAAAGCTCAGAGTTTTGATGTGCCTCCTATGACTTAATTTGTGAAAGGGCAGTCATCAGTCTCCAGCTGAAGATTCTTTCAGTGCTGCCATCGGTAGAAAGCATCTACAAAGAAGCTCTGCATCACATTCAGCTCCCTTAGGGTGTTGTGCAGAGTCAAGCGTGGGAGAAACTGCAGTTAAGGCCTCATGCACAATGGACTTTTTTTGTTGTGCTTTTTTTTTTTTTTTTTTTTCAATAATAGCTTTATTAACCTCCCTAGATGGTATTCCCGAGTGTAGCTCGGGGTAAAGTTTCAGCATCACAAGCGGTAACCCCGAGCTACACTTGGGAATACACTGCAGCGTTGCTCCGGGATCCCTCGATCACCTACCTTGTCCTGCGCTACCGCAATGTCCCCCCTGCAGTGTCCCCTAAAAGTCCTCCGGCCGATTACGGCATCCGTCTTCCGGGTTCCGTTCCCTGCGACGTCAGGACGTACGTGGACGGAACTGGCAGGAAATTTAAAAAAAGTGACATTCACTAAATTCACTAAAATCACATATTAAACCATTACTGTATCAAACCATTTCACATACATTTTGTCCCTAGTGCTTTGTCCTGTGCCCTGCCCGCAGTTTTACTGTTCTTTCTGCCTTGAAACTGAGAAAAGTCCATGGTGTCCAAAAAGCGTCCCTTTAGGTCAAAAACAGTTTTGGATAAGCTAGAGAACAGCGATAGTAAATTAGAACTACTTGCAGAATTGAGTGATAATGATTCGTGGGGAAATTCGTCATCAGACACTGAAAACGATTTTGCGACTTTGCTCAGTGATGTGCGAACTTGGCGCTCTATTTCAAATTTCAGTGTTTTTGGTTTGATTATATTATTGAATTAAATGTATTACTATTATATTATTATTTTTTATGATTATTTATTAAATTATAATTTATGATTCGTGTTTCAAATTTTAACATACCCGGGATGCTTACTAGGCTCTTGTTCGGACAGATTTCAGTGAGTTATTCCTAAAAATTACAGGCCTACAATAAAAAAACTACATATTTCCATGCAAAAAAAAGTACCGCTTTGAGCATAGAAATACTGACATAATCAGACTGCTAGGGAGGTTAAAGAGAATTTTAATAATTCATACAGATAGGGAAAACGGATACTGTCAGCATAATGGCATAGCATACAAAAGTCAAACAAAATCACTACTAAGGAGTTATTCCAGAACAATACCGCAAACCCAAAATTTTAAAAATGTATAGAACCCTGTGACGGACCCCGACTGGATGATTCCGTCAGAGAACTGGACCAAGTTATTATAGCTGGGCATCACACCCAAGACTATGTGACACAAGCTTAGGTGCAAGACTGGAACTACTTTATTGAACAGAAATACAGTTTTTTATACACTTCAAAAATAAGGGCAGTCCCCACATGAACAAAAAACAAATATTACACATTGAGATAAACATCCCACACTGATTAGGTAAGAGCTTGATCACATTATCCTAAACAGTGCAAACAGTAAACCGTACAACTAACGGCTAACAGTGATCTAATTAACTGTAAGCTAATCCACAGCCAGGCATCCAGACAAGCTAGGAAGCCCACCCCAGACAGCATGGCACCTCCAACCCTGAATGCACAAAGTACATTACACATGCTGTCTTTCAGGTGTTTGCTTTCACTTGTATAATCTGTATGGTCTGTAACAAACCCCAAAGCCTGGATATTGACAGTCAAAAACATTTTACCCAATAAAAAACATTATAACTGGATAAGACCGCCTATGTGTGTCAGAGTAAGGAGCGTAGAAATACAAAAAAAGAGGAGAAACCTACTAAGGGTCCTGTTCCCCATGGGAAAATTAACAAGGCCTAGGCCAAAAAGATAAAAAAAAAAAAAAACCAGGAAAGACGATTGGGAAATTAGAATGGAAGAAAAAGATGAAGAAGGGAGCTAAAAAGAAAATTAAAAAAAGTGTTGGATGACAAGATGGGGAATAGGGGGTTGGAGGCAAGGAGGGGATGGGGGGAAAGGGAAGGAATCTACTGCTTCTGGACTTTCTGGCAGTGGGTTTTTTTCTGCTTCTAATTGCCTGTGTGTGTATGGACACATAGGCTAACATTCAGGGGTGTTTAGAGGCAGAAAAAAATGCCCCTAGGAGCAGAATCAAAAACATTCAATGTACATGAGGCCTAAACCAGGCAGCACTGGCTTGATTACATCAGCATTGCCTTGATCCTGATTGACAAATGTATGTTGATCGGACCGGCATAGATAACAGGCAGGGGGTGACAGGTCGTCTCAGCAGGAAGTAGTAGGTCTACTACTGTCTGAAGGCAGCTTTTAAAGAACACTTGTTACAAAATGGAAGCGCATCTCTAACAAAGGAAAAAGGTTTTTTTTTTTTCCAGCATTTAGTAGGATTTTGATTTCTGTTTGAAGATGAATTTTAATGGTTTGAGGAAGGTATAACTGAATATTCTTAGAATGAGTGGGCTTGAGTAGGGATCAATATTTTTAACACCGCTGACTTCACAGGTGCCTTGTAGGAGGATGGCCAACTTTTTTTTCCTGGCTGTTTTTAGCTGACATGGCAGTTAAAAGCAAAAAAACCCCCAAAAAACTGTAAAGCTTTACAATAAGGTTACATATTGCATATATGTGGTTTTGAGCATTTGGAAAATTGACATACGTACTCTTAGTTCTTTAATGCAGCCTTTTTCAACCAGGGTGCCCAGACACTCTGGGGTGCCTTGAGGTCTCTTTTGGGGTGCCTTAGCAAAATGCATAAAAAACAACCAATCACATCATCAGTTGATAAGGAGGGCGTTGATCATCTGCCTCCCCTTCCCCTCTTCACCAGCACTGGAGTCACATTACCTGAGTGATGGAGAAAAACTTTGATACACTTTTTCACACTGGTACTGACTAGTATATTTGATTTGGAAGACTAAATCACCTCTAACATTGGGTGTCCTATGTGTGTGTCCTATTAGAATAGTTTTTTTACATTTTAGAATGGGGTACCTCGAGACTTTCCACATTTTTAGAGGGTGCCTTGAAATTGTCCATCATTTTAAAGGGTGCCTTGACTGAAAAAAAGGTTGAGAAACACTGCTTTTAATGTAATGTATCTTTTGTAACATTTTTGTTTTAGGTATATAGCATTTTTATTATGGTAGGAAATTTGTGTGCGTTTTTTTGCACATTTTTGGAGCAGTGTGCCTTACAGAAGTGTCATCTGGACATGATTGTGTGTTTTTGGCTGCATAGATTTCTATTATGGGAGTGCCTGGTATAACTTGTGTTTGCACATTTTTTTCAGGCTCTCCAATTGAGGTCTGTGGTGCGACAAATGCCCAAATATGCCTGAAAAAGAAGCTCCTGTATTTTTTGAGCAACAGGTTCCTGAGCACTCAAGTGTGGCACCATTGAAAACAATTGGATTTTTAATGTTGAGCATTTTGTAGCTCAGAACCTAAAACCTGTCTGGTGCAAGACATATGTTATCATTACAAAACAAAAATTGAGTCTGTGCAATTCTATACAGATTGTTCTGTTTCTAACTTTTTTTGCACCTTCTGATTACTGGACATAATTTCAGCTCCCAGTGGCAAGCTTTTTTTTTTTTTTTTTTTTTTTTTTTTAAACGGACATTATGTAGATGAATAAAGCGGTTTCATTTCACTTACATGTAGTTGCCAATAATAGGCTGTGAGTGTTGTGCTATGTGTTGAGCAACAGCCAGACTCTTGCTTCTTCTCACTAATGTCTTGCAAAGTTGTTCTTTTTTCCCCCAACAGGAAGTAACTGCTTATCTACTGCATGTCACTGCTGTGTGAACATTTATAAGCTGCCTATGCGCTCATAGGGGAGATTACCTAAAACTGGAGAGTACAACATCTGGTGCAGCTCTGCATAGAAATCAATAAGCTTTCGGGTGGTTTCTGTCCAAGCTTAACTGAATAAGCAAGTCAGAAGCTGATTGGCTACCATGCACTCTGCACCAGATTTTTCACTCTCCAGTTTTAGTAAATCAACCCCATAGTGTTTAGAAGAAAGGGAACAGCTAAATCTTAAAATGTATGTAAAACCAGAAACTTTCTGTTCTAGCTAAGGATAGAGTGGGGATGTATTAGAATTTCTGTCAGGTTTTACCATTATCCGGAGCTCTATTGAAGGGATTACTTCCTGTTTTACTGACAGTGGTTTCACCAAACAGAAGGGAAAATATGCAACAGGGACACATAAATAAAGCTCTGACCAGGGTTCTAGCTTTCCTGTTCTCTATATATGAAAAGCGTTTTTGTTTCTGTCTGTTTTTCTCATTGACTATTACTCTATCTGTGTCTTGGATGGACAAATACTTTAAAGTCAATGTAGAGTAAAAATATATATATTTTAAATAATAAGCACAGAGCACCCCCCCCCCATTTCTTCTCAGTTCCCCCATCAGCACTCCTGGCTCCTCCTTTCCTCAGTGTGCCACCATAGGCAGCCGCTTCATATTGTGGCACACCTGCGCCTATAAACACAGGCAGTGTGGCTTGGCCCCGCCCCCTCCGCTCCTTAATCACAGGATTTGACTGACAGCAGAGGAAGCCAATAGCTCCCACTGTTTCAGCAAAGCCTGTGAGAGCCGCTATACATGGGCAAACCACTGGATCGATTAAGGATGTATAAGGGGGGGGGGGGGTGAGAGAGTGGTATGGTTGCCTAAACATTTTTTTACCTTAATGCAGAGATTGCATTACGGTTAAAATGTTTAAGCTTTAGACCCACTTTAATTCTTTCAGACACTGAGATATGAGAGAATACAGTCCATACTTTTACATGCCAATTGCTACCTAAACCTGGAGATTCTTAACTGATAGCTGCACAAAACTGAAAGTTGATTGACTGATATGGTTTACCCTTCACCTTGCACATCAGCAGAGCAATCTGCTTTGATTTACTGGATATTCAGGTTAGTGTTGCATGAAATGATTTTCTGTCTCCTGTCTCTAACTTGCA
This sequence comes from Staurois parvus, assembly GCF_062004578.1. Taxonomy (NCBI): domain Eukaryota; kingdom Metazoa; phylum Chordata; class Amphibia; order Anura; family Ranidae; genus Staurois; species Staurois parvus. The sequence continues at coordinate 9,316,641 of NW_028318430.1, read as the reverse complement.
GTTACACGTGCCATTGGTGGAAAATCATTGGATACCAGTTCAACCATTTTAATGCATATATACACTATATTGCCAAACGTATTGAGACTTCCCTCTAGATCATTGGGTTCAGGTATTCCAATCAACTCCATGGCCACAGGTGTATAAAAGCAAGCACCTAGGCATGCAAACTGCTTCTACAAACATTCCTGAAAGAATAGGTTGCTCTCAGGAGCTCAGTGAATTCAAGCATTGCCACCTGTGCAATGGGTCCATCCATGAAATTTCCTTGCTACTAAATATTCCACAGTCAACTGTTAGTGGTATTATAACAAAGTGGAAGCAACTGGGAACAACAGCAACTCAGCCACGAAGTGGTAGGCCACGTAAAATGACATGCGTAGAAGTCACCAACTGTCTGCAGAGTTAATATCTAAAGACCTCCAAACTTCATGTGGCCAACAGTGTGTAGAGAGCTTCTTGGAATGGGTTTCCATGGCTGAACAGCTTCATGCAAGCCTTACATCACCAAGTGCAATGGAAAGCGGCAGATGCAGGGGTGTAAAGCACACCACCACTGGACTCTGGAGCACTGGAGACGTGTTCTCTGGAATGACGAATCACACTTCTCTGTCTGGCAATCCGATGGATGTGTTTGGTTTTAGCAGTTGCCAGGGGAATGGTACTTGCCTGACCGCATTGTGCCAAGTGTAAAGTTTGGTGGAGGGGGATTATGATGTGGGGTTGTTTTTCAGGGGTTGGGCTTGGTCCCCTAGTTGCAGTGAAGGGAACTCTTAAGGCATCGGCATACTAAAACATTTTGGACAATTTCATGCTTCCAACTTTGTGGGAACAGTTTGGGGATGGCCCCTTCCTGTTCCAACATAACTGCACACAAGTGCACATAGCAAGGTCCATAAAGACATGGATGGGCGATCCTATGGTTTGGGGTTGAGGAACTTGACTGGGACTGCACAGAGTCCTGACCTCAACCCAATAGAACATCTTTGTGATGAATTAAAGCGGAGACTGCGAGCCAGGCCTTTTCGTCCAACATCAGTGCCTGATGTCACAAATGCACTTCTGGAAGAATGGTCAAACATTCCCATAGACACACTCCTAAACCTAGAAAAGTTGAAGCTGTTATAGCTGCAAAGGGTGGGCCAACTCAATACTGAACACTACAGACTAAGACTGGGATGCCATTACAGTTCATGTGCGTGTAAAGTGAAGTGTTCTAATACTTTTGGCAATATAGTGTATGGTCAAAATGTGAAACCAAATCTTTATTTCCACATTGTATTTCAGTTCTTTCTAGCCTACTCCTATTAATCTGAATGATCTTCAAGTTTGTACATTTTTTTTAAAATCCCCACACATTTAGGGCTGGTTCACACCAGATTGAAGTGCCAGAAACCCATGTTCCGTGCATGTTTCCCACACTGCATTCAGAACGCACTGCAGTTGTGATCTGCAGCACGTGTCAATAATAGGTTAATGACACCTGAAACACAGGTCTCAAAGGTAGCGTGTTTGCTGTGCAGGGGCAGACTGACAACTCATGGGGCCCCCGGGCAATAGGGGATCATGTCCTTGCCCAAACTCAAAAAAGTCTATGAAAAAGGTACCAGGGGCATCTCATGGGGCCCCCCTACTGACCCCGGGCCCTCGGGCAATGCCCGAGTTTCCAAATGGTCAGTCCGCCCCTGCTGCTGTGTCACAGAAATTACAGAGCCTGACTTCTGAACTACAGAGGTGCTGAGAGGAAGAGTTTTAGGAGGTGGGTCAGAACAGGAATCACAGATTGTAGGAAGCATGGTAGCATGGGATGTGTAGTCCTTAAAATGTGAAAGTTAACAGCGGAGGAGAAGCTGCAAAGCATGCAGGAAGGCCAGGAAATTGTGGAAAGAGATGGCCAGCAGACAGGTAGCACTCATAACATGAAATATTTTTTTTAAGTAAGCTTATATTGGATTGTCAAAAAAGAATTGTTTGTTTTGTTATTACAATGCTGATGTAAATGAAAGCATATGCTCTGATCATCCTCATTTAATTCTGAATGGTTTTCTTCCAGCCTGGAGACTTAAAGAAAAGGATTGAGTCCCTAATAGACAGAGACTACATGGAAAGGGACAAGCAAGACTCCAAGACGTACCATTACCTTGCATAAGGAGCATGCCGAGGGCTTTTATAGTGCAATAAATAGATACATAATCAGCATTCATCTACTGTATTGTTTAATGTTAAAGCAGTTGTTTTGAGATCTCCTCATTATTAAGCCTTAGTAATGTCAATTTAGTGTTTTTGGTTGTTTTGAATCTTTAAAGAATGTTTTACCAGGTAATTTGACATACATGTTAACATTGTTTCTTTCTGTTTCTCTCATCTGCAGTGACATGTATCACTTTTAATTTCTTTGATTCTTGCATTGTTTTGGCTTATACTGTACATAACCACTGCATCAGTTGATAGGCCCTTAATGCTGCAATGTTTATTACTAGCTGAAAGAATGCAGGTTAACCTATCCTACAGTATATCACTACTTGGTATATACCAGCTACTACCGTCTCTCCTATAACCTCTCTGCTTAGCTGCCTGCTGTATTGCAGAATACAAGAGAACCGCAGACCATGTGTTATGACACAGTTCATTTTTGAAGGAAGCATTTTACTTGATGCCAATTATTATACTCTGTGGCATGTAGAAAAAGCTTCCATTTGCCAATTAGATTCTAAAATCCAGCCTCCTTTTTTTTTTTTTTCTTTTTTTTTCTTTTTTTTTTTAAGTCACATAAAGATGACAGAAGCAGAATCTCCATGCTGGTACAGGGGATGCATTGCCATTTCTAATGTCACAACACTGCAAATGTATTCCTAGTTGAGTTTATGAACACAGCAGTGTTTGTTAGGCTATGTTCTCTGTGGTTGATTAATTAAGGTCACTCCTGCTTTCTGCACTAGAGCATTCAACAAGTCTCTTACACTCTTCATACAAGTCTCTTTACACTGCACATTACACGTAGTGAACATTATTGCTGCCTTGAGGTTAATTGACCTTAATTAATCACCACTAACAGTGCACTTTGTCAGATTGTTAAATGGAAAGCTTTCTAAAAAATAAGTTATTGCGGATATTTTCTGAAAAGCTTTCAATATGCAATTTGTTAGGGCAAAAGATGTTTCAATGAGGGCATTTGTACAATGTAAAAAAAAATGAGTATTTGCATTTCCTAATAAAAGCTATTTAAAGCATACATTGCTTTATATTATAATTTATAAAGAAATTGGGTTCCTTGAAGTGGTTGTAAACCTTTACATATACCCAGTGAAGTGACTAGCCTCAGGTGATACACACCAGATGAAACAAATCCTCGTAGATAAGTTGTACATGTTTATCTGCAGTCTTCTCGTCTCTACAGCCCTTCAAAGTCCAGATATTATAAAGCTTGTCTGAGACTTCAGAAAAAAAGTGGGCAGAGAGCTGAAATTACACACTGCAGAGATCAGTTAGAAGAGCTCTGAGAGCTCATTGGAGGGAAGGGACACACCCCCTTTCACACAGTTCACAGAATCTGAGCTGAGGCTGTCAAACTGCTGGAGCTCCCTCACCTGTCACCAATTTTCTCTTGGTGTCAAGAAAACTTGCCAGAATTGATTCATGCTGATAGCAGAGGAACAAGGCAGCAGACTGAAATGACACTTGGTACTCTTAAATGAGAAAATTACAAACCTATAGAGGGATATGCACTGCTCATATTTCATGTCTGAGGTTTTCAACCACTTTAAAGTAGAACTGTAGGCAAAACTTCTTTTTCATGTTGGATAGAGTACGGGAGGGTTAAAATCCCTGTCAATTTATTTTTTGCCATCTGCGTCCCTTTGGGGAAATTTACCTTCACTTCCTGTCCCATAGCCAAAACAGGAGGTGAGAATATCTTGCAAATTTAAGGTAATTCTTTGGGGACCCCACTGAAAAACTTCCCCTCTATTACTTTTCTGGGGACAATCCAAAATTTTGGGTTTCTTTTGCTTTCACTTTCAATGATAATGGCAAACAGGACAAATAGAGGGGTGAGTCTCCCTAATAGGGGCACAGAGAGCAATAAAAACCTAACAGGTGTTCTAATCCCTCTCCACTCTATCCAAAACAAAAGGAAAATGTTTTGCCTTTAGTTAGACTTTAATTACTGTGTATTTAAATGAATAAATCTGCTGTATGCTTTATTCCAGATGGGGATCTCTGTACTGGAAAAGGGAAGTGAGTGTTTTATAGCTAACTTATTACTGTCATATATCAATGCCGCATTCACACTGCAGTCACCTAAACTATCAGGATATGCTGATATTTAAAGCCCAACTCTGGCAAAAATGAAATTTTAAAGGATACGTTCTCCTTTGGACATGTTACATGTTCCAGCTTCTGCCTCCTCTCCCCCCAATCCTGTGCTCTCATAGTTCATTGATTCTTCCTGCAATTCAGTAACTGTCTGCCTGTATAAGGTACTGGCAGACAGCTGACAAGAGCCTGGCATTGCACCCACAATCTGCTGCCTTACAGGCTGCAGAGCAGATTTTTTTTTTAAACCTGCAATAAAATGATATGATATATACAGTTAGGTCCATATATATATATTTGCACACAGGCACAATCTTAGATTTTTCAGGTATTTACCAAACCATATTCAAGCTATAGTTATATAATGTATATGGGCTGAACGTGCACACTCACAGGTTTAATTTGAGGGTACTTACATCCAAATTGGAAGAAGGGTTTAGGCATTACAGCTCTTAAGAGTAGCGATCCCCCTTTTTTCAAGAGACCAAATATAATTGGACAGTTGAATCAAAAGCTGTTTCATGGCCAGGTGTGGGGTACTCCTTCATTATTTCTAAATCAGTTTAACAGGTAAAAGGTTTGGAGTTCATTCTAAGTGTGCTATTTGCATTTGGAATCTATTGCTGTGAACCTACATCATGCGTTCAAAGGAGCTGTCCATGCAAGTGAAACAGGCCATTGTAAGGCTTCAAAAATGAAGAGATAGCAGCAACATTAGGAGTGGCCAAATCAACAGTTTGGTACATTCTGAGGAAAGAAGATAGCACTCGGTGAGCTCAGCAACATAAAAAGACATGGACATCCACAGAAGACAACAGTGGTGGATGATCACAGGATCCTCTCTATGGTAAAGAAAAACCCATTCACAACATCCAGACAAGTGAAGGACACTCTCCAGGAGGTGGGCGTATCATTGTCTAAGTCTACAATCAAGAGAAGACTTCATAAGAGCAAATACAAAGGGTTCACCACAAGGTGCAAACCATTCATAAGCCTGAAGAATAGAAAAGCCAGATTAGACTTTGCCAAAAAACATCTAAAAAAGCAAGACCAGTTCTGAAAAAGCATTCTGTGGACAGATGAAACTAAAATTAATCTGCAGCAGAATGACGGGAAGAAAAAAGTGTGGAAAAGGCTTGGAACAGCTCATGATCCAAAGTACACAACGTCATATGTAAAACATGGTGGAGGCAGTGTGATGGCATGGGCATGCATGGCTTCCAGTGGCACTGGGTCATTGGTGTTTATTGATGATGTGACAGAAGCATCCGGATTAATTCTGCAGTGTTTAGAGATATACTGTCAGCCCAGATTCAGCCAAATGCAGTTGATTGGATGGTGCTTCACAGTACAGATGGCCAATGATCCAAAACACACTGCAAAAGCAACCCAGGAGCTTTTGAAGGAAAAGAAGTGGAATATTCTGCAATGGCCAAGTCAATCACCTGATCTCAATCCAATTGAGCATGCATTTCACTTGCTGAAGGCAAAACTAAAGGCAGAAAGACCCACAAACAAAGAACAACTGAAGACAGCTGCAGTTAGAACCTGGCAAAGCATCAGAAAGGAGGAAACCAAGTCTTTGGTAATGTCCATGGGTTCCAGACTTCAGGCAGTCATTGCCAGTAAATAATTCTCAACAAAATATTAAAAATGAACATTTTATTTATGATTATATTCAATTGTCTAATAACTTTTGGTCCCTTGAAAAAGGGGGATGGCTACTCTTAAGAGCTGTAATTCCTAAACCCTTCTTCCAATTTGGATGTACATACCCTCAAATTAAACCTGAGAGTGTGCACTTTCAACCCATATACATTATATGGGGCAGCACAGTGGCTAAATGGTTAGCACTTCTGCCTGGCAGTACTAGGGTTGTTGGTTCGAATCCCAGCCACGGCACCGCCTGCCTGGAGTTTGCATGTTTTCCCTCTGCCTGCGTGGGTTTCCTCTGGGTACTCCGGTTTCCTCCCACACTCCAAAGACATGTTGGTAGGTTAATTGGATCCTGTCTAAATTGGCCCTAGTATGTATGAATGTAAGTTAGGTACCTTTTAGATTGTATGCCCCTTGAGGGTTAGGGACTGATGTGAATGTACAATATATATATGTGTGTAAAACGCTGCGTAAATTGATGGCGCTATACAAGTACCTGTAAAAAATAAATATAACTATAGTTTGCATATGTTTTGGTAAATACCTGAAAAAAAAAACTAAAATTGTGCCTGTGTCCAAATATATATGGATCTAACTATATGTATGTATGTGTGTGTGTGTGTGTATATACAGTTGTGTTCAAAATAAAAGCAGTGTGTTGAAAAAAGTGAATAAAGCTCAAAATCCTTCTAATAGCCTTTATTTCCATACACACAAATGCATTGGGAACACTACACATTCTATTCCAAATCAAAACATGAAGAAAAATATATCAAATTTGTGTTCTTCCTCTAAAAAAATTGAAGAAAAGGGAATATTAGACTGTTCAAAAAAATAGCAGTGTTTGTATTCTTCTTTACAAACTCAAACATTCACTATATAAACTGAAAAATGTTTGAAGATTTTGCTTTTCTTTGAATCACTTAATTAATATTTAGTTGTATAAGCACTGTTTCTGAGAACTGCTCTACATCGGTGTTGCATGGAGTCAACCAACTTCTGAAAAACAGGTGAACAGGTATTCCAGTCCAGGATGATTGGACTACATTCCACAGTTCTTCTCTATTTCTTGGTTTTTCCTCAGAAACTGCATTTTTGATGTCACCCCACAAGTTTTCTATTGGATTAGGGGATTGGGCTGGCCACTCCATAACATCCATCTTGTTGGTCTGGAACCAAGATGTTGCACGTTTACTGGTGTGTTTGGGGTCGTTGTCTTGTTGGAACACCCATTTCAAGGGCATTTCCTCTTCAGCATAAGGCAGCATGACCTCTTCAAGTATTCTGATATATTCAAACTGATCCATGATGCCTGGTATGCGATAAATAGGCCCAACACCGTAGTATGAGAAACATCCCCATATCATGATGCTTGCGCAACCATGCTTCACTGTCTTCACAGTGTACTGTGGCTTGAATTCAGTGTTTGGGGGTCGTCTGACAAACTGTCTCTGGCCACTAGACCCAAAAAGAACAATCTTTCATCAGTCCTCAAAATGTTGCGCAATTTCTCTTTAGGCCAGTCAATATGCTCTTTGGCAAATTGTAACCTCTTCAGCACGTCTTTTTTTCAACAGTGGGACTTTGCGGGGGCTTCTTGCAGATAGCTTGGCTTCACATAGGCGTCTTCTAATTGTAACAGTACTCACAGGTAACTTAAGACCTTCTTTGATCTTCCTGGAGCTGATTGTTGGCCGAGTCCTTGCCATTTTGGCTATTCTTCTGTCCATTCAAATGGTAGTTTTTTGCTTTCTTCCATGTCTTTCAGGTTTCGGTTACCATTTTAAAGCATTTGCAATCATTTTAGCTGAGCAGCCTATCATTTTATGCACTTCCTTATGTTTTCCCCTCTCCAATCAACTTTTTAATCAAGGTACACTGTTCTTCAGAACAATGTCTGGAACGACCCATTTTCCTCAGAATTTCAGAGAGAAATGCACTGTAACCAGCATGTACAACATTTGCTGCCTTCCTTCCTTAAATAAGGGCAATAATTGCCACCTGTTTTTCAAAGAATGAATGACCTCACTAATAGAACTCAACACTGCTATTATTTTGCACATGCCCCTTTCAATTAGTGATTCAATTACACAGAATCTGCAGCATGCATGTCATGACTGTTGGGTCTGTTGGATTTCTATTACTCTACTACACCTGCTAGTAAATTATTTGCCATGTAGAAAGATCATTTCTACCAAAAACAGTGATTGATCAGGTTAGTGATGTCTGACTGCTATTATTTTGAACACAACTGTGTATATGTGTTTTTATATATATATATATATATATATTGCACTATATTGCCAAAAGTATTGGGACACTCCTCCAAATCATTGAATTCAGGTGTTTCAATCAATTTCATGGCCACAGGTATATAAAATTAAGCACCTAGGCATGCAGACTGCTTCTACAAACATTTGTGAAAGAATGGGTCGCTCTCAGGAGCTCAGTGAATTTAAGAGTGGTACTGTGATAGATTGCCAAGTCCATCCATGAAATTTTCTTGCTACTAAATATTCCACAGTCAACTGTTAGTGGTATTATAACAAAGTGGAAGCAACTGGGAACATCAGCAACTCAGCCACAAAGTGGTAGGTCATGTAAAATGACAGAGCGGGGTCAGCGCATGCTTAAGCGCAAAGAGCACAGAAGTCGCCAACTGCCTGTAGAGTCAATAGCTAAAGACCTCCAAATGTCGTGTGGCCTTCAGATTAGCACAACAACAGTGCGTAAAAGCTTCTTGGAATGGGTTTCCATAGCCGAGCAGCTGCATCTAAGCCTTACATCATCAAGTGCAATGCAAAGCCTTAGATGCAGTGGTGAAAAGCATGCCGCCAGTAGACTCTAGCGTAGCGGAGACATGTTCTCTAGAGTGACGAATCATGCTTCTCTGTCTGGCAATCCAATGGACGTGTTTGTGTTTAGCTGTTGCCAGGAGAACGGTACTTGCCTCACTGCATTGTGGCAAATGTAAAGTCTGGTGGAGGGGGGATTATGGTGTGGGGATGTTTTTCAGGGGTTGGGTTCGGCCCCTTAGTTCCAGTGAAGGGAATTCTTAAGGCATCAGCATACCAAGACATTTTGGACAACCTCATGCTCCCAACTTTGTGGGAACAGTTTGGGGATGGCCCCTTCCTGTTCCAACATGACTGCTCACCAGTGCACAAAGCAAGGTCCATCAAGACATGGATGAGCGAGTTTGGGGTGGAGGAACTTGACTAGCCTGCACAGAGTCCTGCCCTCAACCTGATGGAACACCTTTGGGATGGATTATAGCGGAGACTGCGAGCCAGGCCTTCTTGTCTGACATCAGTGCCCGACCTCACAAATGTGCTTTTGGAAGAATTGTCAAACATTCCCATAGACACACTCTTAAACCTTGTAGACAGCCTTCCATTAAAGTTCATGTGCATGTAACGGCAGGCATTCTTAATACTTTTGGCAATATAGTTTTTATATAAAGTGGGGCAAAAAAGTATTTAGTCAGCCACCAATTGTGCAAGTTCTCCCACTTAAAAAGATGTAATTGGCATCATAGGTAGACCTCAACTATGAGAGACAAAATTAAAAAAAAAATCCAGACAATCACATTGGCTGATTTGGAAAGAATTTATTTGCAAATTATGGTGGAAAATAAGTATTTGGTCAATATCAAAAGTTCATCTCAATACTTTGTTATATATCCTTTGTTGGCAATGACAGAGGTCAAACGTTTCCTGTAAGTCTTCACAAGGTTGGCACACACTGTTGCTGGTATGTTGGCCCATTCCTCCATGCAGATCTCCTCTAGAGCAGTGATGTTTTGGGGCTGTCACTGACAACACAGACTTTCAACTCCCTCCAAAGGTTTTCTGTGGGGTTGAGATCTGGAGACTGGCTAGGCCACTCCAGGACCTTGAAATGCTTCTTACGAAGCCACTCCTTTGTTGCCCGGGCGGTATGTTTGGGATCATTGTCATGTTGGAAGACCCAGCCACGTTTCATCTTCAATGCCCTTGCTGATGGAAGGAGGTTTGCACTGAAAATCTCACGATACATGGCCCCATTCATTCTGTCCTGTACATGGATCAGTCGTCCTGGTCCCTTTGTGGAGAAACAGCCCCAAAGCATGATGTTGCCACCCCCATGCTTCACAGTAGGTATGGTGTTCTTTGGATGCAACTCAGCATTCTCTCTCCTCCAAACATGACGAGTTGTGTTTCTACCAACTCTCTAGCAAACTTCAGATGGGCCCGGACATGTACTGGCTTAAGCAGGGGGGACACGTCTGGCACTGCAGGATCTGAGTCCCTGGCGGCGTAGTGTGTTACTGATGGTAGCCTTTGTTATGTTGGTCCCAGCTCTCATTCGCTAGGTCCCCCTTGTGGTCCTGGGATTTTTGCTCACCGTTCTTGTGATCATTTTGACCCCACGGAGTGAGATCTTGCATGGAGCCCCAGATCGAGGGAGATTATCAGTGGTCTTGTATGTCTTCCATTTTCTAATTATTGCTCCCACAGTTGATTTGTTCACACCAAGCTGCTTGCCTATTGCAGATTCAGTCTTCCCAGCCTGGTGCAGTTCTACAATTTTGTTTCTGGTGTCCTTCGACAGCTCTTTGGCCTTCACCATAGTGGAGTTTTATAGTGTGACTGTTTGAGGTTGTGGACAGGTGTCTTTTATACTGATCACAAGTTCAAGCAGGTGCCATTGATAGAGGTAATGAGTGCAGGACAGAGGAGCCTCTTAAAGAAGAAGGTACAGGTCTGTGAGAGCCAGAAATCTTGTTTGTAGGTGACCAAATACTTATTTTCCACCATAATTTGCAAATAAATTCTTTCCAAATCAGCCAATGTGATTGTCTGGATTTTTTTTCTCATTTTGTCTCTCATAGTTGAAGCCTACCTATGATGCCAATTACAGGCCTCTCTCATCTTTTTAAGTGGGAGAACTTGCACAATTGGTGGCTGACTAAATACTTTTTTGCCCCACTGTGATATATATATATATATACAGTGCTCAGCATAAATGAGTACACCCCTTTTGAAAAGGTAAAATTTTAATCAATATCTCAATGAACACAAGAACTGTTTCCAAAATTGTGACAAAACTGAGTTTTATAGAACATTTGTTTAGTTCATTACATGAAAGTAAGGTTAATAATATAACTTAGATTACAAAATCTTCAGTTTTCCTCAAATTAGTTGATGCAAAAATTAATACATTACTACATCTAGTATTTTGTATGGCCTCCATGGTTTGTAAGGACAGCACCAAGTCTTCTAGGCATGGAATGAACAAGTTGGTGACATATTGCAACATCTATCTGGATGGAAAGTGATGCTCCGCTTGTCTCTTCAGAATTTCCCATAGGTGTTCAATTGGGTTCAGATCAAGAGACATACTTGGGCACTGAATCGCTTTCATCCTGTTCTTCAGAAATGCAACAGTGGCCTTAGATGTGTGTTTTGGATCATTGTCATGTTGGAAAAGTGCACGACGACCAAGGGCACGGAATGATGGTAGCATCTTCTTTCAATATAGAGCAGTACATCTGTGAATTTTATGATGCTACCAATGAAATGCAGCTCCCCAACCCCAGCAGCACTCACACAGCCCCGCAGGAGGACACTGCCACCACCATTTTTCTTTGTACTCAGCTTTGCAACACCATACAGTTTTGAAGCTATCAGTTCCAAAACCATTTATCTTGGTCTCATCACTCCAGAGTACAGAGTCCCAGTAGTCTTCTTTTTCAGCATGGGCCCTGGCAATTTCTAGGCAGGATTTTTTGTGCATGGGCTTTAGGAGAGCCTTTTTTTGTGGATGACACCACATATTGGGTCACAGGAAACAATCACCGCAGTTTGGCCTTCTACTTCTTTAACTAACTGCAGTGAACTTACATGGCGTTTTTATTCAACTCTTCTCATCAGAAGACACTCCTGTTGAGGTGTTAACTTCCGTGGACGGCGTGGACATCTCTGTGAGATGGTTGCAGTGCCATCTTTGTTAAATGTTTGTATCGCTTTTGCTACAGTTTTCTGACTGATAAGTAAAGCTTTGCTGATCTTCTTGTAGCCTTTATCTTTCTTGTGTAAAAAAAATTATTTTGTTTCTCAGGCCTTGCGACATTTCTCTTCCATGTGGTGCCATTACTGACAGCATGAAATGGGAAGGGGTTTTCTTTAAGTAACGCCCAAAACTGTCTGCTGGACACCTGTTTAATGAATAATTAGACTCACCTGGAGTTGAATTCTTGTTAATTATGATTTTGTTGCCTACAATTTAGCTTTGCTCCTAAGACTTTCATTGGGGTGTATTCATTTTTGCAACATGGTCTTGAATTAATTTGTTAGGAAAAATACTTTTTTGTGTGTGCAAATTAACAAAACTTGTTTGCAATTAATGGCCCCTATTTGTGGGAGTATTTTGCAGTATAGTGTCCCATAGAAAATGTTGATTCTGAAAGGAAGGTAAAGGTTTCTTGACAAATCTGTTGGGGTGTACTCCTTTATGCTGAGCTCTGTGTATGCGTGTGTATGTATGTATGTATGTCTGTATGTATGTATGTATATATATATATGCATATATATGTATGTGTGTTTTTCAAGTCAAACCGAGACTTTTAATTTTACAGGTATTAAAAGGGATGCTAGTGTGGCAGTACTACACGCAGTAGTAAGTGGCAAGTCTGTGCTATTACTGATATGTGGCGCACATGTCGCGGGCCAGTCCAGAGACTTTTAATCAAGATAGCAGTGTTAGTGTATGCATAGAACAGCATGTGGTGATGAAATTTGTTGTGAACGAAGGCTTAAAACCAGTGGCTATCTACAGAAGACTTCAAGCACAGTACGGTGATGACATGCTCAGCCACGTTTCAAAGATGGCTGTACGTCCTTCAATGACAATCCCGGCCGTGATGGTTCGCAGCCCACAGCAGTCATTTCTGTGAACATTCAGCACGTGGAACGCCTAATCCTGGATAATTGACGCATAACCTTTTGTAATATTGCACAAGAGACGAATCTTTCGGACTTACTGACAAATTTTTCTATGTTGAAGCTTTCCAGGCATTCCTTAAATGCTGGGATAAGTGTATAAATGTAGCAGGGGAGTATGTAAAAAAATAAATACAGTTTCCACTCCTTGAAATTTTGTTCTTTTATATAAACTGAAAAGTCCTGGTTTGACTTGAACGCTATATAATTATATACACATTTTTATTTTTTTAAATAAAAGGTGATCTTCACTTTTAATTAATGCAGTTTGCATCAATTATGTTATGCCCCAGTCTTGATTCCAAACACCTTTACCTAAGCCATCGTGCAGTATAATGAATCAAAGTAACCATTTCCTCCCCTGAGGACTGGGTATTTTTTTCCCTGCTCATTATCTTCTTGAGCACTCTCTTCCCCCCACACCTCCTTGCATTCCCCTGCCTTTGTAACCTATGAGAGGACACTGCTACTGGAAGTGTTGTCCCCAGCAATAGGAGATGTCCACATTGTGCAGGCAATGATGTGGACACCCGAAGGGGAACCCCAGGAAGTAAACAGAAGAAGAGAGAAGGATCATCAAGTGACTGTGGCTTCAGGTAAGTAAAATGGGCATTTAGATAAGATTTTCTTTTTCATACCAGTGGTTGGTTAGTGGGAGGGGGCTTGACATTTTGGAGTTGGGCTTTAAGGGCCCATTCGCACCATAATGCAGTTGCACCCATATTTTTGTGAGGGGTACTGCATTTTCCTCCATACAGATCATGGTGAATGCTAACAACTCACTTTCTCCTAAAATACAAGTTATTTTCCCAGAAGGAATGCTGCATTTTATTTCCTTTTAGGTGTGACACCACAGTTTACAAACCTGTATAGTGTGAAATGAAGGATCACGTTACAGATGTACATATTTTTACAGGAACTTGGCCAGGTTCTGCCCTTGAACTGCTGCAAACTTTAAGGAACACACAAATATAAATGCTTAATATTAGTACTGCTATTATTTATTATTCATTGTACCTTTATTTATACATACTTTGTACTGCTACTTACAATCTGTTATGTCCTGGATTCAGCTGCACTCTGCACCAATACCTCTGTCTTCCTGGATTTATGTATACTTTGACATGCCCCCCCCCCTGCCCCACTATCAGAAGTCACCTTTCTGACGACTGCTTAGACATTTGGATGGTGTTGGGAAAAGGGAAGATCATGCTACATTTGATTTAAGTCTAGAAAAGCAAGGACATTGGTCGGAGAGTGTGACTGGGTTCGACATACATCAGACTGCTGTCAGAATAGTTTGTGCATGAAAAAATGTACCACTACCACAAGAAAGTAACTCTACCTCCTTACCAAACTGTCCTCCCAGGGATGATGGTCTTAACCAGCCTGTATGCCTCCATATAGTATAAATTGATGAAAAAGCTGGAGTCTGTCTTTAATCCCCAATAAGACTTTGTTAAAAAAAAAAATGCATACATCTGAGCATCCATATAGAAAGGACTCTTAACATGTTTCAGCCAAAGCCTTAGTCACAGCTATGACTATGGCTTCAGCTGAAACACCATAGCATCTTGTTATCGATGTGAATGCTCAGGATTGCTTGCATTTTTATGAATAAAGTCTTGTTGGGGATTAAATACAGACTCCAGCTTTTGCATCAATAAAGGTACAACTATTAAAATCAAATTTCAGTAGTTTACAAAAACTGTTAAAAGTTCTGAGTGTGTGATACTTCCTGCTTATAAAATGGGTGTATTTTCAGCCAAGTGCAGCCCTCTTGCATGTGGCTTAGTGGTGTAAGAATTTTAATTGAAACTTTTCTACAGTTAACACAGACTCCACTTCTATATGTAATATTGCTGCTTATTATTTCAATAAAAGATTTATGGCCCTTTTCTCAATGTTGTAAATTTCAGCTGTTACTTTGATGTAAATAACCAAAGACCCCGTTGAAAATTTATTTCACTCAATTTGGCTCACACGGTTTCCTATAAGTTTGACATACTTGCGGTAAAATTCCTACTTTAATCTGACCACTCTGACTAGAGGAGGTTTATTTATGTAATGTGATAAGACCTGGGTGTACCATTTGTTCTAGAAAAAGAGTGTAAAACTGTTATAGTATGAGTCCTATTTCTATCTGACTTGATATTGGGGCCAAGGGAAGAAGGGTCAAGGGAAATACCGTATTTGCCGGCGTATAAGACGACTTTTTGACCCTTGAAAATCTTCTCAAAAGTCGGGGGTCGTCTTATACGCCGGTACACATGTTAGGGGGGGCTGCGGCATTAAGTACAGGGGTTTGCAGGGGCTGATGTCTCTTACCTGGATCCAGTCCCACGACGATCCGGTCCAGGAAGCGCGGCGTCTCCTTCAGTTCGGCCACTGGATGTTCGTGCGGCTGCTCGGCTCCGCCTCCTCACCGGTGATTGGCCGCCAGAACTGTAGCTCAGGAAAGGCACACAGGCGGCCAATCACCGGCGAGGGGGCGGAGCCGAGCGGCCCCACGAAAATTGAGTGCCGGAGCAGCAGGTAAGTGTTCTGTGTAGAGGTGCTGCTGCAACCACATATGCTGGCTGCAGCAGCACCATACGAGAACAGGGTCAGCAAGTCTCCGTGGGAGGAATAGTGCCCCATCATTGGTGTCACTGATACCAATGATGGGGCACTATTCCTCCCACTGATACCAACGATGGGGCACTATTCCTCCCCCCCACTGACACCAACGATGGGGCACTATTCCTCCCCCCCACTGACACCAACGATGGGGCACTATTCCTCCCCCCCACTGACACCAACGATGGGGCACTATTCCTCCCCCCCACTGACACCAACGATGGGGCACTATTCCACCCCCCACTGACACCAACGATGGGGCACTATTCCACCCCTCACTGACACCAATGATGGGACACCATTCCTCCCACTGACATCAATGATGGGGCACTATTCCTCCCACTGACACCAATGATGGGGCACTATTCCTGCCACTGATACCAATGATGGGGCACCATTCCTGCCACTGATACCAATGATGGGGCACCTATTCTCCCCACTGATACCAATGATGGGGCACTATTCCTCCCACTGACACCAATGATGGGGCACCTATTCCCCCCACTGATACCAATGATGGGGCACTATTCCTCCCACTGATACCAATGATGGGGCATTATTCCTCCCACTGATACCAATGATGGGGCACTATTCCTGCCACTGATACCAATGATGGGGCACTATTCCTCCCACTGACACCAATGATGGAGCACTATTCCTCCACTGATACTAATGATAGGGCACTATTCCTCCCACTGACACCAATGATGGGGTACTATTCCTGCCACTAATGCCAATGATGGGGCACTATTCCTGCCACTGATACCAATGATGGGGCACTATTCCTCCCACTGATACCAATGATGGGGCACTATTCCTCCCACTGATACCAATGATGGGGCACTATTCCTTCCACTGATACCAATGATGGGGCACTATTCCTTCCACTGATACCAATGATGGGGCACTATTCCTCCCACTGACACCAATGATGGGGCACTATTCCTCCCACTGACATCAATGATGGGGCACTATTCCTCCCACTGGTGTGCATTGGAAGAGGGGTAGTCTTATACGGCGAGTATAGCCCAAACACTACATTTTAGCAGGAAAAGTAGGGGGGTCGTCTTATACGCCCAGTCGTCTTATACGCCGGCAAATACGGTAATTCCATCAGGTCTCTTTTGTCTTTTATCATTTAGATGGTATAGGCTAATATTTTATTAGGGCCCTGAAGACTCCTGAAATAAAATATACAGGATGTGGCTCACATAGAGCAGTGGTTCTTCATTTTTTCGTTACCAGGGACTGGTTTCATGGTAACAATTTTTCCACGGACCAGACAAAAGTTATCCCACAGAATCATGTGTAAAGGTTCATGTACTCGCGTTTAGAAGAGTTTTTTTTTTCAGCAGCCCCTGAACTCTCCCTAATGTTTTCCTACATGTCCATGTATACTATGTCGTTTACAGACAGTTGAGTTTACAGTTTTTTTGAATGCACCAAACTTACGTTCAGGAGTAGATTTTATCAGCGTTTCAAACGCCACACACTTGTAAATGCGGCTAACCGCGTTTAGAAGCTTTTTTTAACTTCCATATCCAGATGCTGGCCAGAGCCTTTTTTCATCATCAGAAATGCAGGCAAAGTGTTTTCCATGTATTCAAATGGACCCGGTACACCAGCACAGTCAGTTACAGGTTTTGCGTGAAGGAAAAAATGGTAGACCGTGCCGCATTATGCTCATGATGGGATCCATAGTGAATACAACCAGAAAAAAGAGGTCATCTCAACACATACTACTCTCTCTGCTTCTGCTCTCTCTATTTCTCTCAAAATGCTTGAAATAGTTAATTTTTTACTGTTTTTTTAGTGTCTTCTGGGCATTTTGGAAGGTCTCCTGAGGTTATCTTAAAAACAAACGCTTCTAAGCGCAAACGCTCATAAATGCGGTATGCAAACCTGGCTAAACAGATATTTTTTAACCTACGTTTTCCAGCAGTCAGTTTCCATCATTCAGAAGAGTTTTCCAAACGTCCCGTGTACATGGAGCCTTACTGCTTCATTCTTAGGCTGGCAATAAACAGAAGATACTTTCTCATGAACATAGAGGAGAAGTCATCTTATAGCTCCAGGACCAGCTGATTTTTTTCCCAGGGGGCTTAAGAAACATGCTTGGCAACTCTTCAGCCTGGTCACATGAAGATTTTGTTAATATCTCTGACATATTCATAAGGCAAATGAGCTCATCATTCTCTCCCAACGGTACCCCTATATGGAATTGTAGAGGTTTGCACACCAAATTTAACAAAGGTTTTATTACAGCCAAAATATTGGATACTTTGACCATTATTGACCTCCTAACAATAGATTTTGATTACACACCTGTCTCATTGGGCTCCTATATTGAGGCAGGATTGGGTTGTTTGACTAGTTTTACACCTTTCCTATGATTAGGGATTTCATGGCTTTACACCTGAAATAAACAACCTTGCAGAGGAGAGTTCCGAATTATATGTTTATTAGCGATAATACAATTGTATGAGAGCACCCATGCCCTGCCCATCAGATGCTCTGATTAGATATGTTACAGTCCATACTTTTATAGGGTTTTTTTATGGCTTGTTGCCCACCTTTATGCTTATCAGTTACACTCCAGAATATTTCCCTTTTACACTTCGGGATATCTTATCGAGACATTTTATCAAACATTCATCATTACTCAGCTGTTTTTGACAACTTACATAAACTTACATAAAATATCTTTTATAAGCCTTTGGTAGCAGCAGAAGCCATCTTAGCTGCTATTGGAGTAGAATACATTCACTTAATGATATATGCTAGCAATATTAGCCATGTCTAATACAATAAACCTTAATATATATATATATATATATATATATGTGTATTCATTAATTTAAACACTCCTAATTCATTATAATATATTACTATGATGTAGGATATAGTAAGGATCACCTTTATCCCTATACATTATTCCCTCCTTTTGATTAACCACTTGCCCTCTGGAAGATTTACTTCCTTTCATGACCAGGTCATTTTTTTGCTGTTCGGCACTGCGCTATTTCAACTGGTAATTGCGCAGTTGTGCAATGCTGTACCCAAACAAAATTTATGTCCTTTTTTTTTTTTTTCATACAAATAGAGATTTCTTTTGGTGGCATTTGATCACCTTTGCGGTTTTTACTTTTTGCTCTATAAACAAAAAAAGATCGAAAATTTTGAAGAAAACCTCGATATTTTTCACTTTTGGTTATCAAAAATATCTAACAAACTCAAAGTCATAAATTTAGGCCAAAATGTATTCTGCTACATGACTTTAGTAAAAAAAAAAAATCCCAATACATACAGTATTTCAATTGATTTGTGTGAAAGTTATAGCATCTACAAACTATGGTATATGTGTGTGTATATGTATATATATATATATATATATTGGCATTTACACCGCTTTTACTTTCTGACTGCCTATCACATTTCTTGAGGCTTGAGGTGCTAAAATGCCAGGGAGTACAAACCCCCCAAATGACCTCTTTTTGGAAAGTAGACACCCCAAGGATTTTGCAGAGCAGCATGTTGTTGAGTCCAAGGAACATTTTATTTTTTGCCACAAATTGTTCGAAAATTACCTTTTTTTTTTTTTGTACACAAAGTTGTCAGTTAAATGATATATTGCTCATGCATTCCATGGGTATATGTGGAATAACACCCCAAAAAACATTCTTCTACTTCTCCTGAGTATGGGGATACCACACGTGAGAGACTTTTTGGCAACCTAGCTACATACAGGCCCTCAAAATCCAATGACCACCTCCAGGCTTTCAAAGGGCATATTTCCTCATATCACTTCCCCACTACCTATCACAGTTTCGTAGGCTCTAAAATGCCAGGATAGTACAAACACCCCCCCAAATAACTCCTTTTTGGAAAGTAGACACCCCAAGGAATTCCAAAAACGTGGCAATAAATGAGATCTGCAAAATACTGACCATGCCTCTTAGCAAATACCTTGCAGTGTCTACTTTCCAAAAAGGGGGCATTTGGAGGGCTTGCTTCTACTATCCTGGCATTTCAGGGCCAACATTAGAAGCTTATGCCACACATCACACCCACTCTTGAAGACCAAGCCTTTTCTGACACGTTTTGTTCACATGAAAAATCTGTTTTTTTTGCTAGACAATTACTTTGAACCCCAAAACATTATATATATTTTTTTTTTAAGCAGAGGCCCTAGAGAATAAAACGGTGGGTGTTGAAAATTTTTATGTCACACAATTTTAATGTACAAAGCACAATATACTGCCGAATTGTTTGATAAAAGATGATGTTTCACTGAGGAAATGGATACAAAACATGACATGCTTTAAAATTGCGAATGCCCGTGTAATGGCGACAAAGTACATGCATTTTTAATATAAATAGGTAGCGCTTTAAAAGCCTTTACAGGTCACCAATTTATATTTACACAGGAGTTCTAGTGCTATAATTACTGCCCTCGATCTGACATTCGCGATGATACCTCACATGCATGGTGCAATCTCTGTTTACATAACGACAGGGGATCAACACTTGCATTTGCACAGGAGCATGGAAAGGGGGGAGGGGCAATATGATCACAATTCATTCTTTTTTGTAATGCCCATGTTGAGGGTTAGGCCCCAAAAATGTAAATTCAGAAACCGTGATAGGTTCCCATGCGAATTGTCTGGCGAGAGGTGAATTTCTGTGGGCGGCGATGTATTGTACATATAAATTGCCTTGACCCACAATCAATTGGTACAAATCTTCTGTGAAAAACAGCGGAGGGGCTAAATGCTAGTGCTGGCAGTGAATGGGGCCGATCCTGCTAACACAGCATTTTTGGGGACACTATACAAAGCAGGCACTAGTATAGTTCTGTTCATGATCATTATATTGATCCGTACAAACACTACTAGTTATGGTAGTGATTGGCGACCTATACCGTGATTGCGATAGTGTGCGGGCACTCTAAAACTAGCTGACCCTGGCTGGGAGGGGCGCTTACTTACCCTGACGCTGATGTCGCTAGTGGCAGGAATACAGTGATCAGCGAAAAATTCTATATACGGACACTGTACTAATGGCACTGGCTGGGTAATCAAAAGGTTAAATGTGCTAATCGTGTGTGTGTAATGTAGTGCTTTTACTCGGTGCGGTGTTCTCTCTGCTCTCCCTGGATGGACGATTGGGTGCGCAGATGCATTCACACCCAGGAATAGAAAGCGACATAAGATTATTTTATTTTCTTCTTTAATTCTCAATATGATATTTTTTATTTTATTTTTTTACATTTTTTTTATCTATTTCTTTTTTTTAATACTTTTATTAGAATAGTACAATGTCATCATAGTAACTGTCAGGAACCATCGCGACGCATGGGTCTACACATGCGTAGGTGTCTGCCGAGACGTATAGGTGGCAGGGCACTAGGACCCAGGCGTACCCGTCGTCTGGACAGTACTAGGCAGGCACTAGGACCCAGGCTACGCCTGTCAGGTGCAGGGCGGCCTATTTAAGCTAGCCCTGCACAGACACTTGTTGCCGAATGGTCTTTGTATCCTGTTACCTGTGTGTGAGTACTTCTGATCTGGATTGTTTTGACCTTGTTGCCTTCTCCCGTCCTGACCCCTTGGCTTGCCTGACTCTGCTCCCGGATGTTCCCGTTTAGATCTGACCTCCTGGTATTGACCCTGTGTGTGACCCGACTATCCTTTGCCTACCGTTTTGTACCTTACCGATCCTCTAGTTACCGTCCCGGCCTGCATGACTCTGATTTAGCTCATCCATCCACCCCGCAGGGATCACTAGGCTCCCTTACATCAGACTCCTAGCTCTCTGGAGCCCCTGTCAGATTCCTCTACCCCTGTTGGAGATACCTGTTAGTTGCGACCTGGTACCGGAGCGCTCCAAGTCCATCCCCACCATCAGGGGCCCTGGTGAACAAGTGCTCTGGTGCTTAGACTCCGCACGCTGGGGAGGCTCTACCGGGGGACTGATAGAGGTGCTGTCAGGCGGTCCCTTACAGTAACCTTGTGCTACTGTGGGGGGTTGATCAAGGATTTTTAAAGCATTTTTTTTACACTTTGCTTTGCAGGAGAAATAAAGATAATTTTTCCTGCAATGCAAAGCTTGCTGTCATGAACCTAACTTATTCAGGAACTGACATTTTTAACTGCTCAAGATAGTGATCTGTGATTGGCTGGAGCTGGTCACATGGTACAGGGTGCTGTGATTTTCCCCATGTATCATGTGACAGCTGTGGGTCAATCACAGCTCACTAGGAAGAGAATCAGATTGATTCATAACAACTTTGCTAACATTGTGATCATGTGATCACATAGTGATCACCGGGTCCCGTTCACCAGGATCTTCATTCCGCTGTGTCTGCTGGACACAGCAGTCGCAGGTGGGTTAGTACAGCCAGAGTGACGTACCTGTACATCGTTTTGCCTGTAGCTGCTGACCGTCCACAGTACATTGCGGGCGGGAAGTGGAAACCTTTCTTGAGGAAAATATATTATGCAGGTATTACCACCAGCTCATTTAAAAAATGTCTTTGTAGACCACATCAAACGAGTTGGCCCTGGTCATAATCTGTTCAGGCAGCCAGCAGTGTATCATGGGAGTTGCGCTCTCCTCCATATACACTATATTGTCCAACGTTTTGGGACGCCTGCCTTTACACGCACATGAGCTTTAATAGTATCAATAGTATCCCAGTCTTAGTCCGTAGAATTCAATAATGAGCTGGTCCACCCTTTGCAGCTATAACAGCTTCAACTCTTCTGGAAAGGCTGTCCACAAGGTTTAGGAGTGTGTGTATGGGAATGTTTGACCATTCTTCCAAAAATGCATTTGTGAGGTCAGGCACTGATGTCAGATGAGAAGGCCTGGCTCGCAGTTTCCGCTCTAATTCATCCCAAAGGTGTTCTGTCGGGTTGAGGTCAGGACTCTATGCAGGCCAGTCTAATTCCCACACTCGCTCATTCACGTCCTTATGGACCTTGCTTTGGGCACTGGTGTGCTGTCATGTTGGAACAGGAAGGGCCATCCCTAAACTGTTTCAACAAAGTTGGTAGCATGAAATTGTCCAAAATTTACTAGTATGTTGACGCCTTAAGAGTTCTTTTCACTGGAGCTAAGGGGCCAAGCCCAACCCCCGAAAAACAACAGATATTTATTTGTAAAAAATGTTGAAAACCATTTATCATTTTCCTTCCACTTCACAATTATGTGCCACTTTCTGTTGGTCTAGCACGGGTGTCAGCAACCCGCGGCTCCAGAGCCGCATGCGGCTCTTTTTCACCTTTGCTGCGGCTCCGGAGCACACTGCCCACAAGGTGACAGGCAATAGGGTTGCCGTAGCTCAGTGGTCGGCAAGCCGCGGCTCTTTTAACCTCCCTGGCGGTTTTCCCGAGTGTAGCTCGTGGTAGAATTTCTATACCACGAGCTACACTCAAGCTTACCATGCGGCGCTGCTCTGGGGGTCCCTGCAGCACTTACCTTGTCCTTCGTTCCCGCGATGTGCCCCCTGCAGCGTCCCCGGCCATCTCCTCCGGCCGATGCCGGCATCCGGCTTCCGTGTTCCGGTCCCCGTGACGTCGGGACGTACGGGCGCCGCCGGCGGCGGGAAATTTAAAAAATTTAAAAAATGTCTTTTTTTTTTTTTCCAATTTTCAATAGTAAAACATTGCTGTTTCATCCCATTTCACATACATATTGTCCCTAGTGCTTTGTCCTGTGCCCTGCCTACATTTTGTCTGTTCTTTCTGCCTGGAAACTTAGAAAAGTCCATGGCGTCCAAAAAGCGTCCCTTTAGGTCAAAAGCGGTTTTAGACCGGCTAGAGAACAGCGATAGTAAATCAGAACCACTTGCAGAATTGAGTGATAATGATTTGTGGGGAAATTTTCCTAAAAATTACAGCCTACAATAAAAAACTATTTCCATGCGAAAAAATGGTACCGCTTTCAGCACAAAAAATCGGAAGGAATCATACCGCCAGGGAGGTTAATGCAGCTCTTCTGTGTGCCGGGCGCCCGCTCCCCTCCCTCCTCTCGGGCGGCCGCCCCAAAAGTCAGGACTCTGCAGCTAGCCTAGCAATGGGCAAACTACGGCCCGGCGGACCTTATAATCCGGCCCGCGGAGCGTGGCAAACATTGGCTGTCAGGATGTAGGCGGGGCAGCGTGACGAACTCCTCTCCTCTCACAGTCCGCCCTGAAGACCAGAACTGCGCGGGAACACGGCGAGAGGAACGCGCGGAGTACAGGTAAGTGAATTGACACAATATGGGAATGAATTACTATAGGGGGGATGAATTACTATAGGGGGGATGAATTACTATATGGGGGATGAATTACTATAGGGGGGATGAATTACTATGGGGGATGAATTACTATATGGGGGATGTATTTTCAGTTTTAAAAATGTGGCTCTCAAAATAAATTTTAATCGTGGTTTTGGCGAGATTTGGCTCAGTTGAAAAAAAAGGTTGCCCACCACTGGTCTAGCACATAAAATCCCCATAAAATACATTTATGTTTTTGGTTGTAACATGACAAAATGTGGAAAATTTAAAGGGGTATAAATACTTTTTCAAGGTGCTGTACTTGCAACAGGATATATGTTTACACTCAGTAACTCATAACATAATTTATAATACATATTTTGTATTGTATTTTCTTGTCAGACCAGGCTGGAGGTCTGGATTCCTGTGTTGCTTCTCTGCAGGCAATAGAAGGTACCTATATAGTCATTTGTCAGATAACCTCTTCCTCCACCCTAGATACTGCCTGTCTGTATTTCACTGCTATTAACTGAAGGACAAATCATTTTATGGTGTTTACTTATAATAGCAACAGGGCAAGCTGGACCTTGCTCCCTATAAGTGTGTCATGACAACAAATTATTCAGTCCAACATCCACATATATTAAACCTCATATTACAGATTAACACAGTGGAAGAAAAAGCAGACTGCAACTTGTAGGCACATAAAAAAACTAACACAAAACTTTGTCTTTATATGTTGTCTGTGTCCCATTTGAGAAATTTTTGCTTGCTTCCCATTTTGTTTACAGTTTATTACAACACTTTTGTTAATGTGTTTTCATTGCTGTCTTTGTCTTCTTGTTGTGATGATACTCTATTCCCCTCATTTCTCTTTCTAGTGTCACAGGTATGGGAAATACCCCCAGTGGGATCACCAAGCAATAAAAGGTTCCAAAACCTTCCTCAAATACAAGGTTTTTAACTGACGTTTGGCTTAAACAAGTGGTAATGTTTCAAAAAATAGTCTGTAGTCTAAACAATAAACTGCACAGATGCACTCTGCAAATTTGGTTGGACCATATTAAACATGAAATACATGAAAGTGCAAGTCAATAGTTGCACTCGCATGGGATACGTGTCACTCAAAAGCATGTAAAAATCCTTGCTCATCAATGAACTTCAAAGCTGGTATGGTCGGCTATTGTAAACCACTGGTTGGAACAGTTATCTCAAGTACTGAACCAACCATGATAAAAAATAGGAGCTGCCACTTTTGGCTCATCATTCTGATCCTGACTTGTAAGTTACTGAACATGAACAAGTATTCAGGCATTGAATACTGAAAAATTTAATCTCCCAGTTCTGCACAATTGCAATATATTTGTTCTTTGTGCTGCTGAATCCTGGTGTAACCTGTCTCATCCAATCCGAGGACGCTTTGCATGTATTGAGAAAATGCAAAGCATTCTCTGAATGGTGCCCATGCTGCGCAGATGTCAACCTTCTGTGTTCAGAATTCAGTATGGAGTATCAGTGTCTACTACAGTAATTTCCAGCTTCTACAGGGATCCCACATTATGGTACATGTATAGTTACATTGATCCAAGCTGGAACTAGTAGTAGTTAGCCACATTCAACTAGAACCAGCAACATTCAACAACCAGCAAGGGAGTTTACACACAGCTGGAAGTGTGTGTAAATCTGACAAGCCAACTGATCGCTTCTTTGGAGCAGCGGTAGTGTGCCCTCTCTCCTCAGTGGACATTACACACTTCTGACCCCTGTGCTGTGTGCATTATCCACTCCTGCACTCTGCGCATTATTCACTCCTGACTGCTGTGCTATTTACTTTACACACTCCTGACCCCTGCGCTTTACGTACTTTTGAGCCCTATGCCAAGTGTGTTATGGACTCCTGACCCCTGTACAGTTTGCATTACACTCTCCAGACCCCCTGATCTATATACACTAAGCAATCCTTTTGCTATATTGTATAACAAGTGCTAATTGCTCAGTAGTCATGTTAATTAAGCTCTTTAAGGAGAGAGAGAGAGAGAGAGAGAGAAAAAAAAACCTCACTGACTGCCCGGATTTCCACACTGCTAAGCAGGCCACTCTGACAGCAGGAGACAGAGTGGGAGCCAAGTATGAACCGGAGGGCCCGTGGATTGTCTTTCAGGAAAGACAGATCGTGGCAATCCGCCAAACCACATTGATCGGGTGAGAGAGCCAAGCATCCACTAACAAAGGGAATTTTGATAGTTCACATAGTTGTGAACATTACATACAGTTGCTCCAGTTTGCGGACTAGTTATACCAGTGCCATTGTTGGAATATATCTGCAGTACAGTTATTATTCGAGCTGACAGCAGGAAACACAGTTACAGACCAAGATACAGCAGTTCCAATTAAATCAAGTCCATTTCGCTCACTGCAGAGCAAGATTCCTACTACTGTTCATCTTTTGCCTTTGACATTCAGAGGAAGATGTCTTTTTCCATAGACATTTATATCAATTGTTGCTTTTTACTACTTCAAACGCAATTCATGGTTAGAGCCCTTAAAGGGAACCTTGCATTAGTTATTTACCATCAATTAGGGAAGTGCTGAATCTTCTCCTTTTCCTCACTATCTTTGATGTGACCACCTTGAAGAATTATCATCCCCCCCCCTTGACACTACTTCACACCAATTGGGCCCCAACAGGCACGCAGAAGACATTGTAGAGCTCCTAGAGGGGACATTACCAATTATAACTGAGAATTCTCGTTATTTAACATTTAATCCTTGTTATCTAGTACTGAGAACCCACAGTGAGCTTATCTGTTATTGATAGTCTTTCCTCCTCACTGGGGATTCAACAGTCCCCTCAGACTGGAGGCAGTGGATTATTTTTGAAAGCAGGCCTGCTAACAGATACTGTTGTTTTATTGTAAATGTTGTTACTTTTGCTCATAGTTGCCATGAGTGATCAGATTTGCTGCCAATGGCAGTGTTATTTTGTTATTCTTGATTCAGTTACCTCCAAATCCAATATAAACTTAATTTTGGTTTATACAACTCTGTGTGTGAGTTCATTTTACAGGGGTGATTTATCTGGGTCACCAGAGCATGGTGGTGTCAGAAGAGGTATGGCTTTCAACAAAAGGTCCAGATTGACAGGGAACCCAAAAATTTCCAAGCAACTCTTAAGGGGGTAGTGTTACAGACTCTTATGGCCGCCTATAGTATCAATAACAAGTGGGACATAATAAACCCCCAATGAAGTAGCAATACATCACAACTTCATTCTGTTAAGATAGTTACTTTATGAAAAGCAGGTACGTATGTTTCTATGTGACCTGTGTATAGAGGGTGTTATTAAACAGACCCCTCATTTGCTGTCACATTTATCCTAGTTGAAAGGCAACTGCTGTTTGAAGAAGAATGGATATGTTGGTGTTACTCCTAGAATGAAAAGGATTGTTAGTGCTGGGATTGTGAAAGTTTTGAAACTCAAAATGCTTCTATGCGTTTAATGTGTTAGTGGAATGTAACACTAAACTGGTAACACCAACATATTGAATCTATAAGATTGGAAGAACAATATTTGCTTGAAAGAACTGTTTGCTAATTAATTTGCACATACTTTTCTGAAAACAAACTTCTCTGTTAAGCAAGTGACGATTAAAGGATCAGTCCAACCAAAAATGGCATTTCAGCTTTTGGTAGATGCTAGAGAGTTAAAGTAGCTGATACTTTAGTGGGCTTTATTTACTCTATTTAAAGTTTGACTATGTTTACATAGGCTGTAGACCTAACAACCTACCTTGTACTGTATACCCCCCACTACACTCCCCAGTTCAGGGGAACAGTTGTTCAAACACAACGTACACTGGGCCTGTTGGCACTTGAGTTCTAGAGTGAGCCTGAAGGCCACACAATATTGTACATCAGTAGTGGGGACTACTAATTGCATGGAAAGATCAAAAAGGGGGCAGATATCCATAGTTATACTGTCTCTTTATTTTATACACTGCTCAAAAAAATTAAGGGAACACTTTGAAAACATATCAGATCTCAATGGGGAAAAATATAATGCTGGATATCTATATTGATATGGACTAGGTAATGTGTTAGGAACGTAAGGATACCCCATCGTTTGATGGAAAATAAAATGATCAACCTACAGAGGACTGAATTCAAAGACACCCCAAAAATCAAAGTGAAAAAATGATGCAGCAGGCTAGTCCATTTTGCTGAAATTTCATTGCAGCAACTCAGAATGGTACTCAGTAGTTTGTATGGCCCCCACATGCTTGTATGCATGCCTGACAATGTCAGGGCATGCTCCTAATCAGATGATGGATGGTGTCCTGGGGTAATTCCCCCCAGATCTGGACCAGGGCATCACTGAGCTCTTGGACAGTGCAACCTGGCATCGTCGGATGGACTAAAACATAATATCCTAGAGGTGTTCTATTGGATTTAGGTGAGGCGAGCGAGGGGGCCATTCAGTGGTATTAATTCCTTCATCCTCCAGGAACTGCCTGCATACTCTCGCCACAGGAGGCTGGGCATTGCCGTGCAGCAGGAGGAACCCAGGACCCACTGCACCAGTGTAGGGTCTGACAATGGGTCCAAAGATTTCATCACAATACCTAATGGCAGTCAGGGTGCCATTGCCTGTAGAGGTCTGTGCGTCCCTCCATGGATATGCCTCCCCAGACCATCACTAACCCACCACCAAAATGGTCATGGTGAATGATGTTACAGGCAGCATAATGTTCTCCATGGCTTCTCCAGATCCTTTCTCATCTGTCACATGTGCTCAGGTGAACCTGCTCTCATCTGTGAAAGGCACAGGATGCCAGTGGTGGACCAGCCAATTCTGGTGTTCAATGGCAAATGTCAGTTGAGCACTATGGCCCACTAGAGGACATCGGGCCCTCAGGCCACCCTCATGAAGTCTGTTTCTGATTGTTTGGTCAGAGACATTCACACCAGTGACCTGCTGGAGGTCATTTTGTAGGGCTCTGGTAGTGTTCATCCTGTTTCTCCTTGCACAAAGGAGCAGATACCAGTCCTGCTGATGGGTTAAGGACCTTCTATGGCCCTGTCCAATTCTCCTAGAGTAACTGCCCATATCCTGGTATCTCCTCCATGCTCTTGAGACACAGCAAACCTTCTGGCAATGGCACGTATTGATGTGCCATCCTGGAGGAGTTGAACTGCCTGTGCAACCTCTATAGGGTCCAGGTATCGCCTCATGCTACCAGTAGTGACACTGACCCTAGCTAAATGCAAAACTAGTGAAAAACAGTGAGAAAAGATGAGTAGGGGAAAAATGTCAGTGGCCTCCACCTGTAAAACCATTCCTGTTTTGGGGGTTGTCTCATCTAGTGCACCTGTTAATTTCATTAACACCAAAGCAGCTGAAACTGATTAACAACCCTCTCTGCTACTTAACTGACCAGATAAATATCCCAGGAGTTTAACTGACTTGACGCTATACTCTGATTAATCAATATCTGAATGAACACGAACAATTTCCAAAATTTTGACAAAACTGAGTTTTATAGAACATTTGTTTAGCTCATTACATGAAAATAAGGTTAATAATATAAATTAGATTACAAATCCTTAGTTTTACTCAAATTAGTTAATGCGAAAATGAATACACCCCACAACAAAAACTTCTACATCTAATATTTTGTATGACCTCCATGATTTGTAAAAACAGCACCAAGACCTCTAGGCATGGAATCAATAAGTTGGCGACTTATTGCAACATCTATCTTTTTCTATTCTTCAAGAACGACCTCTTTTAGAGCCTGGATGCTGGATGGAGAGCAGTGCTCAACTTGTCTCTTCAGAATTCACCATAGGTGTTCAATTGGGTTCAGGTAAGGAAACATACTTGGCCACTGAATCACTTTCACCCTTTTCTTCTTCAGAAATGCAACAATGGCCTTAGATTTGGATGTTTTGGATCACTGTCATGTTGGAAGAGTGCAGGACGACCGAGGGCACAGAGTAATGGTAGCATCTTTTCTTTCAATATAGAACAGTACATCTGTGAATTCATGATGCCATCAATGAAATGCAGCTCCACGACACCAGTAGCACTCATGCAGCCCCACAGAAGGACACTGCCGCCACCAGGTTTCACCATGCTTTATTCTTTGTACTCCTCACCTACACCATACAATTTTGAAGCCATGAGTTCCAAAAACATTTATCTTGGTTTCATCACTCCAGAGTACAGAGTCCCAGTAGTCTTCTTTTTCAACATAGGCCCTGGCAGATTCTAGGTGGGCTTTTTTGTGCATGGGCTTTAGGAGAGGCTTCCTTTGTAGAAGACACCCACGCATGCCATTCCTCTGCAGTGTACGCTATATTGTGTCATGGGAAACAGTCACCCGAGTTTGGCTTTCTACTTCCTTAGCTAACTGCAGTGAACTTGCATGGGGATTTTCTTCAACCATTCTCATCATAAGAAACTCCTGTCAAAGTGTTAACTTCCATGGGCAGCCTGGACATCTCTTTGAGATGGTTGCAGTTCCTTCTTTGTTACATTTTTGTATCACTTTTGCTACAGTATTCTGATTGATTAGTAAAGCTTTGCTGATCTTCTTGTAGACGTCACCTTTCTTGTGTAAAGAAATTATTTTCTTTCTCAGGCCTTGTGAACTTTCCATGTGGTGCCATTGCTGACAGCATGAAATGAGAAGGGGTTTTCTTTTTTGAGTAACGCCCTTTTATAATCAACTGTCTGATGGACACCTGTTAAACAAATAGTGACTCATGTAGATTTTGTTGCCTAAAATGTAGCTTTGCTCCTAAGACTTTCATTGTGCTGTATTCATTTTTGCAACATGGTCTTGAATTAATTTATTAACAACTCTTGTCTGCAATCAATGGCTTGCATTTGTGGGAGTATCGTTTATTTATTATATCCCATAGAAAATGTTGAATATGAAAGGAAAGTAAAGATTTCCTGACAAATCTGTTGGTGTGTACTCATTTATGCTCAGCACTGTGTATATATATATATATATATATATATATATATATATATATATATATATATGTGTGTATGTATGTATGTATATATATATATACATACACACACACACACTTTTAATATAATTTTATATAATAGAGAATGCAACAGGAGTGCAACATGCAAGTGTCAGCACAGCCAACCCCTACCCCCAATCCCTTCCCCCTCCATCTGCCAGGAGGAATCTTAGGAAGCCATCTGGGGCCAAGTCACACCAGCAGTGTGTATTATATTGTGGCCACTGGTGTGCTCTGTGAAGAAGCATTGTGTTGTAATGATGCATCGTGCTGTTTACTATATTTCTTTTGTAACTTTATTTAATGTCACAAAATAGCATTTCATTTATTCGTTGATGCAGTGCTTTGTGATGTGGTGCCTTATTTTGCAACACACTGTGCTATGAAAAAATGCTGGGTTTTTTTAGTGCATAACACCATAGAGATGTGATGTTAACTAAACTAATAGGACATAAGGCAAATTGCAGTGCAACACATATGGTGTGACTGAACCTTTAGAGTCTGTAACACACCAATATGAATAGGTTCAAAGCCAATCCAAAGGCTTCCTTTATTTGTTAAGAAGTCCTGATCAACTCACTTAAAGCCTCACTCCAGGATAAAACTATTTTTTGCCCACCTCCCACTAACCCTTTTCTTCTCCCTTACCTTGTGAAGCCAGAAGTACTCACCTACATCCCCATCCAGGTCCCTCACTGTCACTGGTTATGGTGCAGGGAATAAATGTCACCAGCACACCGAGGATCACCAATATGGGTCCAAAGGTTTTAATAAACCATCACATAGTTACAGCAAGGCAACGTTTCGGAGTCTCGCAGGACCCCTTCATCAGGCATGTGATGATGAAGGGGTCCTGCGAGACTCCGAAATATTGCCTTGCTGTAACTATGTGATGGTTTATTAAAACCTTTGGACCCATATTGGTGATCCTCGGTGTGCTGGTGACATTTTTTCCTTGCCGATTTTGTTCGGTTCCAGACGACGGTCACTGCAGCACCCACTTATACACACACAGCCATTTTTAACGCAGGAACATGTGCGTTTGGATCATACACTTGCATTCTGGTTATGGTGCAGGGGACAGCTAATCCAACATTGCAAAGGTGCTCCAAGACCATCAGTCCCCTGCCATCCCCCTGTGATGATGTCAGTCCTCTCTCTCTCTTGGTAGGACCCGGCCACCAGCATTCCGATTGGAAGTGTTCACATCACCCAAGCAGGAGTTAAACAGAATAGTAGAAGGCTCAGCACTGAAGTGTCACAATTATGGCTTAAAGTGGAGCTTTAGTCACCAAAATGAAAATGGGCAGACAGGCAGGATTTTTAATGCAGAATATACATGTTTTAAAGCTATATACTTGCATGTCCATCCCTGTAAAGTAAGCTGTGCAAGCCAGATCACTGCACAAATCTGGCAATGCCAAATCTGACGGAACTCCCACACATGCGCGGGAGTGACGTCATCTCTGGCCAGCAAATGATAGCGGCTGGTGACAAACAACTGAAAGCTGGTGGTGAGTTCTGGGAATGGCGCATCACTGGATTCAAGGTGAGTATAGTTCCTCTTTAACGTAAATAAAATGATGTCTTGGGATTTTATTTTTAATACAGTAATTGTAAGGGCTTTTTCACACCAGCCCACATGCTAAAACACTTGATGTGCATGGTGTAGAAATGGTGCAATGCCTTGTTGCAACACATCAAACTGTTTACTTGGTTTTAAGTTTAGTAAAGTGGCACAAAATGGGACTTCATTCAGCTCTATGCACTAAGGTGAGTAGCACTGTGTAAAAAAGCATACAGGCTGCAGTTAGAAACTCAATGTTATGCCAGCTCTCTCCATCCAATCATTCCAGATACAAAGTACTTTGTGAATAATGCAAGTCGGACACTAAAGTTTGAGATGCAGAACTCAGATCTTTATGGCTTGAGCTTAAGTATAGTGATCAAGCTGAATATTTCAGGCAGTTTCTATAAAGTATCAATCAGAATACATTACAATAAACCATGATGTGGTGTGTCCAGGGGTGGACTGACCATTTGAGCACTTAGGCACTGCCCGAGGGCCCGGGGTCAGTAGGGGGCCCCATGAGATGCCCCTGGTACCTTTCATTGTCTTTTTCCTAGGCTTTTTTGGGTGTGGGCGAGGACACAGGGGCCCCATGATCCCCTATTGCCCGGGGGCCCCATGAGTTGTCAGTCTGCCCCTAGGTGTGTCATAAGTTATCATAAACAGGATAGTAACGTCTACAATTCTTCAAGGCCTAGAGACACCTATATATATATATATACAGGCGAACCTCGGTTTACGAATTTAATGCGTTCTGCGGGACTTTATTGCGAAAAATGTGTAAACCGAAACGCGGTTTCCCATAGGAATGCATTGAAAACCAATTAATCCATTCCGGAGGTCAGAAAAAAGTAAAAAAAAAAAAAAAAAAAAAAGTCTTTTATCTGTTCAAAACTCTTTATAAAGTGCACTTTAAAGGCATAAATACTGTACAAGGACATGATTAAAAATGAATTTGTAAATGCATTGAACACCAATTAATCTGTTTCGGAGGTCAGAAAAAAATAAATATATTGCTGCTTCAAAAGAAGGCCCTTCTTGACCCTACTTTCAAAAAGTTTTAATTGCTATTTCATCCCTATCAGGCGGATTTCTTTTCACTTTCTGTCCAGGAGACAATTTTTCCACAGTTACAGGAAGTGAAGGAATATGTGCAGAATGGGCAGCCTGACAGCAATAAAAGCCTGATAGAGGTTCTATCATTTCCTGATAAAATCCAAAAACACAATTTAAGTGGTGTTCCATTTTACCAGCAGAAGGTAACCTAAATACCCCTTGTTATAGGGTACTTGTGATGGTCATAAAAATGTTTTAGTAAAACCTTTTTGACCATCATTCAGCACTTCTGTTGCACATAGTCAGATCAGCATCTCTACTGATCCATCTGGTGCCTATTCAATTTAATCAATAAATGATTACAGCACTAATGATAACCCCAGATAATCTAAATGATCAATCCAAATAATACTGCATATATTAACCAATAACATATACAGCATGTGTATATAATGCATAAATCCATGAAAATTCATAGTGAAAAACATGCTGGTCTTCTAGTAAGCTATAAAGACAGGAAAAAATAGTGAAACATCTTACAACTTAAGCGGATCTTAACTGCATTTAAGCATCACAAACTGAAAACACTATTTCATTTTTAAAGCGGAGTTCCACCCAAAATGGGAAGTTCCGCTTTAATCCATCATCCCCCGCTCCCCATTAAGGATTGGCACCTTTGCTACACAAATTTGACAGGTACCCGCTCCCACTTCCACTGTGATCGCCTAGGCGATCGGAAGTGAAAGTTGTCCTCCCTTCCCGTAGTCTTCTGGGACACGTGACAGGTCCCAGAAGACTACGGGGCCGTTCACAAAGCGCAACGCTTCTCACACATGCACAGTGGGCACCTAGCTGTGAAGCCGCAAGCTGTCACAGCCAGGTGCCCACACTAAAGATGTCGGCGCCAGGGAGAGAAGACTGCTGGTGAAACCAGCAGATGTGAGGACACCGCTGGACCCAGGGGCAGGTAAGTGTCTGTATTTTAAAAGTCAGCAGCTACAGTTTTTGTTGCACCCGCACAAGTCGCACCCGACTGTCTGCTGTTAGAGCAGTAATATCGGTGCAGTTCCGCACCAATTTCTAAAGTAGTATATGTACTACTTTTGTTGCGATTTCCATAGACATCTTTGTCAGAAGTCTTGCAAATCGAAACTGATATTTTGAAATCGTGCAACTTCACTGTAAGTTGCATGATTTCAAAATCGGCTTTGATGTGACCGGGGACTAAGTGAGTTTAATTACCACCTCAATCAGCCAGAGAAATTGTGAAATAATATGTGTTCGGTTTTGAAGGGATGAGGTGAAAACCTAGTTCCAGGGCGTTCCATTTCCAAAAAAAAAAAGAATATGCTGAATTTTTCCTGCACTGGGCTGTACTGGAATACGGTAAAACACATAAAAAAATGCACTTGGACCCCAATACAATGAAACTCAAGACAAAAGGCATCTGGAAACGCATCAAAAATGTGTTAAAACTGTGCATGTAGAAACGTATCTGGAATTGATCTGGAGTGCGTTTTTGTGGTGTGAACCAGCTTTAAGTGCGCACAAATGCAACTGAACAAGTGTTACCTCATTCTAGTGGCTACAATAACGGAATATTCTAGCCAACAGAATGGGTTTATGTGCATACATGTCTAAACGCTATATAAACATACAACTTACATGACAAAACAAGTATTTTTTTTAAAGGATAAGTTCACCTTATGTAACATGTTAACAACAGACCGGCCCCCGCTTCTCCCCGATGTGACAGCTACTGGGGATCTTCTCTTCCCTGCTAGTTGTCACAATTAAAAAAAAAAAAAAAACACAGCTGTGTGGGGCTCCACCCCCGTTGCTCATTCACAGTATTCTGTGAATGAGAGCACTGCCAGTTCCAACAGCCTTAGTGGTTGTCGGCTTGTAGTTCTCAATGAACTACCACGGCGCTGTGGAGCGTTGTGGTGATTTGAGTCTTCCTCTCATTATATCTGCTTGTCTGTATGGGATGTACAGACACACACACACCAATAGGTCTGCAGGAGACCTGCGTGGCACCAGTGATCGCTGGCACAATGCTTTAGAGCAGTGGACTCTAAACTGCGGCCCTGGGGCCAGATTTGGCTTTTTGCTTGCTTTTATCCAGCCCATGAGGCATAATTCCTGCCACGGACACCAACAATGGGGCATAATTCCTGCCACGGACACCAACAATGGGGCATAATTCCTGCCACCGACACCAACAATAGGGCATAATTCCTGCCACAGACACTAACAATGAGGCATAATTCCTGCCACAGACACCAACAAGAGGGCATACTTCCTGCCACCGACACCAACAATAGGGCATAATTCCTGCCAGAGACGCCAACGGGGCATAATTCCTGCCACAGACACCAAGTACGGGGCATAATTCCTGCCACGGACACCAACAACGGGGCATAATTCCTGCCACGGACACCAACAACGGGGCATAATTCCTGCCACGGACACCAACAACGGGGCATAATTCTTGTCACAGACACCAACAACGGGGCATAATTCCTGCCACAGACACCAAGTACGGGGCATAATTCTTGCCACCGGCACCAACAATGGGGCATAATTCCTGCCACCGGCACCAACAATGGGGCATAATTCCTGCCACCGGCACCAACAAGAGGGCATAATTCCTGCCACTGACAACAAAAATGGGGCATAATTCCTGCCACCGACACCAACAAGAGGGCATAATTCCTGCCACCGACAACAATAATGGGGCATAATTCCTGCTACTGACACCAACAAGAGGGCATAATTCCTGCCACTGACAACGGGGCATAATTCCTGCCACCAGCACCAACAACGGGGCATAAATCCTGCCACCTACACCAACGGGGCATAAATCCTGCCACCGGCACCAACAACGGGGCATAATGCTTGCCACCGGCACCAACAACGGGGCATATATCCTGCCACCGGCACCAACAACGAGGCATAATGCCTGCCACCGGCACCAACAACGGGGCATAAAGCCTACCACCAGCACCAACAATGGGGCATAATTCCTGCCACCGACACCAACAATGGGGCATAATTCCTGCTACTGACACCAACAAGAGGGCATAATTCCTGCCACTGACAACAAAAATGGGGCACTGTTTCTCCCACGGACATAAAAAATTTCTCCTCCTAATACCAAAAAAATCAAGCATTGTTTATGCCCACTGGGCACAGTCTGGCCCCCTAAGGTCTGAGGGACTGTAAACTGGCCCTTCCTTTAGAACATTTGTAGACCTCCTGCTTTAGAGGCTCCAGAAACCAAAAATAATAAATTCACATTATTTTACTTACAAAAAAAATGCATTTTTTTTTTTAAAGTTGACCGTATCCTTTAAGCTTTTTGCCTGTTAGAGGAATTTCTCGATACATTCATGTGTATGAGGCCTTTGTGAATTTACTGAGCAGCCTGTTCCTGGTAGCCTTCTGCTCAATGTAATACTAACTGCAGCCCTATTACTAGCAGACTACACCGTTCCTGGATAAACCACGCCCTCGACTATTTCTCATTTCTTGCTTTTCCTTTTTTCGTTACATTTCCGAGGTTAAACCAAAGCAAACAGAAAGTGCTGCTGTACGAAAAGAATTTCACGAATGTATTTTGTAAATCTCCACCCTGGGCAGGTTATGCCTGTTGTGTAGTCAGGCGAGGCAGCATTGGTCTTCTGTAAAATGGCGGCTCGGAAGAGGGCGGCCTCTTGTGGTCGGGGTCTTCGGTCGAGCGCGTGATGCGGTGACGTCTCTTCATATGACTTGTGTATGTGTGTGAGGTTCCTGGCAGTGGAGTGTACGGTGTGTGTCCTGGCACGGTGTTCCGGCTCTGCCGCTGGCTGTTATAGACGCTTCCCTGTTTTCAGTGAGACTCAGGAGATTAGGAGAATGGAGAGAGCCGGACACAGGAGGCCGTGGGAGGCCGTGCTGGCCATGGCGCTGATTTTTGGTGAGTGCGGGGTTATCAGTGGGGTGGGGAGCGGCCTGGAGCTAGATGTGTCCCAGTGATAGCCGGGCTGCGCCTACCGCACACACAACACACACCCTCCATGTTATGGGCAAGCCTCACATCCAACCTGCCTGCCTTTTACCATCAGCCTGAGACTGGAATTTTCTAGCATGGCCATTGTGTACAGATTATGACTGCTTAAATTGCTCCATCCCCTCCTTAAAGGGATAGTCCACCTTTGCAAAAAGGAAATGGACCCCCCACCACATTAATAACAAGCAAAATGTGCATTTATGTGGAAGGGTTAGTTTACATTGTGCATAAAGGGGCTCATGTAGTCAAAGGGCCCCAATAAATAGGGGCAGCACAGTGGCAACGTGGTTAGCACTTCTGCCTTGCAGCACTAGAGTTGTTGGTTCAAATCCCAACCACTGTCTGGAGTTTGCATGTTCTCCCTGTACCTATGTGGTTTTCTCCCACACTCCAAACACATGCTGGTAGGTAATTGGCCTTGGCATGTGTGTGAATGTGAGTCAGGGACCTTAGATTGTAAGCTCCTAGAGAGCAGGGACTGATGTGAATGTACAATATATATGTAAAGTGCTGCATAGACTGACAGCTCTGTATGTGTACCTGTGATAAAATATAAATGCTCAGAGAGGGATGTGTCAATTGGCAGCTTTCTAGTTCGTTCTTAACCACTTCCCCTCCAGAGGATTTGCCCCCTTTCTGACCAGGCCTCTTTTTGCTATTCGGCACTGCACTAATTCAACTGATAATTGATAATTGCCCGGTCATGCAGTGCTGCACCCAAATGATATTTACGTCCTTTTTTTCACACAAATAGAGCTTTTTTTTTATTCTAATAATGGCGGCAATCGGTGACTTATCGCGGTGATCAGCGATTTGACAGTGATCAGCGACTTATGGTGGGACTGCGGCGGACATTTTGACACTGGGGGGAACTGACTTGGGGGTCACTGACATCCCCAGTGACACCAATACAGTGATC
The DNA here is from genome assembly GCF_062004578.1 of Staurois parvus. Taxonomy (NCBI): domain Eukaryota; kingdom Metazoa; phylum Chordata; class Amphibia; order Anura; family Ranidae; genus Staurois; species Staurois parvus. The sequence goes on along the minus strand of NW_028318430.1, from coordinate 9,278,161 downwards.
AGTGCAAAAAACAAACACTGACACTGTACTAATGGCACTGGGGAGGAAGGGGTTAACTTTTATTAAAGAAAGGGTTAACTGTGTGAGGGGAGTGTTTTACTAGGGGGCGGGGGTGTGTACTTCACAGGAGCACGCTGATCCCGCGAGATAGTCTTCTCTCAGGTTCAGCGTGCTCTGAACTGACAGCACGGCTGCATTGTTTACATTGCAGCTCTGCTATCTGTCAGTGATTACTTGTAATCGGCACCGGGCGGGAAATGACGCGTCGGGAGCTGGTGACGGACACCCGCTGCCACGATCGGCGGGACGGGTAGGGCGGGCACACGCCTTGCGCGCGCTCCCTACCTGTTTTGCACAGTGACGTTAAAAGACGGCGCTGTGCCGCCCTGCCGCAGTAAAAACACTGCATAGGGTCAGCAAGCGGTTAAAGCAGAACTAAACCCTCCTATCCTTTACAGCCAAGGAAGCTGTCAGCTTAGCCTCTCTTTGATCTGCAGTTGCCATGGTGCTGCACATGTGATCAGTTATGACATCAGCCACGTTTTCTGCTGAGGACACAATCAACTGTGACAGGTATAAATTGTGGCATGCCTTGACTGAAACCATTAGATCAGTGGGTTTAGTTTTGTTATACAACAGAACTAAACCGATCGATTTAATGGTCTAACCCCCCCCCCCGTTATGATCAGTTATGACACCAACCACATGAGTTCTGCTGAGGAAACAAGCAACTGTGACCGGTATCAATTGTAGTATGCCTTGACTGTAACCATTTTGGGAAACTATTAGATCAGTGGGTTTAATTATACTATAAAGCAGAACTAAACCCATCGATTTAATGATCTCCCCCCCAATAGCATTGTGGAGATTTCACATCCTGTCCCATAGCCAAACAGGAAGTGAGAGGAAATTCCTGCAAATTAAGGGAATTCCTTGGGGATGCCCAGGCACCCGAACTAGTGACCCTGTTGGGAAGATTTCTCATTTATTACTTTTCTGGGGACAACCCAAAATTGGGATTTTCCTTTACCTTCACTTTTAATGATAATGGTAAACAGGACAAACAGTGAATCTCTTTCACGGGGGCACAGACAGCAATGAAAACTAACAAGCATTCAAATTCCTCTCCACTCTGTCCAAAACAAAAAAAAAGTTTTGCCTTTTAGTTATATTTTAAGTCAAAAATAAACTGAGCCATGTATTGCCATGAAGGTCTTCTTCAGGAAACAATGTTAGTAAGTGCATTAACCCATAACTTCATCCATTCAGGGCTTTGCTAAAAGCCAGACAAGTTGCAGTGGGTAGTTCTGTGCAGATCTGTCTGTTTGTTTGACAGGAAGTTGCCAGACTTGATAACATCTACAGGCTTGTACAGTATAGCAGTGCTAAGCTATGATAAGGTGAAAATTCAGATATGTGGAGTTGTATGTCTTCACATTATACATCTGTACTCTTAGGGCAAGAGTTTAGTCTTTCTGTTTGTGATACTATTATAGCAGAGGTCGGCAAACCATCGATTGTGAACTGCCTGTGTACTTCCGGCAGGTGACCGGTAGATCATGTTCAAACCCCTGCCCTGACGACCCCCAAGTGCTCTTCCTCTTCCCCCCTCCCCAAGGAGCAGAGATTAGTTCGGGTGTCTTCTCGCCTGAGCTTATCCCCCCGATCTCCCAGACCTCCTCTCAACGTTTGGGTTACATCATGTGATGAGAGAGGAGGGCTGGTAGGATACAGCACACTAGAACAAGTTGATCCACATCAGGAAACCGCTTATGTGCACTCCTGACTCCCCCAACACCATACCTTCCTCGTCCATTTGTAGCCTGCCCTCCTGACGCCCCCAGGACTGTGCCTTCTTGACCTCCCCCAATACCATGCCTTTTTGACTCCCCAATATTGTGCCCCCCATGCTCTCCAGTACTGTGCCCTCCTGTTTCCTCCAGGGCTATGCCATCTTAATTCACAGTACCATGCCCTAACGCCAGTACTGTGCCCTACTGACACCCCCCCTCCCTTTTCACGGTCTTCCTTGACTCTCTGTCCTTTGCCCTGCTGGCCTGTTCTCATTTGCTCTGTTGACACCTTATCTGCCCTGCAAATCCCTGTCCTGCTCACCCTAGTTATCTGCCCTATTGATCCCTGTACACTGCTCTACATGCTACTGACCTCTGTACACTGCCCTACCTCCTACTGACCTCTGGGGGCTTGCAAGTTAACCTCTTAAAAAAAGAAATGGTTTGGCACCCCGGTGGTCTTTGCTCTCTTTCTTGTTGTCATGGTAGTTCTTCACCTCTCAAAGGTTGCCTACCCCTGTATTCTAGTATTTATATACACCAATCAGCTTATAACTGTATGACCACTGACAGGTAAACTGAATAACTTTATTTTGTCACGATAACATCTGAAAGTTGGTGGGATCTATTAGCAAGTTAACATGTTGTTTCTGAAGTTGATGAATTGAAAGCAGAAAAAAATGGGAAAGCATAAGGATTTAAGCAACTTTGACATGGACCAAATTATAATAGCTAGATTACTGGGTTAAAGTATCTCTGAAACTTTAGCTGTTGTGGGTGTTCCAGGTCTGCAGAAGCCAGGATCTTTGAAAAGTCGCCCAAGGAAGGAAAAGCTGGTGACAGGGTCATGGTCAAGGCTCATTGGTGCAGGTGGTATAGCAAAAAACTAAAATGGGATCCCCAAGCACAAGAAATTACAACTAAATGTATAATGAATATGCCGACTAACCCGAATCCATGGGTAGTGTCCTCAGGGCCAAGACAATGTAGTAGAAAAATGGACAAGTGTGTAAGACCCCACTAGAAAAGAAGTCCTCAAGAGAACATACTGCGGCTTAAAACATAGTGTTTATTAACATTGTAATGGCAAATTACAAAAAGCTACAGCACCCTCCACCATACACATAAAACCATGACAACGTTGCCATAAAATAAAACACCCGTACCGGGATCCCGGTCTAAACCACACGCACTCACACAAGCACCGCACACTCGATCAGCAGGCAAAAAGGGATAACAAAAGACCACTAGAGTCATATAGAATCAAATGAAATGCTAAGGACAGCCGACTTATGGTGGAAGTCAAGGGACAGTATGCAGGTTAATGGCAGGATCAAAACTGATAGCTGTAATTGCAATCTCAATCAGTCCCCAGAAAAGGAGATATATGAAGGTAGACCCAGGTATAGGATTGTAGGTAGTCCTCCGATTTCCCAAGTAGACACTTTGGCGAAGAGTATTAATATGGTGCACTGCTCTCATGTAAACCATGAGGTAGCCACCCAATGAGGTTATGTGTATGGCACAGCCAGATCTATGTGCTAATATAGCAGAGGGATACAGTCAATAATAATGCATTTAAGCATGCGGTTCAATCCTTAGAGCCGTTTTGCAGGCATATAAATTGCATGGCAGACACCAAATGTTACCCATAATGGATAGTCCACTAGGATATCTTCAAATAGTAGGTGAAGGCAATGGTGCCTGTGAAGGTACAGAGCAGGTAGGGTAGGATTTGAAAGAATGCCGACAGTAATGGGTGAGCTAAGAAGTGGTAAACTGCTGTCATCCAACATTAGGAACAAAGTCAGCAAAATTACAGTGGCTCAACCGAGCTATTGGCAGTAAATGAGAAGGCCCCAGTATGTGGATGCCTACATGCTGGATAGTCCACTCACCCAACCTAGCGCTGTCATCTGGGATTGTCTGCATTTGGAGAGTGAAGGCTTACCCATTTAGTCTGATCCAATATAAGAGCTACTGTAGCTCAGATTGCTGAAAAAGTTAATGCTTGTTCCAATACAAAAGGTGTCAGAACAAACAGTGCATTGTAGGTTGTTGCATATGGGGCTGCATAGCTATGCTGACCCACATCAAAACTGCCTACAATGGGCACGTGAGCATCAGAACTGGACCATGGAGCAATGGAAGAAGGTGGCCTGGTCTGATGAAGCACACTTTCTTTTATGTCATGTAGACAGTTGAGTGCGGTTACATTGCTTACATGAGGAAGTGATGGCACCAGGACTTGGTATAGGAAGAAGGCAAGCTGGTGGAGGCTTAAAGGGTCTGCAACTGTCGACTTTGTTGCAGATACCACAGCATATCTTCAGAGGTCTAGTGGAGTCAATGCCTTGACTGTTGTGGCTGCAAAAGGGGGACCTACTCACATTTAGGTGGGTGGTCATAATGTTATGGCTGTTTGGGGGGGGGGGTAAATACATAGTTATAATTTTTATTTATATCTAAATTTCACCACCTAAATCTTAGTTGACGTTCAAGTTTAGCAAATTTCTAAAACATTTTAAACCTTTTCACTATTGGGCATTGTATATAACAGTATATGACACCTTTCTATTTGCCATGTATAGATGGAACATTGGGAAAAATAGTATACACCACTCAACTCTTAGAAAATTAGGTACAGACTGATCAACATTCAGCCAGTTAAACAGAGAAGGGCTGCATTTTAATCTGTGTGGCCCTCCCTGTTTGATGGAAGTCATTCATAAAATCAATTTATGTCGAATGGCCACACTGAAAAACTTTTATGGATCAGAGACTGCAGCCTAGGGTCAGTGTATTCTGAAAGCAGAGACTCCTTGCTGTCAGAATGCAATGTCACAGTGGGGTGAATTCCTCTATCCAGTGTGTGTGTGTTTGTAATATATATTTATTAGGTACACCTTGCTAGTGCCAAGAAAATATCACCAACACCATTACACCACCACCAGCCTGAACCATTGATACAAAGCAGGATTGATAGGATGGATCCATTCTTTCATGTTGTTTACACCAAATTCTGATCCTACCATCTGAATGTTGCAGCAACCAGTCTACCCATTCTCCTCTGACATCGAGGCATTTTCATCCATACAACTGCCACTCACTGGATATTTTCTTTTTTCCGCATTATTTCCACTGTGATCTTAGTCATTCATACAAGATTTTCTCTCATGTACAGTCAATTGTGTTCTTTTCAGACCTGTTTATTTATACAAGCACCTGTGATGGTATTCCTTGAGAAAGTGGGAGGCCAATTCAAAAAATGTCTATAAGGACTCCAATCCCAGTGGTGTACCATTAGACTTCCTTTTTTAAGTGTCCACTAGATTCGCTATCCTTTGTTAAAACTAGTAATTTGTAGGATTTAGCTCTATTGAACTGATACGCCCCTATTAACATATTGTAGAGTAACCACATTTATTAAAATGGCTTTTCTGGGTATGGGTAGACACAGGTTCTTTCATTTGTACAAGATATGGCTATAAACGAATACTCGGTAGAGCTGTGCATACAGTTTTCTAGGAGGCCCAAGCTTCAAGTAGTTTTGTCTCACTGCTTATAGTTGAACCTAAGCTTACCTGGCATGCTACCCTCATTGGGAAAATACCCACCCTCAATAGTTGGAGTAGCCAGTAAAATGGTGAGCATGATGTTTTTCCTTAAAGTCCTCTTGTAGGTCCGCATTTTTCTAGTGTGCTGCAAGGCTCCAATTATTTGCAGATAAAATGATTTGTCAGTGGTGTCAAATAGGCTTCTAATGCAGGGGTCTCCAGACTTTCTAAATAAAGGGCCAGTATACTGACCTTCAGATTATGGAGGGGCCGGACTGAGGCCAGTGGGAGTATAACATGCCTTGGTGTAAGTGGGATTAAACCATGCCTCATTGTTTGGGTCAGTGGTAGGAATAGTGCCCCACGTTTTTCATGTCATTAAAAAGAATGTTGCCTCTTCATTGGTGTCAGTGAGAAGACATATGTCCTATTGTTGGTGTCAGTGGGAGGAATAGTGCCCCATTGTTGGTGTTAGACCAGTGAAGAGCCACAATTCCTACCACTAAGTGGGAGGACATATGCCCAACTCTTGGTGTCAGTGGATGGGATAGTGTCTCAAGGACCAGATAAATGTATCAATATTAATTTCAACCATCCTAAAAGATTCTCAAGACAAGTTCCTTTTATTAGGCCAGAAAACAGGCTATGGTTTCTGTAAGATCAGGTAATTGAGGGTGGTAGAACAGATCAAATGAACATTTTTGAACTATAAACATGGCAGTTGATTATATGTGAAGGTTTATGTTCATGAAACACCCCTTTGATGAAATTTATTTAACTTTTTTCCTTCAAATTCTGCCAAGGTTTCCCTGCAGGGTATGCTTTGGCATCACCATTCCCTCCACACCTCCAGAAAATGGCATCCATCTCCTTTTCTAATTAGGTAACACATTTTAGTTTACTTGAAATGTGGGAGCGGACATGTTTGTAAAGTGACAGCCCACATTTTTATAAATGCTTGCCTCAGACTTTGTTCTAGGGTGGCTATATTTGCTCTCCATGCCACCCTTTTGTACGTGAACATAGCCACCCTTTCCTGCTCACCCCCGAGGTGAACTACACATCTATATGCAGACACATTCAGCTCTATAAGCATTGCGGTACTCATGGAACGAAGTATAGGACCAGAAATAACAGCAATGCTCACTCTACACTAGTGAGATGCATCAGTGGAGAATAGCGAGTCTAATAACAACTGTAAGACTTTGTGGCAAAAGAAAAAACAGAACCAGGGTATACTTGATATTTAGAATTATTGCTGTAAAAAAAATGAGTTTAGTTGTACTTTTGAAGTTTATAACCCTGGGATAAAGTGGTGTGCCCTTGATTTATCCACTGTTTCATATCTTGTGGAAAATATGTTGGTATGGATTTAAAGAGTGCAAGAGAATCTCTTTACTTGTTTTGTTTGATCAGTCTTTGCTCAGGTATCATGAACTGAAGAAATTGATGGAAAGTTCAATGATACACATAGTCTTTGCTCACTGACATTCTACCATGATGTGTATTAGGACAGTGTTATACACAATATCTATACAATTACACCCCCTGGCTAATATCCCTCATTGTATGTTTGTTTGAATTTGGTCCTTTAACCACTTGCTGCCTGCTCACTGTAGGTTTACTGTGAGCGAGCGTCAGGTGCAGGCTCAGCTAATGAAAAAGTAAGTTGCTGGCTTGCTTCCGGGTTTGGGGCACGTGTCCCTTGCTGACCTGTGATTGCACACAGTTCTGTAATTTGGCAAGCTTGTTTCAGCCAATGATTTATGGCTAAAACTCGCTGATTGGCTGTGTCCAATCACAGCACAGAGTTCTGTGTTTATGAACACACAGGACTCTACACAGTGATCTTGGTAAAAGCAGCACATAATGCACATAGTTAACCCCTTGATTGCCCTTCAATGTTAACCTCTTCCCAGTCAGTGTCATTAGTACAGTGACCATGTACATCTGATTATATCTGATCACCATTAGTGTCACTAGCAGCATCAGTGTCAGTGTACCTCCCAGTGAGGGTCTGTTAGCACCAGATTGGCTGCCAGATTGGCACTAGTCGCTAATCACCAGCATTACCAGTGTAGCATTGTAGCTGCATTAATTCCTGTATTTATACCATAGTTGATGCTATAAGTTTTACACAAACCAATTAATATACACGTAATGGGATTTGTTTTAACCAAAGACATGTAGCAGGATACATTTTGGCCTACATTTTATGAAGAAACCTGAATTTATTTGATATGTTTTATCAGAATGTTCAGTCTTTAGTTTATATAATAGAAAAAAACACTCAGTGGTGATCAACTACCACCAAAATCTTATTTGTGTGAAATAATATCAATTTCATTTGGGTACAGTGTTGCATGACAGAGCAATTACCAATTGCAGTAGCAGTGCTGAATAGCAAAAAAATGCCTGGTCATGAAGGGATAAAACCTTCCAAAGATCAAGTGGTTAAAATGAATTTTGTACAACACTGTTTTCAGTACTGCAAAAAAAAGTCAGTATTTGAAAATTGATAGGTTTAGGGATGTTGGTATCCATGACCATATTGCTTCATCTGCCTGCAGTCAATTGTGATTGCCTGCATATTCAGTACATATTTAATTTTTACCCTTTTTGTGCCAGTCCTGGGTTTCAGATTTCTTATTTACTGCTGTTCTCTGAATTTAGACCTGAATATATTGCATAGCAGATACACCTGAACAAAATCAAATATTGTATTAAAAATTATTAAATTATTAATTAGCAACTCATGATTTAATTTTCCTTAACAATGAAATTGTGATCACACAAAGTGTCACCAAATGTGTAATACCCATGTAAAGTGTACAAAAATAATAATAATAATACAAAAAGTATAATCAATATATTATAACAAATTTCAATATATAATCAATATACATAAAAAATAATAATATATAAAATAAAAAATTAATTCATAAAGTCCAATGTGCAACTGTGCAAAAATAATAAATGTGTTCCAACAAAAAATGTATATACTCTCCTTCCAATTAGTTTGTAGTAAGGTAGCTGAGATCTTGCAGCTTCTCTATGAGCCTGTGTAAGTATAAGGGTTTCTCCCTCCTTGGTCCACTCCTTACTCCAATTCTCTAAATATCCTCGTATAACCCATGCAAGAAAGGAAATGAGAAATATGGTGCCTTATCCAAGAGGTATAGAAATAACCTTTAATGTGCTCCCATATTGCACACACATTTAATCAGATAACAATGCGCTTTGTATAATCAATAGACTGCCACATGCGGTAAAGATCAGACTTGTGGGTGTGTTAACACACACCGTCAGTGTCACTACACTACATCCCCCAGAAGAAGCTACGTAATCCCTGTGGAGGGGCATTGACGTCACCACGCATCTGACCAACAACGCGGCGAGTACTGACGGTGTGTGTTAACACACCCACGAGTCTGATCTTTACCGCATTTGCGGTCTATTGATTATACAAAGCGCATTGTTATCTGATTAAATGTGTGTGCAATATGGGAGCACATTAAAGGTTATTTCTATACCTCTTGGATAAGGCACCATATTTCTCATTTCCTTTCTTGCATGGGTTATACGAGGATATTTAGAGAATTGGAGTAAGGAGTGGACCAAGGAGGGAGAAACCCTTATACTTACACAGGCTCATAGAGAAGCTGCAAGATCTCAGCTACCTTACTACAAACTAATTGGAAGGAGAGTATATACATTTTTTGTTGAAACACATTTTATTATTTTTGCACAGTTGCACATTGGATTTTTTATTTTTTTTTATTTTATATATTGATTATTATTTTTTATGTATATTGATTATATATTGAAATTTGTTATATTGATTATACTTCTTATATTTTTGTACACTTTACATGGGTATTACACATTTGGTGACACTTTGTGTGATCACAATTTAATTTGTTAAGGAAAATTAAATCATGAGTTGCTAATTAATAATTTAATAATTTTTAATACAATATTTGATTTTGCACATGCATTATGCACTTTCCATTGGTATGATAGTGTTAGAGCGCGGTAATCATTTATTATCTTATACTGAGCGCATAATATATGAGGGTGGGCAAGTAAACCAGCGACCTAATACACTTACTCATTTGTAAACTCCAGTGGCTCACAAGTTAATTTACTTAATTATCAGATACACCTGAACGTCATGTAATTGACTCAGTCCCCTCTTCTTCAGACCTTTTTTTTATCAGGAGGATTTAATCTATCCTTTTAAATTTCTAGTTGCTTGCACAGTCCAACATTGTTGTGTAATATTTTTTTACGGCTTGTTGTTCTCGCTTACATACTCTTGAAAACCGGTTTACCTGGGGAATTCATGTCACATGCTTACATCATTGTTGAAGTGAAGTAACAAATGAAACTTTGTTCTGTTCCTGAGAAACAAAACCAAAACAGTATTTACAAAGAAAAGAATGATTAGTGTTTTTTTTTTTTTTTTTCCCCAAGGCCATAAATAGCATGTTAATGAAGTGAAGGTTGATTACCTAATCCGCTACTACCGCAGCCTGTCTCTGCACCCTCTTTTCCCCTACGCTCCGATAGTCATGGGACCTCTTAACTTCTACTAGTACAGTGCAAAGAGAACACTGCAGGGCACATAGCCTTGCACATGATGCAAAGATGCTGAGGGACAGTCCACTGGCAAGAAGAATAGGGGAGCCCTGGCTGCCAGTGGAGTAGGGATTAGATTTGTAAAACTGCTGTTTCCACTACTCCTAGACATCAGTCCCAAACACATGAAAGCACTCTTGGGGTTTGCAAAAGCTTTTTGCAAACTCCAAGTGTGCTTTTATGTGTTTTGCAGAGAGTCTTCCATCTAGTCACTGCCATAAAGCCCAAATCATTGGAGGGCTGCAATGATGGATGTTTTTCTGGAGCTTGGCTTCTTGGTCCACCTCTCTTAAAGCAGAACATCACTCTCTCAATCAACACGGACTATTTTTAATCCTTATTCTGCTTGAACTAGTAAATAGGAAAGTATATCATATTGTGTTTAAACTTTTTTGGTTTTCATGCCTAGACAAATTGTCATATATCCCAGCAGTCTGCATGAGAGGAGGGTTCTCACCTCAGACTATACCTGAGCTAAGAGCAGATGGATTCCAGGAAGTAATTGCTACATGAATCATTTGCACTTATTCAAGATAGCCACTGCCAGAAATGATAAAGGGGTGTATTTCAGAATGATTTATCAGCAAAATTAAAGCATGGAGACATGGATTGATGGGGGAGTTTGCTTTGAATATTAAAAATTAATCTTTTTCAGTTTACAGCCCAGACCCCCCGCTCTTGGTAACCTTCAGTGCTGCAGAATTCTTTTTTTTTTTTTTTTTTTTTTTTTAAAGCTTTTGGCAGATCTGTGCCCTGCAATAGGCCTGTCTCTGAGCTCTGCAGGCAGTTCCTTTTGACCTCATGGCTTTTGCTCTTGTTACACTGTGCGTTGTCAGCTGTAAGGCCTTTTATAAAGAGGTGTATGCCTTTCCAAAGCATGTCCAATCAATTTAATTTACCAAAATGGACTCCAATTAAGGTGTAGCAACATCTCTGCAACAATCAAGAGAAACTGAAGGCACCTAAGCTATATTTCAAGTGTTGTTGCCAAGGGTCTAAATACTTATGCCAATGTGATATTTCAGTTTTTTATTTTTAATAAATTCAGTCATTTCTGGTTTCACTTTGTCATTATGGGGTACTGAGTATAGATTAATGAGACAAAAAAATGAATGTGAACAACTGTAGTATCAGGCTGCAACATAACGAAATTGAAAAAAGTGGAGGGGGTTGGAATACTCTTCCTTCCAACAGTATTTACAACTGAAAGCTTTATAATTAAAAACGAGCAGACTACCTTTGCTACAAAGCACCAAAAACTATAGCCGCTTTACATTTTTAATGTACAAAAACCTTTGTTAAAACTAGTTCATAAGATGACCTAATAACGTTTTGGTCCAAAGTTCCTTCTTTGCCCCTCTCATTGCTATGTCTTGAAAATTTGCCTTTTGACAGGCAGTGAGGAGGCGATATGTTCTCTGTCCCCTCCTTATAACCTGATTTACGTGGTAAATGCTGCACCGTGACCCCATAGACTTGCATTGGTCATGTTTTTGCGGCAGTAATGAATGCAAAATGCTGTTTAATGTTTGCTATAGCCACACAGCATCATGGCATTATTGTGATAATGCTTACCGCCCTTTGAAAAGCATTCTACCAACAGTATAGCAGTGGCTGGCAGATGTAAAGAAGGCGCCACTGCCACCTCCTGTTGCCTGTTTTTTGGGGGTATGTATGTTGTGTGTATTTTTTTGCAGAATGGCATATTTTCACTGTGTCTCCTTGCTGCAACTGCAAGCAGTGATCACAATGGACATCTTTGACAGGCAATGCTGTCTGTCAAACTCTGCAGCCCAAATAAAAATTACCACAGCTGCAAAGCTTCGGGGCCGCGGCGTGTGTACAGCCTTGTTAAGCTGTAATGTTAGAATTCTGGGGGTAGTAAAACACTGGATTTTTACCACCCCTCCAGCCACCAGTGAAAAAGAGCCATAACAAGTTTAAATCCAGTGTTAAGGCGACATATAGTTCACATTAGCAGCATAGACTGCTGCTTTTCTGAAAAGTGATTCACACTCAGATTGCATTTCTCATGCTTTTGACAGGTGGTGAGGAGGCAATATGTTGCTTCCTCGCTGCCTGTTTTAACCCCCTAAATATGCCAGACCACTGCAACTATGTGCATTGAGGGTGGTTGCAGCACCACACCACTTGAATAGGTCACTTTTGGTGTGCATTTGTGCCTGCCTAACATGACTGGTAAAGGGCAAGTTGTTGGGTGGCACCATGGTAAATCTGCCCTCATGGAACTGTGACTTCGCAGTTGGAAGAGCTTGGGCATGAAGTCATGGTCTCGCTATAGTGAAATTAAATCGGAGAAGGGTAGATGAGCTTATTTGACTTTGAATTATCAATTAATCTATTAGCCCACAATCTTGGAGGAATTCTTGCCATGTCCTTTCCAAGTAAATGTTATGTTGTCTTTCTGCCTATATGTTGGGATTATTTACTTCAGTTTTCTCTTGTGATCCTTACAGGTGTTCTGCAGTCTGCCTCCTGTGTTACATTTGTAGTCAAAGATTCAGCTAACAAAACGTGCATTATGGCCGACCTCTCTGTTAATTTCACAGTTGAATACACTGCTGGCACCAAACAGGTAATGTCTAGAGGAGTAATATTCTGCCTTCACCTATGCTATTATTTCGGGAAGGTTCATACAAGTTCATCTCTCTCATGATAAACTCATTCTGTGTAAGCAGAAACCGTTAAGATAATTGTTCCAAAAAGAGAAGCCATGGCCAAAATATTAGATAATCAAAGAGTGAACTATGGACATGTGACCATATTTATTCTGGGATTAAAAACAGACTGTCAGAGCAATTGTTTTCTATTCTGTTGTGACTGAAGGGTAAGTGATCACGTGAGGATAGCAGTGGCAGCTGGGGAATGTGTGGGTGTGTTTTCTGTTGAAGTGGGTGAGTACACATGTACAGGCCTAGTGTACCTGCCCACATTCACTGCAATACCCAAAGGCTGATGGGGAGTGTAGTTTCCTGAGAGGAGAAGATATGATGTAATCCCTGCTATTACACTTCCTCCTTGGCAGAGCAGATGCTGTTATTTTTTGAATTACAGAGATGACTTCATTTAGACATTTCTCTTCAATGGTAAGGATATTCACAAATGTATTAACTGTGTACTAATGGGTGGTTCGTGTGGGTTTTTTTTTTTTCTTTTCTTTTTTTTTTTTCTCTTAACCTGGAGTAGTTCTTCAAGCTCTGTGTTTAGAGGTAGGAAAAAAAAAACCTTCCAGTGCTGAAGATCACAGGCTGCTTATGAGGGAGAAAGGAAAGCATGTGGAGGAGATAAGACACTCTTTTTATACTCTGTCTCTGTGGCAGCAGAACTTGTCCTGTTACCTTTCCTGCTTTACTTTTCTTTCCCTAATCTGTGTTCCCTCAGCACAGTGTGAATCATTCCTGTTGATTTTTTTTTTCCCCTTTCAGCCACAGTAAATCTTATAGCTGTCAGATGATTGGCCTCTAGTTGCTTTGACTTTAGGCATAGTGCCAAGAATAGAGAGCAACTGAGCATGTGCAGAGCAGGGTGATACAGCACATTTTTGAATTTTAAACACTGTTGGCACTTGTTTTTAATGCTTTACATAGCTATACCTGCTAAAGGGGCCAGCATGAAGTCATCTTAATTTTTTGACTAAAGTTGGCTTTAGTTACTCAAAGCTAGACAAAATTTGGCTGGTTCTGTAGGGGTCACCGAAGTTTGATCTCTCTCTGGTCATTCCCATTCCTGGGAAGTTGATCTAATGATGGACTTCTCTCAAACTGGCTTTTTGGAAAATTTTCCTTCAGTCACTGCTGCAGCCAATTGGCTACAGCGTTATAATGGAGAGGAGTCCCTGCTGTCAGAATACAGTAACACAACAGGGAGGACTCCTCCATCTACCTCGCTTGTGAATCTGTTTATTTTTTTTCAATCAGCCCTCTGGCTGATCGAAAAAATTGATCCATGTATGGCAAGTCCACGTCTTGCTGCTTACCAGTGACTTCTCTAACTTTTATAGACTTCCTTGCCAAGAGTCGGCAATGGAAATCTGATAATGTAAATGGGTCCTTAACATATGATTCCTTTTTTTTTTTTTTTTTTTTTTTTTTTTTTTTTTTCTTTTACAGTGTCATCTCATTTATAGGTTTTGACATTTTTGTAATGTTTAGAAATATGGTACAAGTTGTCACTTAGCCACTCTTTCTTCAGTCTTATAATTGCTAGAACAAAGTAAATGCTACATAATTTAAAAAATCATTTAACTAATTACTTTTTCTGATTTCTGTAGGAGAAAGCTTTCTTTGGATTACCAGTCAGTTCGACTGTGGGTGCAAACAGCACTTGTGGCCAAGAAAAAGTAGCACCACTTCTAGTAATTGTGTTTGGAAATCATTCCCTCAGCGCAAACTTCACCAAGAATGAAGCAGGGTATCAAGTTGATGAGCTGGTGTTTACATACAATCTTTCTGACAAAACTCTTTTCCCTAAAGCATCTGAAAATGGTGAGTTATTTTTTGTTTATGCCAAGTTGTAGCAGTACGTTAATTTATATACATATCACATGACTATATCTCATTTTCGTCTTGTATTTCAGGAACTAAGGCAGTAGCTACAAATAAAAGTGCAATATTTGCCAAAACAAACACTGTGTATCGTTGTATCAGCCCACATTTTCTCAGTTTGGGAAACGTCAACCTAACATTTTATGCTGTCAAGTTGGAAGCATATGTGAACAATAACACGTACAGTAAAGATGGTAGGAATATTCCACTGTGCTGTCCTATAGTTTACTGTTTAATGAATTTGTTATACATTTTACTACTATATATGCATGAACTATTTTGTATGAATATTGATTAATCTGTTATCAGGTGAAGCTTTAGACTTCTTTGTCACATAGCTGTTTCAGTTTTCAGCTTTTCTAAAAAAAAAAAAAAAAAAGCCTATTTTTGCAGGACTTATTGTTTGTGTTAAAAGAGTCATAGGGATGCTTCTGCCATGCATTCTCTTTGGGTGAGCAGTTTCCAGGAGACGGGCAGTTACTCGTAGAAGGTCCTTAACTCAGCAGCAGGACTGATATCTGCTCCTTTGTGCAAGGAGGAACAGGATGAGAACTGCCAGAGCCCTACAAAATGACCTCCAGCAGGCCACTGCTGTGAATGTCTCTGACCAAACAATCAGAAACAGACTTCGTGAGGGTATCTTGAGGGCCTGACGTCCTCTAGTAGGCCCTGTGCTCACTTCCTGGCACCATAGAGCTCGATTGGCATTTGCCATTGAATACCAGAATTGTCAGGTCTGCCACTGGCTCTCTGTGCTTTTCATAGATGAGAGCAGGTTCACCCTGAGCACGGGACAGATGTGAAGGGTCTGGAGAAGGCATGGAGAACATTATGCTGTCTGTCACATTGTTCAACATGACCATTTTGGTGGTGGGTCAGTGATGGTCTGCGGAGGCATATCCATGGAAGGATGCACAGACCTTTACAGGCTAGACAATGGCACCCTGACTGCCATTGCATTGGGTATCGGGATGAAATCCGTGGACCCATTGTCAGACCCTACGTTGGTGCAGTGAGTCCTGGGTTCCTCTTGGTGCACAACAATGCCCAGCCTCATGTGGCGAGAGTATGCAGGCAGTTCCTGGAGGATGAAGGAGTTGATACCATTGAATTGGTGCCACGCTCACCTGACCTAAATCCAATAGAACACCTATGGTATATCATGTTTTGGTCCATCCGATGCTGCCAGGTTGCACCTCAGACAGTCCAGGAGCTCAGTGATGCCCTGGTCCAGATCTGGGAGGAAATACCCCATGACACCATCCAACATCTCATTAGGAGCATGCCCTGAGGTTGTCAGGCATGCATACAAGCACGTGGGGGGCCATACCAACTACTGAGTACCATTTTGGCTTGCTGCAATGAAATTTCAGCAAAATGGATTAGCCTGCTGCATCATTTTTTCACTTTAATTTTCTGGATGTCTTTGAGGGAAATAAAAATGATCAACCTACAGAGGACTGAATTCAAACAATGGGGCATCCTTATGTTCCTAACACACTACCAAGTCCATATCAGTATAGATATCCAGAATGATATTTTTCCCCATTGAGATCTGATATGTTTTCAAAGTGTTCCTTTAATTTTTTGGAGCAGCGTATATCCCTTGGGCTATGTAGGTTATATGCTCATAGCTGTATGTATTAACTTACCCAAGTAGATGGCTTCGTGAATTGCTAAATTGCCCTTTCACTTTGACCTATACAGTCAACTTGTGTATGTCCTTAGATGACCAGGTCTTTAGTAGGCTTGGGTCTCCTCATTATTTGAATATATTTTTCTTTTGAGTTGATCCTGTGTACCTTCATACAAGGTTAATCGGGGGCGTTTGGTAGTTCTCAGTTTTCCTAGTATGGCATGGACTTTCCCTGCAGTTAGGTTCTGCTCTTATTTTTTTTTTTCACTCTTGAGAGGTTCATATGTCCAGGTCCACCATATCTGTTCTTATAGTTAGCAAAATGAGAAGAGTTTTCATGGCTTCTTTCCCCCTCCCTAACCTGTTAAATTCTCATCCCCAATTTGGGAATTTCAGAATTAAATTTACTGGTGACTATTTCCAGGACAGCATGTTTCCCACCCTTTCTGATTTTTTTTTTTTTTTTTTTTAATTTTGGCTTCAAGTTACTACTTTGGTTCTTGTGGAATACTGACCAGTTTGGCAGAATGACTTCCTTGTTAAAACAGTGGTGCTCAACTTGTGGCCCATGGGGCTACAACATCCCAACACAAAACCGTAAATTTACTTAATGTTTTTTTTTTTTTTTTTTTGGTGAGAGGGGTACTTTTTGATAAAAATGTTTATGCTTAGTGAACACATGCAGCTGAAGAAAAATTTGACAGTCTTTTTACTGGTCTTTTATAAGTTTTATCTTTCCAAAGAAAAATACCCCACACTTCACAATCATGACTTTATTTCATATCAGTTTTCAGGAGCACCTATATTTTGTGAGCAGCTATTTTCAAGTATGAAGCACATGGAGGGCAAAATTAGAACCAAAGTATCTGATGAGTACCTTTTTGAGAATTGCTACTACTGCTATCAAACCAGATATTGAGGTGTCAAATATCACACTAGTTTTGTTGCCCTCTTTTTTACTTTTATAATATAAAATACTTTAAAAAAATTTTATTACTTGGGTACATTATTTATATTTGTGATCATTAACTTGTGATTTGCCTGATTTTCTGCTCATCAGCTTACCTTCTTGTTAGTGTATTTTATGTGTGGCCCAAGACAATTCCTCCTCTTTCAATGTGGACAAGGAAAGTTAAAAGCCGCCCGTTTTATAGTGTCTTTTGATGTGTTTCCAGTTTCTGGAAGAATACTGGAATAAAATTACCAGTAAATTGAGTTCTAGATTTTTAAAAAATGTATTTCTTGGAGTACAGCACAGGGCACAGGCCCTTCTCCCTATTCTTTTTGGTCTCCTTATGGTTTTATACAAAGCAGAGGCTAGTTGGAAGTAGGAGTGGGGTATATTGGGGATGTACGTGATGCTTTCTATCCTTCCAGTGTCCAATCACCTTAACTGCCTCCCGCCCACCATATATGGAAATGACGGATGGGCGGCGGTTCTCTCGTAATATGACGTACTCCCACTCTAACTTCGCATGCACGGCGTTTGGTGGTGTGCTGTGTCCATGATACACAGAGGTTCACCGATCAGCGCAAAGAGCAGATGATGTTGTTTCTCTCGTGATCAGCTGTGTCCAATCACAGCTGATCGCATATAAACAACGAAATGCCGGTTATCGGCATTCCTCTCCTCGCGCTGACAGCTGGGGAGGAGAGTTGGTAAGCGGCATTCCTCAGAGGGGACAGCTACACAGATCATCAGGGCAGTGATTATCAATGCCATGATGATCAGTGTAGCCCAATCAGTGCCACATACCAGTGCCCATCTGAGCTGCCTTTCAATGCCACCTAACAGTTCTTATCAGTGCCATATGAGTGCTGCCTTTCAGTGCCCATCAGTGATGTCTGTCAATGCCCATCACTGCAGACTCATTAGCGTACATCAGTGAAGGAGAAAAATTACTTTTTAAAAACATTTTATAACCGAAACTAAAACTTTTTTTTTTTCTTTTATTTTTTTTTTTTATTTTTTAGTTTATGAAGAAAAAACCCAGAGGTGATTGAATACCACCAAAAGAAAGCTCTGTCTCCAAAAAAAGATAAAAATTTCATATGAGTACAGTGTTGCATGGCCGCGCAATTGTCAAAGTGCGACAGCACTGAAAGCGGAAAATTGGCCTGGGCAGAAAGGGGTGAAAGTGCCTAGTAGGCAAGTGGTTTTAAAGTAGCTAATCTATGTTTAAAAATTGAAGATCCCGTGTCCTGTACCATACACTAAGAAATGGATTTTATTGGCAAGTCAGAAATCCTTTTTTATCTTCCTCCCATCAAGCTGACTCACTGCTATTAACTGCAAGATCTGTGAAAAATAAAAGGCAACCTCATTGCAGAGCTCACGTTCTAAAAATGTTCCTTACCTGGCAAATGATGATTTCCTGGCTGTTTTACATTCTTATGTGGAAAAAGCATAGAGATAAGGATGCATGTTTGTTCTTTCTCCATGATTTAGATCAGGGGTCTGCAACCTTTAAGACATAAAGAGCCACTTGGACCCGTTTCCGAAGGGAAAAAAGACTGGGAGCCGCAAAACCATTGCAACATTTAAAACAAATCCGACACTGCATATATTGCAAAAAGCGCTCTGGTCATGAAGGGGGTTTAAGGGCCCAGTAAGCAAAGGGTTAATCAGGGCCACAGTGTATCGTCATAATCACAATCATAGCCTTAGGTCAGTGGTGGGCAACCTTTTTTTTTCAACTGAGCCAAATCTCGCCAAAACCACGATTGAAATTTATTTTGAGAGCCACATTTTTAAAACTGAAAATACATCCCCCATATAGTAATTCATCCCCCATATAGTAATTCATCCCCCCTATAGTAATTCATCCCCCCTATAGTAATTCATCCCCCCTATAGTAATTCATTCCCCATATTGTGTCAATTCACTTACCTTTGCTCCGCGCGTTTCTCTCGCCGTGTTCCCGCGCCGTTCCGGTCTTCAGGGCGGACTGTGAGAGGAGAGGAGTTCGTCACGCTGCCCCGCCTACATCCTGACAGCCAATGTTTGCCACGCTCCGCGGGCCGAATTAAAAGGTCCGCCGGGCCGTAGTTTGCCCATTGCTGGGCTAGCTGCAGAGTCCTGACTTTTGGGGCGGCCGCCCGAGAGGAGGGAGGGGCGCCCGGCACACAGAAGAGCCGCATTAAAATGTGTAAAGAGCCGCGGCTTGCCGACCACTGAGCTACGGCAACCCTATTGCCTGTCACCTGGTGGGCAGTGTGCTTCGGAGCCGCAGCAAAGGTGAAAAAGAGCCGCATGCGGCTCTGGAGCCGCGGGTTGCCGACACCCGATTTAGACAGTCTTGAAGCCAGAGACAGGTGGGCATTATTAACCACTTCAATACCGGGCACTTTCACCTGCTTGCTGCCCAGGCCAATTTTCATCTTTCATTCGCACTTTGAATGACAATTGCGTGGTTATGCAACACTGTACCCATATGAAATTTTTATCATTTCTTTTTCATACAAATAGAGCTATATTTTGGTGGTATTTCATCATCACTGGGGTTTTTTGTATTGTTTGTTAAATAAAACGTACATTTTTGAAGAAAAAAATAAACCATTTTCTTTGTTCCTGTTTAAATGTTGCAAATAAATAATCTTTCTTTATAAAAATAGGCCAAAATGTATTCTGCTACATTTATTTGGTAAAAATAACCCAAAGCGGTGCTTTAGTCTGTGGGAAAGGTTATAGAGTCCACAAACTGGTATAAATCTAAAAATCTGATTATTCCTATTGTACTGATGGCCTCATCAGATGAATCTCATTTCTTGAGGCCCGAAAATGCCAGGACAGTACAAATATCCCCCAAATGACCCCTTTTTTGGAACGTGGACAGTCCAAGGTATTCAGTAAGTGGTATGGCAACTTTTTTGAAGTTGTGATTTTTTTTTTATTTTTTTTTTAACACATACTGTCCCCAGTGTGGTACAGCGTTGTCATAAACCTGATGTGCTGCCATTATCAAGAGTGGTGTCACACTCTACTTGCTGAATGTGTAATAAAAGGGAATATGACAATTCTTGTAATGACCTCAGAAGAGAACTAGGCACAGTAGATATCCCTCTGCCAGGGTCCACCCTGTAGTAAGATATTGGTTTGAGATGGACCTCTCCTTTACTGCTTTGTTTGATATTGTGGCAGCATACTGTTTACCAGTCTTTATTTGGACCTATTTTTCATTGATTTTATTTTTTTTTATATAGAATTTCACTGCAGTGAAGACATTTCTCCTACCAGTGCTCCATCTCCTTCACCAACCACTGTGCCAGTTAAACAACCGGAAGTAGGGGAATATCGAGTTAACGAAACTTCTGGGGCAGCTTGTTTATTGGCCAAAATGGGCTTGCAGCTTAATCTCAACTACAGCAAAACAGATGGAAAAGTAAGTGTGTAGAGACTGAATATGTTTTGCGAAGTTCTGACATATCTGGGTTTAGCACTCCCAAAGTGTAGCAATAGGGGTTTTAAG